>NC_047532.1:22929405-23554405 GCF_012275295.1 Melopsittacus undulatus | reverse complement strand
CCAGCTCTGCTGGACTGAAGGATCCATTTTGGAAGGGTCACTCTTGTTGACACATGTTGCTTTCATCCTTATCTGTTGACCTCTTTGTTCCAAAATATCACCAGTCACAAATTATTGAATAAGAGCCCCCAGAAAATCACATTACATATGGATGAGAAAAAGTTATTACTGTAGGAAAATTTGAAGGTTATCAAGGTTAGTTGTGCTCTTTCATTGGCATGGAAGTAGGGGAGTGGAGCAGAGGGAAGAAATAAATATGTTCAAAGGACAGGCTACTCTGCACACAACATGGAATTCCAGCATTTCAGCAGCAGGAGGGGGGTTTGTAATGAGATTCAGCTTCTCAGATTCTAGGAAAAGTTGAACTCTGCTGCTCAGTGACTTCAAAAAGATTTAAGGATCATGGATCAATTGCCATGTTTTCTTGTGTACAAGGGGAAGGACATCTGATTAGTGACCTATGACACAAGCTTCACCTGTCCGCAGGAATCTGCATACCAACTGTATACTACGATGACAGATTAACAAAGTATTTTGTACAGTCTTTATTGAAAAAGCCTATGTGGTCTGGAGGTCAGTTTAGCAAGTACAAATACATGATTATTTTTAATTACACATAAGCTTTTCTTACCCTCTGAAATAGCAGAGAGGATTGGGAGGGAGTTTTGCCATTAAGTTTGGAGTGTGGACACACTTTTTCTTGTTTCTTTTCTTGGTCTGGAGATTTTCCCAGTGTTAATCCTTTTAGAACTCAGCTCCACAGCTTGCTTTGTTTTGTTTTTTTTTTTAATTGCCCTTTTTTTTTTTTTTTTTGCTACAACTGACTCCTTGTTTATAAGCACTGAATCTAGTCCTTTGTTAAGTGAGGATGGACAGATTAGACACACATCTGAATGACCGATTATGCATTGTAAGGGCTGTGTTTAATTGGAAAAAAAAAAAAAAAAAAAAAGAAGAAGCCAAAAAACAGCTGCTTAATTTATGGATGTGCACAACAGGAGAAACAATTTCAACATGGCAAGCAGAACACCCATCATTCATAGAGTTGGGATCATTTCCTCATGCGTTGCAGTTGCAGTAGAAATCTCTCATTGAGAGTTAATTCAGTGCTTTTGAGAGTTGCTAGATGATAACCCTGGAGACGGTAGTCCTGGGTCCATGTGGGAATAGGTGCGGCACAGGCACCCTGGGCAGCAACTGGGCAGCCCCAGCTCCAGCACCAGCACTAACTTGCTTACCCTAGTAGGGAAAATCATCAAAGGAGAGAAAATAAACGTGACAGTGTCCCATAGCCTGTGTTCTGAGATTGTCAGTTTGGAGAGAGAAATTTGTCTAGCAGGAATTGGCTCTTCTAAGAAAGGTGATAGTGAACACTCAGTATGTAGTAATGAAGCTTTTGTCACTACACTGGCACCTTCTTTTTTGTGAAGCATTTGCTCATTAAAGGAATAATGTCCCTCTTAACCCATAGATTTGATACGTGCAGGAAGAGAAACAACAAAATGACTGGAAATAATGGTAGTCCGTGTTCTTGGTTTTATACAGGCATTGAGCTACACTCATTAATCTTTTGCAAGAGCCTTTCAGTAGATTATTAGGAAACATCTGTTTAATTTTTATTATTTTATTTCCTTATTGCATTTTCTGTTTTAGTCTCAAAATATTCTCCTTAGGAGAAAGAAAGCATTGTGTAGTGGAGGCTATGATTTTGACAGTATTGTTTGTGTTGATCCTTTTCCTTCTCCTTTTCCTTTTCCTATTGCTTTTTTTCCTTTTCCTTTTCTTTCTTTTTTAACAACTCAGTTTTTCATAAAGATTGTAAGATCACAGAACTGCTCATTGAATTAATTTCTTTCTTCTGTCGTTGGGGATGTTCTGTCTTCCCTGTAGAAAAGTTGTAACTCCCTGAGCATTACGCTACTGAATGAGTGAAGCCGTATTTTAAGGCTGTGAGTCCCAGAATTTTATTTAGACTTTTAAAATCTTGGGCTCAGGTAATTGTTTATCTTCAAAGTAGTAACTGAGAATGTCCCTTGATTTAAGAGTTAATAAGTCACTGTAAGAGAGGATAGATTTGCTCAGGGCAGCTCATGTATTACAGTGTGTTATACTAATTGGAGTTTCCTAAGGTGTGATGGCTTCATGCCCAGGAACTACATGGCTGTAATCCAGCTGAGAGGTGACACATGTAAATAACCAGAGGCTGGGCATCATCTGCCAAGATGGTATGGAGCCTTCTAAAAATCAGTGATAATAGAAACTGCTGCCTATGGATAGTACTGTGTAACTCAGTTGCATCAAGGAATCCAAATACCTTCAAGCTATGTGTTGAACTGGCTAATGAAGGAGGACAATGAACCTTTCTTCATATTCTTCATAATGCCTTCCTCTGCCACTCAGCACTCTGTCTTTTTTTATTCAAACGCAGGTGTTTTTATAAATTAACTGGTCTTATCTAAGCATTTGTTAACTGGAGATGTGGTAAAACTTGGTAAAAGCTGAATATCTTCATTGTTTTATTGACACATACATCTAGATAATTTCACAAATTCGCATCCTAGGAAGAATACAGGGATGTTGTCTGGGAAGCTAGGTACCAAGTTAGGAAAGCTAAGGCCCAGGTAGAATTAAACTTGGCTAGGGATGTTAAAGATAAAAGGAAGGGATTCTATAGGTACGTAGCAAATAGAAGACAGACTAGGGACAATGTAGTCCCCCTCCAGAAGCTTTTGGGAGAACTGGCTACACAGGACTTGGAGAAGGCTGAGGTTCTGAATGACTTCTTTGCCTCGGTCTTCACTGGCAAATGCTCTGACCACACCACCCAAGTCTTGGAATGCAGATACAGGGACTGTGAGAATGAAGACCCTAGGCCCACTGAAGGAGATGATCTGGTCTGAGACCATCTGAAGAACGTGAACATGCACAAGCCCATGGGACCTGATGAAATCCATCCGCAGATCCTGAGGGAGGTGGAAAATGTAGTTGTTAAGCCACTGTCCATCCTATCTGAAAAATCATGGCAGTCAGGTGAAGTTCTTGATGACTGGGAAAAGGGAAATATAACCTCCATTTTCCAGAAGGGGAAAATGGATGACCCAGGAAAATAGACCAGTCAGTCTCACCCCTGTGCCTGGCAAAATCTTGGAGCAGATTATCCTGGAAGGCATGCTAAGGCACATGAAAAACAACAAGGTGCATGGTGACAGCCAGCATGGCTTCACTAAGGGGAAATCCTGCCTGACCAATTTGGTGGCCTTCTATGACGGGGCTAAAAAAGTGAGGGACAGGGGTAGAGCAGTTGATGTCATCTACCTGGACTTGTGCAAAGCATTCTACACTGTCCCACACGACATCCTTGTCTCTAAATTGGAGACACATCAATTTGATAGAGGGATCACTTAGTGGATAAAGAACTGGCTGGATGGCCACATGCAAAGAGTTGTGGTCAATGGCCCAGTGTCTGGCTGGAGACAAGTAATGGGTGGTGTCTCACAGGGATCAGTGTTGGGACCGGTCTTGTTCAACATCTTTGTTGCTGACACGGACAGTGCAGTTGAGTGCACCCTCAGCAGGTTTGCCAATGACACCAAGCTGTGTGGTGTGGTTGATACACTGGAGGGAAGGAATGCCATCCAGAGGGACCTTGACACACTTGTGAGGTGGGCTGATGTCAACCTTATGAAGTTTAGCCATGCCAGGTGCAAGGTTCTACACCTGAGTTGGAGCAATCCCAGGCACAGCTACAGGTTGGGCAAAAAGGAAATTCATGGCAGCCCTGCAGAGAAGGACTTTGGGGTGTTGGTCATTGAGAAAATGAACATGAGCCGACTTCACTGTACCCTTGCAGCCCAGAAAGCCAACCATATCCTGGGCTGCATCAAAAGGAGCAGGTCGAAGGAGGTGATCCTGCCCCTCTACTCTGCTCTTGTGAGATGTCACTTGGAGTATTGTGTGCAATTCTGGTGTCCTCAACATAATAAGGACTTGGAACTGTTGGAACAAGTCCAGAGGAGGGGCGTGAGGATGATCAGGGGACTGGAGCACCTCCAATATGAAGATAGGCTGAGAAAGTTTGAGCTGTTCAGCCTGGAGAAGTCTGTGTGGAGACCTCATAGCAGCCTTCCAGTATCTGAAGGGGGGATATAGGGATGCTGGGGATGGACTCTTTGTTAGGGACTGTAGTGATAGTACAAGGGGTAACGTGTTAAACAGGGGAAGTTTAGATTGGATATAAGGAAGAAATTCTTTACTGTAAGGGTGCTGAAGCACTGGAATGAGCTGCAAAGGGAAGTTGTGAATGCTCCATCCCTGGTGTTGTTCAAGGCCAGGATAGACAGAGCCTTGGGTGATATGGTTTAGTGTGAGGTGTCCCTGCCCATGGCAGGGGGGTTGGAACTAGATGATCTTAACGTCTTTTCCAACCCCAACTGTTCTATGACTCTACATTATTGAGAGTAACTTTGAAAATTACTGGAAATAATTGATTCTTGTGGGATGCCTCAAATGAATAAAGTAAAACTTCTCATTCCTGTTTGAGAAGGACTGAAATCCATGTATCTTGTCTCCTCTTTCATAAGATCATAGAATCATAGAATAGCTAGGATTGGAAAGGACCTCAAGATCATCTAGTTCCAACCCCCTGCCAAGGGCAGGGACACCTCACACTATACCATATCACCCAAGGCTTCATCCAACCTGGTCTTGAACACTGCCAGGGATGGAGCATTCACAACCTCCCTGGGCAACCCATTCCAGTACCTCACCACCCTAACAGTAAAGAATTTCTTCCTTATATCAAGTCTAAACCTCTGCTGTTTAAGTTTCAACCCGTTACCCCTTGTCCTATCACTACAGTCCCTAATGAATAGTCCTTCCCCAGCATCCCTGTAGGCCCCCTTCAAATACTGGAAGGCTGCTATGAGGTCTCCACGCAGCCTTCTCTTCTCCAGGCTGAACAGCCCCAACTTTCTCAGCCTGTCTTCATATGGGAGGTGCTCCAGTCTCCTGAGCATCCTCGTGGCCCTCCTCTGGACTTGTTCTAACAGTTCCATGTCCTTTTTATGTTGAGGACACCAGAACTGCACACTATATTCCAAGTGGGGTCGAACAAGAGCAGAGTAGAGGGGCAGGATCACCTCCTTTGACCTCCTGGTCACGCTCCTTTTGATGCAGCCCAGGATACGGTTGGCTTTCTGGGCTGCAAGGGTACACTGAAGTCGGCTCATGTTCATTTTCTCATTGACCAACACCCCAAAGTCCTTCTCTGCAGGGCTGCCATGAATTTCCTTTTTGCCCAACCTGTAGCTGTGCCTGGGATTGCTCCCACCCAGGTGTAGGACCTTGCACCTGGCATGGTTAAACTTCATGAGGTTGGCATCAGCCCACCTCACAAGTGTGTCAAGGTCCCTCTGAATGGCATTCCTTCCCTCTAGCGTATCAACAGAACCACACAGCTTGGTGTCATCGGCAAACTTGCTGAGGGCACACTCAATTCCATTGTCCATGTCAGCGACAAAAATATTAAACAAGACCGGTCCCAACACCGATCCCTGAGGAACACCACTCGTTACTGGTCTCCAGCTGGACATTGAACCGTTGACCACAACTCTTTGAGTGCGACCATCCAGCCAGTTCTTTATCCACCGAGTGATCCACCTATCAAATTGATGACACTCCAATTTAAGAGACAAGGATGTCATGTGGGACAGTGTCGAACGCTTTGCACAAGTCCAGGTAGATGACGTCAACTGCTCCACCCCTGTCCATCACTTTTGTAGCCCCGTCATAGAAGGCCACCAAACTGGTCTGGCAGGATTTTCCCCTAGTAAAGCCATGCTGGCTGTCACCAAGCACATTTCTCTTTTTCATGTGCCCTAGCATGCCTTCCAAAAGAATCTGCTCCCAGATTTTGCCAGGCACAGAGCTGAGACTGACTGGTCTGTAATTCCCCAGGTCATCCATTTTCCCCTTCTGGAAAATGGAGGTTATATTTCCCTTTTTCCAGTCATCAAGAACTTCACCTGTCTGCCATGATTTTTCAGATATGATGGCCAGTGGCTTTGCAACTTCATTCGCCAGCTCCTTCAGGACCCGCGGATGGATCTCATCAGGTCCCATGGACTTGTGTACATTCATGTTCTTAAGATGGTCTCAAACCAGATCCTCGTGTACAGTGGGCCCAAGGTCTAGGTTTTCACAGTCCTTGCATCCCCCTTCCAAGACTCGGGTGGTGTGGTCAGAGCCTTTGCCAGTGAAGACCGAGGCAAAGAAGTCATTCAGAACCTCAGCCTTCTCCAAGTCCTGTGTAGCCAGTTCTCCCGAAAGTTTCCGGAGGGGCCTACATTGTCCTTAGTCTTGTTTTTTAGCCGCTACATACCTATAAAATCCCTTCCTGTTATCTTTAACATCCCCTGCCAAGTTTAGCTCCAATTGGGCCTTAGCTTTCCTAACTTGGTCCCTAACTACCCTGACAACATCCCTGTATTCATCCCAGGCCACCTGTCCTTGCTTCCACCTTTTATAAGCCTCTTTTTTCTTGTGAATTTTTCTCAGCAGCTCCTTATCCATCCAAGGAGGTCTCCTGGCCCTCCTGCTGCACTTCCTTCTGGTTGGGATGCAACACTCCTGAGCTTGTAGCAGGTGATCCTTGAATATTAACCAAGAGTCTTTGGCCCCCTTACACTCAAGGGCTATATCCCATGAAACCTTGCTAAGCAGGTTCCTGAAGAGGCCAAAGTCTGCCCTCTTGAAGTGCAGGGCAGTGAGCTTGCTGCACGCTCTTCTCACTGTCTTGAGGACCTCAAATTCCACCATCTCATGATCACTGCATCCAAGACTTCCCTGGAGAGTCACATTTCCAACGAGCTCTTCCCTGTTGGTGAGCACGAGGTCAAGCAGGGCACCTCTCCTCGTCAGCTCCTTTATTGCTTGCAGAAGGAAGTTGTCTTCCACACAATTGAGAAACCTCCTGGATTGCTTGTGCCGGGCCGTACTGTCGCCCCAACAGATGTCAGGGTGGTTGAAGTCCCCCATGAGAACAAAGGCCTGTGAGCGCGAGGCTTTTCCTATTTGTCTGTAGAGTTCTTCATCCACAGGTTCCTCTTGATCAGGTGGTCTGTAACATATCCCCACAGTAATGTGTCCCATCACCGATTTCCCCTTAACCCTGACCCCCAAACTTTCTGTTAACTGATCACCTGTCCCCAGGCAGAGTTCCATACTCTCTAGCCTATCCCTAACATAAAGGGCAACTCCGCCTCCCCTCCTAACGGGCCTGTCTTTTCTAAAAAGCCTATAACCCTCCATTCCAACACTCCAGTCAAAGGAGCCATCCCACCATGTTTCGGTGATGCCTATTATATCATAGCCCCGTAGACGTGCCCACATCTCTAATTCCTCTTGTTTATTCCCCATGCTACGGGCATTTGTATAGAGGCATCTGATCCGAGCTCCAAATGAAGCTGGCTCAGTGGCTGGAGTGGCTAGAATATTGCTACATTGCTCAGAGTATTTATTATAGGTGCTGGCAACTGACTGGGTGTGTTGGGATGGAATGATGCTCCCCTCCCCCAACACAACTAGTTTAAAGCATCCTTGACAAGTCTGGCAAGCCTCCCAGCAAAGCCACTCTTCCCTTTCTTTATCAGAGCAGTTCCACCAGCCCCCAGTAGGCCTGGCCTACAAATGTGGGCCCCATGTTCAAGACACCCAAACCCTTGACTATGACACCACCCTTTTAACCATTTATTAACCTGTTCAATCCTCCTTGCCTTTGGAAGGTCCTCCCCTGTGTCTTGGAGAATTGTCGAAAAGACGATCTGAGCTCCAGGACCCCTGACCACCTCTCCCAGAGCTCTGTAGTCCTTCTTTATACTCCTCAGGCTACTATTATCTATATCCCTAGCACCCACATGTATCACTAGAAGTGGGTACTAGTCCGTGGGACTTACTAGAGCAGGCAGCCTCTCCCCAACATCCCTGATCCATGCCCCAGGTAGGCAACACACCTCCCTTGCGACTGGGTCAGGCCGACAGATGAGCGCTTCTGTCCCTTTCAAGGCAGAGTCCCCTACTACTACAACCCGCCACTTTTTCCTGGCAGCACCAGTAGAGATCTTCTGTACCATGATCGAGCTTTACTCTAGGTTACTTCAGGTCTAGACAGGTCCTTCAAGTCTAGTAATGCTTTAATTTATTATTAGTTAAATTTTGTCCATCTCATTTTGACGTTTTTTAAAGTATGTGTGGATTACTGCTAGACTATTTGAATTGAATTGAATACGCAGGGTGGTTGTATCAGTGAGCCCTGGGAAATCATGGCATACTTGAAGAAGGAATAGAAGAGTCTCAGTTTATATTGCTGAACTCTCTTACCAGAAATCAAATGGGTATCTGTCCTTTAACCATCCACCCGTATATCTGTCCTTCCCCAGTGTGCAGTCCCTTTGGCCCATCATCCCTGCTACTGTTGCACTGCTTGATTTCTTCATAGCTAGACCATAATGGTAATCCTTGTCATAACGATACATTGATTACTTCAGTCAGGAATGTCCTAACATTGGGATTTTTTTTCTGCTTTTCTTAGGCTATTAAAGATACAAGCTGAATTCAGAAGTGTTATGATGCAGGATGTGATGAATGTGATTGAAATGCCAGGACTGAAAGTATAGTATTGCTCAGCAGCTCTGGGCAGAGCAGCCCATGGAATCTGGGGGAGGCTTTTCAGTTGATGTCATCTTTAAGTGTAACACAGTGATAAGCGTGACTCAAGTTCTTGCCATTTCTGAGTTATCTGTTTCAAACCAAATCTTTACTATAATCAGTAATATCTGAATAACAGCATCTGGGATTGTAGAATTGCAAAGGTATCTTGTAAGTTTAGAAAATGAGACTCAACCATGGATCTAATTATATAAGCTGTTCTCTTGGTACATCCAATCTGGATAGAACTAGACAGTACCAGGTATTTTTTAAAAGCCTGGTCTTTCAAGATTTCTAGCTTCATCAGGAAGGTCCATTAAGTATTTAAAAGTTAAGGAAGTTACTGAACCTCCCAGACCTCTGAGACTAGCTCTTCACCATCTGCAGAGATCATTAAATATCTGTATCATATGCTGCATTTTATGAGAAAATAGCTAAAGCTTTTTTTGCAGTATAGGGGCACTTAACCTCTTGGCAGTATAGTGTAGCCTGTGAGTTAGGCTGACAGGGCAGTATGCCCTATCTTTTCCAGACTTTAATTTTCAGGAAAATCCTATCTGTCCACTATTCCAGATCAGTGTGTCTATTATTGTTACAAAATCTGATGTGCAAGCCTTAGGATTCATTGACATGAACTAAAAAACCTCCTTTGATTTCCGTGACAGATCCTCTTGTATTTAGAAGAACACAGCAGGCATAAACTCATGGGAAAAAAAAAAAATCAATTTTCCTGTATTGTTAACTATATCCTAAATTATTAAATTAATGAAATTTTCTACATGCAATCTATTTTTTGCCACCTATTGCTGCTAGTCAACTTCCTGTTCTATTTAGACAAATGTTGTTGTTTAAAACCCCACCTCAGTCTCCCGCAGTACCACACACCTCTTTTCCCCCCCACTTCCACACTCTCAGAGGGATGGGGAGGAGAACTGAAGGAATATAACTCCCACGGGTTGAGATAAAAACCAATCCAGTAATTAAGGTATAACACAAATCACTACTGCTACCACTAATAAAAACAATGATAGAGGAAATAAACAAGGAGAGAGAATACAATACCACCCGCCAAAACAAGCCCAACCTGGAAGAGAGCTAACTCCCCCCCTTCCGGCCCACTTCCAGTTACCTCCCCGAGCATGATGTGCTATGGTATAGAATACCTCCCCGGCTAGCCCAGGCCAGGCGCCCTATCTCTCCTTCCTCCCAGCTTCCCCTCCTCCCTGGCAGAGCATGAGCTCAGAAAAAGCCTTGGACAAAACCAAACATTTGAGCAGTAACTCAAAACATACTTGCTATCAGCAACCGTTCTCAGCTCGAAAGTCAAAACACAGCACTGCACCAGCTACCAAGAAGGAGAAAAATGACTGCTACTGCTCAAACCAGGACAACAAAGGACTGATCCTGTTGTCTTCTGGACTATATAGTATTGTGCTGTTTGGGTTCACTTTCAATGCAAAAGAACATCAAAAAAACCTAAAAATATGATTGTAACTGATATCATTACCTGTGATCATATATTTTTTGCACATTGAATAACATGGTAATCATAAAAAGCTGTATCAGACTCAGCACATTTCTTTCTGTGGGAAACTCCGTTACATAATGGACACCACTACCTGTTAACATGCAAGTATTCTGCTTGCCCTACTCTTGGAAGTGAATTTCTTATTGTTAAGAAGAAATAGTGCCATGAAATACGTTCTCTAACTTCAGTAGAAGGGGAAAAAATTATTAAAATTATTTTAAAATAATTCACCCAGATACAGACCTGATTATGATCTTTGGACATAACCCATTGGGAGTTTTTCATTATTATTTTTTAATGTTTAAAGAATGAAGTTTAAAATATGGTCTGAAAAAAAACTGTATATAGAGTACATTCTTATGCAGTACTGCATTATAGAAAAAAAAATGAAGAGAATGGAAGTCTTCAGCATAATAATATCTGATAAACTATAAAAACTGCATATATCAAGCAAACTGCAGTTTACAAGAGGCAGACTTCTTTTATGCATGTGCATAAGGTATTAAGAACAGACTCATGCTTGAACATAAATGAGAATTTAATTGACAACTCTCACAATTATCTGTGCAACAATGCTGTCACGTAATTAGTATAAAAATAAACGTGCAAGCCAAAGATTATTATGGAAAATGCAGTTTTACTGCAACAAAGACTAGTGACAGGAAGATGCTAAACTACAGAAATGTGCTTAGAGTCTGTTCTTTAATATTCTCAAAAGATACTCATTTTACTCATAGTGAAATCGAAGAGGTTTGTTTCAGCAGTGTTAGCATGGGAGAAGCAGTAGCTGAAGGGCACTTGAAAATGGATATGTTAATAATTGTGTAAGCAACCAAATGTCTTTTCCTAATAAGAAGAGTAGATGAACACAGTATGTGCTACAAAGATACCACTTTTCTCAGCTCTTTGCTGTAGTTGCGCCACAGATAAAAGTCTGCCAATGCAACCAAAACAATTGGCAGCCAAACTTGCCTGTTTGCGTAAGGCTCTCCTGTTTCCCAGTTCTTAATTCATTTCTACTCCTGTGACATACAATAATGCTGTTGAAAATAACTATATATCTACCTGCCAGTCTCATTGAGAAGGAATGTCTGCCAGGCTCATTGACAAGGAAGTTCTTGGCTTAATTATAAGAAGGAAAGTACCTGATTATTTAAAGATGAGTCTAGAAATTGTCATCTCACTGCTAATTTCTGCTCTCCATGTAATAGGCATTATAATGCTCCCATATTGTGAGGCCTTGCAGTGGTCCTGGAGCTACCATCCATCATTAAGGCAAAAGTCAGTAGGATGCAGTTTTACACGAGATAAAAATTAATCCCTCATCTATAAAGATGTGTTAGTTTTAAGATGAGTATTTTGAAATGTTCACTGACTAAACTCACACCTTATATCACTGATATCCGTTGTAGCTAGATCATTTATAGCCAACACATAAAGTCACCACCTATATTACTGCTACCATCCTCAAGCTATGTGAATCATTCTGAGGAATATCTGTCACTATAAAGACTGGGTGCAAAAAAGCTTGAAGCTGCAAAAAGATGCCACTCACTACTGTTCTTGGTCTTTGTGCTTTCCACTTATTTATTTCCTGACTTTTCTTTATATTTTTGTTGCATACCAGTATGTACCAGTTGGGTGGGGCTTTGAGCATCCTGGTCCAACCCAAACCAGTCTGTGATTCTATGTTGTTAGGTTATTGAATTTTGAATTAAGAACTCTTAGCACATCATTGTGAGAAATGGGGGGGGGGAAGGGGGGGGGATGTCAGAAGCTTAATACAGGTCTTTGAGCAATGCAGTTCCATATTAAATGATCAGATTTTGCCTACAAGATTTTGTTTTCTAAACACTGGGCCAAAGAATCAGTATTTTTCAAAGGACAGAGATATCCTTCCTATCCCAGCAAAGATGATCCCACTCTTTTCTTTCTTTTTTAAATGAAGTGGATTGCCTGAAGTAGAACTGAAATTACTTGAAGCTAACAGAAATTGTTTTGGAAAAACACATTTTAAATTTTTGAAGAGTATCATGAAGACAAATAATATCAGAGTTAAAACATTAAAATGGTTTCTGTGTTCCACTCTAATTTATCTTAATTCTTTTATAAACCAAGACTTTTTGCTGATCTGCCAAATGCATATTTTGCCTTTTTTGAGGGATCTGGAGCAGACAACTGATCTGGTTGTTGTCTTGAAGTCCAATGCACACTGGGGACATGTTGGCTTCAGTCAGCTACTTGAAAGATATTTTGGGTTTCCCCTTATCTTCAGTAACTAGCAATCAGAAGCGTGGAGGAGGATAATTAGCCCCTGAGTCTGGTAGACTTAGAGAGACTTGGAAAACCATCACAGAGTTCAGTATATGGGGGATGGGCTTTTACTCATCAAAGGAAAATGGAAGTTCCTTATTCCAGCCAGGAGATCTGGTAAATATATTTGTCCTATATGATGCAGGATTTTTAACCTGATTTTTCACTCTTTAACAATTTTTGCTCAAGCAGAAAACTTTTCTTGAAGTAAGACAGTTATTTTTAACATCTAAAGCCAGAAGAAAATCTTCCTGATAAAACAACAAGCACACTGTACAATTTTGTAAAGCCTTTGATAATTGTAAAGCTATTTGTTTTAATATTTTTTTCTTTAATTTTACTTTTGCAATTGGTCTTTATGCAAAAGAAGAAGAAGAAACCTTGAGAAAATATAAGGCAACTGCTGTTTTCTGTAGTGGTTTTAATTCATTAGATTTCTTTATCCATTGCTCACCCCCTCCCTCCCCTATTACAACAGCTTCTATCTTATGCCACAAGCAAATATAATTTCTGTTGTTGCTTCTTTGCAAAATCCAATTTGTTATGATGTATTATGCATGCCAGTATAATTGCAGAGGAGGAGTTAAACTGAATGACAGTTTAAAGAGGTGTATTCCTTTGGCTGTGTCACTCACAAAGAACAGCAAAAAGAAAAGTGGGACAAATTGATGCCCTGATGAAAGTATTAATCTGCTAAGATTTCAGATGAAACAATGGTACTGCCCTAATCAAGCAGTATCCTCTAGAGAACAAGATGATAGCAGGGACTTCTGATACTGAGAAGATTACTATAGCCTCAGCAGCAATATCAGTGATAACATCTACCATTATCTTTGTGTATACATTACTAGCAATTAAAAAAGTGCTTGTCAGTACCAATCTTAGCATAAACCATTTTTCCCAAGAAATGTGAGCTTTATGAGATACTGTATAATGAGTTAGTCTTTTGCCATTTATTTTCTTAGAAAGAATAGAATAAAATATGTAATAATAATAAATAAGAGCAAAGTAGCAAGGTAGGTAAATATTCCAAATGAAATCTCCTCAAACAAAATGGGTAAGATTTTCACTGCAAATGAGGATAGAGGTTATAAATACAACAAATTATGTCTTTTTAATTCTGATTCTGGGGAACATCATGTATCCATTAAAATAATGGTAAAGTGGTTTATACTTTTTTTTTCTTCAACAAATTGCATTGGTAAAAAACAGCTTTTAAAGTAAAGCTTTTTTTTTTTTTTTTACTCTTTACACCACCGAACTACAATTCCTTTGTAATATTTTAGAGATAATTGTTCTGAATATGTTTGTAATTTTTTTTTCTGCATTATATCCTGGGTCTGTCCCAGACAGCCAGATCAGATGCTAACAGATGGGTGGGGCAGGAAGATATAACCTTTGATGCACTGGAGACTTCTTGATGCTAGAAGCTTTCAGTTACTCACAGATGCCTACTATAGGAAAGGACCGTGCAATCAGCGATGATTCTTCTCCCCCACTGCCTTGCATTATCCTGCCCCAGGTCTTCAAAATCGTTCATAAAACTGCTTGTGGTCTTTGAGAAGAGTAATGTATTTTTTGTTGATCTAAACCAGTTACACTGGTCTCTACAATACAGGACTCTGCATGCAACAGGAAAGACTGACTTTTCATAGTCTTTACCCTTGTAGGAATCAGATAAATAAGATCTTCAAATGAACAAAAGTTTTGATGGTTGAATTGGAATGGGCAGCAGAGTCAAACTGGCCAGCTGTAGTCTCATATAAATTCTCTTCTTCAGGGACACTGCATCTCAGAAGAAAAGTGCTGTCCATTTCTACTGACCATCATGAGCTATGCACTAGAAACTTGCCTGCTACTCCTGGAGCCTCTGCTCATTAAATATCTAAATATTTGTATGTGCAAATCATCAATGTGCTCCTGTAATCCTGTTAAACTATTATTTGTGGAAGCTTGAACTTCCTGTAATTGTGAAAATGAGCCCCCCAAACTTTTCACCATGTCTCAGTATGTAAGTGCTACAATCCTTATTGGACAATGTGAAATCTGAGAAGAGTACGTATCCCAGGTCCTCCTTCCTTGATAATTGGCTAGGTTTGAATACTACCAATTGGGAAACCAGTCTAACATTGTAGGTGCAACATTATGATATCTCCCCAAGAATTCTGAAATTGAGGAAACAGCAGTTTGGGTTGGTTTTTTTTTTTTGGTATTTGTAATAGAAATGTGAGCATACTGCCAACATCTACTCTTCAAAGAAACACTGAATTTTTCTCCTTAGATCTGGGTTCAGACATTATCAAGTCCCTGCATACTTATGGACTGAACAGGATCCTATAATAATAGTTTTATCCCAGTGAAGATCAATTCAAAGAAAAAGACCTCAAGCATAAAAGCCTTTTTCTGAGTGCTAGTTAGCAAGTCCATTATAAATCGAATCTGTTTATTATTTCCTTGGAGTTGTCTTATCAAATCCTCATAGAAATGAGATCTATCTGAAAGCATCTTTAGAAATTGCAAACAGACATACAAATTGAAGCAAAGTGTTGCTATTCATGAAAATAATCTTTTTACAGGATATTTTTGTACAAAGAGAAATATTACGTTTGGTAATTTCATTTCAAAGAGGCACTTTAGGCTTTGGTAATAAATAGTACTGTTATCAACACATACGCACAAAAGTCAAGTGACTATAAATTCTTATAGAAGTGTCATGTACTTCAGTAACAAATATTTCTTACAGAGTTTTATGGTACTGCATAGAATGGAAGTACTCAGAAAACAAAACAAAGCAAAACAAAACCCTTCCAAGTCTGAAGCCCTTTTTTTGCCAGCTACTCCAGCTGGTGAAAAACTAATGTACAGGTATAAGTATTGCATGTGTTTGCAAAGCTGATGACCTAAATCTTCAATGCACTCATCTTTCCCACTGCCTTCAGTGGTTATGTGTGTGCTAAGTACTTGGAACAGTCAAGCCACCAGCTCAGGTGAGAGCAGTCTAGCCCAGACAGCCTCACAAAAAGCACCATTCCCAAAGAAACAGTGAAAAATAAATACATTGATGCATTTCAGAAATATTAGTCTGCTGAAAGGACTGTGTGAACCTGCACAAGACAGTCCTGACATCTGTGTGGCCACCAGCCTCAGTATCATGGATCTGCAGAATTGAGATTGCCAAGGCATGGTATTTCAGAGCTGAGAGAATCATAGTGCTCTCTGTAAAGTTCTGGTACTGAATGTAAAGCTGGGGAGAGGGGTGTGGAAATCAGCACTGACTTCTGACATGGAAATCCTGGTGCATACATTTATTGAGTAAAGAATCTAGCATATGTAGCATACATTAAGTAAGTGATTTTAGAAATCAATACTGAAATTCATAGAAATCAATGGTCATTTAGTCCACATTTAATCACAGTATTATCTCTGGGTATTTTTATTTTTCTGCTCTTTCATTATCCTGTCTGTTTGGACAGTGTAGTTATTGCAGATTTCTCTATAAAGGTCATTTATTTGCCCTCAGTGGGTGAAACAATGTTGTCAGATAGTTCATTATACATAAAAGCAGGCAGAGGTGACAGAATTTTGGGAAACCATTAGGACCTATAAACCTTGGCTCAGGCAAGATTTTTTACAGTGAAGTATAACCTTGTTCGTAAAGTCTGGTTCAGAAGACAAAGAACAGCTATTTAATGATGACTTCTGCAACTGGAGTCAGTACACCTCCAGTGCAACAGGGGTAGAAGGTGGTTATAATCCACCCAGCCCACATAGACTTAGGCTCTTCATGCTGCTCTGAACGATTCCTGGTAGACGATTGTCCAAAGAAACCGTACAGGCTAGACAGGATCACAGGTTTATCAATATAATGAACTTCAGTGTTCTTTAGTAAGATTCCCTTTGTGGAAAATGGAAGGAAAAAACAGCAAAAAAGATAGAGCAGCCTTGCAGTAGGTTATTGATAAAATAATGGCTATGTTTTAGTTAACTCATTTCAAAGGTGATTTCTGCTACCTCATTATGCCATACTTAGAAGTATAATAAGAAGATCCCACATTATTATAGGAAAGTGAATCATTCACTATAAAGTGCCTTTCCCTTATTGCTCTACATGTTATACCTCAAAGAAGAACAAAAAGAACCTTTCTTTTAAAAGTATTGTATTCCAGTTGGCATTTAAAGTAAGTCATCTGAAAATAGCTGTTGGCACTGTTTTTCATCTGCTACTTGGATGGGTAGGTGAGTTTAAAAAAGCTTCCTTCCCTGACTTTTAAATATAATGTGGAAGTGTAGTATCATCCCTCTTTTTGTAATCCTTTTATCTACTTCATATCGTGATATATCTGTGAGTGTGATTATGAATAGGGTCTTGAGATATATTAATCACAGTTAAAAAAAATCAATATCAAGAAATGTATCAAGTATCAGAATTTAGTCTGGAGTATTTAATACAGAAAACTCTTCTTGTTTTAGAAGCAGCTGGTAGAGTTCTTTGTATTTTTTAAGTACCGGAACTTCCCAAACTAGTTCCGTTTTTATCATCTTGTACTGTAGCCTGTAAATGTCTAGGGAAATAGCAAGATCACAGTTTTTAAAGCTTAAAAAAAGACTTCTTCAGTCATTAAGTCATCTCCCTTTCAACCAAACCTATGTTGTTTTCTGTAGAACATGAGCTAATACCTTATTGTGGGAGACTTCTACATTAGGGGACTGCTCATTTCAGGGAAAAAACAAAACAAACCAAAACAAATAGATAAAAATGAGAATAAATATGTGGCACCTGCACTTCCCTCCTAATCCCAGGTACCACTGGTTGCATAAGGGAATGACTGTTTACATGTGGCAGCTTCTTCAGAAATGTCCCTTCTTGCTATATGGTATATATTTCACTGTTAAGATTTAGATTTCCACCCACTATGGCACAGCCTTGGCACCAGTATATTAAAGACTTCAGAAGTCAAATGTGGGGTTCAGTGAATCACAGCTTCTTAACTAGACTTTGACCTGGAATCACTCCACATGAAATCAAGAGCAGACAAGGAGTAGTCCCATTGCTTTCACTTGCAGATGTTCCATGCAACTGATGCAACTTGGAGTAGTCTTGAGTGTGCCATAAATTTCATACAGGCCTTCAGGCCACTTTCTGGCCTCTGTAAACCAAAGCAAAATGGAAGAGCAGAGGCTGGGTAGCCGTTAATGGCAGCAGTCCCAGTGACTAGCACAGGGTTTGCTTGTACTTGTGCTCTTGGCCCAGTGCTAGTGTCTGAGCAGTAAGCTCCGTAAGTACATATGAACTTCTCTCAGGTGATTGTTCGGTAAGAAGATTAAACATGAATCCATCTTGAAGCTTTGCCATGCATCATGCAGAATCAGGGCCTGATTCAAGACTAAAGACTTTTTCTTCAATTTTCTGTACCTTTATGATTCATCTGAGTTTATTTCTTTGTTCAGGAATTTATTAAAAGAAAAAGTGCATATCAAAAGGGAAACAGGTTTCACAGTGCTAGCTTTGAAGCTTGTAATCTCCCACAGAAACCTGACTGAAACTTCCAACATGGTTTGCCCCACACAGAGAAGGAAAAAACATGATTTAGAACAGTGTGACAATGGCTCTCAACTCCAAATGCATCAATTAAAAAGAAAATCCTTCTGCCCACAAACTCTGCCTGTGTTCAATTAGAATGAAAATGTAACAGAAAACTAGATGGATTAAAGAACACTTGGTTGTCTTCCTCTCCAGTATCCTAAATTCAATATAATGCAACTTTGTTTTGTTTGTACAGATCTAGTTGCTTGCTTGGTCATGAATTTCTGTCCCAGCGTTCTTCAGCCACTAACACTGCTAGTGCTGCTTGCATTCTTTTCATATTATGTATACAATGAATTTGTATTATCTATTGTTTGTTCTAAACTTCTGACTTTATTTTGCCAAGGCTATCTGGTTTTAAATTAGTAATTTTCACTCCCTCATGCAATTCTTCTAAATTACTTTTTGGAGTACTGGCTATTAATATTTTAGGTAGCTTTGATGTTTTACTTTATAGTCTTCAATTTTATTTTACATTTCACAGGTTCCTAGTTGCAAATAATCCTACAGGCAATTTTCTCACATTGCAACTATTCCTTGAAAGATATGCTAATGTAGCAAGGCACTTGCAATGCTGGGGGTTAAGTTAATCACCCAAAATGAGCCATATTACTGTCAGTGGTATATAAAGACATCCCATAGTGAATTACTAGGCAGGATAGCATTAAAGCTCCTTTATAAAATACCAGAACCTGAAGGTGTGCAGAAATAAGCATTTATTTAAGAATCTGTTGAGCTAAGGGATCTGTTTTTTTGTTATTTCTCGACTTGAAGGTACCAAGCAAATAGAACGTTTATGTATCCTTTAAAAAATCTGAAATATTGTTTGACAAGCCTTTGTGAATCAAAAAAGAAACAAAAAAGTAGTAATTACTGCCTTTATGTTAATCTATTTGTACAGGAAAAGGAGTTGCCTGCTCTCTGTTGTCGCTAAGCAGGGTACCTGAAAAATAAATTGATAGATTAGATTATATCATTTAGAATGAAAAATTGAATGATTCTCATAGCCTTAGACTTATTTGCAAGTAGCCAGAAGATATGTGAAATAGACATATATGTTAATTTATTCATTATATAGTATAATTCACAGTATGTGTTTAAACAGTGCTTCAAGGAGACATTTTAGGCTCCTACATAGTAAATGTTTGCCAGGTATTTTTACCTGTCCCTTAGAATTCCCAATGAAGTAAACTTCAGCTAGGATCCATTGGGATGTAAATTATGAACCTTTTATCCAGAAAAATAGAACACTCTGCTGGAAATGCACCCTGTGCACATAGAACTAACCAGATGTTATCAAATGAGGTGTTCCTCTGCTCCAGCTGAGCACAAAGAAACATTTAGCTAGGCTGAAGAACATAGTTAGGATCTTCTGCCAGGTCTGATTTTTGTTGGTTGCATCATGTGCAATGCTTCAGCACTGTTCTGTATAGACAGCAGATTAAGGAGTTTTGGATAGCCTTAATCTGTTCTGTCAGAAGGGTACTTTCTCAGCAGACTGACTGTTAGAGGGAGGCAGAGCTACAGTTCAGGGCTGCATTTTAAAACACCAGTACAGCAGTACTTATAATGATCTAGATTTCTGTTTCTTGCCTGGAAAAAAATTGAAATAATATTTACTTGCATTGTAGTGATATGCATTTTTATGAGAGCAAATGTATTTCAAAGCAGAAAGGATAGAGAGTGTGCAGGAAAGGTTTACGTGGAACACTGTATTTATTTGCCATGCATATTTGATATGCGTTCATTAAATGCGCAATAGAAATGTCAACATAAAGTGCTGTTTAGATCCCCCTATAAAAACAAACTGCATTGGTATTAAAGTTGGAATGCACTAATCTTTGGTTAAATACAAGCTTAATTTGCTATCCAGCAAAGAAATGTTTGGTTGAGTGTTGTTAAATAACCATATATTTAACCTAATTTAATTTACCCTTCATTTATAAAGTCTGATAGAGTGATACTGTGTCAGTGTAAGCAGCACTTTCACATACCATCATCTGCCATTGCATGGTTTTACTTTCCACTCTCACCCTTCACATTCAATCGCTAACAGTTATCACCAGCCCATACCTAACTCGAAAGTATTTTTGCAGGCTTGCTGAACCATGGCAAATCCTTCTCACAAACAGGAAAAAGCATCCATCTCTTCAAGGAATATTTTTGTATGACATGCAGTCATATGATATAACTACAGCAGATAAATCTCTTCACTAGTAACATTTGAGATAGATGCCTTCATTTCTGGGTTGGAAGTTATAACTAAATTGTAAATATTCCTAAATTAGGGTATTTTGGTTTCAGTTGGAGATGGTTTGGTTTGGTTTTTTTCTTTTTTTCGTCTATCTATGCTGACTTTAAAAGTTGTTCCTTTCAAATGACTGGACTCAGGCTTTTAAACAATATCCATAATGATGGCTTACATATACTGAAAAGATTCTTCTGCAACGATCACTGGAAAAGTACTTTTAATCAGGGTATCCAATCAGGAATGTAAAATATACCTATACAGGATAGTCACGGAAACCTTACCTGGCGCAGCATTTTATAGGGAGCTTTAAATTGGGGTTGCATAAACCTGCAACATAATGTTATCTCTTCCTTATGGCCTTTGCAATTATTTCATTCTCTGTAATACGATCATGAATGTTCCTATGTATCTAATATTTTTGGAGGAGGTTTACTGCACAATACTATTAACTTAATAATTTTAGAAGGCATTCCATAGGTGTACAATTTATCTAAAAAGTGTCTTTCTCCAAGTCTTTCTGTAGGTTTACCCAGCAATCATTCAAGTGCCTGCAGTTTAATGCAGAGAAACCTGAGCTAGATTTAAATTTAAACACTGGTAACAATCTAACCAAGGCAGTACTGAGCTCAGCTCAGCCAATTTACTTTGCTGAGAAGCTGGGTAAATTAGGTCATGCTGAGCTCTGCGCTGCCGTAGCTGACTGCTGGCAGCAGTGCAGGCTCACTAGTTTAAAGCTAGTGCGAGTACCTCTGTGGTGGGCAGTTGTTGCTGATGTACTCTCGCAGTACAGTGTATGCATACACTTAAATCTTTGCTTTTCTGTTTCAGTGGGTGTCTGTTAAGTATGTTCCATGTAAGAATTTCCCAATTTTCTTGCTCTGACATTATTGTTACATTTCTGATCATATTTAATTTTCTGTCTCTTCAACACAAAACAAAGCACCACAACAGCAGTTCAGTTTTTGTTTTTGCCTTTAGCCTTTTCCAGTTCTGCTGTGTGTTTTTAGTTGGAGTGACCAGAGTAAATGTGTTACCTCCTTCCATGTGCTTCATACTGTTATCTGTACATGCCACATGTGAATGTCTTCTGTCTAAAATAAATATCAACATGGTGCCTCCACAGACTTTAGGGAGAGTTAGTTAACATGATGCCAGGTTTGATAAAGCCTTGGGTGATATGGTTTAGTGTGAGGTGTCCCTGTCCATGGCAGGGGGGTTGGAACTAGATGATCTTAAGGTCCTTTCCAACCCTAACTATTCTATGATTCTATGCCATGGTGACTGCTTCCTCTCCCTGGTGTGTCCTGGCCCAGTATCCTGAAGGATGTACACACCACACATGTTCCAGAACTACAAAGGAGTTATAGCATACATAAGATATGCTGACAGAAATTACATTGACAAGGATAATCAGAAATAAGTTTTGAAATAATTAATAATATCAAGAATTACTCTCCAAATATTGCTATGCCTTTTTTTAATCTTCTCTTCCTGTTCTCATATCTTTGTCCTTTTCTACTCTGGCCACTGTGACGCTTTAAAAATATGCTTTGATTGATACAGCATCCTCTCAGCTCAAAAGCACAGAAGTGATATGCATTGCTTGTGAGAGAATAATACAGCACATATCTTGGTACATGAGAAATAGAAAGGAAAAGTAACACAAAATCTGTCTCATTCAACAAGTTTATTACAGTTATCTGTTTTTTTAAATAGCTGGTGAAATAGATACTACTCTAAAAGGGGCCAGACAGGTAGACAGACATGCAGTAGATCTCTGTACTTTATTGGTTTGGAGGACTGATGGAAAATTATCACTCTTGGCAAAAATTCTAAACATTGTGAGAGGAGAAGGCTTCAGGAGAAAAGCAGTACTGTATTTAGGGATTTCATTACATCCTTCATTAAAGATCAGAATGAAAAAAACAGGATTTTAACAATGAGGTATAATTCAAAATAATTAGACAATTAGAATAAATGCCTCATTAAAATAATGAGATTTATGTGCTACATAATAATGCTTGTTTTTAACTCATTTAAAAATATGGAAGTTTTGGTCAATATGTGAACTCTTGGAAATGCTCTTCTGTTAAGGGTGGCTTTTATCCTAGTCCTGGGCAAGGACCAGCCTAGATTGTGTGACACTGGTGAGCACTGCAAGCTCTCACCACTCAGAGGGACCCAGCATGTCCTTCAGTTCAGATCAGTAAGGACCATACCCCTTAGCTGTCCTGAATGCTTTTTTGGAAATAATGATGTGAATTTTGTCACTTTAAAAATGGTCTTTTGGGGGAAATACCAACAGTTAATGGGTGTTGGAATGAGAGTAATATCCTGCCCTCCAGGCTTTTTCATGAAAGAAAAGTATTTCATTGCCATTTGAAATTACCAAAGACATATATTTGTTTGCATTCTCATATCACAAACACCTAATCAAAATGGTATGAAGAGACAGGGAAAGCCATTACCAAGTTGAACCCAAATATGCCAACCTGAGAGAAATTTGTAGCCTGAAGTTATAAGCCACTGAAAATAGGTGTTTATAACCTTATCTGTAGTGGCACTACTGCTTTGCTATAATATCTCCTCTCCTAGCATCTGTGAAATTGTAATCTGTCCTACGGCTGGTAACTGAGGAGATGATGAAACCCAGGGATATGCTCTGAAATACCTTAATTTATCTGTACTAGGTTTTTACTGACACATGAAAAGGGATGGTGAGCAGGGGGTGAGGGGCTGATGTCAGACAGCTGAATGCCTCAGACATTCTTGGGAGAAAGGGAAACAGGGCACCATATGACTGTGCATCAGTCACCAAATTATCTTTTTATACCTCAGTATTTTTTTCTTTTTTCTGCAGCAAGCATGGGACAAAATTGTTCATGATATTTGAAGGTTTCATCTATAATATTTGTTTTTTAGCCTAGTGGACCTGGAAGGAAGCCAGTGTAGGACATCATGGTCCTGCTAATGAAGATGCTATCTCTGGAAACTTTCTGCATTACTCAGCATTATGCTATCCAGCTGCCAAGCAGTGGTGGTATGTGCTACACTGATTCTTTGTAATTAAAATAGCTCTTCCTTTGCTGCCTCTATCATTTAGGCATGATGAGAGACACCTTTAATGGTATCTTAAAAAAAGTCATGGTAAATATTTTTGTTGCGTAACTACCTTGTTATTTTTGTGTCCTAAATTGTGTGTTGCCTTACCTGACTTCTTTGTAAATCAACCAGTTGTATCTTTACTCACACAATTATCTTTAATGGTAAAAAAAAAAAAAATCTTTTTCAGACTGTTATGTTTCTACTATTAGCTCACAGTAGTGTTCAAGAATACAGGATCTGAATCCTTGGAAGTGTTCTTACAAAGATTAACCATTTTCCCATTTGAACAAGAGCACATAAATATTGGTGGTACAAGTGATGTGAGCCTTGAAAGAAGCCAGGATTTTAACTTTTGACAAAGATAGTTTTGCTTATAACTCAAGTAGTATCTCATGTCTTTACCTGGTGAGAAGACCAGATAAGGTAGAACTTCAGTCCTGCTATTAGTCTGCAGGGCTGTTCAGACAAATCTGGTAAAGCTTTGGTTTTGATTCTCTGCAGAACGAATTAATTGGCAGAAATTTCTGTTATCCAAAATCCCTAGGAATACTCCACTTAGTATATATTTCTGTCTCTATATTCTGTATGCATAACATGGAAGTGCTAGAATGAAGGGCCAGAGGGGGTCTCTTTTGTGCACTACGCAATGCAGCATGTACCTAGCCCTCTGGCCTCATTCTCTCAGAAATTACCCTTGTTAATAATCTGCTTTATCCTTGCATTACCTTCTGATTCTCTTACAGCTCAGTGAGTGCTCTTATTCTGGCTCATGCAGATACACAGCAGTCATCAATGATTTCTCAGCACTTCACATTATTCAGACTTCTGCTAATTCTGGGAACTATTTTACTATAAGGGACTAAATTTGTCTGGGGGTGTGTCCGGGTTTCATGTGGGATAATTTTCTTCCTAGAAGCTGATACGGTGCTGTGTCTTGGATTTAGTACAAGAATGTTGATAACACACTGATGTTTTAGTTGTTCCTAAGTAGTGCTTACCCTGATCAAGGACTTCTCAGTCTCTCATGCTCTACCAGGGAGGAGGGGCACAAGAAACTGGAGGGAGCAGAGACAGGACATCTGACCCAAAATAGCCAAAAGGGTATTCCATACCACAGAATACCCGAGAACACCATGCTCAAGATATAAACTGGGGAGAGTTGGCCAGGAGCTACCAATTGATGCTCAAGAATGGACTGGTCATTGGTCAGTGGGTAGTGAGCAGTTCTACTATGCATTTCTTGGGTTTCTTGAGTTTTATTCTGTGTTCAAGACTTGGAACGTGGAGCTCTCATTTTATGTGAAAAGAGCGGTTTTACTTCCTATACACAGATGAAATTTATATTATTTTCAAGTCCAGTATTTCCATATATTTTTTTCAGAAATAAGAATATAAAAGGTTCTGAAGACCAGTATAAAATAGGAGGTATTTTGGAAAACAGGGGAAATACTAAAAGGGAGAGGGACATATATATAAGATGTTTTCACTTTTAGGCCAAATCTAATTGTCAGGAACATTCAACACAGAGTTTGAAATTCATTAGTTTCACAAGGATACGTAAAGACTCTTTCACATATTGAGTCTTGTAACAATGTTTGCCTAATTATCAGAAGACTGTTTCAAACTAGTTTGATTTTGCTTTTTGTAGTAAAATATTATTTTTTTTTAAAAATTGGCATTAAAAATTGCCATTAAAATAATGTTTAGATGAACTGGTTGCTTATCTGAAATATTTTTTTTCTAATACATGTTAGGACACTTTAAAATAGCTGCAAAATTGATGTAAGTCTTTTTCTATACTATTTTCTACATATCCTGATACTCTTGTTCTGTCCATTATCCAGATGTCCTTCATTACCAAGACAATTCTCTGAACAGCTGCAACAATGCTGGGAAATGCCACCTGAAATTGGAAGACAATATCAAGTTTTCAGAAGAGATAATATTTTGTTTTATTAGTTTACAATAAACTGTACCATCTTCAGCAACAAATAAATGAACTTTTATTAGAGACTTTTATTACAGAGACTTTTATTAGCTATGTGGCTGGCATGTGTTTGCATGCCTAGTTTTGAAATGAGGGTCATGCTTCTTAACAGATAAGTACAGAACCTCAAGCAAACAGAAGCATGCTTCCAGGAGCACATATATATTTGTGTGTATAAATATATGTATATATTAAAAAGAAATGCTTAAACCGAAGCACTCCTTATGTATAAAAAAGGAACACTTTTAAACTGACTTGCTGCCTTTAGGTACACTGAACTTTTAAAGTGTAATAAAATGCAGAATTTTATCAGTACCAGTATCATCTATAAGATAAAAATGGAGAGTTAGTGCTAATTATGTGCAGAAAATCTGACAAAATATCCTGCTAAATGAACATGTAGGGGTCCACCTCAGTGACTGAGCATTTAATTATCTTCATCACAGATGAGGTAATTTTGCACATGTATATGTGTTAGTACTGTAAGAGCATGTGTCATGTGTAATAACTGGGCCTAAATATCTTCCCTGTTTTCTTTCAGAGATCTTGATGCAGACTGCAGCAACAACCAACAACACTAGGTAAGTCCTCTTACTGCAGCCCCTCTCTCCCTTACATATTAGTATTTTCACAGAAATTTCTTGTTTGAAAGAGTATGGATCATTATTTCAAGTCAGTCTGTCTCATGTATCATAGTTTCTGTGTATTGGTTAAGATAACAGAGCTAGAGGGGTCTTCTACAACAAAAATGCAGCCAAGTTCACCTGAGTTGATTTCTATCTGAAACAAAGAAATAAACCCACCAGAGATTCAAGCAGGACAATCCCAAGAGCCTTCAAAGTAATTTTGTAGTTTAAAATACAAACGCCTTTTGCTCTGTCTGTATAGACACAAAAATGACTGAGATATTGAGTATTAGTTTCTGATTAAATTCTGCAACATTTGGTAAAATAAATCTGTCCTTTTAAAGGTAGAATATATAGTGTATAAAATTATATGTAAATCAAACAGTTTTGCCTTAGTGAAGCTTGGTTAAAAAAACTCTCTAGAAGCATAAACCACAAGAATAGAAGCTGAAAAAAGCATTAATTGAAATTCATGCCTCCGGAATTTATACATTTATATAACAAGTGTGTTGTGCTCTTTCAAACTGGTGAGCTAGTCTTCGCTTTTCGAAGATGATCCACTGCCTCCCCCCACCCCCCTTAATTTCAAGTAAAAACCATCTGCTTCTCTCTAGTGGTTACTTTTTAATTACCTTGAGTGCCCTAATTCTGTTGTTAAGAAAGTTTGAGGCTTCCAAGTCCAGCTATATACTGAAAAATTGCTAGTTTGTGAGCTAGAACTGAAGTCAGGGTATTGATCTAAGAAAAAAAATTACTTGTGGGGATTTCCTCTGACAAGAAAGAATGACTTTTAAGGCCTCAGAAGATGCAAAATTCTTTCAGTGACATGCATTAGTGATAATCAGTGTGTGTTGCTATGGTTCAGTAGAACTCAGCACTGAACTTCACAAAACTCTTTCAACCTTTCCTCTCTAACTGTATAAATGTGAAAGTAACAATAAATCTTGTTGACAATTACTTCCACATCTACTGGCAGTCAGTCAGCTGCAATGTGAACAGTATTGTGCACAATATGTGCAGCACAGCCAACACCCATTAACTATCTCCCTAGTTTCTCCTGTGATTTAGAGAACATGTTATTTTTCCCCAGTGAGCAGCCATTTCAAATGTGGAATTAGTAATATTAGCACCAAATACTACTAATTTGTCAGCCAGGCTGTGTTTTTCCAAAGTGTTCACAATGAGGTCTGATAACTGCTTTGTAGTGCAGCAGATCAAAGATGAAAATTCAAAAACTTTTGTAAATCATTTGTATAAGATGTAAGTGGTGTAATTTTTATTTTTTTTTACTGTTAGAATAGTGTGTATCTAAAAAAAAATTAAGAAGTAGGATTTCAACCCTATTCAGCAACAAATTCAAATGCATGCTAAATGGAAGCATACAGATTAGTTCTTTCAAGAAAAAGAGAGAAACATTTTCTAACAATATGAATACTTGTTAAAAAAGGGTATTGTCAGGACCTCTATATTTTCAGACTTTAGTGGCTACCTTAAGTAATATTTATGAAGAAGAAAACAAACCTCTGCTATAAATAAGAGATTTCTATTGTATATCATGCATTCATTGCTTGCATACAGTTTTCGTTGACATCAGTATGAAATCTGAGCAAACAATTGTGTAACATATGAAGCTGAAAAGCACAAAGGGTTGATGGTCTATTTTTCTAATCAGCCAAATGGACATACACACTTATATGTAAAGCCATACACATATGGATAGATAAACCTGTATCTAATTTTCATAAATACATAGCTACCTACTCTCAGAAAAACATGACATTCAGTAGACAACAAAGGTTTGCTGTGGACATCTGAAAAATTAATTCAGCTTCTTTCATTTCATGAAGTTATTTATTTTCGATTCATGTTTAGTCAAATACATCATAGGAATGATATGTAAGTAGGGGTTGTTACAGTAAAGCTATCCATAGTTTTCCCCATTGCAAAATTCACAATAGGTCAGCATTAAGCTGACTGATTTAGTACAAGGAGAGAAATGGAGACACTTTGGTGACTGGGGGAGATATACAGGAAGCCTTTATTGCCACAATGGTCTAAAATGTTGGAAGGAAGTTTGTGAATTATATGTGATTATCCAAGGAGTTTTGTCCACATCTGTATAGCACTATTTTTAAAGAGAAAAAATGTAATTGAACTGAAGACTGGATGGCATTATAGGAATACTGACTGCAGGGAGAGCCTATGTTACTGAGCAACTTGGTTATCTTGCACCCCCTGGAAGGTTGCTCACTTCCAGGACTAGAAAGTTAGCTTATAATGTAGGAAAAACTGTATTTCATTCCTGGTATGTCAATATTGAATTAAAATTAAAAATAAAATAAAATTTAAAAAATTAAAAACACTGGGAGTGAGGACTGTGAGGAAGGTTCTGTTCTGGGAGTTATCGCTGATTTCTTGACTCTAGGCCAATCACTGGCAAACAGTTTCAGTGCTATATAAACTGGATATCTAAATCCATTTTAGACAACTGGCGTGATTAACACCCACAGTTCTCCCCAAAATAGTGACTCAAGGCAGTTCCTTACAGATTTGATAATTTCGAGAGAAGAACATTGCCCAGGGATTCTGGAAATAAGATAAATTTTATTACTCTCTAAAATGTGGTCTGAGGGGCTTAACATCTAGTTCTCAGTTTTGTCATTAACCTTCCTGGACCCATTGAGTACATTGTGGAACTAACACAATTTTGACTGATAGTTTTTTGGCTTAGTTAGACAATATTTTTAAAAGACTGTTAAGATTTTCCATGGAAATTTCTCTATAACAAAGATGTACTGCCCCTTGCAGAATGTAACAGATACTACCTCTTTCTTTTATTTGAATTTGGATAAAAAGAGTTGATGGAATTATTCAGTACTAGAGAGCTAAAGCGATGATATTGGCTGTAAAAACTGCCCCTGTGCAAGAATGCTATATTTTTATTGAAGTTTTCTGCTTTATACTCAGAAATTGCCCTGTTTTTAATTCCCTCATCAGTATCACAACTAAAAAGACGGGGAAAAAAAATGAAAATATAAGAGTATATGCTGTAAATGTTATGTTCACATATTTTTTTCCCCAGAAAGAAAAGGAAACTGCTAGAAATGTTGATTTGTTTTAAACCTTTCAACAATTGGAGATTATTGAAATACTAAATTACTGGCACACAAGAGAACTAGATGATTGTTGTTTCACATTTACAACACAAACCAAATGATGGCTTGGAAAAAAACAGCAGCAACAAATATTTTGAGTCTTAATTATCAGGCTGAAAAGGCTGATGAACAAAAGAGAGAAGGGGGGTAATGTGTGGAATAGTGAACAGAAGGACAAACATGTTAAAAAAATTTAAAGCCTTTGTCAGACTCAAAAAGAGAAACAGACTTAATTATTATTTTCTCTTCATTTCATTTTGGGAGCTTTATCTGAAACTATAACTTACGAAGAGCAATTATAAACAAATGGCACCCAGCGTGAATACTTCTCTGAGGTTTGATCGTCTCATCCTTGGCTCTTACATCAGCACAATGATGTGTTGCCCATTGGAAACCAGCATGACTAGGAGTGTAGAAGAGAAACCATGCAGTGATTTAAACCTATAGCTTCATTTCTCTGCTCCATATGGAATTGCAACCTGGACAATAGTATCAATCCATTAAAATGAAGGGCTTATTCCAATGGAACCTGGCTAGATTGGTTAAAGTATTCTGCAATTCAAGGAGAACAGCAGAGAATATGGAAATAATTTCCTAGAATAATCCAGAGACTTACTTTATGCTTCTGATATAGATCGCTGGGGAAATAATTTAAAAGCATTTTTAAATATCTTGCATTTTCTATTATGAGCTTTGGATTTCCACAGTTTGAGAGAAGTGAGACTTTGTGGCTTAGAAAACTAATTACAAAACATAAAAATGCTCAAGTCTAATGGAACAAATCAGACAGAAAAAAAGATTTCCATATAGAAAGATCAATGTTGTAATGGAAGCTATAGCTTTTACGTGTCTTCCTCTCAACATCTTTGTTATACGTTCTCTTTGTTCCTGTTAGCTTACTAATTAGCTGTGATTTTTTTTTAATGCCCCTTACACTGGGTTAATTTTGTCTTACTCAACAGCAGGGGTTTGTGTAATAATAATTCACATAGCAATGTCAATGATTAAAATCCTTTCATTAACATGGTACCTTAAAGATAATGAATGTGAAGCTTTTAGCTAACCCAATCTCTAGGCTCAGAAAAGCAGTTTTTGCAGAAAATAATAATAAAAAAAATCTTTGTACAGATTAGCTTTTGCCAGCAGAACAAATGAGATCTTTGTTTGGGTGTATTACAAACACAAAGTCATACAAATCAAAGAGCATTTATTATGAATACAATGATGTAGCTTGCTTCTTTTGACAAAAGAATTCTAATAATATACTTGAAGAATGCAAAACAGGCATTCAGAAGTGCTAATTTTCTGGCATTTTTTTGTAGACAACGCTGTTAAGGCCCAGATAATCAACTGAGGGGTCAGAGTGCCTTGAGCTGAATGTTGTCAGAGATGTGGCGGAAGGTGCTTTGGGCTGGGTACGTCATTTCTCTTCAGCCTCTTCAGGAATTTTAAACAGGTTTATCTGTCAGGATACAAGAAGTGTGGTTCAGTAATTAGGGACACAAGATGAAATACCATTTTGAAAAGTTTTAATAAGTGGTAGAACAACTGTTCTATTGAACTTGCTGTCTTTTCTAAAAACTACCTTTTCATCTACATTCTAATGGTTCTTACATCGCATTTTCACTAAATGCAGAAGATATTTGCTGGATGAATTCATCCACACACAAATAGTGTAACTAATAAAGAAAGGTGTCTTAGCAACAGCAGCAGGGTGACAATATTAAGAAGACCAATATCCCTCATTCGAATCAGTCACAGCATTTCCCCTTAATACACTGTGCTTTCACTTCCATAAGTCAAATCTTGGTTTTGAAAACCAGTATATAGTATACCTCTATTTTCTATATTCCCATATATTTGGATTATTTTTTTGAATGTCAAATTACATTTGAGCAATAGCCAACTGATTTACATTAATAAGTTCTGGCTTTAACAGTTTTATTTTAAAACTGGTGGAAAAACTGTTCTTGATACCTTCTTGCCTAGTTAAGATTGTAGGGGTTTGCACATTTTAAACTATTTTTTTCCCAGTACAATGGAAACTTCTGAATCTCAAGTTAAGGAATCATGCTGCAAAAACTCAAGCAAATCTGTGGCTTTATTTATATAGATGCTGTCATTGAAGTCAGCTGTGTGCTAGCTAAGCCTTTACTGTATTAAGGGTTTTAGCAATTGATCAACATTAACAGAATTCCTCAACAAATGAGCTCAGCTGACATTTTCAATGGGGTGGTAGCCAAATGGGTCTTTCAGATTGTCTCTCTGCTGTGTCATTCACTCAAGTAAGTAATTCAAGAAGGAGGTCAGTGAATGGGTAGTTAGTGGGAACACTTACTGCAGCTGTAGCTTCTCTGTAATTTTCCTGTGGATAATTTCATGTATTTTTGTCTTTAGTGCATTGCTGTTCCCATTGCTCTCGTAAGCACAAATAATTGCTTCCATTTTTTAAAGGAAAGAAAGCAGAAGATAGCCCTCTAGAAAGCTGAGTCACTAAACTGGCTACTAAAATTAATATAAATATGACTAAGTAAAAGTTTCATCTGATAAAGGCATTAATATGAAAGCTGAAACAAATGTTTTTGTGTAAGACTGTCAAGACAAAGCTTCAGGTTTTGATTTGCCCAGCAAGATGCAGAATCTGTGAAAATTCTTAATCTGGTGTATGTAAACTGAAATAGTCTGTATTTTATTTTTTTTCCTCATATTTTGGCTTACAGGCAATAATAGCCTGGTGAATCTGCTTCTGCTGAGCAGAGTTCTACACACTGTGTAGCTTGCCCCATAGCCCTCCTCAAAAAAACCTGAACTGAGTTGTGTGGATTCTTATTTCCCAGAATGCCTCACAGCCTGAAAAAGTGAAAAGAAAAACCTTGTTCTCCAAATAAATCGATGCGGCAAAATATGGGGTGCCCGCAGTTTCTTTGAGCTCAGTGGGTGAAGTCTGTTGCTAACTGGATGCTTTCAGCACTCTGATACTTCCAGGCCTATGGCAAAATAGAGCATGATGCTGGGACTTACATAATCATATGGCATCGTACTGGGGCCAGAGAAAAGTTTTAGAAGGTACAAGAGAAATAAGTACCTGGGGACTGAAGGGGAAATTGTGGTGCATAGAGCAGTCACAGTTTTAATGCAGTTACACCCAGGTTGTATATTGGAAAATAATACCTTTTTACCCACTTCAAATGTTGACAGCCCAAAGGTGGTTCAAGACCAGATTTCCCTCTTGCCACACTTTCATGGTCATTCTAGCTCCATACTAGAACATAGTCTATCCCGTGTTACACAATCTGAGCAACAATTTTGTATGAACCTTTGGATTTTATTGTTGAATTACTTCTTCCTGCAGAACTTGCATATTGAGTTCAAGATTATAATTATTCTCTTATAGCAAATGCTTCCTAGACTTAATAACAGCATTAAATATCAGAAAAGGAATTAACTGGCCCTTACAGAGTCAATTCTATATCAGCACAGATGGTGAAAAGGCTAAGCTAAAACCCTCAGAAATTCTTCTGGGAGTCCAATTTTAAAATGTTGATTTGTGTCTGTTTAGTAGTGAAGTAATATTTTCTGATTGAATATTGAAATAATATTTTTAGTTTCTTTAGTTTTATGTTTAGTGTTTTGGAGCCTCTTGAGTACTCATGGATAAAGAAGTGTTTAACAGACTCTGCCATCCTTTTACAGGGTGTCTTCTCAGCTCTGTATTTCACTAATTTCCTCACCTTTTTTCCATTCTGACATGCAATGCTTTCCTCACCCTTCCAAATAATAATCAACTGTTTCTTATCAATAAACCTGCTCCTTAAAGAATGGGCTCAAATGGATAAACACACTGACCTCCATCTCTCTGTCCTGGATAAGCTGTGCTCAGCTGAGACGTAGATAGTTACCTATCAGGAGATACCTTCTTCAGTATCTCCTATGCCAGTCATATCTTATTGAACTGAAAAATGCAAATCTTGTTTGAGTTACCATTTTCTTCTCAGCCTACAGATGCATGAGAGTGTACCTTCAGTAAAGACTACTAATAAAAGAATGAGACCTATTGTTCCTATTTATATTTTGCCATATTCTGATACATTTCAATTTTTATGGCATGTGAAACAGCACACATGATAAAAGAGAGAAGAAATCAGGTGAAATTGAATATATGCAATTGTATCATGGATGGGGAGATATTTTTCCCCTAGAAAATATTTTGAAGCAGCTTATTGCTGTACGAATGGGCACCATCCTTCAGTGACTAGAAGAGCATTGGAACAACTTGATTTTTAATACTTTTTTTTGTTAATTGGATATCTCACTGGTCTGATAAGGAAAAAATAGGAAAATAAGTAAATAATAATAGCTTCAGAGATTAAAATAATTCACAGTCTTTTTTAATTTATTTTTTTTTTCTGAAATGTCTGGTTAGGGTGTTAGGATTTCTAAGTATATTGGGCTTTTGTGGCTGTCCTAGCATGTAGTTTATAGGAGGCCCTATTGCAACTAGCATAGCAGTGTGTGTGTGTCCTTACTCTCTGTGCCGGGATTTAATTTTGGTAAATCTCTTACAACCAAGAAAACCTTATCACTGCAGTTTGTTGCACTTTTTTATGATCTTTATCTCACTGAAGTTCATTCTCCCCAGCCCACAGCCACAGCCTGCTAGTCTGGAACATTACTCTTGCACATAATGAGAAAAGTAAAATCATACCAGAGAAAATTAATGGACAGTCTTTTCTACTGGCTTTGTAAAGACTATGACCTCAGCAAAGCTGAGTCGGTGTTCATGCTCCTACTTCTGCCTGGAGCTGTGCAAGGTTTTATACTTATATATATTTGGTCCAGGGGAAACATATTTATGCAGCCAAAAGACAGTAGTTGTGTACGTCATGATTTGGTCTCATAGGTCTAAAGAATAACAGTATATTCTTAGCCTGTATGCGATATAAGTAGGTGTCCTGCCAACTATGGTTTGTATTTTGTCCTTGTGGTAGAACAGCTGAAGGCAAATGTGGAGAGGGAAAGGAAGAGAGATTTATAATACAGAGATTGTCACAGTTAAAGTTTTCTTGATTCCTGTCCTGGGTTCAGCAGTAGCAGTCACTTTTTCTCCTTGGTAGCTGGTGCAGCACTGTGTTTTGACTTTCGGGCTGTGAACGGTTGCTGATAGCAAGTATATTTTGAGTTACTCCTCAAATGTTTGGTTTGCCCAAGGACTTTCTGAGCCTCATGCTCTGCCAGGGAGGAGGGGAGGCCGGGAGGAAGGAGAGACAGGACACCTGACCCAGGCTAGCCAAAGAGATATTCCATCCCATAGCACGTCATGCCCAGGATGTAACTGAGAGTTACCCGGAAGGGCTGGAGCTCAGGGGGTTGGTGGAGGTATCGGTCAGTGCTCAGTTGGGCAGGGTGGGGTGAGTTATGGGTCCGTGGCTGGTGAGGTGTTGTATTCTCTTCACTTGTTATTTCCTTTATCATTATTATTATTATTAGTTGTAACAGTAGTGATTTGTGTTATAGCTTAGTTATTATACTGTTCTTATCTCAACTCGTGGTAGCTACATTCTTTTGATTCGCTTTCCCAGCTCTCTGGGAGTTGGGGGAGCAAGGGGGGGGATTGACTGCAAGAGCTCCATGCGGCTTGGTGTTAAACCACAACTTTTCCCTAACAAAAATGTTGTGAGGCTTTCTGCTTTGTGGAACAGAAACACAGGATAGCCTATAATTCCTTAGAGTAACCATTCTGACATGTGACACGTTCTGAAATGTAACTGAAACAACTCCTTGTTGTCTCCAGTAGGGACAACAGCTGTATGTAACGAAAAGGTCAGATTCCAAGACTGAAAATCACCAGTCTCCAAGTAAGAAAACTGTGAAAATGTTTTGGATGGATTGTTTAATTTCTATGGGTTTACCTTTAAGAGAAAATATCAAATGTGTGGAATTCCTTTCCAAAATGAGTTCTATTGCAAATGCTACCTGTCACTTCAATGATTATTTGAAAATGGCATCATCTTACTAGTTTTGACAGGAGTTCAGGTCTTGTGCTTGCAACCTATCTGTACTGTAGGTATGGGTTTATTGTCCATTGTTAAGAAAATCTTGTGGTAAAGGAAGTGGAAGCAGAAGTGACTGGCAAAAGCTAATAAACAGTCAGTACAACCCTGAGCTGGAACCTTTGCTCCTTTACCATTCCTGAAATACTGAGATACTTAAAGTATACCTGGGTATTACAGTGTGGTTTAAATCATAGAAATGTGCTCCTCTAATCATCTGGTGGTGATTTTAGGTCTTTGTCTTGGACTAGAAACTAAACAGGAGTCCATAATTAACTGATCATTGCAGAATTAGATGGCATTAAACTCTATTTAGTTTAATATGCTGTACTACTTGCCCAAATGAAAGGCACAGTGCTCTGAAGAGCCTCCTGAAAGAACAGGGAATAAGCTCTGTAGAGCTAATATCTCTTCTGTTAATATAAGTTACTGATGTAATTATATACGATTAAAGAGAGAGAAATGTAGGTGAGCCAAATATGTCTTTAAAAACATATAATAAGGGTAATTGCTGCGTACGCTCACAGAGGAATAGGAAAAAGGAAGGAAAGATTTTAAAATGCTACAGGAAAGAAGTTAAATTATAAAAGAATATAAGCACACTTGTTAGAATTTATTAGATTCAAAAGCTTAGTCTTATGTGAAATTCACTCTTGGCCATTACAAACACTAGAAGTGCAATGCTAATACTTAACATTCTTGTTAACAGAAAATTGAGAAAATTAGTACAGTGTCTTGAATTCAATACTGCACCCATTCTCTATCTCCCCCTCCCCAGATTCATGTTTGTCTTCATTTCACATGAGCAGAACAATATTTGGAGTTAATTTATGCTGCTTTTAATTTGGCTATATGGGTCACCACCAAATTATGCAGATGATGTGTTTCTGCCTTTTTTAGGACTTCCAGCTGTTTGTGGTCCCATATCATGAAGAGCCCTAAGTTAGCCTGAATCTCTCCCAAAACACATTGTGGAAAACTAATCCACCATAACTTGGAAACTACTTTAAGAATGGGAACAAATTCTGAGGCAGTAAGTTACACCACTTGAACTCAGAATTGTATAGATTACTCATACTGACACTCATGAGTACAAAATGGGCGCATACATTTGTGCAAGTGGAAATGGAATAAGGCATAGGAAAGATATAAATAGGATAAGGTCTGCTTTTAGCATACATCCTGCTAGTAACTGCTTTATTGGGTCTCCTCCTCTCAGTAATTTTCAACATGAGTAGGTCAAACTCAGTAGCAATGTTTCAAATATATGCTGGTAAATGCTATGATAAATCTCAGAGACTCCCCTGGAAGAAAGTTAAAATTACATCAACTAAGAACTTTTTCTAAATGTATTTAGATACCTCTCTGAATTTGATATTATCTGTGTTCATGTCAATACAGGCCACAGTAGATTATTTTATTGCAGAATATGTTACTCTGAAACAAAATTTTTGCATATTCACTGGGTGATATCACTGGTCTTTGCTTTGCTGCAATTAGATGGTAGTGATGGTGTTATGACGGACATCAACACAGTGACAGAAAAAAAGGGACATGTAAATCAACCTGAGTGTAATAAATGCTTGAGAATTTGACAATAACAATTTGAGAGTCAACAGGGAAGCTTGGCACAATGAGGTGCGGTGAATCAGGATGATCAAATGATTTTATTAGTTTGCTTTTATTAGTCAGATCTATTTCCATTTTTTTAATATGACCAGGGAAAAAAGAAGTAATTGTAATCAGTTTATCAACTACAGCCCTGGCAGAGAGTATACCACTGGTAACTTGATTTTGTTCTAACTGAACACGCTATGTTTTGACTAATCTTCAGCATCCAAAATAATTCCTTTAAAATGTCAGGAAGATGAGTCAGAGTAATAGTTTATTTGTTTTATTTTGGTGTTTTATTTAAAATAATCTGAAAATACTTTTCAGAGCTGGTCTTGTAATTTCTGGCAGACATGGGACAGGTGAAGTTTAAGAAACTGAAAAACATCTCAATTTATCTTCAGACCACAGACTGGGAGTCTATCATGGGCAGTCACAGTATAAGCTTTGCCAGTGCCTCTGCCCTCTCCTCCTGTCACACGAACTTCACCTAAAATAATCACATACTCAGCAGGAGAGAAGTGATTCTTTAACTGTGATAGCTGATGCCCAAGTCTCCCCTAAGCAATGATGAACAATTATTATAAACTATTCCAAATTACAGACAGTAGGCACTGTGACTTTTGCAGACTGGACTGAGACAATTACCAAATGGAGGAAAATATTATTATTTTAGGAAATGTAACATTTTAATACATTGTGAAAAATGATGAGGGAATAATAAATGGAGGGCATAAAAAGAGCTAATAATAAAAAGAAGCTTGGTGAGAAATCCCGCTGTCATATTTGCATTTACCCTGAAACTAATGCCGTGCACATTTTTGAATGCAAATAATTCACAAGAGGAAGCAAAATGAGGATGTTAATAATCATTTTTCCCTTAATGAGAAGCTGTACTTTGATTGAAAGGAGCTTTAAGGTGGCCTAAACTAGGCCTAACAAAAGAGCTTTTGGGTTTTTTTCTTTTGGAGACTTTAAAAGAATGAGTTAGAATAATATTCTGTCACTTAAAATCCCCAGCATTAACATTGTTATCACAAATCTTATTTCAAATTAAAAAAGACGTGTTAGGAAAATTATTCATTCCATATGGGATTTCCTTTTTCACTTTGGCTATTAATTTAAAGTGCTTTTTCTTTTGGGAAAAGCTAAAGTTTTACGTTTCTTTCTTTATATTTTAAATTGCATTGACAAAATAGATTGTTGCATCAGCTCTTTATCTCAGGACTTCCACACCAAAGCTCTAGGTTGTCTTCCTCATTCTTTTACCTAGTGAAGGCTTCTTAGTCCCAAATGGCTTAAATGGAAACTGGCCTACTGAATTGACTGGGCTGTCCATGTTCTTACTGCTGCTTAGAAACACTCATGTGTTTTGTATGAAGTACCTTAGTGAATTAAACTTGGATTAATTCAGATTTGAAAACATCATTTCCAAACATTAAGAATACAGAAATTATAGAATCATAGAATAGTTAGGGTTGGAAAGGACCTTAAGATAATCTAGTTCCAACCCCCCTGCCATTGCAGGGACGTCTCACACTAAACCATATCACCCAGGGCTTCATCCAACCTGGCCTTGAACACTGCCAGGGATGGAGCATTCACAACCTCCCTCAGCAACCCATTCCAGCACCTCACCACCCTAACAGTAAAGAATTTCTTCCTTATTCCAATCTAAACCTCTACTGTTTAAGTTTCAACCCATTACCCCTTGTCCTATCACTACAGTCCCTATGACTCACCAGCATCCCTGTAGGCCCCCTTCAGATACTGGAAGGCTGCTATGAGGTCTCCATGCAGATTAGACTGGAGACACTTTGCAAATGTTGGCCAGCACCTTTTTCTCCACTCAAGGCAAATCCTAAATTCTTATTTTATTAAATTAAACACACCTTCTGTAAAAGGAGGTGAATGAGACTGATTTGTCCCCATATGGTCTGAATCTTGTAACTCTCCCCAGTGGAGGAGTATAGTATGATTATCTGTGAGTCATCATCAACAGAACGAAGAGTGAACGAAACATCTTTACTTTTGCCATGTATACTGGAAGACAGTGGTCATGTTTTCTGTGAGGAATTCAGCCAACAGGGTTTGATTTTGTGTGTGTGTGTGTGTATTTGTTTTCACTAGGTATATTGAAAACAGTCAGTGGGTTATGTGTGCTCTGCACTGCGTGGGGTGTGTGGCTGATCATTGATGTGTCATGTGATACACTTTCTCCTTGATTGCAGCTGTTTTAAAGAGAAAAACGTAAAATGAATATGATGAAGCAAATAATACACAGCAGTAGCAGAAGGACCGGAATCTCCAAAATGAGGTGAGAAATGCCCCACACATGGTAGGCAGTCACATGGCCTGCATGCCCAGGATGTCCTGCCCCTTTTTCAGTCGTATTAGGGCTGGGAAGTCATTACCCACTGCATACATGGGAGCAGACATTCAATTTCACCCTCAGTGCTGTAGTGGGGAGCCTTATACTCAGTTATCAAACATACGCATTTTCTAGTATAAAATTCCTCACACAGTTCTGTGAGGTAAAACTATGCATTTTAATGTTTTAATGGACTTTAAGAGGGCAAACACAATTTAATTGATCTGTGGCTCACAAAATCAGAATAAGTTGCCACTCATAAGCTTTTCTGCAGTGACCATTGAGCTGCAGCGTACATTTGCAGGGCATAATGATTATTGCCTGTCATTAAAATGCACTATCTTTCTTATATAACCCTCTACTTTGTTTTGATGCTCCTCATTACTCATCAGCTGGTAATGGCACAGCAGGATGGATGCATTTTTAAAATAAATTGTTGTCTTACGGATTATTGCTAGCATTTTATAGGATTGGTTTCTTTGCAACTGAGCTAGGTAATTGTCTTGGCCCCTACAACACCAAAACTACTCAGGTACAAAGTTCAGTAAATAAGATTAATTTCATTCTGTGTGCCAATCTTACAAACTGAATTTTCTGATCCATGTTTATAGGCTTTTAAGACATTGTGATACCTCTAATATTGGCTTCATTACTTCTTGCAAACAATGCATGAAAATAGTTTGATGATAATGACTACAGATTTAAACATATTTTTTTAATTAAAGAAACATTTCTATATATTTTTCCCTTGAGGTTTTTTCAGGCTTCGCATTAATGTTGCAGCATGATTATACCTTCAGGTTGATCAACCAAAAATTGTCATCTCTAATGGTGCAATGCTGCCATTTTTCCCCATGTTGTGTAGCATTAACTCCAAAAGTAATCAAATTCAAACTCACTCAGTTGGATTACTCAATTAAAATTTAGTCAACATTGAGGATGGCTGAGTATCAATCTCAGAAACAGCTTCCCCATCATCTGAGCAAGCACTTATTTAGGATCCAATCCTGTAACAGCTAATTTGTCATGAACTACATGTGTGAGATTTATCCATGAGGTTGTTTGTGTGCATAAATGCATGTATAAATCTTTGCTTGGCAAAGACCTTACACAGTGTTACTAATGAAATTAAATTATTTGTCCTCTGTTAAGGTCATGGTTATTTATTTCTCTTAACAAGTATGTGTGATTTTTATGGGCTAGTTTCTGATTATGTGTTAGACTTAGGAAAATATTATTTCATGTGGCTATGAATCTGTGCTCAATAACTCTTTTCAGTTTTATTTTCTTAATGGTGGTATAAGAATTCTTATATTTGTGGAATGACTTCCCGGGTATTTGACAACTTTTAGCTCAAGTTTAATAGGTTACAAGTTAAATAGGTTAATTAAATTTTCTAATGTGTATTCACAGTGTTGCTTATATATACTGAGATATTAATGCAAAACTATAAAAACAGTCATTGTACACAACAAAGGATCTTCTTTAAGTACATGAATAGATCAATTTGAAAACTATTTCAATTGAACAATAATTCATATGCAATTCTTGGATTTCATATTGACAAAAAATGCATGTAAACTCTATTTGCTTTTTTTGAACATAATTAATTGAAGCAGATATACTTTAATGATGACAATAATAGAATTTCATACATATATTTATACATTTTCATGTATCTATATGCTGTGTGACTTTAATTGAAATATAGGTGCTGTAAAATGTACCACAGCACCCTGCACTGGCTAATGTTATTTAAAACAAAGTTTTTTAAAAGAGGCTAAAATAACCCTTGGATTCCTACTACACAAATATTGAAGTTAATTTGGATCTCAAAAAATTGTAATCAAAAGAACGGCAGAGTCTTTGGCGTGTTCTGTGTGTCTGTGTGTTCAATACTTTGTTATCAGTGACAATTCACAGTCATGTGGCATTAGTGTTTACTTTCACACTGATTTATTGGTTTGTCTGATCCTATGCAAACATGTGTGCACTTATTATCAAAAGTTTTTATCAGTGATAATTTCAATGGAAATATGCCTAGGAATCTATCATACATGTTACTTGTGTTTGGATTCTACTTTATGCCCTTTTCCACAACTTGTGACCTTTTATCCAGGCTATTTTTCTCTCTCTCACCCCCTGAGCTTTGTCCCCATAAGACTTTTGAAGTGTTATACCTTAAGATCTCCAGCAAAGAATAACAAGGGAGACAGAAACAATTGGATAAAATGTCACTGATATAATGTAGTTCCACGGAAGAACTCTGATTTGTTTACTTAGTCTTTAGTTTTCAAGTGTGTATGCTGTTTACACCTCCTTCTTTACCTTCAGCAAATGTTGAATTGATCTATACCATATTTACTAATTGCAAATATTGCTGAAGGTTTTGCCGTCTGAAAACTGAAGGAAGCTTTATATTCTGAGCCAAAAGCAAATGCCTGCCACAACTACAGGTGTATATGGTATTGCTATAAACCAGTATTTACAGTGACCCTCTGTTGTTCCTCTGACACTGGCTGAAGAGCAGCGATCCTGTATTCTCTAAGAAAATTATGTGTTTATTTATGTAATTGTTGAACATGGCAGTATTTTTCACTAGAAATCAGGATATGCAAGTACTGAGGACAATGGAGAGATTAATGAATCATTCTTTCAACCGTGTTGTCTATCTTTTTATATATTTATATGTATACATGCACAAAAAAAATCTGGTTTCTGTTCAAATAATGTTTAGTTATATTGTAACTAATGTCAGAACTAAAATCCTTTCAGGCTAACAATACCAAGAATATATTAAAAAAAAGTAAACTTAATCACCAAGTACTCCTAAGGCAGTCCACTGGCTCACAATAATTGCTTTTATGGCTGTAAAACCCGACAAAAACTGTCTTGACATCCCTAAGATTAAAGTTTTTGTCAGGACAAGAAAACTGTTAATGTATTAAAAAGGCTAATATATTTTGTTGTGCTGCATAAAGTTATAATGTTTTAACATATACTCTACACTGTATTTTCATTCTTGGAATAGGATTTCCCAACTAGAAAACCTTTTATCAGATCGTATTGGGATTTTTATCTTCCCCTTGACAGCTGCAATTAGTAGGGAAGTCAATGGGATCGTCAACAAAGTAACAAGAGACCATACAGCTACAGTTTTACAGGAAATTGAACTACATGCGTTAACTGTGTATTTTTTTTCCTTCTAGCATTGGAGGTTGGAGACTGAATTTAGATAGGTACTGATGTAGCTTCCAGATCTTGATTTTTCCCTGTGAGGCATCACACTGAATACTGTGCACTGGATCTCTATTGGGAGTGGTAGAAATCATACTTTCATGCTACTTAAGGTAGCTGTAAGATAATAACTCAGGAATAGTCACCAACATGGTTTGGGGAGCTTTGGTGATTTTCTTATTGTTCTTTGCACAGCAGGCATTAGGACAAATGTTTATCAGGAAAAAAACCTGAGGGTTAAACAGAACTAAAGTGAAATGTAAGCATGTTTAAATAGTTTTCTCCCAGGCATTGTTCCAGTTTTTGATCTGCATATCTCTACCAAATTAAACGGTGTTTTAAACTTACCAATCTTTTGTATCCCTTATTTAATTCTTAACTCCTGACTTGAGAATTATTAACGTTAAATATTAGTCTTACAGTGTTAGCTGACTAATAAATGGAAAAAATGTCTAAGAAGTCTTATTATTACCCTTCCTGGAATCATTTCAGATACTTAAAAGGTACAAAAGACATGCTAATATTACAATCCTACTAGTGGAGCTACCCAATGAAGAATAAGAATATTCAATATAATACCAATTAAAATGAGATATAAAAAGGATCTAATACTAATTGGTTTTATCTCTAAATTACTAAATAGTTATAGACTAGAGAAACAAGAATCCTATTATTTCTAATTATTTCTGTAACAGATAGCTGTGGTGGTTTAGAGATAGACAAAGGAATTCAGTTTTAGAATTGGTAAATCCTTGCTGGCATTTTGGATAAGCTAACAGTTACTAAATGCAGAAATGCAAGTTACTTGACCTAATGGGATTAAAGGTTTTTAATTTAAATAAAGGGATGAATATCAGTGGGTTTTCCTTGTTAGACCTCTCAATAAAGAGTGGTTTGGAACAGATAATTTAATGAATATCAGAGATGTCAAATTAGAAATAAATTCAATTTCTTCATTCATTAAAGTTTATATTATTTGCAGACTGCACAAAAGACAGTATAACATGTATTTGGAGTGATTTGTTACTACTTCAAGTTCTGGTATAATTCTCAAAATCCTATTTATTTGTTATAAAAACTTATTAAATCTAATTTCTTGGCAGATCTTTTGCTGATACTGTCTCACCAATTATTCTGAAACTAAATTGCAGAAACAATGGTTGTTTTTCATGGCACAGTAATGCTGCTTCCTTTTCTCTTTAGTGGTTTGCTAGTTTGGGAGGAATAAGGTGAAAGTGTATAAGTGTGGAATTAGCATCCTGTTGCAGGGAGGGGTATATTTAGCACTTGTCGATTTCCTTGATCTTTTCCTATTTCCCAACACAGTGAAGGACCTTTTTCAGGGATTCATGAATGCAACATGGTATATTGGTAATATCCCATTTTATGAGCATGCAGTCTGCTAGCATATGTGCAACAGTGTTGTAGTTCTTCAGACACAGAATATATGGGCTTTATTGACAGATTCCTCTGAATCTTATCATTTAATTAAATTTGTGAGATAGAGTTTTTCTTCAGTTATGAGTTATACATCTGTTTCAAATTAATCTAAACCACACCTAATGTCTTTGTCCAAGTCTCTATGTGTAAATGAATATCAATCACCATGTTGTCTCTGAAGTTTTTCTAAATCTGATACTTAACTTTCTGGGTTTGTAAAGGAAACTGGAAAAGCAGTTCCCTAGTTACTTAAGTAATATAAATGTTTTATATTCAAAGGGATTCATGTACCAGTAACCAGTTATTTTATGGCCATTCAATTCTCTGCTCATGGAGAAAATATCAGACTGTTTTTATAATAATACATAATGTAAGAGAAGCCTGGAGACCATTTTCAAAAGGCAGCTAATCCACTAACATTATGAATTCCCAGCCTGCTAGAACAGCTCTGTAGCGTGTGCTGTGATTTCTCAGTGCTCTAGTACAGGCATAAACCACAATGACCACCACAGTTTCCCTAGATACTTTAAAAATCTGCTAGTCAGTCTGTTCATACAATGAAACAAATAGTTCCATAAGCTCCAGGATAAATTAACTGCAGTTTTCTATGGATTTGTGTCTTCTAGTTGTTTGACATTCCTTTTTACAAAAATACAAGATTGAGCTAAAGTGTAGCTCACTGATGAGATTTTTATAAGGCTTTCTTCCACCCGGTGTCATTTGTGGCCATGCTGTAACTTTTATATATGCTGCTTTACTACTTCGCCTGGCTATTTTCATAAAATTTGAGTGCAGTTAATGATCTTTAACAACTCCATCCTCTGTCAAATTTGGTTTTGGAGGAAAAGGAGAAAAGCTTTATGTTGTATTCTAACCTCATTTACACTTTTGTCTTACATTGTGGAAAGGAGGGGGTGTTAGGGGGAAGCCTTCTCTTCAACTGTGCACTAATTGCAATTTATTGCTCTGTATCTTTTACAGTTCTGAGTTTCTCCAGAGCAGAGAAAACATGGGGAAACACAGTTTACAAATATGTATTTTCAGCCTTACCATGGGGGGGCCATACATTCCAGCTGGCAACACATTAGCTTCCGATTTGGAAGCCATGAGCTTTGTTCCGGCTCAGTTCTTAATTAACTCCATGTCCTGAGGTTTGTTGTCTCAAATTTCATTCATATCCTCTAATACAATGGAAATACATTTCCGATATCTGTGAATTTGGGGCTAGATCCCTTACAGTTCTATTTCTGAACTGTAACTGAATTTATATTAGTATTTTTTTAATGAGAATTATATTTATATAAAGTAGGATTATAATTTTTTGGTCTTCACATGAAGAATCTTCTAACTGCTAAGAGTTTGTAACAACTAATTAAAACACTGGAAAGGTGCCATATGTTTTGTGAATTGGAATTCCAGCTGGTCTTGGGTTTAGTACAATAGATATGTTCAATGCCTGTGTATCTGCATGTATCCTCACTGAAGAAGCCAAGGTTTAGCTTGTGGAGGTCCATTGATAGAAATTCAGCAGGAGTCTTGGGTATGTCCTTCTGTACCTGGCTGCCCTAAAACCATTCCATTAGTCTTTCATGCACGTAAGAAATTAATTCACAGCTCTACAAACCCTAATAATGTTTTAGAGAAATGTATATTTGTACCTAATATTTTTAAAAAGAGTTCCAAATGAAAACATTTAGAAAATATTACCCCAGAACTGTGCCAAGACAAAACAGTCTTAAATTTTCTACTGTTTCAGGAGCTGTGTGAATTAGAACTTGCCACAGTGTTCTAATTTGCCCAACTCACATCTGAGATATTTTCCCAATTTAAAATTAATCTGAGATTACTTTTTGTACTTTTTGTAAATTTTATCCTGTAGTCATTTTTGCTTAAATCACTGAGTGTATTTTTGTTCTTTAAAAATATTAATCTTTTGGAACTAACCTTGGAAGTTTTCCAAGAATGTTTTTAACAGCTATAATTGGTTCAAGATCAAATCACTTCTTATTTTACACCTTGAAGGTTGTTATGAATTTCTGCATTTCCATTAAATGATCCTATATTTTCTTCAGTAAATGCTATTTAACTATTCCAGTAATTAATAAAACCAAAGAGTGGTTCCTACTGTGACTCTTGCCTACATGCTTTTAAGTCTGTGTATCATAGGTGAGGATATGCTTGTAAAGTCTGACATTTAATTAAGTTGTTTTGATCTTTTGTTCTCCTTTTTGCACATATTAATTATTATACATATGAAGTCTAATTCAGTTGTTTGATATGTGTTGATGTTTTCATAATATAACAAGGCTTTGTTTCTTGTGTACTAGAGTTATTGTTTAACTGTGATCACAAGATACCCAAAGCTTTGTAACATACAAAAAAAATATTCTCATGACCCAAATTTACAATACTGATTCTTTTCCTTGTAGGGTAAATGTCAGTAATTTGAACAAGTGGATTGATTTCCTTTTTAATGGGTACGTTTGATATAATGGGACTAAGTTCAAAGCTTAAAGAAGGAAACACTTTTAAAAGCAAGAAAGGGGTGAGCCCTATTTCTTACTGTATATGATTTTTAATTATGAGTTTGCCCAGTTTGTTTCAGTAGGATTTATTGGAGCTCATGCAGTAATGCCGTCAGTTGAAAGAAATGTCCATTTTCTTCTATAAGTAAATTTGTGTCTCGAACATCTTTCCAATAAAGTTCATGCACTAAGTGCAATTATAATTTGACTCTCTTGGTAGGTTGGTTTTGGTTTTTTCTTCCACCCTACTTCCCTAGGCTAGACCTGATCCCTCCTGGCAACTGCTAGTGAACCTGTTTGGAATGAATGACAGCAAACAGTATAAAGATGTTACTCTGACTGATGTGTCTGAAAGGGACTACAGAAAGGGAGTATCTTATGTAATCGGAAATTTTAATCCAAATTGTTTAAAGAAAAATGTTGTTGCATTAACCAGTGATTACACTGATTTTAAAAATTAATTAAAAAATTATGTCTCATTTAATTGAACTAGCCACTGTTCAAAACCATTTTGCTGAATACTTTGTAAGATGGAACATTCTTTTGATTTACTTTTGTTGGCATTTAACAGTCTACACTATGAAGTAACTTGGAAAGTGAAGCAACAGGTTAGAATTCATGCTGTGGGGATAAATGAATACAAACAGAGATTTTTCATATACTTTGATCCACATTAACTCTTTAATACCTTGCAGGTTCACAATTATGTTTAGAATATATTTTGTCAGCTGTATGTCCACAGTTTTGACCATATTCCCTCAATCTGAAGGGAAGAACACAGAAAGGTACAGAACTGATTTGTAATACCTATAAGCCTCAAGTCCAAAGTTTGAAGCTCTGTCTAGCATTCATGGAGTTTGGTCTGATTCTTTCACAATGTCTTGCCTATAAAACCAAAGGATTCACTTTTGTCTTCATCCACTATAACAGTTAGTTACTCATGTCACTCAGTATGAAACTATATCCTTTTACCTTAGCTTTATGTGTGCTACTTAATGCACTGGGAACGATAGTCATCATACAATTATTAGTTTAGATAAAAATAAATAGCAGATCAAATACTTGGTTAAATTCTTCTTGATCCAAATGTATGTGAGGTGTATTTCAAAGTCACCTAGATAATATATTGGGTTTTTTTCAGATTTAGTAGAGCTTGGATGGTAGGAGCTTTTCCACTGTTTAGGACATTTATTTGCATAACTGGAGAATGAATTATTTTTATGAGCTAAAATACTGGTTCTTCATTTCATTTGATTTAATGTTTAAAAGTTTTATTTTTTTTTAGTACAGATGAAGCAGTCAGTTACATTGCTAGAATTCTCTGATTATTCTAGCAAATTCCATGATTCCTTTAGTAAACTACTCTAAGCTTTTGCAGTTTTACAAGGAATATGTTTTCTAGAAAATACTTTTCGAAGTGGTCATTGTGAACTCTTTGCAGACTTCAAGATGTTAAGGATTGTATTATTACAGTTGTTTTGCTTGAAGATAAAGAAACAGTTCACAATACCAGAAAGATCTCCAGAGCTTCATATGTATCTTGAAAGATTTACAAGAAAATAACTCTGAGTGGAAATCTCCAAGGTCTTTGACAATATGTAATGCTGCTGGTGATCCTCTTGAGTTTGGTGGTGTCCTTCATGTTTCACATAAGTGCTATGGAATAGATGAGGGGTATTTTTCCATTATTTAGGTAAAAATCAGTGCTCACAAGGATTATTGTCTTGTAACTTTAGATGATATTTTGCTAATGAGTAGACTTGTCCTTTTTTGTTGATCTTATTATGTAGACATGCCTTAAATCAAAACTCTTCTGAGAGGTATTGTACATGTCGGTGCCTTTCTGCATTATATCTTGCTCCCTTGTGGCCTGTATACATAGGCTGCAAAAACACTGTAAAAGCTCAATGGAAAATCTTTCTGGCAGGTGATAATTGGGAATACAGTTCTAGAGGAAGATGTCCGTTCCTAAAACTTTCAGATACTGTGCCTCAAATACACAACAGTTAAGGACAGAAAGTCTTTGGTTAGAAATATATTTGCCTTTGTTTTTTTTCTATTAATGAGGTTTTGTATTGCTTGCCTGGAAAATAGCTATGACCCTATGTGTACTGAGAAAGTAAGTAATCACCTAGACGAGTGATAATTGTTATTCTTATCTGAAAAAAAAAAAGAAAGAATAGCAAAAGACTTGTCACCAAAAATACAGTCACTAGGTAATTTTTCAATATTGAAAATATGATCTAATCCAAGTCACAAAAGCTGAATTCCCCTGCAGTGAGGGATGGTTAGATAGGCAGTTCTTCATAATGGAGGAGCAAACTGTTAAAAATAAAGGAATGACCTGCAATATGATCCTGTATGCATGAATCAATCATGTAAATGTTAAAAAACTCAGAACCTTGATTATAAGGTAATAAAGATTAATTATTCAGCTACATAAAACTAAACTGGAATTCATCTTTGGATATGCAAAGCTACACAGTGATGCTTTATTAATATTTAAAATCACTATGGACAATGTTCAGACCTTGATATCATCTCTTAAAATCTTGTCTCACCTATCTAGAGAGTCGTTGTTAACACAGTCCAGTGGATTTTCATGCCACTTAAGACTGCTTAATTTTTAGTTCTTACTCTGATATACTTGCTGCACAGTGATACTACATACCCATTTTCATAAAATAGCTATGAGAGAATATTTTAATTGAAAACAATTACTTCAAGTTTAAAGATGATATGTGAATTTGATAATTAATAAGTTTGATAGTAATGAATTTAATAAATTATGTAAGCTTTTAAGACAACAAAAAATAACCTCCTATTTTGTATAAAACCACAGGTTTTCTGGATGGTGTCCAGAAGCTCTCCACCTCTCACCTACCAGCACGAGGGAATGTGGCACACTGCAGCATCATATGAACTGATTGTGATTGCCTGCATAGCTTTTTCCCCATCCATTTCAATCAGAAATCTGCTCCAGAGTATGAGCCAACCATCGTGTTTCTATGAGATTTGCAGCAGCTATATCTGACACCCATCGCTGTGCTTCTGTCGCTGAGCTCTGTGGTGCTTCTGACAAATCTGTTTCCCTCAGATTGGCTTCAGCCGCTCTGTTCGGTGTGCCTGCAGACTCTTTTCATTATAAGCAGTAGGGTTGTGGGGAGGAAGAGAATAAAGAAGAAACAAGTAGATTGATAAGAGTGATTTGAGGAGAGAGAAAAAATCTGCACAGCAGAGCATTTTTAAGTTTATGTTATTGCAATTTGTGTTTCCTCTTTGGCAAGAGGGAAGCATTGAGTTTTAATAACAACATATGACAGGCTTAAGGGAAGGGATGATAGGATTTTCTTGCCTTCTATTCAGCAGCTGTAAGCAGCTGTTTGTCCATACTGGCCAGTCAGTACCTAAGAAAAGGTTGGGTAGGAAGCAGAAGAATGTACCTGGGGCAGGTAATAAATGAAGCAGACCATGGAAGTAACTGAAGGTTTGAACATAACTCAGCTTATTTAAATAAGTTATACGTGTCAAGACCATAATCAAAACCTCCTAATGATAAGAAAAACCTGAGTATGGTAATGTCTTAGAAAAAAATCAACAGTTGAGTATATTCTTTTTGGACAGAGACATGGAGAAGGTAATTGTGAATTAAATCCAGCTGCACAGAGAAGGTAAATGAGAATCAACTCCAGCTGTGCCTGATTTCCATAAGTATCTGAGATTGCAGTTCAGGCTACAGGCCTAGATATAGCACAATTTACTGGATGTTTCTTACTGCCCTTGAGAAAAAAACCCAAACCAAATCAAAACAAAAGCTTCATTTATGCTGATATCCTTTCAACAATATGTTACTGGCATGCTTACACAGTGTGACAGAGCTAAGCTAATCACATGCAAAATATTAAGATAGATGCTGAACAAATGTGTTTGCTTCCCAAAATGTAATGACTGCATGATGTTCTAAGTGGGACTGATTGTGTTGCTTTACATTTTCCACTGGAGTGCTGTGTTCTGTTGTCATATCCATGCCAAATTATAACCCTTTCATTGATTAACACAAACACAGTCATAGGATGCATAGTCCAACCACGTAATATTATATAATTTCCATCATAAGGGTGTGTATATATACATAGTTCAGCACAGTAATAATCATTCCATCAATGTCTTTATGTATCTGCAATTTTAACTTATAATTGTCTTCTTAGTATATTGTAATTTCCACATCCCCTCCTACTCATTAATGGTATTTATGTATTCAATTAATGCATTTCTTTCAAGTAAAAGGTTATTTTATGACTAAAGCTTCAAGGAGAAAGAAAGAAAGAAAAAAAAAAATAACAATCTATGAGTGGAATAAAATTAGACCTTTTGTGGGTAAAGGGCCTTGGAATGCCAGAGGATCCCAAATGCCTATTGTCTGGGGAAGAAAGTGATTTATAATATATGCTAGATGAATTCAGTGTTTGAAAATTAGCAAGGCGATGAGGTTGATTGTTCCAGGACTGCTTTTATTAAGAAATCTGGCATTGTGCTATACATAAGGTCCATGTTTAAATGGTCCCTATTTGTCATATAACTGGCAGAGTCCCACAGTGCCAGAGTGTTTTGATGAAATAGTGGCAGCTGAGGACTGACAGATAGTTGTCATCTAGATTGACTGTTCCTCCACAGAGTTTTATTTAATTAACCACACATGGAAGAGATATTTTTTGCTGTTGGAATTAGGTGAATAAAATAGTATAAAACCCAGTAACTTTTTACATGACTTTTGTTTCTTAACAAAACAACCAAACAACAACAACAAGAAATCCAAACCACCTATTTCTATCATTTCTTTCTAGTAAGAAAAAAAGTTACAGTCACATCAGCTGCTGAGCTGAAACTTTTTGTTGCATGAGGAGGACTAAATCCATGTTCTGATAGGTAAGTTAAGTATAAACCATGACCATCCAAAAGTGGTTTTGCTCAGGAATTAAGGTTTAGGTGTCTAATCTCTGGACACACAATCTCTTCTACATTTCCTGACTAGAACATGGAGTGGAATTGTGACCTAAGAAAAGTTATCTAAACACCTGTGTGGTAAGTAGAGGCATATGAGGCTATGTGGCAAGATGTTTCAGGAAATCTGCTTTCCTCCTCTGTTTAAGGCTAAGTTGCCCTCGACTTACAGTGAAGCTCTGCCTGCTTGGGATATGCAGTCCCAAAGCTCCCCAAGTTATACACCTAGAACTGTTCTTTGAAATAAAGAACATTAGCGGTTTTCTTTTCAAATGTACCCTGTGGAGAAGAAACCTCATAGCTAAGTGTGAGGTTTTATGCTGTGAGATATACACGTAAACCCTCTCAGGATGAAGAAGGAATTTAACACATTTCCTATTTGTAGTGAGTCCTCACCCTGCTAGGCTATTACACCATTCTTTTCTTGAAGTCTTTATGAAAGGATAACTAGCCGTACTTTCATTGAGAGTAAATTCTGCTTGTACATTATGTATATTTTCCACCACCACCCCACCCCCACCCTGGATTGCACCCTTCAGGATTTAAGGAATCCTCTGCATAATTTTTGGATTCCTATCAACCTTAAGACAAACTAAATGAACTGCTAAAACTGGAATAGTTTTGAACATGCTCTGAAACAGACTCTTAGATCCTAGAGGAATTAGGCTAAGTCAAACAAAGAAATACCTCTGTGGTTAGATAGTACTAAGGCTGGAGCTTTTTCAATCACAGCTATAGACTTTTCCACAACTGAAGTTGAATTCGGGGGAGAAGGGTTGTTAAGAAAAAGAAAATCTCTAACCGTTAGCGTTTTTCACAGCAACACCCAAAAACTTGAGAGACAGAATGTGCAACTTGGTAGAGAGACAGAATTCTTGACTGTGAAGATGCTGGTGTTAGAAAAGATGGATCAAGAACCTGAAACACACCATATTTATCCAGGAAGGAAATAAAAAAACAGCTTGTGTTTTTTCTCTTGGAGGATATCTCTTCCTCCTCTCTACTCCTGTAAAATAACCAATTTTAGCTGTTTCTGTTCTCCTATTTATCTCAAATGTATTAAAGGAGGAAAACAGAATACATCTTTTGTCAAGGAAATTACAGATAGCAGTTTCAGTCTCAGAGTAATCTTAAAATTGTCCATGGCCAAATTCAACAATACAACCCAGTGCAGCCAAGTACTTCAGTATGCACATAATTTTATTCACTTACTTAAATCCCTCTGACTTCAAGAGGATTTGAGCAGTGCTTAAGTGCTTTGCTGCAAGAGTGCCTTAAATTGGTAGATGGCAAATTTCAGACAGAAAGAGGAAGGCCACAGTTTTTGCAGTCCCTGCTGGTAGGTGCCTAAAAATTGGTTTGATTTTTTCAGATGATCCTGTAATTCCTACTGCCTCCAATTTTTCTTTTATTCTTTTGGTGCTTTTTTTCATATCTATTTTGTTCCCTTTTTTTCAGGATCCTCAGTTATACACCGCTCCCCGCCTCATTCCAAAAATAAAAGAAGAGATGTTCTGGTCTGGTTTCAACAAGCGACGTTTCAGCAATTGCACACAGTGGAGATTTTTTTTCAAGGCACATCAGGCATATCCTGTATCAAAATGGATGGACCATGCGAGAACACACTTCCAACACTTAACAAGGTAAATAGGAACAATTTCTAATGGGTTCTTTTCAAAAGCAGTTAGGTGCTAACCCTAGTGAAAGTAAGTTATGATTTTGAAAATGTCATCTTTTACATTTTGTTTAGTTTACATAGATACTGTCTTCTTAATGTGATAACTGATCTTGAATATAATCAAATTGTCATTCCACTTTACTAGCAAAAAGATCACAAAGTGTTAAGATGATTAATGTAACTGTCAGGTGATATATTCATAATTTTAGCTGACCTAATTCATATACAAAGAGATAATATATATCAGAGTTTATGTGGCTCACTCACATTGCAAAACACAGCTTGTGACTTGAGTAAATGCATGCTGAATTACAAATGTGAAGAGAAGGGAAAAGAGAAAAAAGGCTTGCTGTGTTTTTATGCTTTTATTTCAAACAAATCTTTAGACACACATCTTTTTACCATATAAAACATAATCCTCACTCTGATTTGAAATGATGGACTGCACAAAAGTCATTAATTAAAAAGTTAATAATTAAAAAGAGTTTCTACAAAAGAGGAGAGGTGATATTGCAGTGTCCTGTGAGGAAACCTAAGCTTTGTGCTGTTGCTCTTTTCCCCACTGAACAGAACAAAATTTTAGCACAAAACCTGGATCTGTTGCTCAGATAAGAAACGGAATGTATGTGGCAGGCATTTGATGAAGGTTCACTGCTGGCCAAACTCTGCCTTTTAGAACCTGTCCTCAGTGCTCTGGGAGAACAACATTCTCTTCAAAAGAAGCACTCTCATGTGCATTAAGCAAGTGGAGAACTCACTGGCTGTAGCAAGGAAAAAAAAACCTGCATTTCATGTGGGCGGTTTTTTTTTCCAGAATACTTTTTCAACTAAGTTAGGAGAATAAACAGAAAAAACTCTTAAGGTACAGTCTCCCACAGCATACCTGCACTCAGTCTTAATTTAAACACTTGTTTATGAGGGCCTGTGCTACATCCCAAGCTACATATTCTCAATCCTTTTTTGGAAGATCTAACATGTAAATATGATAGATAAGATGATAATTGTTCTGAATGGCACCATTTTTGTTTCTCCTCTTTTCTTTCAAATACTGCTGACTTACTTACCCAGTCATCTCAGCTAATGAGTAGCTGAATTTAATAACTCTGAGTGCATATTTCATACAATTTTAATTGTTTTAAGTAGCCTGCTATGTGGATGTGTAAAGTCTTTAAAGAATCTATCCAGAAAACACTTTGGAAATACTTTTTTCTTTTTTTTCTCTTTTTTTTTTTTTGGCTCTTCCTCGCATGCTATTAATAGTGTGGAACAGTCCTAAACACTTGCTTGAGTCCTGTGCTAGAGCTTTTTGTTTTCACTAGAAACTGGTGGAGATCAGCACTTTTTTGACACTCCTTGTACCAAGTGCTTATAAAGTGTTTATATCTATAATTGTGTCAAATTATGTTGATTAAGCGCTGAAAGACATGAGTAAGTTGAAGTGCTCAAAAAGTGCATTACTCTGAGTGTCACACAGGGACTCTTCACATCAGACACTTGGGGGACAATTTTTTTCCTTCCAAGCACCTTTAGAGCACTATAATTTAAAGTGTCTTTCTAGCATTAATTAAATTAAAAAAGCAAGTGCCAGTTAAGTGCACATGATTTACTCTGATCTTCTGAAATGCAAATATATTTTAAGCTAAAATAGCCTTCCCTCTTTACAGTTCACTGGTTTCCTTCTCAGTTGTACCCCACACCTTTTCTTATGGAGTATTCAACCGCTAAAAAAAAATATGGGAAAGGCTTGGAGTTAATTCCGTTATGAATCATCAGACAGAAAATAGAACTGTTCAAAGAATCAAATATACATATTAAGGTATTTAACAGCCTTATGAAGAAAAATCGTATTAGCTTAAAGGAAATGATGTGTAGACCTGGACCATTCTGAGTTTGTTCTACTTAGGCCTGCCCCTCCCCTCTGGGTTACTTACTGAAATTTATGCTGTAAGTTTATAAAGTAGCTGCAGCAGACAAGAGTTCCAGTTTCCTTCCAGTGAACTTTAATCATATGCTGGTCATTAGTCATATGCTAGAGTCATGTACATGACAAAGACAAAATGGCTTGGCCATGATGGTCTAGTAAAATGGAAACTTATGCCCCACATTAGGTTATTGATCTCTTCTGCTGTTGCAAGAAGGAAGAGCTTCGTATGGCATTGTAGGTATTTATGTGGGGACAGAAGAAGAAAAATACAGTTTCTAAAGGAGAACAGTTGGAAGATAGAGACAGCAGCACAAGGACACCAAAACTTGGTACATTTCCCTGAAGAGTAAAATAAAAAAAAATAAAATTCTGAAATCTGATAAGAAGCAACCAGTCACTTTTAAGAATGTTATTATTGAATATCCTACTTCAAGGGCTATTCTGTTTCATGATAGTATATTCTTCTTTTAGGTGTGAGGATAACAAGCCTTACATTACCTAATTCTGACTAGACTCTATTAAAATTATTTTTTCACTTTTCTGAGAAACTGTATTTAATCCCTATGTCAATGTGCTGAGAAAGATAGTAAAGATATATCTGAACTTTAAACATCTTTAATCTTTCTCTTTAGCTTTCATTCTTGTTGCACAGCCTCAGCAATCAGATTTCAACACTCCATTCCTTAGAAAAACTCACAGATTTAGAAACCATAGTGAGATAAGATTCTCCTTTGACCCACAGACACATTCTGCTACATCTTTGAAAGGTCTTTTAAACAGCAATGTCTACTGAACTTTTCTAAATAGATAGAATTTTATTTGGTAATGACTAGAAAGTAGCAGACAGGTGGCAGAAGTCCACAGGAGTGTAGAGCTGAGTTGTATACTGCACCTACGGAGACATCCCAGTCAGTCCTCACTGTAAGCATTGTCTGAAAAGTCCTTTTTAGCCTAGAGTTTGTAAACTGAATTGTTCTTAACTTTGTTCCCTGGAGAAAGATATCCATTTCACAAGTGTCACTCCCAATGAAGCAGCAGTGAAGAAGCCAAGAGCTGGGTAAACATTGAGTATGTTTTACCAGTTCAAGGTAAAATACATTGTCAGGGCATCTGAAGCCTTTCTCAACAATTGCTTACACTGTGTATGTATTGGAGCGGCTTTCACTGCTGTATAAAGCAGAGGCTTTATGCTCTGCAGAACCTGTTCCAGCTCTTACCTGCAGGTTGATCCAGTTATTGGTGAAGTCAATTACCAAGGGACTGATTTAGAGTCAGCTGAATGAAGTCTCCAGAGTGTCAATTAAATGTAGAAAAGAGAATTTGAATCGTGATTAGTTTGAACTGTTATTGTCTTCTGTTTGGAAGGAAAGGAATCAGTGCTCTGATTGTCTTCTGTAAGGTTACCTATTATACATCGTATCCCTCTTTTCTGTCCTTCTAGCTACTTGATTGCCTATTTATTTGCAATAGTCTTCAGAGGTAATGAACAGATTAAATTTAGATAGAGGGCTCGGATTCACTGTTGGCACAGCTCTGCTGAAATAAGTGGAATTAGCCAGGAGAGTCAAAATACTTTGTGTTCAGCAACCATAAGCTATCTGGCCTGTTGATGACTTCTAAAATCCCGCCAGCAGATGATAGTGTGTGGTTGTACAGCCTAATTTTAAAAGTCTGAAAACCATTGAAATATAGAATGCATTACATTACCTAGATGAAGTAATTGTCAGAATGAGTAAAACTAAGCATTTGGAGGAGGGACCAGTGAGAAAATAATTTTTGCATTTGGGTAATGTTTCATTTGGTTAGGTACCTTTTTTTTTTTTTTTTTTTTAATCCTGGGAAAGAAATCTGGATTAGTTTGGATCCAGGTCTTTTTAATATAAGGTACATGCCATCCACCAAATGTTGTGAGTAGTTAAGATAAATGGTATTGGTTACTGTTATAAAAATGAAGTTGTAATCACAGCATCAGCCAACAGATAGCTTCCAGCATTATTACTGTTGCACATGCTGCCAGTGTTCAATAATTCTGAGGTACAGCAGGTCTTGAAAAATCTCAAATTATCTGACAGACCTTAGGACATCTGCTGCTTGTCTAACTAGAAAGACTGATGAGCGTACAAAATCAGAGGATCATTAAGGTCCAGATTTAAAGCCATAGCCATGTAAAAAGTAGGACAGAATGGGGCACAAACACAAGGAAGTTAAAAAGAGAAGCTTATAAAACACAGAAAAAAAAAAAGTCCTTGGAGCAAGAAGGTGAACATTTAACTGCAAATACATGCTTTGATAACCTGGCAGGGAATACCACTTTGTACTCCTGGCCATGAGGGTTTCTAGGATATGGCTGTACAGAGCTGTGGTGTACCAGAAGTGCCATGAAGCTTTTAGATCTTCAACTCATGAAAGCAGAAATGGTGAGTCTCTACTTTTTACTTTCCAGTATCCTATTTGCATGAGGGAATGAAAATGTACCCTTCAATAAAAATGTCTTATTTGATGAGTATCTTATGCTACAGATTTTTTTTAATAAAACATTCATATATGACATACTTGGCTATTATTTTCCATTGCTCTAAACTTGTATACATCTTTCTTATGCAGTCACTTAGTACATAACTCCAATGATGTGTTTTTCCCTTTACACTTACAGTGTTAGTTTTCATAAGGATGAGAAAGTGTCTCCTGAGACAACACATTGCTGAGAAGAATTAGAACACCAAAGGTAATAGATCTCTTAATTTAAGATAGAACCACTTGCCATTTCTGTTCCTTTAAAAAGCAGTCAATTCTAATTATAGAGATTTATCTTGGATTAAGGAAGAAAAATACGAAAGTAAGCGCTGCTGCTTCTACTATAACTCTAGGGTTAAGGCTTTTCTAAATGGGAATTATGCTTAGTGAGGACAGTAAAGTGCCATCAAATTCTGGATTAATTGTTCATATGATGGAAAATTTGCTGTTCTGAAACTATTTCCCTTTTCACTGGCAATTACTGCTGTTGGGGAAGGAAGAAAAAAAGTGAGGGGGAGATGGTTTTTGAAAGGATGAAAGCACTTCTAATAGTTCTTGTAAAGTTGTATTCAGTTTAATCCACAGAGTATCAAAATTCGAATGGAAGAAAACACTTGTGATCCATCTTAACTTGAATATTTTTAGAGTCCAATGCAGACAGCAAATGTTTCAATAAAAACTACAGGCACTCTGGTTGAAAAATATTAACATGGAAAGAATCACTTTCAGTGCAGTTTCAAAGACAACTGTTGCATTTCCTCATCTTCTCCTTTTACTTATGTCCCTGGAATGTTTTTTATTTTATCCTATCTTCCTTTTTTCTGATAGTGTTTGTTCTCCAAATGGAAATTCTTTAGTACTCATCAAGATATCTGGTATCCTTCCCTGAGATATCATTTATCATGGACTGTTTATCACTTTCCTTATCTGGGCCACAGATGTGCTGGCCTGTATTTGGAGACCTCATTCTTTTCTGAGCTATCAAAAAATCTGTGGGGAGGAACGGGACAACAAAAATCAAGCCACCTCCAAGAAACAAGGATTCACAGTCTTTGAAACTTTAAAAATGTTCAGCTCTTCTTTTGTCCTTGTCACCCTCTTGTTGTAGGAAATGTGATCTGACTTTATTTAGTAAAGTAAAAGATCAGCTTTATGCCAAACTTTCTGGTATTTCATGCTACCCATATGAGGAAAGTTGTAGAAATTAGGTTCTACCTCTCTCAAAAATCTTGGTATTGATATTGCACAGCTTGCAATATTTAGCCCTCAGTCTGGTTCTGAGGCAGAACTAAGGAATCAGAGTATGTATTTAGTGCATTTTATTACGGGTATCTGTGATCTAACCCTGAAAACTACAAGCATCTCTTAAAGCATATATTCATAAAATATGAAGCCAGAGAAGACTTTTAATATAATCTGTTAAAAGTAAAAAAAAAAAAAACATATATACTCCTAACATGTTTTGAGTATTTTCTGTAAGCAGCTTAGGTAGAAGACTGACAAATGGACAATATAATAATTTGGAATTAAAATAAATATCAAGAACTGAACAATATCTATTTTATTTTTTCATGTTTTATTAAATCAGTGTTCTCAAACTAATACATTACTGAATTATTAGAAGTTGTATTCTTTCAACTTCATTATACTTTTTTACTGATCACATTATTATTGAGTTTCTTAATACAAATATGCCTGGAGTTACATTTTCTTAAGAAAATAACCACAAAATGAGAAGTCACCAAGAAGGAACTCCTGAATGGTATCTACATGTACAAAATGAAATGATAAATACATATGAAAGATCGGTGTAAATTTGTAAGAAGTATATCCAAAATGATTACAATGCAACCTAAATCAGCTTCAAAGAAAAATGTGGGTAAGTTTAACAGCAATGGTTATTTGAGGTAGTTGGCTGAGTATGGATGACAGCTGAAAATCTGTTCATATATTGATCAACTGCAAGAAGAGAAAGAACAAACAAAACAAAGAGCAAGCTCTGTGGCAATGCAGACACCCATTTGAATTTTGCCTATTGGGCATTTAGTGTGTTACTTTTCTGAGTAATGAATGGAAACATATGCTCAACACCAACTTGCTCAGGCGTGGCCCAGAGAATGCACAAAGGACGTAACCAAGAGTTCAGAGTCTTTGCCTAATTACAGAAATGTATCTTCAGGAGATTGGACTCTACTATTCCATTAAGCCTCTTCCAAAGAACAGAGACAGGGATGAAAACAGAGACTTTGCAGCATGGTGGGAGGTAGTGAAAAGTTTGCAGACGACTTCAGAATCTAAATGAGCTGTCCTGAGATCCCTGTTTCTCCAGCACCAACAGATTGGGTGAGCACCTGGACTTATTTTGCAACTGCAGCAGGGACTGCACCTCTGTGGACACCCCAGGAGACACCTACATAGCACCACAAAAATCCCGCATCATACCTATAGAAGTGCTGATGCTATGCTGGTCCCACACAGAGATGATGCTTCTAAAGGCATCACCCAGCAGGAGAGAGCTGAGCAAGCAGCACAGGTGACAAGGAGGTGCAGTAGTGCTTTCTCCTGCAGGCTAGAGAGGAGCCTGTCCCAATGTGTATGGGGCACTACCCACAATCAGGTGTTCTAGGTCCTGTTTGGGGGTGTATTTTACTTTTTAACTGATTTCACACTCTGCTGCTGTGTTTTCCCAGACTAGTGTTGTATTGCAGTTTCATGCTGTATTCCAGTTCTATTTAATGAAACTATTTGTTTTGTACCAAAACTTTTGGTTGCAATTGGCAATGTATTGTCCAGTGAGTGATCCTGAGAAAAATGTTTCTCCTGTTTTTGGAGGACAGGGAGTATTGAGCTGGTTTTAATTCAAGTTTTTAAGAACTCTTGAGTTCTGAACTTGGCCCTTGCTACTCTTGAAAACTCCTGACAGCACTCAAAACACTGTGTACGCTAGGGAAACAATATCTCCAGTATATAAAGTGGTAGTAACTCAATATTATAGTCATTAGTAATTTAATTAGAAATCATTAGAAATCTAAAAGAGTAATTTTTTCAGCAAACCTGAAGAAGGCTTCCAGAGTTAATGAATGATTCAATCCATAACTGGCCTGAAAGGAGAATATTGAATACATTTGTTTAAGATGAGTACCAAGCTTTGGCCAGGAGGAAAATCTCATAGATATTCTGCATTTAAGTGTCACTGAAACAAGTCTGCCTGGAGTATGAAGCTTCTGGTAGCACTGTGACCCCTCTTGTCATTTACAATTGAATGCTACTTTTACTTGGAGCTAAACATTACTGAATTTCTTTTTTTCCCCCCCCAGAATGTTTCCCTCACAGCATAATCAACTGTTTCAAGTTTCAGATTTGAAATTAAAACACTTGATCAGACACAGGTTTATTTACTGCTTCTTAGAAAGTATAAATGAGAAACTTTCACAGTTCCAGTGCAAAACTGAAAACAAAACCTGGCCATATCTGCAGACTTACCCAGATATTAAAATGAAACTTCAGTAGTGGTATATTTTCTGCGGGAACTCTTACAGACTTCTTTAAAAGAGCTCAAATTTTCTCTGCAGTGGAGCAACCCAAGGATCTGTAGCAAGCGTCCAATATTCTGTTATTCATCTGTAACAATGCCAAGAGTAAAAGGGGAGGAACTGTTATTTAAAAGTCTGTAGAGACAGTACTTGGTTATTTTCTTTAACTCAGTGATGAATCTGCTTTTAATATATGTGAAGAACAAAGCAGTTCAGACCATTACACTTTCTAAACAGAATGTATGAAGAGAGACGATTCCTCATGCACTTGAATGAGGTGCTTGTAGGCAATACTTGTCTAGCACACCACCTCTTCAATTTTCAGTCCCTGCATTGTAAACGGCTCCAAATATCTACCACACTGAAGAGCCATTTCCTCATCAGTGAGGAGATGACAGGTTATTAACTTTATTTTTTCTCTTTTTTGTTAATAAAATCCTTCATGGATTAAGCAAGCAGCAAGTTAATCACAATGGAAAATATGTAAGATTAAAGACAAGGCACAAATGCTCCTCAGGGTGCTTAGCTGTTTCATCTGCCTATTTAAAATCCTCCTCTGGCTGTGCTTGAGTGGTGTGATGTGCTAGGGTGAGCATGGATGGTGCGCGATTCCTCCTGCTCTGCATTCACCTGTCTGGGCAGTCACATTTTGAGAAATGCTCATCAGAAAGTAAGGGGAGATAGTCCTTATACAGCAAATTCATCTGCAGTGTTTGATAGCTTGTCTTCAACCCTAGCATGTCACAGTGGTGCTAATCTACAGGACTCATGGGTAAATTATCTCTATGCTGGATTTGATAGTTCAGGTTTGACTTTAATGTTTATTGTATGCATTGGCCTACAATGTTAGGCTTTTTGGGGGGTTTCGCCTTGTTTTCCCAGAAGGGTTGAAGACATCAGGCAATCCCAGTCTGCCCTCCAGGCTGGGTCTCACCCATCTAACAAGTGCCTGATTTTATCTGATTGCACAGTGGTGCTTAGAGCCCATGAGGAAAGTGGGAGTCCTGGCTTCAGTTTCTGACTGTGCTTGACGATTGAATCCACATGGCTACAAGGTATTTAGGATGGAGATAATCCAAACATTAATTGGATGCAGAAACTGGGAGCCAGGATTCCCTTCTCCCAGGTGATTGATGAATCAAGTTAGGTTCTGGAGTAATATTTGTTCTTACAACTATGGCTTCACAGTCAGCATGTAACAGCAAATGATTCTCCATTTATACGAGGCAAGTGATTTCTCCATTTATTTGAGGAAAAAAAAGAATTTCACTCCAGTGGAAACATCTTACGTTGATTTTCACTGAATTGACCGATGCTGAGTATTTGTTCATCTTTTTTCTATCTAGAAACATTTTACCAACTTTTGTCACAAGCCAAGAGGATTTCAGTGTTTCTCATCTTTATGGTTTGACAGTGCACATTAAAAGTGAAGAGATTCTACCTTGTGATTTTTTTTTCTTGTTCTGCAGAACAGAGTCTGCAAACTATAGCTATCATGTTAGGAATATATTCAAAAGAGATTACATCAGTACCTAAGGTGACGAGTTTTAAAATTTAACCAAAGCTGCTTAAGGAGAATGTTTCTTTTTGTTTGGGTTTTGGTTTGGGTGGGGTTCTTGGTTTGTTTTGTGTTTTTCTGTAACAAGCAATTTCCTAGTTTTGGTCTATATTTCATAAATTATAACTAAACACAAGCATGTCTCTACTTTTTTTTGAATGTTCCAGTACTGCTCTTTGCTTGAGATTCTTTTTTTGCCAGTTTACTGTTCAGTAATAGACAAGCAATAGTGATAATTATATACACATATGTATTTGCTGTTCAGAGCTGGCAAATACACATATGGTGAATAAATTCTTTCACGAATATAGTGATGCTTATATTTGCACAAGTAAGGGATACAAATAAGGAAAAAGGGTACATTATGCAATTGAGATGACAAGAAAGTTTTAGGCAGTTATACTGCAGTTATTCAAGTTATAATCTGATGTTGTAATCTGTCCTATGTTTTATGTTTATTTTCAACTTCCTAACATGAATTTTGCCTTGACTAACTTCAGTACACATTACAAATAAAATCTCTGCTGCTACTATCAAAGTAAATAAGCATAATCCACAGACACAGTATCTCAGGAGTACTATATTATCTTTGTTAAATAGAGTTAACATTCACCCTGTATGCTCCCTCACATGTAAAAAAGGACCCTTTCTCAGCATTTACATGGCTTCATTGGTAGCATTTTAATGGCAAAATTCTGTATATAATTTCTGATGCTAGAATAAAATGGACACACTTTTAATTGCAAATCAGTTTCCAAGCACCCCAGCCTTATCAGTGTGTTGCTTTGTCCCACTCAGAAAAGCTCCCTTCAGTACATGATCAGCAGTGAAATTGCAGGGACTTGCAGATAGATTTGAATAAACCCATTTCTATGAAGACATAAGGAAGAAATTATCAGAAGTTCAAAGGTCAGAGCTCCCTGTTTAATTTTTTGATGATTTCCAATTTTTGACAAGGTTCCCAGTATCAACATTCTGCTCAGTTATTTGCCCAGCACTCATCCTATTCATATTTGATATAGGATAATTAGCAACTGGCCTTGAGAAATACAGCCCTTTCTACCATCTGCACAATCAATGTTAGAAAGTGTTCTGCTTCCTAGGGATAGCCATGTATTTTCTGTATAGCTCTTGATTTATTAAAAGGGATGTAATGATCATGAAAAGTGTTAAACTTACAGCCTTCTATTGACAGTGGTTCTGTTTAGCTTCATTAGATGTGATGCTAACATCTGTCTGGTGAAATGGAGACCACCTGCTCATTTTATGTAAGTTCAAATACTCATCAATTGCTAAAGACCTATATATTCAGCACATTAAGCAGTGCCAATGATAAGAATGAAAGTATTTGTGGTTTCTTTTCAGCCTTGCAATTTTGTTTTTTATTGAACTATTGTATTATACTTTCTGTAATTCTTTCTAAGCAGGCAAGAGTAACAGGTCTTTATCCTTTCAAGCTGGCAATTTAAATCCCACTAAGATACCAGCCTGAGGTGGCAATGCTAATTTCACTGACTGGCATGAGGACTAGAGAATGCACAAGCTTTGAATGATGAAATGTGTAAATGGTTTGCAAACACTAGAAAAATAAGGACATTCTCCAGCATGGCTTGCCAATAGTAATAGGTGACATTAACATGAATTTACAGTAAATACGTATAAAAAAGAACCCATATTTTTTCTGGTCCGTGACATATAAAATGATGCCTCATCTCTCCTTTCCCTTAAAAATAACCAATGGAGTCTAAACTCTTCTACACAGCAACCTGTATCATACTTTGTTATAATCATAGAATCATAGAATAGTTAGGGTTGGTAAGGACCTTAAGATCATCTAGTTCCAACCCCACTGCCATGGGCAGGGACACCTCCCAGTAAACCATGCCACCCAAGGCTCTGTCCAACCTGGCCTTGGACACTGCCAGGGACAGAGCATTCACAACTTCCTGGGCAACCCATTCCAGTGCCTCACCACCCTTACAGTAAAGAACTTCTTCCTTATATCCAATCTAAACTTCCCCTGTTCAAGTTTTAACCTGTTACCCTTTGTTCTATCACTATAGTCCCCAATGAAGAGTCATAATAGTATGTATATATAATAGTCATACATAATAGTATGTATTGTACTTAGATAGATAGATATAGTAGACAAAATAGATCTTTAGGCATAACAACTATTACTTTCTTTCACATCTGGCAAGACCCTTTTTCTTTATCCTAAGGTAATTTATACTATAATGAATAAAAAGAAAGAGATAAATGGTATTAAAGCAATATCAACCACAGCTAAACAAATATCTTTCATTATCAAAAAGATAGACCATTTCTGACATCTTAAAGAGATATTTTTTTTACAGGCTGCTCTAACAGAGTCCTAGAAACCTCTCCTGCTATTAAATTAGTATGTCTGTTCAGCATGCTTGCATACCAAATGGGGATTTATGCTGTGTCAGCCAATAATGCACTTGCAGAATTTTTACCTTAATAGAAACAATGATCTTAATAAGCATATTAAATTGGAACACAGTATCTTATGATGTACATTTTATTTTGCTACCAACAGGCTGAATTACATGCTAAAGGTTTGCTGTCAAATAGAAACCTAGCCAGTCCATAAAAGTGATTTAATAACAGATTCCTGTAGTGCTCCTTTTAACTACTGCGGTTTTAAAATCCATCTTTTCTCATCTCATTTACAAAAATGTTTCCCTTTTGAGCATTATGGAAAGTGAAAAGGGGTACAAGCATGTAGGTGAGCTAGTGAAGCCTGCCACATATGATGACATAAAAGCTGTCTGTATTAAAGGCAATAGGAAAACACTAGTGAGGAGGAATTGTCACAAAAAGTACAGTCACATACACAATAAAGACAGTGAAAATAGGCAATAAAATTTTCACTACTATGTATCTCCCAAACTGAATAAATTAAGCCTTTTCAGAGAAAAGTAAATGTTTTTGAACTAGACGGTTAAACTTTGACTATTTAAAACCAAGTATTTTCTTACCAGTTAAAGTTTGTTGAAGCAAGTGGGAGCATTTACAACTGAGAAGCATCTGAAAAAAATGTTGCTTTTTAATTTTTTGTCCTAGGAGGATATTCTATAGCTGCATTGCATGGCTTTTCCTTGTATTTAATCACTGTATTGTGTGATTCCTTCTCTACCTTTTCCCCACTCTATGCAAAATATAATCTTGGAACCCAGCTCCATAATTTTGATATGCGTATAATTTTACGTAGTTGATGAATCCAGCATGTAATGGTAAACAGCAGGGAGGGGCACAATGGAAACTCATTTGTTAGTTTTCCCACTTGGAGGCAGTTATTTTTATAAATTACTGATATTGGACACTGTAGGAGTGCCCTTTTTCATGTACACTGAAGTACTTCACTGGCCCCAGGAGTCACTAAGACTAGTGGATTTTAATAGTTATAGATCTTAAATGAAGGGTTAGAAATTGTTTCTTTTCATTACAATTACAACAAGGAATTAACCCCAAGGGTATCCACTTAATTTCATAATATATAGACTGGAACGCTAATAATGTGTCTCTTCTAAAATGTAATAAAGAAGCAACTGCCCCTTGGTTCCCTGGGGTAGATTTTTGTAAAATGTATTGCAAAAAAATGTAACACAAAGAAGATTTTACGTTAACAAGCTTTGTAATGTCACTAGCTCCAGTGTTCAGAGTGCTCTGAAGCTCATAGACACCAAGCATTGGCACTGTTTTTACAGCAGGAATTTAGTACCAGCATTTTCGTATCGCTTCACTGATACAAGTTAAAACTAAAACAGTGATAGGAGTGGAGGGTAATTTACAATTAAGCACATAAAGAAGTGAAAGAGCAGAGGCAGGAAGAGGGAGTACAGTAGTACAAAGTAATTACTTCCTTCAAGCTCCACTTGGACCTATCCACCAGCCAAGTTTCCTGTGTTATTTTAAACTTTCATGCCCTATTGCAAAGCAAACCTTGGCCTTACAATTGGCAGCAAGTGAACTCCAGTACATTTGCAGTTCCATTTGCACTTGTGAGTAGCAGAGTAACCTCTGACCTCTCAGTCATTATGGATGGTGACTGTGGAACAAATTCATGGCCAAGATCTTACTGGATCAAGCAGTGGTTTTAAATCTACGTTAAAGACATTTCTATTTGCTGATTATTTTAGTGGGTCTGACTAGATACGGTATCCTGGGAAAGCTTTGCAGTGAAGACAGCAGAAAAGAAGTACATAGATGTGCCTATTCTGTACTGAAAGGAAACATGCAGTTAAAAGAAAAGTCCATTTTGTTTTGGTTTGATTTCTAATCATAATGCTTCTAGGCATTTCTAATAGAGGCTCTAAGATTGTTGCTTCTTAAAGAAACTGTTGGCCAGTGTTTTTTCACTGTGCATGGTATGCCCAGATTTCTGTGCATCTACTTACATTGCAAATACTCTGGTTGTAGCAGCAAATTTAAATAAATTGCCTGAATAATTACAGGCATGTGCAAATGCTCAGCTGATGTGTTTTTACCCATCCCCTAAAATTGGGTACCCCCAGAGTTACTTGAGTAAGAATTTTACCTATAGTTTGTGGCTTGTACGCATTTATTGGACTCCTACTCTCAAATGCTGGAAATCGAAAGTTATGATCTCTGAACTAACTTTTCCAGTTAAACTGATAGTTCCCATTCAATTTATGTAAAATTTTCTATAAAGATGCAAAAGCACCTGTCTTTAACACAAGTTATTGTTGCGAACTGTCAGAGATATGCCAAGGCAAGAGAGAATAGATGTCTAGAAGGCTGCCAAGAAAAAGAATGGAAATTGAAAGAGTGAGATAGCACTGTTCACTAGCACAGTACATGGCAATACATCCAGCAGTACATTACTAGCAGAGATGGGAATGTTAAGCATCACATATGCCTACAATTGACATTGTATTGGTCTGACAGGAAGAGGCATAGCAGTGTCTTATTTTAAAGGTTAGGAGATCAGATCAGAAAGATTACAGAATCGCAGAATGGCTGAGATTGGAAGGTACCTCTGGAGGTCATCTTGTCCAGTCCTCCTCCTCAAGAAGTGCTACCTAGGGCCAGGTTCCAAGGACCATGTGCAGATAGCTTTTAAGTATCTCCAAGAAAGGAGACTCCACACACTTTCTGGCAACCTGTGCCAATGTTCAGTCACCCTTACAGTAAAAAGTGTTTCCTGATGTTCAGATGGCACTTCCTGTGTTTTAGTTTGTGTCCATTGCTTCATATCCCATCACAGGGCACTAGTGAAAAGAGCCTGACACTGTCTTCTGTGCACCCTCCCTTCAGGTATTTATACATATTGATGAGATCACCCCAGAGCCCCCTCTAGGCTGAACAGTTCCAGTTCTCTCAGCCTTTCCTTGTAGGAGAGATGCTCTAGGTCTTTAATCATATTGGTGACCCTTCTCTCTAGTATGTCCATGTCTCGCTTATATTGCAATGCTCAGAATTAGACATAGTGCTCCAGGTGTGGCCTGGAGTGCTGAGTAGAGGGGAAGGATAGCCCCCTTTGACTTGCTGTCAATGCTTTGCTGAATGCAGCCCAGAATACCCTTAACCTTCTTTGTTTGTTTAAAAAACAAATAAACAAACAAGAAGAGTGCCTCTGCAGCTGGCACTTTCAACTAGAAGTGAAGCACAGTGTGTTGCTCTCTACTGAGATGCCTTTGTGCCATTTCAAGCCTTCCCTCACTTTTTTTCCTTTTTTTTTTGCTTTTCTTTTTCTATTTCTGATTTCCATAGTAAGTCACCTCAAAATTTTTACTAATAAGCTCCATCTAAAAAAAACCCAAAACAAAGCAAAACAAAAACCCCCAGAAAATACTCTGGGAGAAAAATCTAAATTCATAAGTCTTGTCAGACAGTTTCAATTAATTTTATTTTACTGTTATTAAATTTGGCATTTCTGGGCCTTTTTTTTTTTTTCCTTTATTGGCATTAAATTAAAATGGGGGAAAGATTTACATAAGACAATTTACATTTTAACTTTCATCACTTTCTCCAGTTTGCAGTGTTAATGTTCTTAAATGTATCCTGAAGCCAGTATACTCAGTAAGAACAACAAGAGTAAAAATGCCAAGGAAGAGCAGGAGAGGCAGAATAGAAGTTCAGCATGCAACTGAGTTAGAAGCTGAAGGCTGAGAGAGTCTGAGGAGAAAAGCTTCAGTATTAAAGGAAATGCTTGCACCATTTTTTTCCACTCATAATTACTCACATGCAACTGAGTAATAATTGCAACTGAAATCATATGAGTGATTTCAGCACTCAGAGTTATGATCACAGATCTTAATCTGGATTTTAATGAAGGAAAAATTAAGAAATAAAATGCTATGGATCTCAAGAACTGTTTTTCTCAAATGGTAAGTCAGAGTTGTTTCACTACATAAAGTCAAGTTGAAATTCTGTGTATGTTAGGAATTAAACTGGAGATCTTAGTGGAAAGGCATCCATTTCATTTCTTCATATGAAAGCACCATGATAAGTTTCTTTCATTTCTTCCATCTATTCACAATTGATACAGAAATGAGTCATTTCAAGGGAAATCTGTGTTATAGCAAGATAAAAAAATGTGATGTACTTCACAAATGGTGTTATCTCCTTCAGCCAGATGCAAACATAGATACTATAGGTTAGGTGCCAATTTGTTTCACACAAATGACATGCTGTAAATCATTCCTGCTGTATTGTCATGTATCTAGTCATATTGTACCCAGCCTCTGTGACCCTAGGATAGATTCACTTGTAAGAAATGCATGGTTAAACATATACTATTAAAAATGAAAGTACCATACTTGAGATCTGGAAGCGGACATCTGAAGCACCGACTATTGCATTTTATGGGTATTGTAATTCTTGCCCTTTTTTAACAGTGCTAGGTAAGTATGTGGGATTTTTTTCCAGTTAGGGTTATTATTTCTGTGATAGGCACCAGATGTTCTGTGGCCTTTATTCTAAAATCCCCATTCTTTTTAAATGCCTTTATTCAGCATGAAAATATGTTACTTGTCCATTTGATAGGTTTTTGAAAAGGCATAAAAAATGAAGTCATCATTAAGTACTAAGGTCATGTTTTCATAAACAATTGGTTTTGAGAAACTGGCTGTAAAGAATAATATCTACTGTGCATAGCCCAAATTGTGCTGGGATCTGTGTTGTGGAGAGTATGAGGCAGCTATAGACTCCTACCTGCAGAATCATTAAAAAAATCCTGATTTGGACTCTTAAGAAAGGCAAGGAAGGGAAGAATGTTTAGAATACTAGATCCATGTGATGCTTTCCAACAGGTTAAGTCTTGAAAATGCTTCATCATAAACTTCCATAGGGACCCCATGTAAAAGGAATAAAAAAAATGCCATGGTGTTTACAGTCAACATGGGGGTAATGCTGAATGCATAGCTGGAGGTGTGAAAAACAGGTTGAAGGGATGGGAGTGTAAAAGCATGCTTGGAATGCTGAAATTACCTTTCCCTTTGGGGAGCAGAGGATAGGCAAACTGCTTGTGATTAGTAATTTAGCATTGCTTTATTTATTCAAATTCTAGATCTTGGAAGACCCTATTGCTCCAGATTTATTTATTTTATTTTTCCAATATAAGGACAACTTCAAGTGAATAATTTGTTATCCTTGATATAGAAGGTTTTATGCAGCATATCATTGACTAAGGACTTAAATCAGACTCTGTTCAGGTTGTTTGTATATCAGATGGGGTAACTGGTACTCAGCAGGTCTGATAAAAAAGGCTGTGGAAATACTTGAAGTAATCTTTTTGTAAAGATTTTGAAAAGTTTATTTGATTCCTGCATATGAAAAGATCTTCTGTGTCTCCTGGTTATAAATGACAAGGCACCAAAAGAATACAATGCACCTTGTAACTAATCTTTTAGTTGCGCCAAGATATTATCAATGTGGAGGGGCACGTTCTGAGAATGGAAGCATCTTTTGAGAAGTGAGGAAAGTATTTCTATTTTTAAAATGGAGCATGCTGTCTTATTCATCTCTGATCGTTTCAAATACGTTATATTCTTTTATTAACTCATGCTTCTTTTGTTAAGAAAATCCAGGTGGGTGCTTCTTGCTTTCGTAATACCTGTAGAATACACTAAAGTTCACTTGAGGAGAAAGAAATCGTTCCAGTTTCATCCCAAAGTGCATCTTACAGAGAGTTGTAAATAGACTACATTCTCACATTCAAACTTGAAAAGCAAGGTTTGTGCCACTTTTCTCAGTAAAAGGCAATGTGCATTTGTATTAATATCTTTGGAGAGATATAACTGTCCAGAAGGTACACTGAGGTCTAGGATGTAAGTAGGTACAAAATTCATTCCAATTTAAGCAACTACATTATGACTTGATTTTTGTGAGGCCAGTGAAGTTTGTGCAGAGCATTCATTTTTATTATTAGGAGAGAAATGGTCTGATCACAGCCAAGACATTTTTCATGATCTTTCTTACTTGCCTTGAGCAAAGACTGATGAATAACATCAGAGACAGCTGTGCTTGTAGCCAGAGATTGTGGCTCTCAGCTTCACTTTGTGGTTTCACAAAAGCGCAGCTTACTGCTTGAAATTTCCAGCCAAACTGCTTCTCTACACTATATCTGTTATAATACATACTTTTCTGCACCAAATAGACCCTTTTACTTTAAGAAATTCACCACAGGAAGTGGTAATGCCATGTCTATTTAAACTTGCATATAATCCATTTCCATATGAGCACTGAGATGCTAGCTAAAGGACTTACAAAACACCTGGTGTCCATATTGTTTCCTTTGTTGTCTTTCAAGATCCTAGAGAAACCATAAGTAGGTGTAGTTAAACTAATGACAGTAATAATCCTAAATTTCTTTAGTTACTTGGGAGCAGATGACAAATCAGGACACTTAAAACATGCAGAGCTGGTGTGAGTAATACATGTGAAAGACAAAAAAGTAGCAAAAAATCTTGCTTATTGGATGGTTTTCAAAGAACATCCAAATTCAGATGGTATAGGAAATTAATGTGCCATGCAGTCGTTGGTGCTGCCTGAAATTGCATGTGTTGTCATGTCTTTAAAATGTTGTGATCCTAAACCTCTTCTCAGAACAGTGGAATAGGGGCTGACACTGTGGTACCCTGTTACATAGTTTTTGTGTAGCTGGAGCAATCAGCCAGCATGTGGCAAACTGGGTATGGTTCTCTCCTCATCTTCTGTGGATTTCAGCTTTCTCTTACCTCTCAAAACAGTGTGATGTTTTTAACTGGCAAAGTTCAGATGTGCTACTGCTATTGTTCATGTAGTTGCATGAGCAATATTTTATTCTTAAATATTTATCAAAACAAAACACTTTAAAAAGATTTTAAACAAAAAAACCTCTTTTCCTTCACCTCATGACTTCACAAGTATGGATACTGGGCATGTGAACTTAAGTCTTTCCAAGGCAGAGCATCGTATCCAGGTTTTATATGTGATGAATGAGCACTCCTGTTCTGTGAGAGATCTAACCTATTTGATTATATTTACTAGACAGGTCTAGAAGACATGAAGATTGAAAAATTGACTAAGTTATGGATCCAGACTGGACTGTGGTGGGGTCTTGATATGTGTTTCATTTACAGGATGAATGTGGATGTGTGATGCATGAACAAATTAATGTGTACAAAGAAGTGAAATTAATGTGTCAGCTACAGTCTCTTATGTAGTGTACATGCAAATCCTTCTTACCCATCTTGCACTATTGGAGGAGGTATCATAAAAGCATGTTCAAAATCATAAAGTCATACATGAAGTTTCCTGTTTGTGTGTTCTGGACTTAGAAACAGTAGAGAAATCAATTTTCTGGTGGAAAAATTAAATATATATGGCATCTAACTGCTTGCAAGGCTGAAGAGCTGTTGAGTTGGGTAGGTGGATTGCAGTCTTACACAAAGTGTTCTGTGGGAGCTGAGCAATCGTGACTGTGCTGTCAGCAACTGATAGTCAGACAGCAGTACTAATAAACCTTTTCTGCTTCTAATAACTAAACTACCTAATATCCTCTGATGCAACACACAATGTAGATGCACTTGAATACTTTTATATCTAGTTCTGCCTATCTTCGTTTTATTAACTTCCCACTAGAAACCTCTCTATAGATATTTAGATACCTTAAATTACCCAGATACTTATAAATCAAAAATAGATATAACGAATTAAATTACATGGGAGACATGTTTATGGCAAATAAGCTAATATTTTCATTGTGTGTGAAGAGGGGACCAACATCATAACATGTTGACTGTGACACTAAATGTGCTACTCCACCTCTGTGTCTGTGTTCAGTAGTCTGCAAAATTATGATGATGATACCTATTATATACAACTGTTGAAAAAATTAATTCATTAATGTTTGCAAAGAACCTTGAGATCCTTTAGCAGAAGGTATTACACAATTGCTAAGCATTAATTTATTATTCTTATTCAATAGAACATGTAATATAAATCTTTAAAAAAAGCAAACAAAAGCCTAATCAGGAGTCTCTTTTTCACACTGTCAAAGCTGATAATGACCAAATAGTCTTGTTTGTGGAAGAACAAAAAAAATAACCCATGCTACTTGGTATGTTGAAGCAGCAATTAGCACTCATTGTAGGGAGAAGAAGTGGAGCTAGACCAGAAATGAGCCTTGATGAGCTTAATTGCCTTTAATTATTCCTAAACATTTTCTTGTTGTCTGTCTTATGAAGGCAAAAGAAACCCTGTAGCTCTAAAAGGAAATAAGGCTTGGTTTTGTTTTTGTCTTTTAAAGAGGGACATAATAGCCACCATAGAAACATGTTCTTAATCAACGACATTAAACTCCTGGCTGCTCTGCTTCTCTTGAAATTGCCTAGCTTCATTATTATCAGGGGGAAGGAGGAGGAGAAGGGGTTTAATCACTATTTAGCTTTTCTTAGCAAATTAAAATATTAATTACAATACACATTATTTTATCTTTGTTTAAGCTGTTTGTAAGTATTGGTGAATGAGAGCTCACTTCAAGTTGGAGTAATTTATTCTCAAACTATTCAGACTTTTTGAATTCCTCTTAAAAAATCATTGGGGCATGAAATGGTGTCTTCTGAGAGGCAAGAAAAGCCATCTTTTCTCTTTTCTTGGTCTTGAAGATAACTGTATAATTAAAGGTAAGTTTTCTACAAACTAAAATGTGATTACTTCAGCACAGTCAAATGCTATGGGAAGCTGAGCAATGGAAGGCCAAACACCTCCAGATGAATGGATGGATGTTTCTCTTTTTTTACTGTTTAGATGATGCAAAGCAGTAATTAACCTGTTTTTTTTTTCAGTTCACAGAATAATGAAAGAGAGGAGGAGGCTTTTGGTTAAAGGACCTGTCATAGGAAATGCATGGCCTCTGCAAGTCTACCCCTCCCAAAGCTTAAGTAATGTTAGTGATGTTATTTTGGTTGATGGAATACAGAAATATAGCGGGATCAGAAAAATTATTTATAAAATGAGCAAGGTCAGCACTATTATGCATCTTTTGTAAGCATCGTACACCTTTTCTTGGTGTGTCCATGCCATTTTTAATTTTTTGTTGTGAGCATTCTGCTGTTAATCTCATAGGGAAGAAAATTTGCAGAAAAGAAACAAATTAAACAATGTCTCTAGATTAAATTGTGGCTCTGTAAACTTTTTCTTTTAATTAAAATATGTGCTGGCATAAATCAGTATAGTTCTATTAACTAATGAAGCTATGTTGATTTATAACAACTGCAGATACAATTAATTAATCTATTGAAGTAGTTTGAGTAGAATTACATGGAGGGCTGTAGGAAATACACAGCACTATGTCAAACAGATGTAGTCCTACATGCATTGCTGGCATTGCTGCAAGTCAATGGACAATAGACAGAGGAAGCCAAAAGCATATTACTGGTTTTCACTAAACTGTGAACTGAGACTTCTGCTTTCTTTATGGTTGTCTTGCAAAGTTTGTGGATATTACAGGGAAAAGCTGGGCATGACTAAGTAGCTGTGGGAGCATTTAGCTTCTATCAAGAAAGCCCTACTAGTCAGTGCATCTACATCTGCATTCTGAACACTGAAAGGTGTTTAAGAGATATGTTGGCTGATTTAATTAATTCAAATTACTAAAATTAAATCTTTTGCTAAACAGTGGGGGAAAGAATCTGGCCTTGAAAGTAAATATTTTTTTCCTTTTTTTTTTTTTTAAACAGTCAAGTTGCCAATTAAGAAAAAAAACTGAAGTGAAATTCGCCAGCAGCAACTTCCATTTCAGTTCAGTTCTAGACTCGACCTCTTTTACCATTGTCATCTTTTCCTTTCACCTTAAAGAATAAATACGTTAAAAGCTCAGGGTATACGTGTGGAGAGGGTCAACCAACCCAAACAATATTTTTAATTGTAGCCATGGGATATTAATCTCAGAAGACAGGCCATGGGGTCAAAGGATTTTTCTTTTCTTAATTGCAGAAACCTTACACAGGCTTACCCCTAGACATTCTTGCTGACCTACGTTATTGATGTGGTCTAACTTGCTGGCCTTTTTTATTTTATGTGGCACTTCATTGTCCTGCCCCATTGCTATGTTTTCTGACTCTTTTCTGGTTGTTCTTTTTATTGCTGCTATTGTTCTTATGCTGCAAGTAAAGCTGAGAAAAATGCATTATGAAGCCTGGCTACATCACCTCCTGTGGCAGTGGAAGCCACAACCATGAAGACAGCATTTGATTAATCCTGCAGGCCTTTATAGATACTACTTCTCACCAAATACGATTTTTTTCTGTTGGTATGTGGGTGCCCTTGGGCTACACATGACAAGAAGAATTTCTTCCCAGGACCCAGACTAATGCAATGGGCAACTAATGCTGTCCTTTGCTTGCAACTTTCTAATAACTTTGCAATGGAGGAGATGAGTCTGGTCAATATTTGGAGTGGCAGAATGCTGAATATTGCTCATCTTGGAAGCATTGAGGGTTTGGCCCATCCTGAAGGATCATAAAGTCACTTTCTGAGTTATTTTCCCATATTCAGATGAATTTTATTTATTACATACAAGTAAGAAATTTTCAAAGTATTTTTCACCTTGTCAAACTGTTCAGTTCAATTTTCATTCTCCATAATGCATATCTACTAACACCAGTATCATGTGGTCTAAGCAATGTTCTTCCCTGTGCTTGGGTTGTTACTTTAAAGAATTCATTGTTTTGCAGCTACTCATAGGCCAGATGCTCTTTGTCATAGTTGCTTTCCCCTAGCACTCAGCATGTATAGATTTGTATGAAGATTTACGGCAGTGGTTTAAGCACATGCAACTTCTGCTATTGCCTTTACAATTCCCTCTCTCCAAGTTTTCCTGGGTTAACTCATGTAAATTCCTAGCTGAACTAAGAAATCCTTACTATAAAACATCTATGTTATCTACTTGAAGATGATGAATTGGTGGTTTTGTGCAGATTACATACATCTTATGCACAGATGTTTGACCTTTCCTTTAGACATGTGTTACTTTTGCATTTAGTAAGGAATGGGGTTGGTGTTCCAGCAAGTGGTTGGATTGGGCCCTTTGAAGGCTTTGTTTGTGCTTCTCTGTGCAAAATCAATGCATGAGAGCAAATGATTGTACCTATTTGCTCCTTTACCTGTATCAGCACAATTCCCTACCAGCCGAGAGGAATCCAGCAATTAGGTTTTTTTTTCAGGGTAGAGGGGAGGGAAGTTAATAGGAACCATATTAGTACAGCTGCTAGATGTGTAACACTTTATTTGCTCTGTGATCTTTGCTTGCTGTATATGAGACAGCAGTTGAAACTTTAGTCCAGAAATCAGACTTAGCAGCTGGGCTGCCAGAGAGTTCAGTTTGGATTGGAAGCCAGAAGCAGCTGTTTTTACAAAGGTGAAATCCTGCATCAATCTGTCACTGATCCTGTTGATTTCACAGCCTCTGTAGAGCTCTTACCTCCTCTTATTCTCAAAGGTACAACTTTATCTTCCTGAGGATCTTCACTTTGAAGAGTGGGAAGGTTGTTGTAATTCCCAGGTCAGGGGAGACTTGTTTTCCCAGCTCCTAGTAAGCTTAAAGAGAGCCTGAGCTAGGATCCGGTAGCTTGTTTGAGAAATGCAGAAATCTGAAGAAAGCAGCAGTGTCTGCTGAATTCCTGATGATCCTCTTGGTTTATATATCATTGTTTTTTAATTATTATTATAATACATTACACATTTTATATATTTTATTATTTTTTATGACAATGAGGGCTATATTCAATGTCTTTGTGTTTGATACCTGAGTACCTAAAATTATGTGCAACTTACTTTGAGCCTAGAAAACCTCAGAAAAGATGACGAGATCTTCCAGACCCAAGCAGGCTTCTTATGCTGCCATCAGTACTTTACTGCATTCTTCTGTGACAGTTATTTTACTAGACTGCATCTCTGTGCCTAAAAAATTTTCCCTTTCCACTGCTACTGTGAGGGAAAGCAAGCTGAAGATAAAGTAGCCTCATTGACTGTGAAAGGTCAACCACAGTGGATCTGGTGCTAACCTCTGAATTTCATCAGAGACAATGTGGTAACACAGTCTTAAGTCTAAACCTCACAAAGTTTGGAGCATCTAAAGAAATGCTGTGTTACAATAGTTTAAGGGGTACTTCTGGTAGTCATTTAATTTCATTTTGCACTAACAACAAATCTTTCCATGCATAGTAAAGATGAGAAACACTGAAGATACTTTTTTTTGAGTGGATGTGTTTATTAATATTCCTAATTTATCAATTACTTGCAGTGAATGTACAAGAAAAGCCCCAAACAGATGAGATCTATCCCTGTCTGCTCTGTGTTAACACATCTCTCTATCTGTTAGCAAGCTCAGAATTATTCTCATACAAAATCATATTTTGATTCTCCTGGGAGTATTTTCATAGTGACATGGTAGTTCTGACAAACAGTTTTAAAAATCAGTTTATACTTGATAGCAATAAATTTTAGATAGACATTGGGAAGTTTTCAAAGCAATTCTACCCTTTGCGATTCCATAATCACACAGACATAATCGTGTTGCAGGATGATGTTGTACAAAGATAACTAAGATAGTGTTGATATACAAAACAGAGCCATATTTGTAGAGTGGTCCTTTGCCAGAATAAATATGTTGTTTTCCTCATCAGAGTTGCTAAGTCCATCTAAGTATCCAGCAGTATGACTATACAGCTCCCAGCAATTAGCTATTTCATTCAGAGGTAGCACTTACTCATGGGAATTCAGTGTGTAAGATATACTTATCCTGGGAACATCCTCCTCGTGGTACAGTTATGTTAATCATCTCAATTCATTCAGAGCCTTCAGCAATGGAGAACATATGATGGTGGCCCCTAAGAATAAATATGGAGAATGGAAAATCTTCTAAGGTGTAAATGGTTAAGTTGGGAGTGTTCAAGGAAGCCTGACTCAAAGCAAAGCTGTGGTATGTGAAAGCGAATGTTTTCCACTAATGTAACTTTTCAAAGTTTTAATTTTCATTTTCAGTGCAACCAACCATGGAAGCTTCTGTTTCAGGCAACATCAAATTGGAAACTCTGATGCTCAGCCAAATAGCAACTCAGTAGTGAAAGCCTTGACTCTAGACACTACTGAGCTGGTATCTTAAAGTGTAAAATCATATTTTGAAACTGCTAATAAACCATCACACATAGTCTCAAAAGGCATTTTTTTCTTCTATATAATGCTATACTTTTGCTTGTATTAATTAGAACTGTCCTCATTTCTGATCTTAGTTGTAGCTTCTTCCTTCACCTATTTCATTACTCAGCAGCAAGCTTTTACGTTATGTGCCGAAGAAAAGTTAGTCCTGTGTGAACAGCCTACATGTGGTCTGCTTACCACTGAACTTCACTTAATTGTATTGAAGGTGAGTGGAAAGTTGCCTACAGTTATACCAGCTACAGTATGAGATTAACATCACCTCTCAAACAATGTGGTACGGTATGTTGTGGCTAAGAATTACAGTGTACCCTGTTATGAAATGGATTCTCAGATCATAGCATTTGCTTCTGTAGCAGCTGCTGACGAACTGTGATCACCTAAGTCATTTGGAAACGCATGGACTTTGGAAATGGAAGTTATCTTCTGCTATATTTTTCTGTGTATATGTATATATGTGCATTCACACACACAGTGGCATAGGTACATCTGATAATTCAGCAGAAGTCAGTAAAAGATAAACCAGACATATTTCTTAAAGTGTCACATAAAACACAAACAAGAAGTGGAGTAGACCTCTTGAAAAATCTTCCTGAAACCCACCCTCCTGCCTTCTCATTGGCAACGTTTTTTTTTTTTTAGTTCATACCACCCATAAAATTGAAAGATCAGCTTTTATCTGCACAGGTACCTAGAAAAAGGAATCTTAAATTACAGCTGAAAGTAGGTTAATTTCTAGCATTTTACAAGGTTCAAGAAGTCCACTGGCAATTCAATGTCAAATATAGTCCAACCCATTATCTTATAGTTGTATTTGACATTGCAGGATTTTATTTTATTTTTAATAACCTTAGTAACAATGCTTTCAAGATAGGATTTCATCTTCATCGTCTATTTGACACTGTCAGCAGTGAATGCCAAGTAATCAATAGTCCTGACCTAGGATTTATTTTGCAGCCCAAGATTGGCTTTAAAATTTGTCAGTTCATGTTTTTCCCATTTTTTTTCCCCCACAATGTAATGAGTAAAATTCTAGGGTAGAAGAGGAAGATAGAGATGAAAACTGAGATTTTCAAGTCCATCTTCTTCCATTTCATTCCCAAATATAGTGAAAGGTGGTAATAGCACACCTAGCTAATCTTTCCCACAGTACAGCCCCCCTCACGATGAAGAAGACCAACCCAATACTTCCAGCTTGTTCTCTTAGCAACAGGAGAAGCAGTTGCCATGCCATAGTTCACAGACAGTACTAGAGAGCAGGCATGTAGGTCTTGCTATCATCTTCCAAATCCCCTATTTTTAGAGTGGGTGATTGGAATAGAAAACTGCACCCTCAAATGCCTGCCTTTGATTGAGGACTCAGCTGACATCTGCAAGTAACCTGAGACTGTATGGAAAAGCAGGCAAACGTAGGAAGACACATCTTGCAAGAAGAGGAATAGTGTCTTTTTTCCTCCTGAGCTGCTCCTGAACTGCAGAAGTACCAGCAAACACATTCACTGAGGATTATTTTTTGTCCCTAAACTCTGTAGATGAAAAAGTTTATTACCAGACTGGAGTGATCTAGGTCTTTTTTTTTTTTTAAGTAGGTGTTTGTTGTTTTTTTTTTAAAGCAGGTAAATGATGAGATTTTGAGTAACTTTAAAGCACTCATTTTCCATTTCTACTAAGACTTCAGAAAAAAATCCTTTTGTACCATTTTCTTCACCTTCTTCATCACCCTTTTAGTTCCCACTTCTGTGAGTAACAGACCTTTTGCAGATGACAGTACTGAAGGATTGGGAGATTAAAAGAGATGCTGATGTTTTGAGAATAAAGGCTGGGACTCTAAAAGAGATATGATATGTATATTCATATGTTGTATTTATGTTTGACACTAAACTGTAATATGTTTTAAACAATTGCACAGCATTTGTTTAGTATGGTATGGCATTCGTATCATAACTATTTTATGCCTGTAAGAATAAATGTGTGGTTAATACAAAGATGAAGACTCCTAATTCACAATATTTCCAATTTAAACTGCAGAATGAAATGCAAATGTAAAGGGCTTTTTATTATTATAATCTCGTTGCTTTGTAGAATGTTAATACATTTGAATACAAAATAGCAAAGGTTGTAATATCACTTTTTTTCTGCTAAACCTCCTCATAAGATTGTGTATCTCTAACAGGAAAATGTCTGAGAGGCAAGTAGTTCCAAGATGAGGTTAAATGAACGAAAGTCGTGTGGATTTCCTGAAAATTGTGAGCTTCACAAACATTGTTACATATTTTACTAATGACTTCAATCAGCAGAAGTGCAAGTCCTTATCTTTGTGTATACATTTGCTGTGATTAATATTAAATATTGTACGATGTTTAAAGGATCATGGCCTCAACTAATAAATAAGGAAACATTGTAAACTTCTGGTTTCCATTTAAAAGAATTAGACATGTAACAGCAATTGCTCTGTCTCTTAGAATGGTCCCCTAAAGTCCCATCTGAGTTGCTCTCCAGGCAGATGTCTTCACTCAGTGTCTAAAATGACACTAGATACTGTTGTTTAAACACAGTATTATTCTCACTGTTCATTGCTTGGCTGCTCCTTGTGTCTTACAGGGACAGAGAAATCTCAGATGTAATTAGGCAGCCCTGGGGATTTGCCCAAGAGTGAAAATCTAAGTTGCGGCTTTTCCCCAGCTGTTCCTGAAGCTGAAGCTTGCAAAAGGCCTGGTGGGAACCAACAGTTTAGAAATCTTGTTTGAAAAGGAACCTGCACCAGAGGATGCCTCCACAGTTTGCTATCAATCAGTGCTTATGCTGGTCCATCCTCTTTGGGCAAAAGGATTTTGTGCCACAGCCTTTGATCTAGAACATATTGCAAGAGACTTGCTTGTCCCCATCTTTTCTGCAGATAAATTGCTCCAGGGGAGTAACACGCACTGTTAAACAAAGCAAAAAAAACCAACCGAATAAAAAAACCAAAACCCGAACCAAACAAAAAACCAACAAAAACCAAAACCAAAACCCAAACAAACAAACTAAAAGTATCTCTCTCATAATTGTGGAAAAGTATTTTAAAAAGAAATCTAGAGGGAGATTTTCTGGTGTATGAGCACTGTGCTCTCCCAAATGTCTTAAATTCTGAGTTAACCACCAAGTGCACATTCATTTTTTTTCTGTATTCCATGAATTAATACAGCAGAATAACTGTGATTTTGACCCTCCACATAAGCTTGAGGACTTATATGAGAAGAGAGTCTGGCTCATATCACAATAAAGATAAATAAAACAAGAATTCAAAATTGGGTGCAGAAGTGAAAAATGTAACTGCAGCTCACCTGTATTCATTCTGTTTTGAGCAGGGATTCCAGAGCTTAGACATACTTAAACATGAATACTGGAGCTTAGACATAAATACTGGTATAGCAAAAAAAGTATAATACATTAAAATAACTTATTTTAGCATTTATTTTCTATTGAAATAATCATTAAAAAGCTGTACAAAGCTGATGTTAGATAGCTACCAATTTTGCTAAATCTGAGCCAAGTTATAATTTCTAATTAATAATGCCACAATATTGTACCAGGGTTTTAATAATGCCTCATGCACAAATTTGGTCAATAGCTTTTCAGTACTGTAAATATTTCAAAGGTATTTAGCTACCTAAAGGCACCTTTAAAATAATCCTCTTTCATTTTGGCATTCTACCAAAAACTCAGTCAGAGATATGCCTTTTGCAGCCTGTCAGGGTCATCACCAAATTCTGTTTATTTTACAATAAAGAGCAGTTAGACAAGATTTGTATTACTCTTTAGGTATAGAATGACAGTTTAGGGGAGACTTTCTTTAGAAGTTTTTCAGGGAAGGACATGGTTTGTAGCTAACATTGTCAGGAGTATTGTTCTAACACACTTTAAATATTGATATATTAATTGCAACTTCATTTTACAAGTATTAACTTCAGAAGATTATCCCCAGGTGCATGAGGAGGAGAACTGGAGGAAGATAAAACCCATGGATTGAGATGAGAACAGATTAATAATTGAAATGAAGTAAAAGATAATAATAATAGAAATAAAATAATCATAATAATAGGAAAAAAAGAGAAGGATGAATAAAACCCAGCAAACACAAGTGATGCACATGCAAATTGCTCACCACTTGCTGACTGATGCCCAGTCCATCTCTTGGCAATGATCAGCCCCTCCTGGATAACTGCCCCCCCACATTCTGTACCAAGCATGGTATGGAATATCCCTTTGGCTAGTTTGGATCAGGTGTCCTGTCCCTGCTTCTTCCCAGCTCCTTGTGCCCTCCCAGCTCCATTTGCTGGCAGAGCATGAGAGTCTGAAAAGTCCGTGATCATGGTGTTACTGAGCAACAACTGAAAACATCAGTGTGTTATCAACATTGTTCTCAGACAAAACCCAAAACACAGCCCTGCTCCTCTAGAAAGAAAAGAATAATTATCCTAGCCAAAACCAGGACAGTAGAGTATATGAATATTAATTTAATGTCACTGTTGTGAAACCTTGCCTCAACAACATCAATATACAAATGTTTCTAGGTAGCTCCTTTTCAAATTTCAACTAGAATTTGGATGCACAAAATATACCTCTTTCATTCTGGCATTCTACCAAAAACTTTTGTGATATTGACACTAGTGGACTACTTTTATTAGCTATTCAGCAGGATTGATTGGTTTAGTTTAAAATACACCAAATTTCCTACAATATAGATTTGCACCAGCTCTTTGTTCTTTGCACCTCAAAAGGAGGATCTGTTTTGGATCTTTATGCCTAAATCTCTCACTGGACAAGTACTTGTGCTTATTTTAGGATATCATTAAAATTCTCAGCCTCCACAGTCAACATACTCCAACGCTTTATTTTTCTTCTCTCCAAATTTTTGTTTCTCTTTCTTCTTCTGCAATTTTTATTTCTCTGCTGTCATCCTGCTTCTTTTTATTCAATTTTTGTTTTCCAGAGGCTGATGTTACTTACATTCAGTATATTCACTTGCTTTTCCTCATGTAATGTTGCTGCCACAGTGAATAACCTTAAAGGACAGACCTCTGAGATTCCTGTCCTCTTCTCAGCTTAATTTTAAGCTATCCTGGGAAAAGAATGGTGTCTGTTGGTTTTACTTTTTTGTTTTCTCCTGAATGCAGATGACCCATTGTAAGAGAAAGCAATGAGCCATGCTATGTTACTGACTGCTGTGGAAGTCAATGTAGAAAAATGAACAAACTGATTCTCTGTCCTTCACTATGATTTGTACTATCCCACTCTTTATTGAATTAAATGTGCTAATAAAGGACTTATGTAGCAGCTAAGAAGGAGTTGGCTGTCATTTATCAATTAATTACCCATAAAAACTGATGTTACATGGTAGTAGTAATCGTACCCATGGTGTTAGGCATATGCTACATAAAAATTCAGTCACCTTGAAATAATATGAGCAAATCAGATTGTAACCTACAGAATACTATTAATAATGTGGTCCTGAGTACTGCAGGACTGAGATTTGTCTCTGAATGGTCTATGGATAGATCATGGAATATTTTATTTTTTAGGTCAAATTTTGTGTAATTGTTGCATTCAGAGTATAGAAATTTATACATCTGAGAGAAGCAGAGATGAGACTGTAGTTTAATTACCTGTTGATGCTATCACAGGTGGTGTGGGGGGCAGTAACTTTCTTATTTTGGTGTATATATTATATGTAAATGAGCGATAAGGATTGCTTTAGGTCAGGTTGCTCAAGGGCTGTGGGTCTTGCAGAAAGGCAGAACAAAACTGTGCAACATTGGCATCACCGGTTCTTCCACCCAGCTGAGGCAGCATTAAGGGTCACCCAGGCTGCACCTGGTAGCCTAATCACCCTTATCACTAACCCATGAGGATGTTATACTTCACTAATTAATTCATTCACTACATATCTCATGGTCTCAGGCCTCATTCATACAGTGATCAAATTGGTTGAACTACTTTAATTCTGAAGTTAGGGATTTCTCTCTTACCAGATCTTACATGCATGAAGTAAGTTTAACATTTCTTTGGAGAGGGCAGGGGGCATGAGGGTTTGTGGCAGACAGGCTGTGGGAAAAATTCACAGGAAAAAAGAGGCTTATAAGAGGTGGAAGCAAGGACAGGTGGCCTGGGAGGAGTACAGGGATGTTGTCAGGGTAGTTAGGGACCAAGTTAGGAAAGCTAAGGCCCAGCTGGAGCTAAACTTGGCAAGGGATGTTAAAGATAACAGGAAGGGATTTTATACGTATGTAGCGGCTAAAAAACAGACTAGGGACACTGTAGGCCTTCCGGAATCTTTTGGGATAACTGGCTACACAGGATTTGGAGAAGGCTGAGGTTCTGAATGGCTTCTTTGCCTCGGTCTTCACTGGCAAAGGCTCTGACCGCATCACCCAAGTCTTGGAGGGCAGACGCAGGGACTATGAAAATCTAGACCTTGGGCCCACTGTACGTGAGGATCTGGTTCGAGAACCTCTTAAGAACCTGAATGTGCACAAGTCCATGGGACCTGATGAAATCCATCTGTGGGTCCTGAAGGAGCTGGCGAATGAAGTTGCAAAGCCACTGGCCATCATATTTGAAAAATCATGGCAGTCAGGTGAAGTTCCTGATGACCGGAAAAAGGGAAATATAACCCCCATTTTCAAGAAGGGGAAAATGGATGACCCAGGGAATTACAGACCAGTCAGTCTCACCTCTGTGCCTGGCAAAATCTGGGAGCAGATTCTCCTGGAAGGCATGCTAGGGCACATGAAAAACAAGGTTCTTGGTGACAGCCAGCATGGCTTTACTAGGGGGAAATCCTGCCTGACCAGTTGTGGGCCTTCCATAATGGGGCTACGGAACTGATAGACAGGGGTAGAGCAGTTGATGTCATCTACCTGGACTTGTGCAAAGCATTCGACACTGTTCCACACGACATCATTAACTCTAAATTGGAGAGACATTAATTTGATAGGTGGACCACTTGGTGGATAAAGACGTGGCTGGATGGCCACATGCAAAGAGTTGTGGTCAACGGTTCAATGTCCAGCTGGAGACCAGTAACAGGTGGTGTCCCTCAGGGATTGATGTTGGGACTGGTCTTGTTTAACATCTTTGTCGCTGACATGGACAATGGGATTGAGTGCACCCTCAGCAAGTTTGCCGATGACACCAAGCTGTGTGGTTCTGTTGATACGCTGGAGGGAAGGAATGTCATCCAGAGGGACCTTGACACACTTGTGAGGTGGGCTGATGCCAACCTCATGAAGTTTAACCATGCCAAGTACAAGGTCCTACACCTGGGTTGGAGCAATCCCAGGCAGAGCTAAAGGTTGGGCAAAAAGGAAATTCAGAGCAGTCCTGCAGAGAAGGACTTGGGGGTGTTGGTCAATGAGAAAATGAACATGAGCCAGCAGTGTGCGCTTGCAGCCCAGAAAGCCAACCGTATCCTGGGCTGCATTAAAAGGAGCATGAGCAGCAGGTTGAAGGAGGTGATCCTGCCCCTCTACTCTGCTCTCGCGAAACCTCACTTAGAGTATTGTGTGCAGTTTTGGTGTCCTCAACATAAAAAGGACATGGAACTGTTGGGACAAGTCCAGAGGAGGGCCATGAGGATGATCAGGGGACTGAAGCTCTTCCCGTATGAAGTCAGGCTGAGAAAGTTTGAGCTGTTCAGGCTGGAGAAGAGAAGGCTGCGTGGAGACCTCATAGCAGCCTTCCAGTATCTGAAGGGTGGCCCTACAGGGTTGCTGGTGAGGGACTCTTCATTAGGGATTGTAGTGACAGGACAAGGGGTAACAGGTTGAAACTTAAACAGCAGGGGTTTAGACTGGATATAAGGAGGAAGTTCTTAACTGTGAGGGTGGTGAGGCACTGGAATGGGTTGCCCAGGGAGGTAGTGAATGCTCCATCCCTGGCAGTGTTCAAGACCAGGTTGGATGAAGCCTTGGGTGATATGGCTTAGTGTGAGGTGTCCCTGCCCATGGCAGGGGGGTTGGAACTAGATGATCCTGAGGTCCTTTCCAACCCTAACTATTCTATGATTCCATGATTCTAAGTTAAACACACATTGGTAGAACTTGTATTGACTTCAACTGCTAACGTCTGCAGCAGGAGAGTAAAGGCCCTGATATGATACTGTTCTTGCTATTCACTTTTTAAATCAGACTGATACAAAGAGAGAAAAAGTTCTATGCAGTATGTTACAAATTATATTATGGGCTTCAAGTCATTTGTGTTGCATTAGAGACTGCTGCTGAAGGACCGTAGAGAGAAGATGGTACAAACCACAGGTATGTTTTGGGCTAGTAACATTTACCTGGGTTTGCTCCTGACTCTGGAATGAATGATAAAACTTGGAAAAAAAGTAGCTATGGTATATAAGTACAGCAATATAGCCTTAGAGGTTGTATAAAATATGTTGATATGTCTGCTCTTGTCTTTTACAGTCCTGATTGCTGAAAGTATTTTTGAACCCCTACTATGCTAATGTCATGTGGCCTTCTTGCAGTGCCGTTAGACACCAGACTGTTGCCTCTTTTTAGCAAAGTCATTGACTCAGTGAACTTCTTTTTATGAGTCTGTTCAGACTTTGTTGTTGGAGTGTCCAACAGTGAATGCAAATAATAGCGCATCATTATTTGTGTTTAGGTTGCCAACATCTAATGTCTTTTCATACAGGGAAAGATTAGGCACTTCCCAGAAAGCTTGCAGTCAGCACTTCTAGGTGAAGTATACGAGTGAATAGCAAACGTGAACACAAAGAGGTTGAAGTAGTAACAGCAGTATGATAACCTAAAGCCTGTTTAAATCAAAAGCAATATACTTGTTAACTGAAACTGTCTTTCGACTCTAGAAAGATGATGCAGGAAAAAAAAATATGACACTTCAGTTTTTATATCTCAAGTTAGCTAATTTTTCAATAGGCTTTGAGCAGAAAGTACAGTGAGTATCTTGGGAAGACAGCTGACTTTCAGTTTAGGTTTTTATGCGTGGTGTATGACATGCATATGTAAAATGTTTTCATTATCCCCCACCTCACATGCCCCCAGTAAAAAAAAAAAAAAAACAATTACTATAATAGGAAAGCAGTAGTATAAGCCACAATATATTTGTAGTTTAAATTTTTTCTCTCTCCAACTTTAACCTATGGCTTAATAAATGAGAAATAATATGCACAAAATGGCAAAAATTATGCCCAGGCATTAATTTCAGAATCAGAGCTATTTGGATGCAGCTATAAATGTATGCGTTGTGCCAATAACTAAACAATACGTTTATTCTAGCTTTGTTGTTGGAGTGTTTTACACTTCAAGTATATTATATGCTTCTGATCATACACTATGCACCGTGTACTCTTTGTAATTATGGCAGTCATCTGACTCGTTGCTAAGGCTGAAAAAGGTAACTGCCACTAGGAATCTGAAAAAGTGAATTAATTATTACATTTCATTATGTAAGAGAGCACTGTCAAAGTTCCCATTTTATGTTGAGTTCAGAAATATGCTAAAATGCTGTCCTTTGGAAAGAAAAAAGTATTCTTATTATTTCAGCTGTACTGACAAAGATTCAGTTTAGATTTTATTCCAAAGTTGTATATGTGTCTCATGTTGAAATCTGGGCTGTAAATGGTGCTACCTTTGTGCAGCAGAACAGTTTAGCAGCCTCTGGAAGCAAATAAGCATAAGGTCAGAGTATAGGTAAAGACAATGTTGTATAGAATGTGAAATAAAGCACTGTCACCCTTGAATAAGCTGTAGCAGATGTATTCTCAGATAGGATATATGTTAAGCAAAACTTCAAATTTGGGCCACTAACTAAAGGAAACATTGCTGTATTGAGACTTACTCCCAGATCAAGCATTCTGGTGGTCATTTCATGTCAGAGCCCAGGACTGGGGGCACTGGCAGTGTTTCCTGGGCATCCAATGTATGTGTAATTAGCTTATTCCTTGAGCTGAGGGTTCCATTGCTAAATCCTTTCTAGCTGATTCAAAGCAGGGACTTCAACCCCAAGGTGCTAAAAGGGTGACTGCCTTAATTTTCCTGTTGTATCTCCATCTCTGTAAGAAGCTTTCAATTGGACTACAGGAAGTAAACAACTGTTTTTTTCTCCGGATACTGCTTTAAGAACACAGGTTTTAAGTCTCTACTGACAGTGAACATGGTTTATCTGTTTTTCAGACAGCCAGACAGAAGCACTAGTTTCTCTAAAGACAAATGGTATGTCAGCAGCCAATTGCAGAAAAGATAAAGGACTCCAAAAGCTGTGAATATTGCAGTCAACTATCTGGGGCTTATTTAATATCCTTTATTCTAACTTCTTTCATCACTTTAGTCTTTGCTACTCAGAATATAAGTAGTTCAGTTGAGTGCATTCACAGAAGTATGATACAATAACTTCTGCCCTATTCCAATATAGAATGGATTACCTGTATGTCTTACTTGCCCTTCTACTCTTCTTCTGTTTCAATAAAACAAGCCTTCTATCAGTCTTTCCCATTTCCTATTTTGATCATCATCATCTTGTCTCCTTTAAGCTTCTGTGAACAGGAACTGAAGTTAAAATGTGTGTTTATAGATAGCATTTTAAAACAGCTGCAATTTCAGTGCTGGACCAACCCTCTGATTAGACAGGTAGAAAAGTTGTGACATATACTCTATATAATAAATGTCAGTGCAAAGAAGAGCAAAGAAGAAAAAATATCCTATTAGAGACAAGCAATAGCCAGGAAGTAAAAGAAGAACCTGTGTCAAAAAGAACAGAAGTTCAAGGGTGACAAAGAAAAGGATCACAACCCTTTTGGTGAGTAAACACTTTTAGACAGGTATTGATCTAGTGGGGGAAAAAATAGTATACATTCTCCATTGTGAAATAGTGCTTATTGGTGGTGATGCATGGGGGAACGAAGTTAACAGTAGTGAAGAGAAACAAAGTCTTTTTCCATGGTTGGAAAGCATTTTGAAACATTGAGGTCCTTTTTGTCTTTATTTTCTAATGTCCAGTACTCAAGTCTAAGAATCAACAAATGGATCCTCTTAATGTTTCAGAAAAGAAATTGTAATCACACTGAAGTCAGCAAAAAACTTTTGCCGTTGATGTAACTGGGGCCAGGGCCTCACTACAGGCTTTACTGTTATGAACTGTAATCTGGTGCTGATGACAGAAAAACCCATAGCAACAAGAAATACGTCTCAAAAGCTCCTGTCTTCTGTTGTCTTCACTTTTCCTTCTGTTGAAGATGGTACTGTGGCCCAGTGCTGGGTTTAGAGTACGTGGTGTCTGTTATTTTCTACCAACTGCACTAGTTGATCTGGATTCCTTTAATCATAGCATAGGATAATTTGCTAATGGAAGAAGTTGAATATACATAGCTATAAATGGGTGAGTTTTCTTGTTTTCTAAGAGGAAATTATGCACTAAATCTTGTCATTCCCCACTGTCATGGTTTGAGCATGTTTTGAGGGTGTTTTTTGTTCAAGGTTTTTTCCAGCCAGGTGGAGGACAGGAGTCCGGGAGGAAGGAGAGACAGGACACCTGACCCAGGCTAGCCAATGAGGTATTCCATACCATAGCACGTGATGCCCAGGAGGCATACTGGGAAAGAGAAGGCTGGAGGGGTGTAGCTGGAGAGGAAAATTGAGGAGGGAGCACGCGGTGCTCGGCCGGGCAGGGTGGAGTGAGTCATGGGTCGGTGGCTGGTGGGGTGTTGTATTCTTTTCACTTGCTGTTTGCTGTATCATTATTATTTGTAGTAGTAAATGGCAGTAGGGGTTTTGTGTTATGCCTTAGCTATTAAACCGTTCTTATCTCAATCCGTGGGGCTACATTCTTTGGATTCTCCTTCCTAACTCTCCGGGAGTTGGGGGACTTGGTTTAAACCACGACACCCACCCCCAACTGTTCAATTATTCCTTACCTGTTGAGAGAAAAGTGATCAAGTAATGAGTATTAAATTTACCAGTGATGCTACAAGAAGGAGAGCATGGATGTGGAACAGCACTGGCTTTGCGATAAGGTAATAAAACAAGGGGATGAGTAACAGAGAGAAATGGCAGGAAATATATGATACCAGACAGTAAACCTCACTCTGTTCCCGTTAACAAAAGCAGGTCTGGAATAATCTCACACATCTCAATTAAAATATGCTAACTTTGTATTGGCATGATTTGAGTCAAAGTTTATTTAGTCAGGTCCTGCATGCTCTGCCACTCCCTCTTGTAAAAGAATTCTTGTTTGTGTACTGCCTTGAAACTACAATGAAACAATTGTGATAATCTTTCAGTAGTTCAGGAAGAATATCCACAGAGAGCTGTAAGAGGAGGCCACAGTATTTTCCCTAATTCCCCAAAGCCAACCAGGTATCTTCATGATCTCTCAAATGGAGGAGTTAAGAATTAAATTTTATTCCTTACACTGTCTCTTTTCAGCTGGGTGCTTTCAATATGTCTTGCTGCCTTTAGCACCCAAAACTCACACATTGCAATATACTGAACAGATTCACAGCTGTTGAGACAGTGTTTTTCTGGAGCTACCGCTGTTTTCTTACTGAGAGTATAACCTGTTGTACTTCATCCTGGGGCACGTAGCACACAGCAGCGTGTTGATCCACCTAAACATGGTGACACTTTAGATCATTCCTTTTTCCTGTTTTGGACAATAACCAAATACTAAATGTTTGACATGAAGGAACTCCCCCTTGCCTGCTTAGGCATCATCACCATTCATAGAGGAGAAATGCAGCTTTTCTGTAAGCAAGTGGTGCTGGGATGATGCCTGGGGTTTGAAGATAGGTAGATTTACTAGGCTAAATGCAACTTTGTACCAACCATGGAGTACATCAGTCCATGAGGAAAATGTCCTTTTCATTTTGGTGCTTGCTAATGGATACATTCTTAACTCTGCTGGTGTTGCTGACTCTTAGCAAAGCATACTGGCTAGTATGCAGATGGTTTCAAGAGCAGCCTGTCTGTATCTTTGTAGTGAGCAAAGACCTTGAAAAGCTGTTCTATTCTTGATACATTTAATCAAAAAAATGTGGACCATGCAATTTTCTATATCGCACAATGAAAAAGGACTTAGTTTTTATTGGAAGGAAAAGCATATTCAAATAATAAGTTGGCAAGCTTTTAGAACTTCACTAATTGCAACTAGTTGGTGAAAGACTCCTTTCAAATTACTGAAAGTTGTAAATCAGTGTGTAAAGAAGCAAACCAAACAAGGCTAGTGTTATTTGAGCAATTTCCCAGATCCTAATTCTTTTGTTCCAAAGAAATACATTTCATGTTTCCTTTTCCTGACAATGCAAATCAAATATTAACTGATTACATTTCAATGTAATCATCATATTCTAGGGAAGGGTTGAGGAGCAGACAGAAAGAAGAGTTGTTTGTTTTTACCGGGGTAACCAAGAGCTTTTTTCTGTGTGTATGTTTAATGAATGAATAGGCCTACTTTAGCACACAATTGCTTATATTGATAATTATTCAAGAAATAATACTGCCTTGGGAAAATCTATAGTAATAAAAAATAACTCTGGATGGGCTGAATAACCTTTTCAGGAAGATATTTATCTCCAAATTAAGCTATTTTTGTAAAGTTTCTATTATTTAGAAAAAGCACTATTGGATGGTTAAAAAAATAATCAGATTGTTAGTGTTTAGAGTCTGGAGTTTAGGGTGGTAGTAAAATAAAGCAGTACTGGATGGTATCCTCAGCTGTATAGCTGGGAAGACCATTAGGTTTTACGTATAATGTCAAAGTGGCAATGTGAGCTGAATCTATGCATCTGTACTCAAGTGACAACTGTTACTATTACCAGTATGAACAGATAGCAGGTTCTAATTAAAGTTGCAAGCCAGAGGGAATAGGCATTAAGAAAGAAAAGAATAATTCCATGAATAAATTGCACTTGATTTACTAGTTCACAAAAAAGGCTAAAAATTAGTATCCAAAATTACTTTAAATACAGCATCTATCAAACCACTGAACAATAATCAAGTTGACCTAATTGGAACACTTGAAGCTATAAGCAGCCTGTACCATTTTCTTATCTTGACGTGGGGAGACCAACTAGTCCCCTAAGTGCCAGTTAATCTACAACAAACTTTTGCTAAGACCTAGAAGAAACTCCATGCACTAGCTACCTGCCTACTTTAGATGTCAGACTATCTAGAATCTAGCTTCTTGTACTCTCTGCATGAAAAGTAACTTCTGTGTGCTTGACATGTGTTGGATGACGACAGATTCTCAGCAAATTACACAGCCTTTTGTAGGAGCAGTTTTGCCCATAAAGATAAGTTAGCCTTCTTTATGTGTAGGTGTCACTTTTACTTACACTTTTGCTTAGTATTCATTCAGGCCAATAATTCTTTAAGTATGAGACTAACACTGATACATAGCTTTTGAAGAGTGGACAGAAGCCAGATTCCTTAAGAGATGCTGAGGAATATGATACTGTATGTATAACCAGCACCTCCGGATAGGTAACATTGCGGTTTTGGTATTGATCAGAGAAGGGTGAATTTAGCTTTAGAAATAGCTTTAGAAAACTGGGCTAAATAATTGATGGGAAGCCACTGCTAAGGGAAATCCCTAACTAACTTTCTTTTGCTAGGTGTATTGACAGTTTCCTTCATTTTTCAGTGGTTTTGTAAGTAGTATAATTGTGGTTCCTGAAATAAGTTGTTTTGGTTAAATTCAGATTTGAAAGTGTGCTTTGAAGATTTCAGGACGTGCATGTAATGATAAATTTGTAGAATGCTTTCTTGAAGCATATTGTAATCTGATAATGCTAGGCCATAAACATGAATTAACAAGGCTGAAAAGTTAGAAATACTTCACTAAACTGAAATATTTTGTCTAATTATCCAGATGGATGGACACCAGTGAGACTTTTCTGTCTTGTCTTGAAGGGGCAGCAGCTAGTGGTGCTGCAAAGGAGAGAAATAAGAAAGGGCAAAATCAATTCTATACCTCATTTGATTCATATTATCCTTTTATTTTCTTCTCCATCTGTCTGTATTCCCCTTCTCCCCCCCGCTTTAGAAAGAAAGTCCATGCTCATACTCTTCCAGCAGCCTCTAATGTGCTTGTTCCCTGTTTCATATAAGCTTGAATGTGTTTGTGCTTTGTCACAGAGACAACCCTGTCACTAGCTGCTTCAGCTATGGTTGATGCTCTGTTCAGGAACGTTTTTAGCAGTGCCTTCACACTGAGCTACTCCTGCCTGACAGAAATAGTGCTGAGTGTCCCAGTCATTATTTGCAACAGTAGCATGGCTGTAGCTCAGCACAGACACTGAAGAAGTAGGCTGGTGTGAGAGGGTCTTCAGTGACACACTGAGGGTCTACCTAACTACTCTGGCCAGCCCAGTTTTGATTCTCTTGAGTTTCTTAGCTAGAAGCTGTGTGTGAAATGGAGAGTGAGTGCACCTTGGTGTTGTGGTGTTCACCTTTGGCTACAGAGCATCTACAGGCCACTCTGCAGCCCATGTGGCATGCCTGTACTCTGAACATGGCACTACATGTCTTCCTGGGGTTACTTACCCTGGGATGGCCTTTCAATACTTAAAAAGTGCCTATAAGAAAGATGGGGAGAGACTGCTTAGCAGGGTCTGTTCCAACAGGATGAGGGGTAATGGTTTTAAACTAAAAGAGGGGAGATTCAGGCTGAGGAAAAATATTTTTTTAAATGAGGGTGGTAAAATTTTGTCAGAGTATTGTTTGTCCTCATAATTTTTCATTACCTTGCCCAGAGAGGTGGTGGATGCGCCATCCCTGGAGACATTGAAGGCCAGGCTGGATGTGGTCTTGGGCAACCTGATCTAGTGGAGACTGTGGCAGGGTAGACTTGATGACCTTCGAGAGTCCCTTCCAACCCAAACCATTCTATGATTCTGTGATTCACAGAGCCCCTTACATCATGTATGTTGTGTCAAAGCCTATGGAGTTTTTGGATCTGCACAGGCAGGATCTGTGACCCTTTCACAACACAACAGTAAACCTGGCATGGCCAGAGCCTTCAGCTGCCATGTGATGAAAACAAAGACCTGGAAGAAATTTTACAGCCTGTTTCCCATAGCAAAGGGATGCATGTGGGCTCACAGAGACTTGGAAAGATTCTCAAATGCTGCTCTTGCTGCAAGGAGACAGCTGAAATACAGGCAGATCAGTGAGTGCTACAGAGCTTCAGTGGTGATACTACACCACAAAATTACACAGACACAGGGCTTATCTCTTCAGACAAATTGCAGTTATTGTCAGTGCAGTAGCTTCAGCAGGGGAGGGAAGGATCCCCTCTGTAACCTAATTTCTGTATTATGGCATTCAGAGGCTGCACTGGTACACACGACGAGGCAGTGATGCTGCTTCTGGTGCCTGGCTTGCCTTGGCTCACCTCCACTGTGACAATGTGGCTGTACACGCACACTAACCAGACTTGGGATGACAAAATGTGTCTACAAGGTAGGAATTAATTCTGACCCTGAAGTAAAGCCCATTTTACCTGTGGATGATGTCCCCTCGGGATTTCAGTGCCTAAATTATACCTAAGTTTCACTTTGAACAGTTAAGTGCTTTTTGCGTCTGACATCTAGCAGCTCCATGTTTAAGCACATAGTGCAGAGGAAACATTGCAAAAAGAGCTGTAACTGCTTAGGGCAAGAAAATTGTGCCTCCCTAGCACGCTAAAATTAAGTCAATCGTGCAGTGGCTGAGAGTAGAGGGAATGGTTGATGTAATTTATTTGGACTTAATAAAGAAAAAAAAAATCCTTGTAAAAATATCCCTACCAAGAAGCCATTTTAAACAAATCAGGACTGAGGAAGTGAGAGGTAAAGTAGTTTTGCATTAGAAACTAAGACGTAGAGCAGGATTAAATGGTCAATTTTTTTTTATCATGGCAAAAGGCTAATGGTAGTGCCCCAACACTGTATTCAGACTAGTGCTATCTGAAAAAGAAGATGAGCAGGCTATCTGAAAGGTGGCACTGTTTGCTGTTAACAGAGAATTATTTCCGTTAATCAGAACTGGGGAAGATTGTGAATGACCTGGGTTAACAAACTGAATAAATGGGAAGTGTTATGTGTGATGCAGATGCAACGCTGACAAACACAAGGTTGGGGACACATTCAGGGGAATAATTGGAAGTATTTCTAGGCTTTGCATGGTTCTAATTTAGCCATAACTATTTAGGTCATTACTTGCTATGATCAGGTTAGTGGAAAAAAGTGTGAAGTTGAAAACAAAAGATGTCATTGTTAAAAACAAAAGATGATGTGAGACTGTGGGGAAAAAAAGGGGTGAAAGGGAAGCACAATAGACAATAGAATTCCATCCATAAACCAACAATAATGATTCACCCATAATTTTGTTCTTGCCCTGTCTCTTAAAACATATTGACAAAAAGTAATTCTGTGGACTGGCAGTTAAATGATTAGAGAAACAGAGGAGGCTGAAAACAAGGATTTGTTTAGAAAGGAGTCAAGTAATAGGCGATAAAGTATTTAAAACATTGAGTGGTATAAATACAAGTTACAAAGTTTCTATTTATCCTGCTAATGCAAAAATGAAGAAAAGTGGTATATTTAAAGAGAATGAAAATGAATTATTTTCATGAAAACCTCATTAACCTTTGGGACTTACTCTCTTAAGCAATCATGGAGGCCAAAAGTTCAGCAACATTATGCTATTTTAAAGCAATTCTCGTGCTATAAAAGGACTGGAACAGTTAGATGTTTCAGATAGCTATTCAGTGCTGCTTATTCAGAGATCCTGCTTCTCCATTAGAAAAGCCTGTACAGATACTAACCTGATGCTTCCTATCTGTGGATCAGACTTTTAACGAGCATAGAAATTTTGTGCTCAGCTTTGCTGTCTTGAAACTTTTAACTGGTTGGCAGTGCAAAGTCTGCGTAGTGCCAGGGCTCCTATGCCAATACAAGGGAGGTGTACACCCAAGCAAGAAACAGTTAAGAACTACATAACTTTGCTGTAGAATTTTCCTGATAGAACCGCCTATTCCTAATGTTATTTCTGTAACTGTGACATCCCCCTTCTGGGATCCTGGACTGACGACTTCAGCAGCTGGTGCGTTATATGGAATGGTTCTTTAAAATCTCCTTGTTGCTGAGTCTTGTTTGATTTTCCAGTAGCATATATAACCACTCAGGCTGCACCATAGTGTGATCCATTTCACATGCCAGGAACTTTGATGGGGAGTGGCTGAGATTAATGGTGACATAATACAGTAAGAGGAGGTATTAATGCTCTTAAGCATGAATTAATGAAATACCATTGAGAATTTATCCTGCATGAATAAAAGGATTTGGAAGTTGTCATTCTAAAGACCACATGGAGGATTTTACCTAAAGACTACATGGAGGATTTTACTAAAAAAAAACCCCAAACACTGTACTGAAAGACAGGTCCCTAATGAACCTTTACTCCAGATTTTTGTTGGAGCCAGGTGATTGAGCTGGATCCATTAACTGAATTCCTAATTAACTGTTTATACAAATAAGAGGCACAGATCTCTTTGCTCCCAGGGCCATGGTGGAATTAATTTTTCTCCCCATCTCAGTGCAAAGCTGGATTCCAACCTGTAATGTAGCTGTGAAGCAGACGGCAAGCACACCAGTGCGTCCATAAACCTGGGATTCTTCTCTCACAGCGGAGCCATACAGCACATGTTTACTGAAATGGCAGCAATTATCTTCATAAATGTGGAGAGTGACTGTCACTGTCTACTTTAAAAAATCTAAGGTGTACTTTACTGTGACCTCCTTGGCATAAGCGTCTTCGCTATAGGTACAGCTGAGATGGAACTGAAGAATTACTGCTGTGTCCCAGTATTTTTCGTTCTCCATTGTCCCTTAGAATTAGGTGAGTTAAAACCCCAGTGAAGATGTTGCATATATATAATTGTCTACCTGTAGCTTCTTTTTAAAGACATTTTTATTCAGGGAAATAACTTTACACTGGCATATATTGTCATATAATCAAGTCTAGAAGACAAGTTTAGTTAGTTTTGAGGCAAAGTGGGATAATAACAGTACACAGGGACTGCTTAGGTTTTTTTGTTGTTCTCTTAATGTCCGAGCGGTTCAGAAAAAAATTTCCTTAAAAATTAGGACATAAAATATGAGACATATTTTATCCATAACTTAAGTCAATTTGAAACACTTTTTATTGCCTACATAAGTGAATATATGTAAACTTTATTAGTAATTTCATTTCAAATTTAAAAGAAGCGAAAGTGTATTGTAGAATTCACAGATAAAGGTTAATTTTAACTATAAAGGTATTACCAGTGTTGCATTTCTTCATGTTATGGTTCACTTATGTAGAATTGAGATGTATTTTATATTAAACAATGCATAGCACCATTATACAACAGTTCACTAATGCACATCCCATTTAATCTTTTGTAGGAATTAATATAACTGGACTGAAGTTACAAGGAAGAATTGAACTGAGCCAGTAGGGTTAACACTGATACTAACAGATTACTAGCCATAAAAAAATTACAGCTCTTCTGAAAGACAGTGCCTAAAATAGCAGCATATCCTTGGCACCATCGTAGGAACTGGTTAACTGATGACCCTGAAGAAACACTTGTTTCCATTAATTCTGCTGTCATTATTTTGCTATTCTCGAACTCTTCCTCTGAATTCTTCTGTCCTTCTGATCCCAAGACAAGATGGCAGGAACGCGAGAAGAGAACATAAAGAAATTACAATAAGCTGTCGGCTATATAATTATACTGTAACCTACTACACTGAGAAGTTACACCAACAGAAATTTGGCAAGGAACTAACTGGCTGCTAGCTGAACACGGGACACTCACTAGCATAACATTAAAGAAATCAGGCTCACTAAAAAGCAACATCTACGTTACAAAGAAGCTAACAAAAGAATTCCCTTATGATACTTAGGTTCAGCTGGTTCATCTTAGGTTCATCAGCTACATTTTCTTGTTTTATGAATACTTGTTATATTTGCCATTGACTATATATTTAAGATCACAATGCTACAAACCTTCTTCCAGTATGTAGTTTTGCCACCTTTAGTTAGACACAAAGGAGTACTTGCTTGAACAAGGGTTGAAGATTCTGTTGGAAGTTGGTGACATTATTAGGTCATGTGTACTGTAATTACTTGAGCACCACAATTTTTAAATCCCTAAGACACAATTTCCTAGGTAGAAGGCAGCAAGTTGCTTTTAAGTTGCCAGACAGACCAAGCGAATAATTGTTGCTCCAAAGAGTCTGCTGTATACCCTGCATCAGAACAAATTCTTATTTCATAGAGACTTCAGATTTTTAAAGCATCTCTACTCAACAGAGCTAAACAGTTTCTGATTTAATTTTAAATATTCCAGTGACTGGAACTGCAAGCATAGTAGCTTTTAACTGTTAAGGAACAGCAAGAGTTACCAGTAGGGTGAATGGTGATGCCTTTTTCTTCAAGAACATATGCTACAGTGTCACAGTCCTGATAATTACCTGAACCCCAGGGTTCCATCTCAACCTGGATTTTATTATTTTTACATTTTGAATTGTCTCAACAGCACGAAGTCTTGCCCAAAATGCTCTTCCTAAATCTAAACTTTTTCAAAATGCATTGATTTATTTTCCAAATGGACTTTATATATTCCAATGCATTCGAAGGTAACAACTGATATGGCTTTCAAGTGAATTTTTGCTGTTATCATACATGTAGTCACAAGCTGCCACATGTGAAATGGTGGCCCCTGTGATGACAGGGCATTAACTTTAGCGTTATTTGGAAGAATGCTGTTTTGGGAATGGTGTCAAATGAAGTCTTTGACATTGTATTTTGAGAGGCCCTGATTGAGAGGGACAAACAAGGCTTGGGAAACAACAAAACAAAGACCTCGGACTTCCAATTTTGCCACTGATTTGGTCAGTAACATCTTGGACATCAGCTGCCTTCTGCAGTTCTCCGGTCTGATAAAAATAGGGACAGTCACGCTTATTTATCTAACTCAAAACAGTGCCATGACGGATTATTTAGATAGCGCTCAGAGTGCTATCCAAATGCTTATTCATGTTTTCCCCACTGCAACAACATATCTTCATCACTAATAATTAACTGCTAATTACTGTTGCTGATAATATGATACTGGTGTTTACCACCTTATTTTTAATTTCAGCACAGATGTCTACTTAAAAGTTATGTAAATTATGAAATTACAGTACATTTTCCTAATGACCCTGCTATGTCTGAGTTTGATCTTATCCAATTTTGACTAGAGTAATGAATAGGTAAGATGACCTCTCTTCTGCAGAGCTATACAGACAGTTTCTATTGTATTCTCAATATTAAATCATGAAATGTAAAGCCAGCCTAAGCAGGATACAGCTGGGTCGAAGGACTGCTGATGCCAATTATGCTTCGTACATAATAATGCACATTTTACCTATTTGGAAAAAAATTCACATTTATTTACTGTCAAACAGGTGTTAAAACTTTACACTGGATATTAGTGATGGGCTCATTATTAACAGGTTTACACAAAGGGATGAAAAAAAAGCAGAATTTTGTTGAAACAATTTACATTTCATTAGATTTTTATCATAAAATAAATTAATTACTAAATATAGGCAGAAGTAATATGGAAGAGTAATAGTTATGTTTTATTTATTTTTTTTAAAGGACAGGCACCTTTTATTCACGAGAAAGCTTGTGAGAAGTGTCCGGTGTCCCCTTTACCCCTTACCACCCAACCCTGATTGATTAAAGAATGAACAGGGAATTGAGTTACAATCTTTGTTAGCTATATCAGATTTGTGCAAGGCTTGGCATAATTGGTTTCTAAAACAATTTTCTCCCCAAATTATGGTTTTTGGCAATAAAAATTCAAAACGTAAGAATAAAAACTAACTTGTCAAAGCAGAACACTGTTTACAGTGAAAAATAAGTGAAAACGGGTAGAACTTGCATTTAAACATACTACCGTACTATGAACAGAGTGTAAGAAAAACAGCTTATAACATGTGCAACCAAGAGCTTTTCACAATATTTTCTTCAAACTCTTTAAAATTATTTTTTTAATGACAATTATATTTCAGTTGGACACAAATGTATTTATTTTACCCTAGCAATAGAACAAAATATAATTTCTTTAGCCATTTTTTTTTTTCATGAGAACGGTTCATTGTACAGTTGAGGAAATATATGAAATAAGGCCTGTGGCTTGATTGCTAGTGGTTAGACATGTATTCAATCTTTGCCCTAATGGAAAAGATTTGCAGTGAACTGCAAACTGATGCAGAATAACTCTCCTGCTTTTGCAAGTCTTGTCAGGAATAGTAAGGTACAGTAAATTTGTCCCACAGGATTTTAGAGCCTACGCCTTGTATATAATACAATGTAGGCCTAGAAAAAAAAATGGTGCAGCCATATTTACAAATTTAGTTCACAAACTGCTGCAGTAAAATGGCTGGGAAGTGTTTTATTTCTCTGTTTTTTTTTCTTCACAATTTTGTTAAATTCAGCAGCAGAAGATATCTTAAAATACCTTGTTTGGTATTTTCTTTGTAACAAATAATTCATTTTAGTATACTCTGTGTATATACAAAGTTTTTGTTTTATAAAAATTCACAGAACTGCGAGGTCCAGTCATCCCCATTACTGGAGAACCACAGGGTCAACACAATTGTCTCTTCAAGCAGATATGAGGGAGCCTGCATGGGGCCAATTAAGTCTTTTTAATACTTGTACGTGGCCTTTAATATTTCTTTGCTACACTATTAAAGGCTTGTCACTAGTTGCATTTGTCCTTCTCTAACGTCCCCTTCTGGAATACATCCTTCCTTGTTAATGGGAATTATATAGCCGTCGCTATTACCCCTGCTGATTTGATAGTACATCTGAAGCTGATGGCCAGCTCCTAGATTTGGCATGCTCTTGTAGTAAATGTCCTCATTTTCACTCCTCCTGGAGGGAGAGAGATCTTCTTCAACATCGGGGCTGCTCTCTGGATATGGAGAGTCTCTGAGATTGGGCATGCTTGTGTAAAGAGAGTCTCTGTTGGGGGACTGGAGGTGGTCATCAGCCTCGGCTGTCAGCTGTGAGACATAGCTGTCTGTTCCCTCGGTCTTCACTTTCTTCTGGGGCTGGTACAGAAGGGAGTGAGTCCGCTGAGGAATGAGAGGGGCCTCAAGCTCTTTGTGGTGGAGCTCCAGCCCGGGGGTGTCACTGTGCATCAAAGATGAGGCATCTGCCACGATGGCATCATCTTCGCTACTGCTCCCGCCGATCACAGCTTTGGCTGGTAGCGTGCGCTCCAGGTTGTGGTTCTTGCTGCTGCCCCGCAGGTTGTTGTGCACTAATTCTGAAATGATCATTTTCTCAAAAGCAGTATCATTCAGGCTTAGTCCACAGTCTACAACTTGCACACTGTCGTTATAGTCTCCATTGCGCAATGAGTAGCTGTTGTTGAAATTACCATTTAGCGGTAGAGTATCCATGGCACTTGTATCCCTGGCATTGTTCAGTGAATGTCCTGAAATGGAAAAGGACAGCTCTTGGTTATTGCCTGATGTGCTATTTATCACTTAATTATTTTTTTAAAACAAAATTCTTTAATGTAGTTCAGGACAAAGTTGTACTTGGAAGTAAGACTTGAGAAAAGTTAGGTTATTGAACATTCCCAAATGTAAACAGTTGCACACCTTATAGGAAAGATGCATCTTAAAAACTGTAACGTGTATTTCCTGTGGGGAATAGTGGCATTTTGATTTCTTAATTTAGTGTCAACTCTGTGACTCTTCCACAAGGAACTGTTCACTCCATGCCCTTGCATATATAATGCAAAGCAATTCATTTGGAAAAATCTATGTTTTGAAGTACACCACCATGATTTAGAAAGAGCAGATGAACAGAATTTGTCCTAAACGACACTAAATTAAAAAGGAATTAAATTACAGACATAACTGAAGGTAAATGTATAACATAAACCCACGTAACTGGCAAGCAACTACTTCAACAACATTTCTAACATTTTTTTCCTTTTTTTTTTTTTGAGATGAAGTAAAGAAAAGAATGAAAAAAATGGATAAATACAAAGAATTTATGTTGAACAAGGACAGCCATCTTTCACACTACAGGGACCAGGGCCCACAAGCACCATCCAACAACACAATAGACAGCAGGTGGAATGACTCACTTTGGACAACTCACATCATGTCTGTCTGCTCAGGCTATCTGGCCTAAGAGTAGCTGATATATAAAAGAAAGTAAAATGATTTATTGTAACATGATGAAGAATTACTGAGCTTTTCAGCAACTTAGTCAGAGCAAGGGTTCAGCAAATTAGATTACTAAGCAATAACAGCTTTTTTTTTTCCCACTTAATGTAATTTTTTTGCACTAATATTCTGTCTGCCAACAACAGCCCCAGGCTTCTAAAGGTCAAAGTTTGCCTGCAGTCTGCATCAGTCACAGTGACAGCACTGAATGAACCAGAATAGTTAATTAAGAGTTAGGCCCACAGTTACCATGGGCATGGAAGTCAAATGCAGAAATGTTAGGAATTTCTGTAAGTATGGGTCACAGAAACTAAACCAAAGAATAAATATTAGTTGTGGAATGGGAAAAGGAAATCAGCCATGGCTGATATCTCATAGCTGCTGGAGGAATGACAGATTGGGTAAGTCTGCTGGAAACATGAAAAGAAGTTTAAGGGGGAGGAGGAATGAAGTCTTATGATGATTAAAGTCTTTATGCTTTTGGTTTTGGCTTTTTTTTTTCTGGTAACAAGATAAAGAAAAGGTTTTCCTACAGACACAAAGACATGTAAACTATGACAGCACAGTGCTTCCCAAGCAAAGGAAAAAAAAAGAAAGAAAAACAAAAACCCCAAACTTTGAAAGAAATTAAACAGTCTGAACCATGGAAAGTCAGATGGTTACAGCATTCCTAGAAAATCACTTTATCTACAGATATGTCTGGAAGTAAAGAAAGAATGAAGTGACGATTACTGAAATGAGACTGACCACTGTGAGGCTGCTGCATTATATGCAAGGCTTGGAGGAGTACGAGAAAAAAAGTTGTTTTTTGAAAAGATTATACATTTTTCCATTTTGTTTTGGTTTTGTTTTGTTTTATTTTCCATATGTAAAGCTGCAGGTTATCCTAGAAGATTCAGTCTTCTCTGGAAATATTGTTTTCAATTAAAAAGTAATTGCACTTTCTCAGGAAAAGATTTTGTCTTTAAAAAATAGAGTAATAATTTCCAAATAAATTCTGAGTAGTTTGCAAATCGTTTCATATCTGTGTTATTGTTGACTCCTCTCCATGTGTACTGATTTAAACAGTGATGAGGGTTTTTTGAAAGGTCTCTTTAAGCTTTGATTAAACAACTTTGTAGTTCTGCGATTTCATATATGTTCCAAGATTTTTCTTGCAATGGATTTAGCTGTGCAGAACATATGGCATTTATAAAAGTAGACAACACACGGACCACATGCTTGCATTCATTTCCCTCATGAAAATGATTTAATTCTATAATTTTAATTCTCTTTTCTTCTGCTAAACAGATACCAAAATATATCTGATAATCCAAAATGAATTTTCTATGATATACTGCAGAGTTAAGCATGCTAGAATATACTCAAATTGGTTTGATGAGGCAAATTTCGTTGCCCACGATCAGGTAGTTCATTTGAAATCTTTCCATAGCCTGTAGCAAGATTACTGTGGGAATGTAAAAATATGAGTAAATTGTTAAGCATTTTTGCTTGACACTGTATTGATTTTAAGCAGCAAATTATTTCAGCATTGCATAACTTCTGTTACCAATAGTGTTTGCTACAGACCTCATATTGTTTCCCAAAAAGCAGTATTCAAGTACTTTTGAATGTGGAAACATTTCATTTGCAAATTGTGAACCACTTGCCCGCTGAGTCTACTTCATGACCGCTAGTTATGTTTTAATTGTGCCCATTAAAAATCATGCTGAAAAAATTTACATTTGATAGGCAAAGTTAAGTTTTACTCCCATACTTGTCTCTCTGTAGGTTGCTAGAGGAAAGCATAAGGAAAGTAAGAAAACAAGAGAATGAAAATAGAAACTACAGTTCAGTTAAAGAGGAAACTTGAAATAAAAACTGGAAACAAGGTTTTATGAGCTCTTTATCAAGAATTTATCATTCCAGTTACACTAAAGTGATCTTACGACTCATCGAACAGCAACTGCTAGATATTTACTGATGAATTGCTCCATAGTTTAAAAAAGCAATTAGATAATGCAGCAACAAAATGTTAGGTAAGTGATAACACCCTTTATTCCTACAGAACTAAACTCTTCTAACTTAATCTCAGGATTTTCCTACAGAAAAATGATCTACCATAAAGCTGCACTATACTATAGTTTATATCCGTTTGACACTGGATACAATTTTCTACACTGGGGTATCCAAAGGTGTCAAGAGATGCCTTGTGCATCTAATCAGTTCCATAAGCAGGTTTTTGTCAGCAAGCTTTAGAGTCAACCTTATATCGCATAGACATGATACCTCTAAGTGATATTTATCTTGAAGATGGGCTCTCGGACCATGTGGTGTCAGTCCTGTAATAGTATATTAAGATTTATGCCACCTGTGTTAAAAACATGGATAATTATTGGTAAATACTGTTATGGCAAAGGCATTACTATAATATAGTGCAGTTTTACAAGCTGACATTGGCAACACTGTATTTCTTGAACTGACAGAAATTCAGACTGTATGGCTAGGGTATTGCAACTTGAGTTTCTGTCTAGGGAAAAGGAGGGATTTGGAGCAAGCCAAGAAAAGCGGTTTCATTCAGTAAGTATAAGCACACCTGGTGAGTTAAACACAGGAGCTGAAGGGGCATTACATACAACTGTTTCAGCGAGCAATGTGTTATAGGGGTTGTTAGTGCCGTGTGGTCGAAGAAGAGGGTTTGTTAGTAGGTAATTGCCAGTCATTCCTAAAGCAAAAGAAACAGAAAAAAATGTCAGTTCTTTAATTTTAGGCTGACAGTTTCAATAAAGAAAGTTTTTATTCATCATGACTCATGTAGGGCTTGTCAAATGTAATTCAGCTGAAAATTTCTGAATGTATTTGAGCTATGTATTTGAAATGGGAGCAGGAAAACACAGTTAGGTAACAGTAATTCACAGGTGCTGTCCAAATCCCCAAAGTAAACATCTGGTGAGAGTGACATTTACTATAGTATACAAAATCACTGTTACACAATAGCAATTAAATGTGTGGAGATCAAGGTACTACATAAAATTATTATAACTTTAAAAATTATCACATGGAACACTTCTGTCCAGACTTGAGATAAATTAATTTCTTGAACTGAAAGGTATTGAAAAATCCCTTATGATAGGATCAGAGCTATTTTTCACTTTATGAAAAACACATGGATAGTGGAAGGGAATTGCTGTTTTCAAACAGACAGTGGATGACAAACTGCAAGAAGCATATCTTAGTATATGCAAAAGTATGCATGCTGAGGGGAAAGCAAAATATTTGCTCTAAGAAAGCAGAGCATTCACATTTTCTCCCGGGACACTCATGCTGCAAATTTATCTGCCAGGTTTTAAAAAAGAATTCCTCAAACGACAAATTTTTTTTTAAACAATCAGTTTACAAACAATGTAAGATGAAGCAAAACACTACATGAATAGATTCTTTTAAACCCATTTTACATGTTAATACAACACCCATTTTAACATCTCTTGTAATAATTATAAAAAAAAAATCAGCATATTTTGAGAAATTATTAAAAAGTCAATCTCTGCTTTCTAGCTACTAGAAGAAAAATGGGTTGGAATAATGACAAAAGAAAACCCCACACAAAATGCTGTGATTTAGAACTTACTTTAAACATTTCATTAAGGTAAAATTCCACTTTGTTTCCTATTGCATTGCACAGCAGTATATCAGGATCAGTGTATTACAGACCCAATGACAACTGAAGAGCCAGCTAGATTTTTATAGTATGGGCATTTTTATTTGTCAAGGAAAAGACAATGTACATTCCAAATATTAATGCTTTTGTACTACTACAGTTACTTAGCAGCAGAAATTAGTGAAAAATTCTAAGATTCAGAGAATTATTGCCTGATTATGCTATCTTATTTGGAAGTTCATCTCATTGAACAACTAAAAAGATTCTATCATAGTTTTTTTCCAGTTGCAATTTACTTATTACAGAAATTCTAGCTGAAACCTATTTTTCTTGAGTTCATATTTGTGTGTGTGTGCACTATGTTTAATCTTAGTTAGAATCATTACCTGTAATTTACGGTTAAAAGATTTTTTTTCTATCGAAAAATTTTTGCCACTTTTAAACCTTGATTTTTATTTTGAGGGAAAAATGACACCTGCAATTAATTACTAAACTATGCTTGCATGTATATATCACAGAGACAGTGACAGTATTATAACTGAATGAAGATGGTATCAATTTTTCTGATCATGGCAGAACAACTCCAGTGACATGGGACTGGAGCTTCAAATGAGGAAGAAGCTTCCAAGACCTCTGTTCAACTCTGAGTTAACAGAGGGTGCAGCATGGTTAGAGCAAACCTGAGGAGATGGAGAAATCCAATTAGGGTGAAGTCCCAGACTTCTACCTCTAGTGTATTTACAGGGTTTGAATAAGACACTGGAAAGGAATGTAGCTCTTTCTTAGGCAGGAAAAATATACATATTCTACTTAGGAGAAGTTATTTAGTTTTGATTTGCTAGAGGAACATAGAGGATACAGAAGGGGGTTAGCAGTGAGCCACAAACATCTTACCCACATTCTATACACCAAATAGCAAAAATAGAATCATGCTGAAATGCTTTCTTTCACAAAATACATTTTTTACTTTCAAAATGAATGTGACTTAAGTACATGTCCTTGCTACCAAATCTTGAAAAAAATAAAAACAAGGAAGAGCAATTTGGTAGTTGTTTATAAGGGCTTTACAAGCAGCCCTCGCAGTGGTGAATTTTCTGTTTGAAAGTTTCTCAGTTAAGCAGAAACTGGTTGCAATAAAATCAGAGCTATGTGTTCTTTCCTAGGGACTTGGGTGGAAGAACAGTCTTTGAACTTGGCTTGCACAGAGCAGTCTTCTCTCCATTGCTAGCTCTAACTGCCTTAGAAAAAAACACAGGGAGAATGGGAGGAAGGAAAGGATATTCTGTCTCAGTTAATACCCTTGTCTCCTAACTGGACATGAGAATGAGGTTACGGATTTCAAAGTCTGTTTGAGCTGAGAAATTTGGAGGTTTTGCTTCTCTGTGCCTGAAAACCTGTCTTCTATCCCACGTGACAGATATGATGCTCTTTGAAATAGAAAAGATAAATGCTTTACAGACATCTCTTGCATAGAAATGATATCAATTAGATTTCACTGGGAAAATTTCTGCACCTAAAAATCATAGTCAAATATGCATTAAAATGTTACTGCACTCATATTTCTGTTTCAGATTTAACCTATAAAGGTTAGGAAAGATTTAACATTACGATCTTGCTTTTAAGTTAAATTATAGATGAAACTTATTTAAATACATTCTCACAAATGGAGGAATTCAACTCCTATAGCAGGTGGCCAGTTGAGAGAACACAGTTTTAAAATATGCTGATGGGTGACTTTAAAACTCTGTTTTTAGAGAACATTTGTTCCAGAATATTTTTTTTTCCAAAACATTCTTTTCAATTCTGTGTTAAATAATATAAAATCTTATAAAATTTAAGGCTTCTAAAACGGAAATGTTCCCAGTGACTGACCTTGATTAAGTGTTGAAGTGCTGTTGATGTCACCTGAGATAAAAGATGATTCAGATTGTTTTCTCACAGTGTCATTCCACATCCTCCTTATACGACTCTGTTAACATAAAGCAGTGAGACAAAAGCATAGTAAGTTACAAAAATATTTTATCCTACTTATGTGCTATTATGTAGAATATTTGTGTTTATTTTGGCCTGAAGCAAGCCATGCTTCTAGCACATAGTAAAACTCCTGTTATTATTAAAGCTCTGATTCATTAAATTTCATTTAGATGAAACATGATGGTATAAACCTTCCTATAAAGCAGCACTTAATATACAAGAAAAATAAGGTGTTTGAATTAGACCAAAGTAAAAGGAAATTTTAAAAAGAAAGCAATTCTACTATGCAGAAGTATGTATTTGCCCTCTAAATGATAATAATGAGAAGCAAATTAGTGTTTCTGATTGGAACACATCTCAGTTGGCTTTTTATAAATAAGGTTAATTAAGAGATGCTGTCAAAGTCTTTGTTACCTGAGTGCCAGAGGAATAGCGGGCACTAGTTCTTGTTGTTGATGCCTTCACCGAACTGTGGGGACTCTCAGTTGGTAGCCCACCACAGCAGTAAGAATGTCGGAAGCATTTGCCATATTCCTTACGTACCTACAGAGGGAAAAGCAATACTTAGCACAAAAAAATAGTCTTAAATATCTCCACTGCCAAAAACACACAAACCTTGCATAGAAACTATTTACTTTTCAAACAAAAAGATATTTCTTGTCTGTTGAATTACTGGCCATTAGCAAAATAAAGTATTCTTCCCTACTTAGTGGCAGCATTGTCAACTATCCAGGATTTCTGAACAAATTATTTCCAAGGTATACATGCATTTCATTTAGATGTGCCTGAATAATCATTACTGAGTTGGGGGTTGGAACTAGATGATCTTTAAGGTCCCTTAAGGTCAAACTATCCTGTGACTGAGTTATTTATGGAATTATTTTTATTTTGTCATACTATAGATTAATTTAGTTCAGTTTACCAGAACCAAATGCTGCCTGAAATAGCTCTTTTTTATATGAGCTTTTGGTGCAGAAACCATAAAGCCTATTTTTCCATCCTAGCACGCAAAAAGGGCTAAGGTACCTAGCCTGTGTACTGCTTGGTAGTGCCCGTTATGTTATCTGTTCTGAGAAAGTGCAGAAAACCTGCAATGACTATACAGTCATTTTCATAATTAGTTACTATGTGTAACTGAAATAGCTGCTAGTTCATATGGTCACACTAGCTTTGGGATTGTACAAAGCTCACAAATGCCACAGCCACACTTTAGGGAGAACGCCTGCTATGCTCGTAGACGCACCATCAGACGTCCAGAGTCATATTTTAAACTGTGAAGCTTGGGAAATCTTTCAATATTAGGGCCAAAAAAAAAAAAATCCTCCTCACTGTCTTTGCCGAACCTTGAAATGTGAATACACCTACGTATATGAGATTTTTGTCTGACAAAGCAACAAGACTAATTAATGATTCTAGTATTCTGCCTGTATTTATTCACCTTCTGTTTCCAGGGGCCTACAGGAAACTTTAGTTTTGTCATTTTTGCGGCTGCTATGCTAGCTACTATTTTCAGGTAACAAGAAAGTGTATACACATTTTGGCAGCATGACAGCAACAGTGAAAGGATAGAGTAGATAAAATTTGGAAAGGTGCTCAAGTCTAAATTCATAAATCTTCCATCAGATACTTGGCAATCTAAGTGTCTCCTCTGCATCAGTGAGACTCGTAAGTTTCTGGGAAAAGTGGGTTTTCAGTTAATGTGGAAAGTCTGCTTGATCTATGAAAATACAGGACAGAAAGTTACATGTATATGGAAAAGGGAGAAGGGCAAATGCAAGAAATTAACAGTGTCGATTTACATGTGCCATGTGCTGTTACCAATATTACAAGAATTTCGCTCATGGAATACATACTGTGATGTTTTTATAAACTGCAAGGTTTAAGAAAATTTGAATAGTTAGTGCCTTAATTGAGTTCAAGCTAGGGATAATAACTCATCTTTTTATAAAAGTATACGGTACATATTTCAAGTGAACCCTGATCTATAACAATACGAAAAGACTCATGGAAAATTAAAACAAAAGTGCACGGACACAGAATTATAATTTTAACCCTGTAGTCTGTAAAACTTGTGTCTGTATGTATCATCACTAGATGGTATAACACCTAAGAAAATCCATTCTGGAACACAAATGGATATTAAATGCTCCAAACTACTAAAAAGTAGAAACAATAGCAATCAAAACTGTATTTTTACCCAAATACCACCCTCCAGGGCTGGTTTTGCCTAATGCCTATATTGCAGTGACTGTACATTATCTGTCAGTACTGCACATTCCACTGTCATTATTTCTAAATTATAGCTTGTTGGAAACCGATGGAAGCAACAGCACTATCATCTTGTCAGAACTGGAAACATAATAGTTTTCACTTTCACAATTCTATTTCACTGTTCAATTTAGTGACCAACTAGTAATAACAGAATAAAAAGACTACATTAGCTATGCAGACAGAGGATAGGATGATACCCAGTCAAAGGCATCGAAACTTAAAAATCTTAAATGGCAGCTTTAACATTCTTTCAGGTATAAATCTTACTGCTCTAGGTTATGCTTTTTCACACTTGACTGGTATCTTAATATTGCTTTTTGCTGATTCCACTTAATATAAAAACAATGCACAGCTGGAAAAAGAAATAAAAAATTAATCCAGTTTTGATTTTCAAGTCCAATACAAGTGGTAGAAAGGGCAACATTATATGAAACCCTAATCTAGAAATTATTTGCATTTTGAGAATGTTTGCGTTTTCTTTTGTCTCTTTTTCTCTTAGGCTCAATCTCCTCCCTAAGCATGCTTTTATTCTCCAAAATGAGAGGAATACCGTGTTCATCCCGATAAAACTCTACCAGATCTTTTCCTAAAACATGGCTGAATGCCATTATCTACACCAAATTTAGTGGTGCTGATACTGTTAGAGCTGGTACCGTTGAGTCATGCAAGAATGTGATTTTTGTACTTGCACAGCAATGCTTTATCCAGTGGTCTCAAAACATTTTATAAATATCAGTTAATTATGTCTCTGGTGAGCTAATTATAATGGGCGTTAATAATTGCTATGTCTCCAGCCTAAAACTGGTAAAAATATTTAGAATCTAAGTATCACAAATTGGGTATTTCCAAATGTAGTTTGTATTGTATTTTATGTGAAGTTTTTTTTGGGTGGGATTAACATTTACCCTTCCTCTCAACTCTCATTACTTTTATTTGCTACATCTTCTAACAGAGGCTATGAGCTTTTTTCTTTTGTCCTTCAGAAAAGAACCTCTTAAGGCAAGTCTGGGGAAGCGTTGCAGGGAACCCAAAGAGAATCCCATGCAGCTGCACCCTTCACTTCCTTCTCTCCTGTTTGTTCCTCTCCTCTCTCCCCTGCAAACCTTCTCTCTCCCCACCAGACCTGCTCCTTCTGGACTCCTCTGTTCCCATCGGGCAAAGGGGAGCAGAACTAATTTAGCACATCCCACTTATGAGGGAAAGCTCTTGCCAGGGAATTCCAGTTTTTCCAGTTGAGAGCACAAAGCTGTTGATTGCTGGGGGAGGCAAACACTTGAATAAAAGTAGTCATGCTGGCATCTTTGGGAACCTCTCCCCATTAGCAGTTGTCTTGCGTTAATGACTAAATTTTTTTCTATAGTGTGCTGAAGTTCATTAAAAAAATAATTTTTACATCTCACTTACTTTTGTAATGAACAAGCACTGATAGTACAATCCCTGCCTATCACCCATAGCTTTATGTGGCAGCTTAATGGGCTCTCAGAAGAGGTCCTCTGCCTTATCTGAGAGAGTTTCCAAGCTGAGATACCATAAATGATTTGTTTTGTGCACACATAAAGACTTCTGACTGTTAAGTCCAGACTAATACATACCACATTACCAGTGTTAAGGAGTAGTACACTTTCTATAGTAATTTTCTTCCCAAAGCCTCAAAAGTTTTCAAGCCCAGATTGGAAATGCTGCATCTATTTTAAACCCACTCAGGCCACAGAGCCATTACAGGAATCCCACAAGAAAACAGAGTAAGAATTGCTTTTGAATCTTAGTCCCCTCTTCAAACTACTTCAGAATACTCCAGTTCTTAACATTGTTATTTTTTTCTCTCAGTTGTTAAGGAAAAATATGTGGTATTTTTAAGGAGTTAGAGAACATGCATGTATGTTTTCATTAACTTACTTTCTTTTGAAGGGCACAATGAAAGATGAAAATAAACATTCCTTGGAAAGCATTAAATACTGTGAAGAGATACGTCATCACAACAGTGCCCTCATTGATAAACAGCAGGCCAAACGACCATGTTAGGCCAAGGAGACACAGGAGAGCAAATGCACCCAGGACCCAGGATCTGTAAAAGAAAATTAATTTTAGTAACATTACTTATGAGAATGCATATCACCAAAACCAATATTAACACTTCAGTTCCTGCAGTTGACTTTTACTAGGTTCATATTCAAATGTAAAAATTCCTTGGGTTTAACCTTTTATCTATTAAAGAAAGAACAATTCCATTTAGTACTCTTAGTCTCCAGTGAAAACAGCAAGAGTAGATGTGACCTTTTTCTTTCTCAAGAACTGCACAGGATGTTAAAACTATTTTGAAATTCAGAAGTATAGCGCAAGCCCCAGCTACTCCATTGCTTTATCTGCTTTTAGAAAAGAGATTGATAAATCTGGCTTAGTCACTAATCACACCATAGATTTTAAACTGCCATATGACACCAAATAATGTAACACAAATGCACAAAGGTTAAACAGCAGATTAAAAGCCTAGAGCACAAATCTTTAATGCGCCGATAAACTCAGCTAAACTGAAGCTAGATGATCTAACTTCCGCATGAAGAAACCCTGCTGAAATGTGACAAAAATATGGATATTGCTCTACAAAATAGTCTAAAAAAAGATTCCATCATGAACAGGTTAAGGAAAAGGAATTGTAGAGAACGGCACAGAATGAAAGGGAAAGGGAATTTAGTCAGTGAATTCCACATCTAACTAATGATCTTACTTGATAAATGGCTTATTATCTTCATAGCTAGAAAGCATTATAAGCAGAAAAGAGAAACAAAATTATTAGACAGAATTGAAACAGAAATTAATAAGAGCATTTTTAATTGTCTATAAAAATTAGTCAAAATCAGAAAATTCAAAATGCAGAGGCAAGCAATTTAAAATTATAAAGGCATATAATAGTTTAAAGTTCTTTAGCAAATCAGGTATCTCAAAAGTAGTTAATTAAAATTAAGGGAAATCCACAATATTGACCGAGTTTGTAAAGTTAAAAATCATGCTAGAAATTTGTTAATGTAGGGTTCTATCTTACCCAGGTAAGTCCGTATTATAGTAGCCATCACAAACACGGTAATTACTGGTGTGGATGAGAAGACAGAAAGAGGAAAAGGAAGAAAAGAGAGAGATGCTAAAGATTAGCTCTCTCTCTCATCATGCAACATGCAATGAAGCTGATACTGACCTAGCTAGAACATCTAGTTCACAATGTTATAGCCTTACTGAAAAATCTCCCTTTGCCATTTTCAACATTCAAAGCAAATCTGTAAGACCCTTCCACATCCAACCCTTAGTGTTAGAAAGTTGCATCATCCCTTCAGTGTTGATAACAAACACCTTCAGTACAATGTAAAGTATACAGAATACAGTAAAAGACTATCTAAAGAAGCAAGAGCTGTCAAAGCCTTGTTAATTGTGTAACACTTAACATTACTCTGCAAAAGGGATACTGAAGTACAGCACCACCATAAAGTAAACATTTGTTAAATTAGCATGAAAACAGCAGATAATCTTCAAGTTAACAATAATAATAGAGTCAATTCTCTTGGGAGAACAGGATTAGGAGTAGAAACTGCTCAGAATCCCTAAATCAAAAAGTCATTTAACAAAACAAACTTAATATAATCATATCAGCCATGCAAACAGGAACATCATTTTAGATCTGCGTTTTAAATGCAAATGGAATTACTACAGTGCTGTGGCATTTCCGTGAAATAGTTTCTTGGCACTAGTTCCAGGCCGAAATTATCTAATTTTGACCGGTGTTTGTGACATTACAGCAACAATGTGACGAAAGAAGGATTGGCTCTGTTTGCTTCTAATTGACATCTGCAGTAGCTGGGAGACAATGGCATGTGCTCCTAATGGAGAGTAGCTTTCAATCAGTTCAGCAATCAGAAAATAATCATAGTTCTCATACTTGAACACAAAGCACTTACTTAATGTTTTCCAACCTGCTAGAGTCTGGTTTCAAAGTGTTTGAGTGCTTCACCATTTTGCACAATGTGATCACCAGGAAGATAAGATTCAGCTGTCAAAACAGATAAGAATGAAATTAAACTACTTCAAGTAATAGGCTGAATAATGATGATGTTACAGACTAAACAAAACCCCCGTAGTTTATTTTCAAGTAAGTAGTGAAACTGGGTAACTATATCAGACAGTCTGTAAAAAGTGACTGCAAATATGGATGAGGGGAAAAAAAAGTTATAGGTCACTTAATCTTTTAAATTCACCACATCATCATGAATTACTGTATCTATCTCATGTCCAATGTCTTTGTCAGTCCAGGTCTGTCTTCCAGCTTGCTGTGCTTCGCCCCTGTTCACCTTTGCTTGTCACCTCTGGCCCTGTTCCCCATTTCACTGACCTCCCTGAGGACTATGCTTACCCCTTTATTGTACTATACTAGTTGTCCTTTTTTTACCCCACCCTGCTTCTGGAACATTTTTCACCTTTGCTGGTTTCTCCCTTTCCTTTTTTTTATTCCCTTTTGTTCTCAAAAATCCCACTCGGTTCTTGAAAACAGCTTAAATGTAACTAAAGAGAAAGAAAGAAAAAAAAGAAACACAAAGATGCAGCAAATACATCAAACTTAACAGTGCCATAGACATATGCTGGTGGTGCACCCTCCTATTGCCCTCTTTCCCTTTGTAGTCTGGATTCTGTCAAAGCAAGACTGCATGAGACTTGAAGGAAAGGACTATGCTGTCTTATTCTTGTTGTGTCATTCATATAGATAACACCAGGGAAGATACTGAAGGTAATTTTTTATAGTTTTCCTATTGTGAAATAGAATCACAGGTATCAAAGATACTAGGTGCCTTTCTCCTATTGATTTCAAAGCATGTGAAGAGCATAAGTAAGCCAAACACAAGGATGCAGTAAGCCAAAACAAGGATGCCTGCAGAATATGGGCTGAAAAGTGGTATACAGTTATTTTGAGTAATTAGTATGTGCTATCCTATATCATGCAGACAATTCGAATAAAATTGTATGTTTGAAAACAGTAAGAGCTATGTCTTTCTAAGGAGAAGAAACACATCTTTATGTACTAGTACAATGGTCTTCAAGAAGTGACTGAACTGATAGCCAAGAGAAAATAGGAGAGTATGCTTGGATATCCTTATAGCACATATATTAGGTAGATTATAACCCCATTCTTACAATACCCCATATCTGCAACTGGTTACTGATGCAGAATGATCAAGCCCAGTCTCTCATTTTGGGGAGCCTTTGGTTTGAGACAGCACCAAAATTCTTTTTGTAACATTGGGGATACCAGTTCATACTAGATGTGTTCCTATAGCTGTGCCACAGTGGTCAGAAATGTCACTTAACTCCTAACAAAGAACAGGTCTTAACAACCTCAAAAAGATGAGTATTTTAAAGGCTCTGATCAGAGTCTGTTATTAAACATATGTATTATAGAAATAATTCCTATTGTTAAGGGCATTTAAGTTATCACTGCTGTTGCTGTCTCCAAATCAGGATGGACAGCATTATCTATAATGCAATTTTCAACACTAGAACAGTGTTTGGAGACCTTTGATATCAACAGTCCTTATTCAAAGTAAAACATTTTTACAACTGTACCTTGAGATTAATACAAAAAGTGTATGTGATACAAAAAACAAACCCAAGCTTTTATACTTTATTTCTGTGTTCCAAGAACTGACAAAAAATACTTAACCTTTAAGTGGGGGTATGTACACGGTATAGGTTAAGCATGATTTCCATTGCTGCAAAATGCGATCAAAGTGTTAATATCTGACAACCCTGCTGATTACTTTTTATGATTCTTATAGGCAACGACTAACCAATTAAGAAACACTTCATTATATCATTGTGATCATTTTGTTCCTCTTAACTATGTTTCCACTGTACTGCTTAAATTCCTTGGGTAAGGAACCAAGTTGCTTCTCTCCCTGGCCTCTGCACCAGACAGAGGACAGGGACTCTGTGCATGACCTGGCCCTCAGTTCCATGCCTTTGCAGGCAAACTTTATTCTTCTCTATTTGAAAAAGTTTCTTGCACAGTTTGGTAGCTGACATAACAAGAACTTCTCCAGCTTGCTTAAAATAATATAACATCAATTTACTTTCTGTGAAAACAAACAGATTAAGAGCTAAGATACATGTCCCATGCCAATCCTAACATGTAAATCAACTTTGGCTGCAACCTATGCAACTGGGAGTGCACAATCTAGTTCAGAATAGTATTTACAGCACAGCTGGAACTTAATCCTTGCTTAAGTAGCTACCCTGGAGTATCCTGCATTGTACTAGCTACATCATTCTCGGATCAAAACCTCATAGATATGGCTTAGCCCATAAATGACTGCCTTATGAAACAAGAGGTTTTTATCCTCTGCTTCTTTGTACGATTGAAGTGACATATTTGACATATGAAAAGCAAAAGCTTGTATTTACATACTAAAGTTCCTTTGGTGACTTGCAAGCAGACACAGCCCTACCCCAGAACCTGAGCCAAGCTCCAGCATATTAAGCAGGTTTTACGTATATACTCATCTCTGTTTGTATATATGTCCTTGCTGGCCTAGAGAATAACTTTACACAACAGTTTCTTAACAGACGCTTTAATATGAATATAGGTACAGATCCCCAAAAGCAGCCACAGAAATAATAATGCTGCATTACAACAGCTGAAAAAGTCCTTCCAAGAAGAAAAGAAAAAAAGCAAAATATTGTACTTTGCAGACAAAGTAACTATGACAACAGAGCATATGATACCTGTTTTTCCATCACAGTGAATTATTGCTTAGTTTTCAGTTTCAGCAGTCAAAAGACCATGTTTTGCCACTTGTTCAAACATGCTGGCATCTCTGTTACACATTATATCATTATCAAAAGCCTTTTTTGCCCACTTACAAATAATGTAACCAAACCTTACTATAGATTTGCTTTTGGCTCCCTTACTGCTTTTCATCTAGAAATCAATTGTTTTGGAAGAACTCATGAGTTGAAGATTTTTGGGCATCCTGCCATTTTATTACACAAGGCACTAAGCAGTGAGGGAAGGAAACTTGTTGGAGAGTAACTGCTTTTAGAAGGAATGGTTGAATTACTTTTCTTGGTGAGAAATATGTGGGGGGAGAAGGAAACACACTTTGTGCTTTTGCGTTCATTTGTACCAACTCTATATAAGGAAAACTTTCAGCCCTGAGCATCTTGGTTTGAGTTCAGAGTTGAGCCTGTTTTGACCACAGATCTCCTGACATCAATTCCATCCTAAATTGTTTCGTGACTATGTGAGGACTGAACTGCTATTGATCTAAGTAAATGAATCTATAAATGTTTTCCAAGCTTGACATACAGTCTGAATAGGACACCTTCCTTTAAGAGGAATGGTCATCACAAACATGCAGTACTCTAGGGTCACATAAAGGCCCACATGAATGGCAAGATGGGCTTCTGAAAGCAAACTTGTAAGAGGCATACATGGGCCTCTGACAATGGTGACTTTCTCATCACTTCATATAATGTAACAGCTTAGTGATTGGCTGGACCTCATCCTGACAACTGGGCTGCATCCCAGGTGAATCAAAATCTGGACCTGAACAGTACCTCTCTCTTTCAATGGTAATAGAAAATGTAAATACATTGTGTGAACACACACACAGCCACAGTGTTCCACACATCTTAAACAGTCGGGAAATTATACCCTTGATAAAGTCAGAAAAATCTCTTTCATGCTGCACTTCTGAAAACCAGACCAATGCTCTTTCAACGGCTAAAAGTAGGAACTTGTAAGTTTTGGATCTGAAGATTCTGCTGTGATACTGAGAGTGATAGAACATGCAGTTACAGTAGGTGGAGCTATAATGTGACATCTCTGAAAACATTAGCTGATAATGATAAGCAAAACTTGGATTGATGGGATTTCATAAATGTATCAGGTTTTTGCTGTAATTTCTAAAATATATTATCCACTATAACAAACAGGATACTGGATTACATAGAGAACTAATTTATTCTATACTCTGATTTTACAAATACATGTAAAAGTAAAGAAGGTTATTAGAGCACGTGTTAAAACGCCAGTTGCTGCTTGTCTTTTAATGACAAGTGTGATTTGGATAGAACAGAGGAAAGGCAGCTGTATATATATTATTAAATAAAATGTAAATACTTAAAACATCTAAAATTTGAAGATTTTTTTATGGTAATGATCAAATGCAGGAAGATCATGCTTCTTTCATAGCCAACACACAGAGGGCTGTATCTGGTTTGGAAATCAGAAGGTACAGGACATGAAAAATAATGTAAGTAGGAATTTGGTGTTTCTGGCACCTGAAACCTATGTTATTTTGAGTGGGACTGACTTCAAGTCAAATTAACTTTTTAAAACAGTGGATGTAATAACCTGCGCAGAAGACTAATGCATTCAAATTAGTTGCAGGTACAATGAATTAGTAGCCAAATAAAGCTAGATTTTGCAATAATTATGATAAATTTCCCCTATGAAGAATAGATAAATACCATTTATCAAGTGTCTACTACAGAAAGATGTGGGTGCATTATTTACATACATAAGCTTACAGATACAGTCCATTTTCATACACAGAGCTGGACTATGAGTGCATCTGTATATCCACATGCACTGACTGCTAAAGTAATGCCCCAACCTGAATGAAAAATGTTAATTCCTATGTTAATGACACAGGACATCCTAGGAATTTTTGCTTAAATAACCTAATCTATTGGCTCCATCTGCGAGAAGGAAACTCCAGTGGTTTTGGCTGAATTTAAGTCAAACCAACATCACCCATTCCTTGAAGACGAATGAAAATGGATCTACATAGAAGTCAAAATACTCAGGCTTTTCTGACCATGGATTACAGGAGTGCACTGTTTGTTTTATAGCCATGAACCTGCTCAATTGAATCACGTCCGCCTGAGCTTAGCAGCTTAAAATTCATTCCACACAGCCTGCAGTGCTGACATGGATATGATAAGACAGAAGAACAGAAACACCACTCTGAAGTAACCTAGCTGAACTGCACATGTTCTGACCCTTTTTGAACTCCCCAGAGCTTTTGTTACCTGGCAAATGCAGCTCTAAAACTGTTCTTGTATCTCCAGATCTTTGCTCTTAGCCATGCAGAAGCCTATTTCTCTCTGGGACTGGCAGGGAGAGAGGTGCTCTCTGAAGGCTTCTAAATGAGTGTGCACACTGAACTCTTACTGAACTGAATTAATTATTAAAGATGCAGATGGAGCTGTCCAAATGATAAGAACAGCTCCTGACGTATCATGATCCAAGCTTTCATTAAATCATTTCAGGCATACTAATGGTTTCCCACCGCTCATTACTTACATGCTCTTTTCTCATAGATATAATAACCCTGGTGCCCAGAGGCATGACAGGCTATGGAAATAGTGAAGTAGAAAGTTCCTTAAGAGATGTACAGAGGAACTTCATACTTTCCCCTTGTATTTCCCATCCTCATTTTGAGGAAACCTGTATACAGATACAAGAGCAAATGCTTATAAATGCAGAGAAAATGTAAATTAAACTAGTAAGCAATACTGTCAAAATGGAGTTTATGTGCATTGACAGTACTATTAAACTGAGAATTGTAGAAGTGATTTGATGAACATGTTTAAAAGCTTACCAAGGTAAAAGTAAGCTACACTACAAATATGGCTCTTCAGTTACACTGCACATGACATACTATTTTTCAGCCATTATACTTCTCACACTTCTTTCTCCAGTCTCTCTTGCTTTCTCAGTTGGGACGATTAGAGGGCAAAGCAATTGCTAGAGAAGAATTACTCCCAGGAACTGTGCTGTGATTGCTACCTGCTGTTTCATATTTTTGAAGTTGGGAATACTGCTCCCAAAGGCCTTTTGCGTCTCAGCCTAAATGATTTGCTGGAGGATAATAATGTCATGGCCAGTAAATAATAGTGAACTATGTCTGTACATGGTCAATATGATTAAATGTCCTTCACCTCTATTCTCACTCTGACCTGGTTATGAGGAAGTGAAAAAGCCTTCAGCAAAGCCCAACGCTTCCCATGTGAAATGTTATTTTAAAGCAAGGGAGAGAAATAGAGGTGACTTATCAAAATACTTCCAGTAACAATAAAATAAAAAGCTAGACACAAAAAGCAAAATTATCACCACACAATCAGACTCGAAGTAACTGAGCTATTGTGGCATGAAACTTAGAACAATTTTCTAGTAATGAACATAACAACTGCAAGAAACAACTCTGTTTTGAAAAATACTGTCTACCATATTGAAAATACTAAGAACATCTTTCAATTGTAATTGTAGGTTTAATTGAAACTTGATTTAATTTAAATGTATTTAGAATAAACTCAGTACAATTATTATGGTCTGTAGTTTAAATCCTACAAACATTGTAATTTTTCTAATTCAATTCCTACACACATTGAGTTTTGGCATCTATGGCTCTTTCTTAGAAAATATGCCAATGAACTCAAACAACAATGAACATGGCACAGCTATCTTTTCTTAAGTGACTGTTCAAGGACTGAAACAGTTTTTGACATAAACAGAGAGTAAACCCAAGCTAAATATACATAATCTTACTTCAGTATTGAAGATATAAGGAAGGTATAAAGTATCTACAAAAGACTGGCTGGGTACATTTTCTATAGAAAGTTCCATCATCAAAGTATCAATTTATTTTTATACGGAGAAGTAACGTAAACTATGAACTACAAGAAGCGTTAAAATAGTTCACCTATACATTAGATCATAGATCTATAGAAGTCAGAAATTCCAAAATTATGTCTGATGCATGTGCTTCAGGCTGAAAAAAATAATAATGGCAAAATCCAGTTCCTGAATTTGGGAATTCAAGGGAACCAAATTTCTGTTAACAGTTCACAATTCTAGTACGGCATAAACACAGAGGAACAGGTAACTATTTGGACCTTCAAAAGCATGAAAAATGAATTAATATTTCCAAACTATCAGCAGTTATGAGAAAAGCTCTCTGTGTAAACAGGCTATGTCCCCAGCACAGCCTTCTAGAGTATTTCCAAAGTACAACCAGGCTTTAAAGATACTGAACTAGCAGAGGAAAGCAAGGTGAGTCAAAATGCATGTCTTGCATTCACTTTCCTTCCAAAACCCTATGTTCTGCAGTGTTGGTATTATTAGTCTGAAGTAACAGGGAGACATTTTCCCTGGGTTGACAGATGACTATGTGCTTTTTTTACCTGAAAGCACTCAGAGAACGGATAATTGAGGTATGAACACAACATATCATTTTAAATGGATGACAGGGCACACAGCTATGGATGTACATATGGGTGTGCATGCATATGACTTCACTTAAATGATTGCAATACTTTCTACTGATTGAATAATATTTTGTTATTTACACTAAAATAGATGAATTTATGTCTGACATACATTACATGTAACATAAATACACACAGAAGTAGTCATGGAAAATGTGCACATTCATATGCATATGCAAATACACATGCAAATACTATGTATGTATAATGAAATATAAGATTTATTTAATTATTCAATGTGTTAGAACACCCTTTTGAGATAATTATGTTGGATAATTAGCAGTTAAATTCTGGAACACGTACAATAGTGACTCAATTGAAAGCAATAATAATAGTTCCTTTAAAAAAACCCTGTGTTTAGTACTTCATTGATTTTTCATATGACTACACATGTCAATATGACCTTCAGTGTTTCAAGCCATTAGATAAAAATGGCTACACTCAAGCGTCACCACAGCTCTGACAATTAATCATTTGGTCAGCACTCTTTAAAGATTTCTAAACATTTATATGACCACTGGTCACATTACAAATTGTTTATAAGCATTTTCGTGAAATGTCTTGTGAATAAGGATGGTATTGACTGATGTTATTCAATCTTTTTAACTTTGCTGCGAAGCAACCTAACAGGAAAGTTAAAAACAAAGTTCTTACCAGAATAATAAAGGTAACAGGTCCAATAAAACTCCAAATAAAATAGTTATCTACATGAAGCCAGCAACTATTGTGGAAAAAAACAGAATCAAAAGTGAAAAACTGCATTAGTACCTCAGTTCAAGAAAAGGAAAGTGCAAAAATACTTCTTAAGCTAACATTTTGCCAGTAAACAATGATAAACATTTCACAGCACCACTTAGCCTATGGACAATTTTTCCTAACATGATACTCCTCTGATGAGTCCTGTTTAATAACATTATTGAACTTAAACTACATCATCAGGAATAGCTAACATGTAAGAAGAAGCAAAACCAAAAGAAACTCGCTCTCCTTTCAGTCAAAAGTTTTGGTTACAGGTGCTATCATGGACAATGAATTTAACATCAGTAAGTATTTCTCATTTTCCATGTAATCTTCAAAATCTGCTTTTAAGTTTGTACCATATACAAAGTGCTTACTCCTGAGGAATGAGACAGAAAGTGCCGTATTTTACTGAAAAACAATATGGTATAAATAATATGCCACAAATGGGAGTTGAACAATATCGAAAGCATACATATGATACCAGAGTAGATGACATGTAAACCTATCAGGGCTGACTTAGCGATTCATTTTTCATACAGCTCAGTTCCCTGCTGAACTGCTCTTATTTGTTTTTCATCAGTAGCAAAATCAAGCAGTTTTCTTGTAGTCAACAGTATCTTCCCATTCTGTAACTAATTTCATCAAAGGACAAAATAAACACTATTGGAAGGCAAATTCATGCCTCCAGCAACTCAAATCCTCAGAAATGTTTTCTGTCTACCTTCTGTCACTTTCTATATATATCCATATTTTTGTAAATAAAAAGCAGTGGCTAATTTTAATCCTGCTCTACTTGCCTGATAAAATATTATCAAAGTGAAACATACGGGTTGAAATATTGTACTGTCATAATTCAGGACAAGAGCTAGCTAGAGGGGCAGGTGAACAAAGAGATCTAATGAAGCATCAGCTTAAAACTGGGTGGTTAGGCCTGTCAGAGACTTTAAGTTGAAAAATTTTACTTAATATACATTAGAGGCCAAAAAGTTATTTACTTTTTCAATTTGTTTCAGGTCAATCTTTTGTGTTAAAAGAAAGACCATAATTTAGAATCAGTCTCTCTAGAGTACAAATGCTTTGAACCTAGAGAATTACAAAAGACTTGATTGTAATTTGTGCACAGCATTGCCATTCTCTTACCAATAAAGCTTTCAGATGGTATTTTAGTCTGTCAGAGACCCTCTGACAGCTAATAGGCTTTAAAAAATTATTCACTTGAAAAACACTCAGGTCACTTGCAATTACTTACGCTTTCTCTGTTCCGTAGCTCTTATAGTCAATAGCTGCTGAAACACCAACGACTGTAGCAGGGAAGAGGTAGCCAGCAACATAATAGTACTTCTTCCTAGAATATTCACTTTCAAATACTTCTACTAACATTAGATAAAGCTGCACTCCTTCTAGACACATCCAGGCAAAGGCTGCCAGGAAGAAAAAGTGTAACAGACCTGCGAATATTGGACATGCAATCTGCAAAGAAAAAGAAAAACAGAAGTATAAACCACAAAATCTTCACATTGTTTCATCTCCAATTAAACAGTGAGTTATAGAACAGCATATACTTCTGTCAGAGGTCTTTTACAAATTCAGGAGCATTTTCCCTACCTAAAAACATACATTTAATATTTGAAAAAACGAATGTGTGCTCAGTAGTTACAGAAAGTAAATTAGCTAAAGTGTGTCAACAAAGATAAGGAAATTGCTCCCTCACCCTCCACTCTTCAGTTGCCCAGTGGACTCTTTAATTTTATACACATCAATTTTGAAACTGATATGGATTTAGGACTTACAGTTTAGATAATGTGAGACATGAACAGTTGGTTCTAGATGCACAGTGAAATACTGCTTATTTAAAATAATGAAGCAGCCATCAAGCCATTTTTACCTGCTCTAATTTGGCAGTTTCTACTGTCATAACAGAAATCAATCTGAATCCTCCCCCCTTTGGCTGAGTTCTTGATGATACTTTACTGATTATTAGATTTCAACCCAATGAATCTCCAGATATAATTTCACCAATACTGCCAAAAATCCTGCACGCACATGCAGTGTAAAAAAAGTATAAATATATAGACAAGGCTTTGTACTAATATATATCTATATACAAAAAAGTAGTGAATAGCTGTTCAGAATACAAATGTTAAAAAAAATGTTCCTAGTACATCAACATTAATCTCCTCTTTCAAAAGTTTAACACCTGCTTCATTGATAGCTGATGTTTCAAAACTGAAAATAAAAAATATTGCAGTAAGTGGGAAATTAAAGCCACAGTGATATTTTTGATGGATGTAAATACTATTTATGAACATGGCTGTCGTACTTTCACACTGAGCTTTTATTTCAGCCTTGCTGTGTCAGAATGCTGAAAGCTTGGCGGTGTTGTCATGTTTTAATTCAAATCCATTTCAAACAGTCATTTCAGAGAACAAGATCAGTACACACAGAGAAAACTTACCTTGTACTCTGTCTTATCGATGCCTATTAGGAAAATGAACTCAGCAATGAATAGGTTGATACAAAGGTTCTTGTGAATAGTGTTACGATCACTTTGCAGGCCACGGAAAAAACAGAATGTGAAGATGCAGATGGCCAGGCAAACAAGAGAGATGACAATTCCCACCCAGGTGATGACAGTGAGGAGCAATTCGTGCACTCCATCTTTGTACTAGAAATAACCAAGAATGGAGAAAATTAATATGACTCTTTATGAGTATAAACAAAAACCTATTTTCACTAATAGCATCCAGGAAAGTTACTTGTTCATTACATGAGATGGACAAAATGTACTCAGTAGTAGTTTCTCAGTCTCAGATCACCTTTCCAGAAGAGCAAGATTAAGGTAAGGATAAGATGAGCAGGTCTGAGAGGAAAATGTAATTATTTTAGCCAGATCAGATAGCATTTTTACTTTTTCTACAGCTCGCTATAAACTCATCAGACACAAACAAGTAGAGAAACGTAACACTTTGAAAGTGCCACTAGGCTCTGATGCAAAGACAGAGGAGAGCTTTCCCTGGGACATGCTATAAGAGTACACGTTCCTTTCTACAGAGCTCCACAGCAGAGAAGAAAGCAATGATTTACACAACAATTAAGATAAAATGCAGAATATGTTACACGTGTTAATTCCAGCTATAATCCCACATTTAGCTAAAGTTCCCTGTTTCAATTGTGACAGAATCACTTTCGTCATTGTCATGGGTTCAGCAGTAACTCATGCTCTGCCAGGGAGGAGGGAGAGATAGGGCGCCTGGTCTGGGCTAGTCGGGGAGGTATTCCATACCACAGCACGTCCTGCTCGGGGAGGGGACTGGAAGCTGGCCGGGAGGGAAGGAGTTAACACGCCGGGCTGGGCTCGGGGAGGCAACTGGAAGCTGGTTAGGAGGGGAGGGGGGAAGCTCTCTCTCCCTTCTGGGGCTGGCCTCGTGGCGGCGGGTGGTATCGTATTCTCTCCCCCTGTTTGTCTCCTCTAACATTGACTTGTTATTGGTACCGGTAGTTATTTCTGTTATACCCTGATTGCTGGACTGATTTTACCTCGATCCGTGGGAGTTGTATTCCTCCGGCTCTCCTTCCCATCCCTCTGGGAGTGGGAAGGTGAGGGGGGGGAGGGGAAACAAAGGGGGAACTGTGCAGATTTAGTTTAAACCATGACAGTCATCTTGGTTATCTTTTCAGGGACCTTTCTGAATACAATGGTTTTATGAAAGGCCCCATATCCTTGCAAATACTGCATGTTCCGGGCCCCCTTGTCATCCAGTAAAGGGCTGACCTTCCTGCTCTAAGGAGAGCTGCCACTTGAGATTCCAGGGAACAGCCTGCACAGCTGCGCCTACAGATACTCTCCAGCTGTACTGAGGGGAAGTCTGTAAAACAGTTGTAAGGTGGTCGGTCAGTAACTGAAATATGACTTGAGGGAAACTCTTGTCCTTCCTTGTTTTTCTTTCCTATTATTTTGCTCGTAACTTTATGGGTGAGGAAAAAAGTGCTACAGAAAGCAAATTGCTTTGGAAAGAGTGGGTAGAAGCTAGAAATACTTAAGAAACTTCCGCAACTTTGAATCTTGCTAAAAATTTAAAGCTCAGTCTTTAAAAGTCTGTTCCCAGCCGATGGCTAGTAACATCATTACCTACCACAATTTCCCGATGAGCCATCAGAATTGCAAAGTTGGTTAGGTGACTGCAAGCACACGTTGTATGAGTTCTATTTGTGTCAACAAGTTTGCAGCCTTGAGTTGACCAGTATCCCATCATAGTCCTCTCTGAGTAGTTCCAGAAGGAACAATTTGCATTGAAATAATTGTCAGGCTGGGAGATAAAAGGATAACATAAAATGAGGATTTTACACACTAAGATGGCAATAACAATTGTTTAATATGTGTAAAGGGTAATTTAGATTAAACTTTGTATGTTTCGGACAATAAGTTTTTCATCAGCAAAATTGTGGACTATGTTATACAAGGCAGACATCTAGTTTAAAAGCAACTTTATAGTCCGAAACACTCTAAAGTGTAGTCTCAATTATTGTAGACCCAATTTTAAACAATTACAATTTCCATCTTACAATTTTATGCACTGATGGTACATTATAGCTATCTTTGCTTTCTGCTAAAGTAATACTGCACATTTATTCTGAAGATATTTTTCCTGCAAATGAGAATTTGGTAATATGATCTTTTTCCTTTGACTCTCACCTTTGGTCAAGCCAAAGTCATGTGAACAAACATCAGGAAAAAGTTCATTCCTCAATGAAAAGAAGTCAAAACAGATTTATAAAAAGAGGCAAAATGAGAGGAAAATCCAACCGTATTTTCTTTATCATTTACAGTCCCCATGCGAGACATGAGAACAGGGAAGACCAAACTAATGATCAAATAAACACATCAAATAAGTTACTGTGAAGAAAACATAAATAACAAACCAAAATACAATACTATATTCTTCACCAAATAAAAGTATTTAAACAATTTACACAGGTTTCCAGGACTTCATCCAATATTGACACAAAAAGTTAAAAGTGTCATTAAAACTTGTCACATCAGACCATCATGAATCTTAACAGCTATTTTCTACCCTGCTACTAAGGTAAGAGTTAATTTTCAGTTAGAAACAAATTAGTCATTTACATTTCCATGTTGATTACTGAATTAGCTTTCATTAAGAATACACTTAAGTTCTAATAATCACTGAACCAGGCTCATTTAATTTTATGTTCATAGACTTAACTAAGCTTGTGTCTCTGACCTAGTCCAACATTTAAAATTCAGATGGAAAAAAAGTTATTTTTCTGCACTGCTTTTCTCTCTTGCTGATTTTATGACCTTCCCATTAATTCATTAGCATAACTCACATCAATGTGTTCCAGCGTAAAATGCACAGGATCAGTCAGGTATACCCGGCTAGACTCCTTGTTGATAGAGGCTGCAATGACGTGGGAGTTCACTGCGATCGTGCTATTCCGCCCAGCAAAGTCGCTGCCTAACTTTATGGTTGCATTTTCTGTGCTGAGAAAACGCCCTAAACTTTTGTAAATGATGAAAACCAGTTTTGCTAATCCTACAAAAGAAAAAAATCCCATCATCATGCCACAGAAGTCCACAGAAAGACAGCAACCTGTACTCTAATGAACTGACAATAAAGCAGCAGCAAACAGAGAGATATTTTCAGGCTACAGATTTAAAGAAAAGCAACTAGGTACCCATGATGTTTGAGAAAAAGCCACAAAGCAGTTTTGTTGTGTTTTGTTTTGATATTTTAACTAGGGGAGGTAATGTAGGTTTTATAAAAGTTAATGGAGTTTCAGTATTCCATTGCCCAAGACTCACCGTTCCTGCTGTTCTGTTTGACAGTGCTTGCAGAGAGCTGAATAGAATTCCCTCCTTTGCTGCCCTGAGGAAATTTCAAGTCCTGCACCTGGCCCTCCGTAATGAGCACTGCAACATCCAAAACTAGGCAGACCAGAGGAAAGGGAAAAAAGAAAAAAAAATGGTGAAAAAGGAGACTGCACAGAAAGTCTCTTGGCCGGATTGCAATATGCCAGATGACAATATTTCCCCCACTCTTTATTCAGTTTTCTCACACTGCTGTCCTAATTTGCCACTGTAAAGACAAATCTGTACCACATGCTGCAAGCACAGTTAGTTTCTTTAAAAAAATCCAGTGCACGCTACTAAAATAAAAGCATTTTAATAGTGATAACATGACATCAAACTTTGTTTTTATGTGTGCCCCCAAAACATTTGCTCAAGAATATCACACACGTTGCAGAGAAATGTTAATTTTGAAGCTCCTAATGTCTATGCAGGATTCTCTGCTAAAAAAATTAAAACTTTAAATATTGGTTTAGATATAAAGTTTTAAATCAGTCAGCAAACAAACACCTATGTATATTTATGCCATGTGTTTAGCTAAATAAGTATTTGTATCTAAAAAAAATTCTACCTTTTTTCCTAAGTCTGAAAAAGTTTATAGGTTATGGAAGCTATAAAGGTTTACAGAAAACCATTGTTTGGTTCTTCTAAAAAAATATTTAAATTGAAAAATTAGATGCCACTCAGCCTTACTTCAAATATTAACTTTCTAATACATTGCATATTCGGAAGCTTTCATGGGATTACCACCAAAAGCTGGATTCCCTTGGATATGTAAAATCATATAGGTCAGAGTGGTTAATTTGTTGAAAAATATCTGCATTAAACTGGTTTAACTATAGGTCTATACTACAGATGACAAAATGTATGATATTAGGGAATTATTTCTTTCTCTAAGCCACACATACGTATGTGCTCTGGGAATTCAGTCTTGCATGGCATCAGTAATGTGTTACTATGACTTCAAGACAGCTTATCACAAGAAGTGATATTCAGACAAGTCTACTGAGCTCCATGGAACTGCTCGTGAACATCCCGAGAGAGATTTCTGTGACTCTACCCACATTCTTTCAGAAACAACTGGTGCAGTTACTTTGATAACGGACTGTAACACCTTTCCCCATCCTTTTCCAGTACCTGTCTACTCAAATTATAAACTAGGCAGAATCATCTTCGACAGTTACAAATATGCAGACATTGAAACGTGAAAAGTCTCATTTCTGCAGTCTATTCCAAGTCTCCATCTCAGTACCCCTCAAATTAGCAGACGTTCAGCTTCCCTGTGCCTCACTGAGACTACATTAATCTCTGTAATAGGAGGAAGGAATTTTAATTTTATGCATAGCAATGATTTTTGCTTTAACACATCCTGCGCACCAGTATCTGCACATCTCTAATACCAAACTCCTTCATTTCTCTGTCACCACTTAAATTCCAAATTATGCTCCAACTATCTTCAGCTATTTTGCAGTCTCTGGAGCATAGCTATTCTGCATTATGGGAGATGTAGTTCACTGAACGCATTTTTACCTGAAGGCAGTCATGTTTAATATAAACATTTGGCCTATGTTCTGAGTGCCTAAAATATCTAACTGGCAGAGTACGTTGCAAAAAAGTAATTTAAATTCATTAGGAACAGTTTATATATAACAGGAAAGCATTTCTGAAGCTCTACAGAAAGCAGTTAACTCAAAAAATCCATACTCTGCCATTTAAGCACTCTTCATATCCATATGTTCTGCTAACAATTTTTCAGTAGTAAATCAACTTTGCAACATTAACCATTTTCTGGTTTATACTGTATTAATGACACTAAAGAAGAATGCTAATTTTGAAGAGCTAAACAAGAAAAGTGTGTCTCTCCCACTTAGGATCAGTTACCTTTCCACCAAACATTATGCAACTCCACTTTCAAAGAGTAGGTTGCTCTCTGGAGTATTTTCCCTGACTTTGCATAAAGCAATGTGTAAGACTAGCTTATGCTTGAAAAGAAATTTACTTACCGATATTTTCTGTGGGCATTGAGACTCTAGTTGGTTCTAAGAGATTATCAGCCAAGACAAAAGCCCCTTCTTCTAACGTATCAAGTAGCATTGTGGCTGCATGGGCTTGTTCTGAAGAATTCATGTCCTTCCAGGACTCCAGAGCTTCAGGCCTGAGCAGGTTGTCCACTGTATCCACAATTGCCTGCATTCATTAGAAAACTATCATTAGGTCTGATTGCCCTAGGCAGCTGGGGAAAATTTCCAATGTTATCTGGTGACAATTATAATACTTAACTGTCAGAATGATTTACTGTGATTTAATGGCACTAGAAGACTATTTTCAAAGTAAAAATATTTTCCATCCTCTCGCTGGATAAGTGCAGTTAGCCACTGGCATTGTGTGGTCTCTAAGTGGTAAACATGCAGATTTGACTTGCTTCATATCAGATAAAAAGACAGTCTTATTAATGTGCTGAAAAATGTAAAAATAAATGCCAGAAGTTTTGCCTGAAGCTTTCATCTTGAAGTTAATGTCAAAATGCATAAATTCTATTTAAAAATACTAATGCCCAAATTGTCATTCTGCAGTTTAGCCTGCAATGACAATAATACGCTTCTGGAAACTTAGCCCAACTTATCAGCCACAGCACTATAAACTACTTGTCTATGACAAACTGCCTTCTTTATTAGGGAAGGCATGAAATGAAGCTGACTCAGTGGATATAAATTAGCTTGGGCCATTCCCACTCCCCCTCCTGATCCTGTACCTGTTCATAGATACTTAAAAAGATTAGTAACTCACATTCCTGCACAAAGGTCAGTTAAAAAAGGAAATCAATAGAGCAAACAAGATGTCCACTGGCTGTCCCTGTTATCAGTGAAAGCAAAACTGTAAAACTGAATAAACCTGCCATTTTAAAAAGTCTTTCTTGTAGCAAGTCTATGATCATGTTTTAAGGCTCATTAAGCTGCATATAAAGTAACAGTAAATAAGGAAGAAGAAGAATTCCACGACATGATTACATTATTTTTACAAAATAATCCAGAGTAATCAGTTAATCAATTGAAGGCAGGCTCTTACATTAATGCATGATGTATCTGTGCATTGAGTATGCTGTGCATCGAGTACACCATGCATTGCTGAAACACCCTGTTTACTCTGTCCCATTTACCTAGTCATAATGTGTCATTAAGCACATATATAATTTGTTTGATCAATTTAAAAGCAATGGGAATGGAAACAGAACACACTGTACAAACAGAAAGATGTCAGTCTCTAATACTATATTGTGCAAATGAACAGGAAAAGTTGGTCAAGGCTATTGTCAGAGCAACATTAATTAACCCAATCCATTTTAATATCCCCTTTCTGTCTGTATTGTGAGCCACCACGACCTTCCTGGCAGGTGGAAGATACTTCGAAGTGGCATTAAAGCCTTTTTTCTTTCTCTAATGGAAGACAGAATAGTCAAAATGCTCACACTGATACTGCTGCAGCCATTAACTAGAGTGGAACAGAAATTGGTCTGCAGAGGCCAGATTCATTAGTCACCAAGAAATACAGATTGGAGCCTCTAATCTGAGGTACAAATGAATCCTCTGTCACAAAGTGGGAACTTGCTTCATTTGCATAGTGTAAGTCAGCTTTTGATTTGTAATTTCAAGAGGTTTATTAGTCTTATCTAAGCAGAGAAGCCCATCTGAGACCTACAGAAAATGACACTGGCTGGAAATTAAGGTTGCACTATGGTTTCTTGTGTATCTACATATAGCACTGCCAGCATGCATTTGTTAATATGAAATGCTTTTTATTTATTATGGGATAATCGAGCTCTGCATTTTTCCTGTTGAAAATGATCTCCTGCCCAATATTTCTGAGGTGCTCTTTCAGACGGAGGTGAGCGTGCAGTGGGAAGATCACGCAGCTGTTGGAGTAACACCATTACTGCTCGTGTTCATGTTTTCTCTTAAAAATGAAGTATGAAAACTCAAGCCTACTCAAATCATATCTGCTAGACTTCCCTTTACTATTAAAAGTATTTTCTAATAAAAAGGTATGACTATTATTATTATTTGAGGAGTGAATTTCTTTCTACATCTTTGTCTCTTTTTGGCAAATTTTTGCATAACCGGAGGTGTCTCATCCACTTTGAGGGATGCAGGATAAAAGCCAAAGTGCCCTGTATAGAGAAATGTCTCTGAACTAAGAGTCTGAAGTACTTAAAGTACTTAAGTACTGAAGTACTTAAGAGTACTTAAAGATTCTTTTCAAAAATCATTTACAATCTCAGAGGGTACAAGTAAAAATCAGTAGTTTTAAAAGAAACTTTGAAAAGATGTGCAATAAAATTTTTTAGACAGACATGATTTGTTCTAGACCTTTTTCTCTTCTTAGAGGTGAGAGGTGGAGTTACTGGCATTGTATTGTAGAGCAAAAGCTGGCCAATGCAGACTACCACCATTCTACAGCAGATGAAAGAAACTGAAAATCAGTCAGCAATGCATTACATGCCTTCCATATAACCTGGTTAATGGGACAAGTGTCACACATTTTACTAGTAAAGTCAGAGAAATGCTTGTCTTTGCATTTTATCCTGAAGTCACTGAGTCTGGCTTTTGTAACAACTCTTAAAACTGTAAGAAAGAGTGATGTCACAACATATAAAAATACACAAAGAACAAAGCAGACTGTATAATGTACATTTTTTCATGCAAGCAAATTAACTCTTAACAGTCTTTGATATAAAATACTATCCAAACTGAAGTAATTTCTGTCACGTTGCTAGCTTTTTCCCCTACCCAAAGTTGTATTATAAGAGAGACGGTACTTCCAATTCAGATAACCATTTCTGCTCTTTAAGTTTTGAACAAGTTGAGGTAAAAGAGGTATAAACTTTGATCTTTAATTTTTTTTTGAGTGTTATACCTGTGCAAAGCCAACATTTGTACAGTTGATATGGGGCACAATACACATTTATCAAAGACTGAAATACATAGGATCATGCAGCAAGATGATAAAGCGTGGCAGGTTGCTGAAGCAGGGAGAAAGCAGGGTGACAGCACAGGAGAGATACCTTAAGGTAAGCCCTGCATGTCTTCTCGCGTTTTTGGAGCTTTTTAGTAAAAAAGAGAAAATGAGAAGTTAGACAAGTTCTGTAAAGCTCAAAAATATCAAGAAATTAAGTCTAGTGCTTCAAAACCTGAATTTGAACTACAGCCAGGGCATTGATCTTGCTTCTGTCCAGCAATGACTATAAAAAACTATAGCATAGGCAGCATTTTTCCCCAGCCTTTACACAGGTGCCCAGGTATCTTTGCCCAAGAGGTGCCATTTGTGTGAAAAGGCTAAAGGAGAGTATTCTTGTGTGGACATTTGATCTGTCTCTAAAAAAACTCTTCTAATGGCAGCAAATGAAATTATTGCCAAAATAACAGAGGAGTATATGGAGATCTCTAAAGAAGGGTGAAAAAATGTTTTGTTTGTAGCTTGCTGAATAAACTGATGCAAGGAGGAGGCCGAGGAATGGTAATAACACTTGTGATTTGTATTTAAACCACAAAGACATGAGTTTTCTCTGAAATGTTTCTCTGAGCATCATTCCTGAGAAAACTTACTTGTGTTTTAGATACACACTTTAAGGTATTTTTATAAGATTGTAACTGATGTTGGTGTCTTTAAAAGGCTAAGAAAGTGCTATCATTCTGCAGGAAGTTGGATTAAAATAAAACCCTGCACCTATGCAGAATCCCACTGATTTTATTACATGTTCAGGGTTAAAAGGATCACTGGGTAAACATGCTGATTTGTTACAGAATTTCTGAGAGCTAATGCCCATTTCCTCACACTAGTCATAATGCATTCCAGATTTTAATAGGAGACACAGGCATTTTAGGAGCAGGCAGCTATTGTAAATTATATCGTATTCCCTAAAGAAGGTAATTGCAACTTTCCACTGCGTATTTACTTTTTTCTTACGTGTTTATTCCAGTACTATAAGCATGTGAAACAAAGTATAGATTAGTTATTCTGCAAGGAAAAAAATAAAGGAACCAAGGGCAATGGTTATCCCAGCAGGGGGAGGTGACAGGAGGTGTGTACCTTGTTATAACTCCTTCCAGCAGAGTCTTTTTCACTGGGCCGCAGTTCCTGCAGCTGAGCATCCAAAATGTCCACAAGCTGCTCCATCAGCCTCACTGATGAACTAACATCGCCAGCAAAGACAGGTCCTTTGGTGTGTTTAGCCAGTTCATTGGCCAGACTAGCAGCATTTTCTCCACTTCTGATCTGAAATGACAAGTTTATATTATCTCAGCAGGGTCCCTTGTTCTGCTTGCGGCTCCTAATTCCAATTCCCCATGTACCTTTGTTGTGGTGAAATAACCATTTGCACATACATTGAAATCTGTAACTAATTGAGACCAATAACGTTCTCTTTATCTCAGAAGATTAAAGGTTCTTAGATCCGTGACATACAAAAGCAGTTCTTAACAGCCATCAAAACCAGAAATCAGACTGGGACTTTCGGGCTAGATATTCTATTCATTCTCACTTTTATTTTACTGCCTTTATCAGACAGTAAGAAATCTATTTGTTCGTACTAGTGCTTGAGGCATTTGAAAGTCAAGTAGCCTAGTACTGACAACAAATTATCCAGTTTTCATAAACTTAGTACATCTCAGTAGGGAAGAAAAACACAGAAAATGGCTCTGTGCTCTAATCATACTGTTATTAATTCACTCAGAAAAAAAATCTATTTATTACAGTATAATTTTTACTAAACCAAAAGACTTTCTGTATACCACAGGTTTTTTGCTGCATGATTTATAATATTTGATTTATTAAGCAAATACAGCTTTTGTTTTTTGAACACCAGCAAAGCTACTTTGCTTTAAATAGCGATGAAAACACGTAATCATCACAATTTCAATACAAGAACTTAAGAGAGAGACTGTACCAAAACACACATATGCACACAAAGTACACATAACTCTTTCTACTTTAAATGAGCACAGAATAACAAAGACGGCTTCAACAAACTGAATTATTAATGCTCAGAGTTAAAATCCTTAATCACCAGTGTACAGCAGATTAAAAGGTTTCAACCAACCTTCTGAGCCAGCTGATTTACCCAGTGTGAGGTGCAGTTGCTAAGATCAGGGCCTTTGGGGTTCCACATTCCAGTTAAGACCACGCAGAGATACGAGGCAGTTCCTACAACAAATACAGAAAACGATAGTGAAATGGAAACCATTTTTCGGCACACATTCAGGAAATCAGCTACACTGGGCTACAATGGTAAATTCTGAATGCCACTAATGGCAGTAGCTGACAACAATTGACAAAAACGTAAGGAAATAATGCAGATTACAAACAGCAATAAAAAAGTCAGTGAAAAGTACCAGACGTTTTCTGCAAACAAACAAAAAGCCCTTGATTTTTCCTGGAGCTCATCCAGAGGAGAGCTCATAATGAGAAAGGCAGCTGTAAGCATATTTCACAACAGTCCTCAAGCAAAGCCCTAAAATTTGACCTGGATTTTCAAAAGCACATGCACAAGGTAATTCTGCAGTTACGCTCAAATGCTGTTTGCAGATTAAAACTTGACCATTGCCTGTAGATACTGAATTCTCCAAGTAACAAAAAAATCGTGTGACAAGCAGCTTGAGATTAAAAAAAACAATTCACCATAAGAGAGCAGCACATTGCTTTTGAAATGTCTGCCTGAGATCAAGATATATTTTTAAAGTCAATACCTCGTGTTCCTTTGGGGCAAGGGCGTTCAACCATCATTCCTCTTTGTGTCTGAGGCCAGCTAATCCCCCTGGCCTCAGTTGGTTCACAGAATCTCTCTGGCAAAGGGAAAAAACTTGTCACGGGAGGAATTTTGGTAGTGGAAATGGGTGGCGGTGGCTTGGGTCCTCTGCTTCCTTCCTTTGTTCCTCCAGCTAATGTTGTGCTTATGGGACCTTTCTGTGATGTAGTGCTAGTGGTTGACACTGTGGTTTTGTATAGCTCTGCTGAAGAGGTTATTGTCACTGCTGTAGTAGGCACTGCACAAAGAAAATTAGAGTAATAATAAAGTAAATTACTTCAAAATTATATATTAAAAAGTTCTTTAAATGTTATTTATGCAGTTTCACAAGATTCTCTCGTGACTCCTTTCCTTTATCTTAATATTACTCTTATTGCTAGTCTGGGTGTCTAAGATATAACTTTGACTGATATTTTTTTTACTCCCAGCTCATACCAGTATGATGTTTCAGCACATTCTCAAAATAATCTCTTCTGCAATAAAAATTGATAGTTACATTTCTAAAGGCTGAAAGGCCTAGTGAGTTATCAGTACCTAACAAACACGCTCAAAGCAATTAAAGATTTATTAATCACTTTTGCAGAAGGCGTAACTCAATAGACAGAATCATTTGAATCAGCATGCCGTAAACAGTGCAGTCCAGCTTCAGCAACAAAGGTAGTGGGCTGTAACTAATGAGACCATTTAAAAAAAGATAGACCCCAAAACTTCAAGTCACCCTGTACACACCTTCCAGGAAAATAATTACGATAACATCTTCCTACCCACCAGTCATTCTGCTTGAGAGAGCTGCAGCATGCCCGATTAGCTCCAAACAGAAGCATCACCTAGCATGTACGAGGTGTTCTCATGTTTGAACACTTCAGGCTTTAACATCCCTTTTTGATAAAGCAGGTATGAAGACGCAACTCATTCAAGCCAGTGGCAAGTACTTAGTTTAATCTTTTATGAAACACTAGGATCAGCTTAGGTCAAATCACTTCTGCCTGGGACTCACAGCTGCTCACTCCACTGACCCACGTCGGGAATGCGTCGCTGGAGCTGCTGAGGTACAGCCCAAGCTCTGGCAAGGTTTTGAGGCTTTGGAGAGATAATAACTGTTAATGCCAGTGGAGAACACAGCCTGGAATTCATGTTCATCACCTTCAACTGTGTATTGAACAATGGCTGAAATAATGCAAGCGAGCAAAGTAACTGGAACAGTTATCATTAATTATTTCCAAATCTTAATTAGTGTTCACAGTGCTTTACAAGAACATATAAGCACAGATCCTTCTGCTGAGAATAAATAAGCTAATACCATGTATTTTTAAATCCTAACTGATACAAGAATAAATAAAACTAATTTATGATTAACATCAGTGGATAAACTGGCTTTTTTTTTTTTCTTCTGCTAGGCCCTTGAACGCTGACTTACTGGACAACACATCTTCTGTAAGTTAAATCATAACCAAAAAAAAACAAAGAAGCACTGCCTCACTTTCTTTTGGCAGGTATTTTTTAAGTTAGTGTTTTGAGTAAGATTGACTTTCAGTAGTTTGGCAGATCACAATTATTTCAGAATCCTTTTTCAATTATATTCCAGTTATATTAGGATTCTCAAATATGAATTTATCTTATTTTCACATGAATTCAGAATGGAGTTTTTGAACATCACAATGCAAAGATGTGCTTTTCATCCCTCTCTTGCTCACAAATGAGGAACTTCTTCAGTGCTGTCTTCAGTCTCATTCTTGGCTGCTTGAATACCGTCTGTGTAATTGTGCTGAATTCATGGTGTAGCCAGCTACTATGAAACCTATTGAAATCCTCAGATCTGTTCTGCAAGTACTTGCCTGACATCTTGTGAAACTACTGTAATTTTCTTTTGATTACAATGCATCCAGCTTTCTAGTGCTTTCCCAATTAACATTTGTCAAAAGCATTTGCAATCACTTGCAGAAGTGTCAGGCAACGCCTGCTGAATCAGGTCCTGGGGAACCAAGAACTGGTGGGCACAGAGAATGATGCAGGGGACAACCAATTATTACTATCTATCCCCTAACACATTGTGCTAATTAGTACATATTTAATCACTGAAATGTGTATTAGCATTATTGCAATTACTACTCAAATCCTATAATGTTTAGGATAGCTTTGTCTCAGGAGCAAAATATCACCGCCAGAATTCATAACAACTCTTTTAAGTTCAGTAGTGAGGTAACAATTTTCAGAACATGTTTTGTGCTGCACCCGAGCTAAAATATTCTGCTGTCACTACTTTAGGTAGAATAATCTGAATGCAATCCATTAAAATCAGTTTCAAAGCATACCACCTATGATTCAAAAATGACCTATATATTAGGACATACTTTAGAAATATATTTGTAATATAACATTTTAAGAAAAAGACTTCAAAACCACCTCTCACAAAACTGAAAAAAATACAAGCAATCTCTAAGAGACTTTATCTTAAATTAGATTTTTAAGAAAAAGTCAGTGTATTTAAGAATATAACAGAAAATTCCAGACAGTGCTGGAAATCTGGGAATATCTAAGAAAATAAGAGACAACCAAACACATCACTGTAAGGAATACATCCACCTTTTAGAAGGCAGATCATTTTGTCTTTAATGACCTGTTGGAGAACATGATCTGCAAGGCCATTCTCCTGAGCTGCAAGAAGACACATGATAGCTGCCACCACCTGATGTGTCTTGTTCTGAAAGCTGAGGGTGATGGCATCTGCAGGCTCACATGCAAGGTCTTGCAGAATGGTTTGCCAATAGAAGATAATGAAAGGGTTGATTAATATGCCACAACTAAGAAGAAGAACAAACTCTATGTCGAGGTTATTACCGTATTGTTCCAAGCAGCAGGACTGAGGCTCTCTACAAGGCTGAAGATACGTAATTTTTGTCCAACACCAAAAAAAACCACTTTTACAATGTGCGATTCTATTTTTGACTTTTTGGCTAAGCTTGACATGCTGAGGAGAACCCCCAAACCTCTTTTTTAAGAATAGGTGTGTCTCTTCTAGGCTGAAGATTGTCTTTGTGAAATAAAATATATATAAAGAAAAAAAAGTGCTATAGGAAGTAAATCCACAGACTCAAGTTGGGGATAATTAATTTACATTTGTTTCATGCAGTTACCAACAGCTGATGCAAACAGTTACGTGTACTATCGGTTTCTAAAAATGAAGACACCACTGGAGTAAAACTTAACACCTGTTTAACAGTGTGATGTCTATAAAAAACATAACACAATTGCCTACTACAGCAGGGGAATAGTAACTTTGTTCCCCCAACTGACAGTGAAGAGCAGATTTAGAGAAGGCACACAAGCTATCTAGTGTTCTTTGCCAACAGGTTTCTATTCTAAGCAGGCATAAAATACATTTTTTGAAAACCAAGCCAAATCAAAACAAAAAAATCCCCACCCAAAATACAACTCTAACCTTACATTTAAAATTGTCTTGAAATGCTTAGATGATGCTCTGCTTCTGAAAATACTAATACTTCTATTTCCATCTCCAGCATATAGGTAATTGTAGAAGTCAGCTGCATGTATTTTTCAGTTAAATGTATACTCTTATAGGACAGATATTTCTGTGCATTTGAACATGTAAATATCTATATGCCCACCTTTGCTTTCAAAAGGTGTCATACACTGAGCTGCCATGTAAAGCAATGCAGATCTGAAACCAGTGTAAATCCAGATTTCCTTGCCTAATGCATATTACCACTGTGTGCCTGTTTTCACGCTTTAGTGAACAGCAGGGAAGTCACTAAGACTCCTGTAATTATCTATAGGTTCCAGCTATTATGCTAGCCAGTACTCTATTGACCCTGCCAAATCCCATTTAGCTGACAGTGAAGTGTTTACATAGCCATTCACACATATATACCCTGAAAATGATAACAAGTACGCCACAAAATTAGCAAAATGCCTATGATCAAGAAAAGTGCTATCTGGTCCCTATCATGCTGTCCTTACTTGTACAGCCGCTCTTTAATCAACCTGTAGTGTATCAGATTCAATATAACAGTAACGATCTAATTTACTTAACAATTTGCTGCATGACTTCATTGTAGATTCTTGGTGTTATAAAGATTTAGCTGTACTAGTCTCCTATTATTTCAAGCCCTTAGTGATAGTACTCTCCGAGTTTCTGTTCTGTCCACACTCACAACATCCGTATTTTCCTGCAGTGATCCAATAAAACTTAATGATGGGTATCATGGTACAAAAGGGGAGACAACTTTAGTTTGAACAGTTTGCACAGTTAGCACAAATTGGGATGAGTATAGATGAAATCTCTCCCTAACGCACTAACACAGAACAAAAGGATTTATCTTCTTCTTGTTACCAAGGAAACCCTACAATGTAATGCTCATATTCACTTTCTAGGGGGAAAATTCCCTTCATTCTTCCTGATCTTTCAACTTAAAAATCTTTTAAAACTTCCTGTTTCAGTGAGGATTCATTTGGTCCCTGGGATACTTCCTTTAGAATGAATGTACCAGGACATACTAAATTTACCGAGGATATAAACAGTCTGGTTTGTTTCAATTTTTTTCATAGTGGCTTTTTGCGGGGCCTCATATATTTTATTTTGTTTCTAAATTACGGTTTTCATTTTTAAATTTAATTTTTAAACTTAACCTCAGAAAATGTGCTTGTCTACAGTATCTGAGTGGTACTCGTCAGCCATAGCTCTGAAAACCATTTCTGCATCTATGTATACTCAAATGTAGACTGACGTGTAGAAGAGGCTGAATGTTTAACATGTTGCGCTGTCTTGGCAGACATGCTGCAAATGCCAAGAGACACAAGCACTGCAGAAACAGGAGGACCCCTCTGAGAAAACTGCAGCATTTCCTTAGCATCAGATGTGTAGACATGGTGCACAGGGACATGGTTTAGTGGTGGACTTGGCAGTTTTGGGTTTACAGTTGGACTTGATGATCTTAAGGGCCTTTTCCAACCTAAATGTTCTATGCTACATCTATGCATTATAATTCCCATGGGATGAGAAGAAAAAATGACACATGATGAAGGAGGTGAAGAGAGGTTCTAAGAGCAGCAGACTGCATTGTCAAGGTAAAACAGTAGCCTGGCTGCTGTATCTGCTAGAAGCCTGAACAGTTCTCTTGAAGATTTAAGAAAATAAGGGTACAGGGAGCACATAATGTGGACAGTTTTAAGAGGAGAAAATGGTGTAGCTTTGCAGCAAGGGCAAGGCCAACATCAGGTTAATTACAGTGGTATTTCAGAGGTTTCAGTAAGCAGATTTAAAAATGAAAGAAACAAGAGAAAGAAAAGGCAAGTTTGGGGTCACAGATGAGTCCGAGATTTTGGCCCTGGGAGCAAATGCAAACTCTTGAGCTCAAAAGTGTGACTCTAATGTGACAAATCCATCTTTCATGTAGGAAGAAAGACTGTTGTTTTTGAAGCATTCAGTAGTTGAACATTATGGTGTAGACAAGAACTGATAGCCAAGACAGACAGATGAGAGAAAAAAAAAGAATCAGTGTGTGTCTATATATCATTATTGCTCCCACGGCAACAGAGGGAACACAGATTGCCGAGTTTCCCACAATGGCCCCAAGTTAACCATTCAAACAGAAAAGGCCACGACTTCCAATTTTGAGGCACTGACCTTGTGACACCATTAAATACTTGATATTAAAGTACCACTGCAAAAGATACTAAAAGAAGGTTCTTGTGTAGGTGACTTAGAGAATATTATCCTATGTCTTTTGAGTAGATTATTCAGTAATTTGAGTCAACAACAAAAAAACTCAACCCAAACCGTAACAAAAGAAACACAAAACCACCCTTCATGAAATGTGCTGAAAATCTGGTCTATTTCCATATGAAATAAAAAAACCCAAATGCGTATTATATATATAGACCCTTTACCTGTGTAATGATTTTTTTATACAGACTTTATCCTGAAACGAAGAGTAACTGAGAATATAATACAAATAAAAAAAGCTAGAATCTTTTCTTGTTTCTACAGCAGTACATTTCAAGGACAATCATATTAGATAACTTTTCTTTTAATTTAGTAGTCTTTAACTACAGGCAATTGGCTTAGGCAAAAGAGGAAATGAACTGAAACGTATTCTTAGATCTGCTATGTACAGATCCATCCAAAATTAAAATAATGGGTGTTGGCTTTACATAAGGAAAAATACTGTTTGTGCATATATGCACTACACATTCAAATAAGCCTACTGCCTTCATATGGTTTCTATATTTTGAAAAGGTCATAATCAAACTATATTTACTTATGTCATAATGCATTTAAAACTCAAACTCACAAATCACTCAAAATACACTCCTTCTCTGCATTCATGCGTGAATGAGCAAAGAGCTCAGACGAGAGGCAAGCACCCTGTGGTGTGCCCTTGGAACCCTTCTTCCCTAGGTCTGGTTAGAACAACCCATTTCTTCTCCTTCCTTGCATGCCAGCAAGGAAACCAGGAACTTTAAGGGGTGCTGGTGAACACTCAAATCTCTTTTTGGTATTAGATGGGATGTGGCCAGCACATGCACTGAAACTCAGGATGTTGGAGACTCTCATAATAAAACATTACGAAATGTCTTACTTGAGACCTTTGATGATTTACTAAAGCAAAGGAAGAATTCCATAAAGCCTCTTCTTCCATCCCTGCCCTTCCTTAACACTTTTTCTTCAATGCAGTGATTTAAAGATTAGCTTTTGCGACATTCATGGCAGCTGCCTGAACTGAGAAAGCTCCTTAGAGCCTACACCTCCATTTTCCCTCTTACTATTAAAGCTTTGGAGAATTTGAAATGCATCTTCATCTCAGTTAAACCGAATTAAAAGTGACATCATGCATGAAAATGTATGAAAATGAAAGCCTTAAATTTTTTCTAATTACATAGGTGGGTATGTCTCTGCTGAGAGCAGCCCCAAAGCCTCCCTGAGGAATGGACTAGTTTGATATACAAGATGGCTTGCCAGGATGGCTGCCCTTGCAGCCAGAGCTCAGTCCCCAGATACCTGAAAACCACATGAGCCTGGCCACGTACTGCCAGAGACTGGACAGATCATCACTTGGCTCTGGAGATCACTCATGTATCAGTTCTAAACTGCCTTGTTCTGCTGCATATTGAATACTTCTTTACCTGGAAAAGCTATATGTATGTTGATATAATTGTGTGCACACTAGTTAGTTTGCACTGCTGTGCCTGAATCAGCTTCACTGAAGCAGGATAGCAGCCTTTCATGTGGAGAAGCCATTATTACTACATTTTTGAAGTAGAAAACGCAGCTGCTAAACATGCATACCAGTTAGATGAGAGAAGTGAAGTATCACCTTCATTGCTAAAGGAGCTTATCAACATTCTGTTCCTTGCTGTATGCATCTTCTGCCACGGAGCACTTATCTTGGTATATACTCTCCTCTGCAGATGTTAATACGTGGCTGTGCCTGTTCATGTCATTTTTAGGGATTTCTGAGCCCTCAGAAGCTCTGTTTACTCCCCCTCTTTTGCCAGTTAAGTGTCTTTCCTTTCAGCGAAGTTGTTCTAACTTCAAGTGAGCTGAACTGCAATTGCAATGGACTTACACAGAAACCTGCTAAGATGTTAGATAATCTTGTCTAACCCGGCATTAGAAACTGAAAATAGGGCTGCAGAAAAATACTTATGCTTGGTACTGCACATTAACCCCCGACATCTCCTCCGGGACCTTCTAGCATACATTGCTCTCAGCTGCTGGCGCCAACAAGTTAAAAGGTCTGCATGTATGTTGTAATCAATTCAGAAGTCAGGTAACACTGAACGAATGGGATCAGGCTTCTGGCTCAGCATGAATGAACTCAAACTTAGTTTAGCTATAGAAGTCAGACTGATTGATGGTACACAGTAAATAAACAATTCCTCGACTCGTTCTTACGCACAGAAAAGCTGAACACTTGTATTTAAAAAAAAAAAAGAAAGAAAGAAAAGAAAAGCACGAGCCCATAAACCAAATAAAGAAATTCTATCTCTCTTCACAGGTTCTGCAAATTTTCCTTGCACCACTGTAATTCTGTACAGTGCAGATAAACAACTCTTCCCTGTCTTTCTGACAAGAGCTAAGTCTAAAACAAAAAATATCATAACACAATTATCTGAATGGAAGTACAGAGAGATTAAAAATTAGAAAACCCAAATTCTTACCTTGGGCAGGATCAGGTGGGCCAAACTCCAAAGAATATCGCAGAATGAAGTTGTTATTCCACACATACAGCTGGTTGTCTCTGGGGTTGTAATCCACTGCGGCGATGTACTGGTACTGGTTGGGGAAAGGAATGTCCACATGCTCGCCTCTGCTTAACCGGGTATTGTAGATGTAATCAATGGAATTCTTGCCGGTCTCACTCTCATTGTCCTGATACACTGACCGCACTACGTACAGGACACCACATATCATGAAAGCATTGGATGCTCCCCTCTTGTCATACGTCGTTTCCCAGGTGGCTTCAAAACGCAGGGTGTAGGGATTCAGCTGGCTAATTACTATCATCCCATTGTTTTGCTCCGTAGCATAAATTACCCATAAGCCATTTTCATCAACTGCCAAGTCAATGTCAGTCTTTCCCCCCCATCGGTATGGAGAGGTGTCATGGTAATTAGCATAATTGATTATGGCCTCTCCACTCTTAATTCTAGTCCTCAAATCAAATTTTACTATGTTCCTAGTTCTTTCCTTGTTAAAAAAGACAGCGCCATCATACACTACAAATCCAGTGCCATCCACTCTATTTGGCAGTTTATACGTCGTCTGCTGGCGTCCATTTTGGAAGTCCTCTAAAGAAGCATATTCTATCAAAGTATCGGTGCGATACGGAGTCCATGGCATGAAGTATATTTTATCTGCAGCCTGGAGAGGATCTTTGCACCAAGCACCTGCTTTTTGTTCAGCTTCATATAAGTACGGTGAGTCCACAATTGCTTTCAACGTCCCCGGGCAAACAAAAACTAACAGTCACAGAAAGAAGTAAGACAAGAATTACGTCAAATTAAGACTTTCTCATAGTAAATGGAAAAAAAATAAGGAAAAAAAAAAGGTAGGTAAATCATAATGACTGTGTCAGGAAGAAAAAAATTTATTTAATTGGCACTAGATTATACCTTATGTTATAATTAATGCAAGTATCACCCTTTATCATCCACTTTTCTTAAAGTTACCATGTTCTTGCTGTACCAGTATGGAAAGTGGATGGGAACTGTTTTCACTAGTACAGACCAAGGCTCAATGGCATACACAGACAGCTGAAAATGTAGAACTACTCCTGCATTTTCATCTTAGACTTTTAGTGAATACGCATTAACGTTCCAGAGCTTTTAACTGGTGTGCAGCAGTGTGCTAGGTCATTTCAGTCCAAAAAAAAAATCACATCAACTTGTTTAGAACTTTAAGAAGTGGTGAGGCTGAAAAAGGAGGTGCCTCGATTAAAAATAAAGGAACAAACCAAATCATCAGGTATATAGAGAAAGCAATTAGGAGCAGAGAAAACAAAACACAACCAAAGCAATGAATGAAACAGACCAGGAAACCCTGTAACCATGGCATGCTATGGAGAGGGTTCTGGAAGCCAGGCAAGATGACACTTGATTAACAAGAATTTACTCAAGGGTGAGAGAAAGAGAGGGAAAAAGAGACAAAGAGAAAGGGAGAGAAAAAAAGCAAGGGAGTCTTCCCTCCAGCCCAAGTATTTCAGACACTATACCCCGCCACCTACTTCAAGCAGCCAAGTCACTTTATTGCAAACAGTCGACTTCTTTATGAGGTGTACTTATGAGATCCTGCTGATTATCATAATATAAGAGTGTTGTGGGAAGGGGAAGGGAAGAGGTTAACATCCATAAGGCACATAACAAGGAGCTGGGGTTTGGACTGTATACGTTATTTACCTTTTTGCTCCACTTCTATTTTAAGCATCGGAAGAAAAATAAAAAAGTGCAAGGAAAAAAGAAAGAAGATTAACATAAATTGACTATTAATCTAAAGATTAAATTAGTAACAGACGCTAAATATAGGGAGAATAAGAACTGCACTATATTGGATAAAGAGAAACAGACAACAGGAAAACCTAGCAGGAGAGAGATTCTACGGTTACACAAGTGAACATGGATCAATCATTCTAGTAGATTAAGGAGGCAATACAGATATGTTGGCATGTAGTTTCACTTAGTGAACCTGAATAAATAATAAATGACTTTACTAATGCATGCTATATATATTCTTCTTCTTTTCGAAGTATAATGCTATCAAGTTGGTTTTTAAGTGCCACACTGATATATTATTATCATATATGTGCGAGTGCACATATACGTATTATATTGATTAATTATAAGTGCAAAATGCAGCATATCATTTATATAGATTTGTATGTGTGCTTATTAAACCTTCTCCCATCTTTGCCCCAGACACCCCTCTGTTTCTCTTTCTTGTAAAGAAATCTGCTTGCATCCTTTGGCTCTCCTTAGGTTTTATTTGTTTTCCTGAATGTTAATCTTGAGAACTTTTGCCACTTCTTAGTCTATAACTGTAAAATCACACAAGAAGGAATAAGCAAAAACATCTAGAAAAAAGAAGCAAAAGCACAGTAAGCAAGAGGAAAAGAGAAGAGAAAATTAACATTTAGCTCATTCAGATACTCTCCAGCATCACCGATTAAGCTTGAAACAGCAAGCTAGTATGCAAGGACAGTCATACTAAATGTGTAAACAAATATGCATCCCACCACACGATATACAGAAAATACAAAACGAACCCGATAAACATAGTTATATTACTATAGCAATTTTTCCCAAAGGAAGTTTTAAGGAACATGTTACAGGAAATCATATAGCTGAAGTCCAGCTAGCAAACAGCTTTCCAATAATTATTTGCAATAAAATCTATTTCATATACTCAGTAGACTTTGAAGTAGGCTCCCTTAGTTTCATAAAATGACCTGGAAAATGACAGATGTACCAATCTGTATAACAGTAGTTGCTGATACCAAGGAAGTGTATCAAAACTATCTGCACAGCTATTACATTTTCAGTATTATCCTGAAGAATGCATTTGTATGTTTCATACAAAGTTTTGGATTTTCAGTTTCATTTAACAAAATTACATGTGATTATTTTGAGAGAATGGTATTGGCTGAGCTGATTTAGTGTTTCTTCAGGGAACAATTCCAAAACTTTATGAGGCAGTAGGAGGGGGTTAATATTCTCAAAATGAGCAGTAGTTTTCCTAGCCTTTGTTCATTTATATGTCTTTAGGTAAAATACTTTTTCTTCTGCAATTTATAATTCTTGAGTTATCCAAGTAAACAGAAGATGTATTCTGAGGTGAATTCCTGGGTTTCACAACCAGCGTTAATGACTTTGAGATGATTCTGTTTGTGAACTTTTATGCATGAGTTTATTCCTCGCCAAAGCACAATATTGATATTGTACATGCTTAGAATTAGTAATAGGAGAGGGGGAAGAAGATAGGGATACAAAAATCATTACTGGCATGTCTGCTCTGCGTGCATTGGTGTACAGCTGTACATTTTTCAGGGACAGATGGGCTTATTGAAATAAACAAATGCTGCAAAGTCCAATCAATACAGACAGAGAGAGAATAAAACACTTTAAAACGTTTTCTATTGAATTCCTGAGACAAAAAAAGGCTTAAAATAAAAATGCACAGATGTACAAAATGGTACTTTTGATGTCCTTCTTTCTAAAAGGGTTGACTTCTGTTATTCAGTCAAAGTGTCAACATACATTGTACAGCATAATTGACATAAATGTCAAGTATGGTAGTCTCAATTTCTTAGTAATTTAATCAATAACATCCTTATTTTAGGACAAAGCAATGCCTATCAAATTTGTTAAGAATTTTTGTTTTGTTGGAGATCCAGTGGAGTATCATTGAGATAGCTAGGGTTTTTTGGTCTACACTATGAGATGCAAGAAAGGAAGTTTTTAATTAAGTACTTTCTTATGAGGGTGACAAATGCAGAACCCAGAGAAAGCTCAATCAGTATGTACTATCAGCAAAGCAACTATGTATTTCTGGAGCCCAGCAACAAACAAAGGAGCTCATAAACTGCATTTTGTACAAGGGTGACACCAACTCCAGTATGTAAGAACTCCCAACTTTCACCACAAAACCTGGTATGATTGCTATTTGTAATCTCTCATGGACTGAAATGTACCACAATGAGACACAGTAAAATTTGCAGTCTTGCAGTAACTGAAGGTGAAGTTTGGAAAAAGTAAGAACCATCACTGAACTTTTGTTAGAAATGGTATGATCACAAAAATCCTCCCTTCCTAGGCCCACAAAAGCCTATCCCATCTTCCTAACAAGTCTCTTATGCTGGGACAGCTACTATTTGCAAGCCTAATAATTTTAGTCTTTCTGTATGCTTAGATATGGAGCCCTGGAACAAGTAAGGGAGAAAAAATGTCAGAGTTGGTAACTGGAATTTATCAGGCATCAGAAAAAAATTACTTGGAAAAATACCGGAATAGGCTTTGTGAGACAGGGAAGAAAGATGGTCAACAATCAAAATGGCTACTGAAGCACAATGTCATTTGAAATCAAACTTCCAAACTGATTATAGCAACTGGTAACCTTTTTGATGACTTCTGGTAATGATGTGTGATGCCTCTTACAATTCTGGAATTTGGCATAATGTCATCACTGTACATGCTGCAGTTGACAAACTCAAAAACTTAACAGACTTTGAAGGACAAGAAGCATCCAGAATCCTGAATTATGATAGACACAGAATTTCATAATTCAAAGGCTAAGCCAATGCAATTGACAGTAAACAAAAATAAACATTCAAAAAGTAGAATATCTACATGTTAGAACACAGGGTAGGCCGCGTTGTGGCACTATACTTCAGAAAACTGAAAAAGAAAAGGTTCCTGTAGATAGCAATACCCAATCGGTAGAACATATCCACACTTCTCTTCCTAAAACAGCATAAAAAATTATGTTTGAACATTATTTGCATTACATTTTTTCTCTACAAGCTAGCCTACTGGAACTGGAAACATAACCTCTTGTCATGTGACTGACCTCATCATGGTTAGGAATCAGATGCACTGCCCTCTTTCTGAGAATTTGGGAATGAAAATAATGCTAAAGTGAAAGTGATCTTTGCGGAACAAAACTTTGGTTAGATAGGGGTAAGACATCACTCCTCAAAAGTGGCACGAGAAGAACAGTTAAAACAAGCCACCGATACTACACACAGGAGGAATGGTACTAGGGATCACTGTATGCAGTAGGCTTCCAATCCTACAAATGGTACAGGAAAAAAAAAATCAGCAAACAACCATTTCACAATGACACAGCAGAAATGAAGAAAAAAGAGATGATCTGTGTTTGGCCTTTAACAACAGTGAAGGTTCAGTGTGGTGAAGCAGTATAAAGTAGCGTTTTGGTTTAAGAAGTCTAAATTTTGAAGTCATGCAGGAAACAGTATGCATAGTTTTGACATAGATTTGCTTATGTCAGAACTCATTTCCATCCTTTTTTGGATATATACTGTCACCACAGTGTTTTTGCATCTCAGACTTGGCCTGTTTCCTGTACCAACAGAAAATGTGACTTTGGTTAAGGATTACTGCAGATCAAGAAATTCACACTTAACAGTAACTTCAGGGAATGATCAGTGCACTGCTCAAATTCCACTGCAAACACAGCTATTTCTCTGTTGAATTACAGGACGAGGGAGAAGTCACTGCAAAGAATGACCTTACAAGAAAGCAAATCCAGTTAAAAGTGTTGAATCTGCAGAACTCTTATAAACATGCATGCATGTCAATGAAAAAAACCATTAATTATTGCAAGGAAATAAGTATGTCTAAAGCTACTGAATTTTGGCAATACAGCGTTGTACAAAACTTCAAATTTCTCTATCTCAATATGATTTCAGTATTTGCTTTCAATTAAAAATTCTATTTTGGCAGCTGATGTAAGGCACAACTTATATTTTTTCCTTTATATTAAAAGTAAACATTTCTTTCTCACTCTTTTTCCCATTGCTTTTAAGAACCAAGTTTAAGTAACTTATTAATTATCCACTCTGAATTTGTGTTCACTTATATGTGCTCCTGAAGCACAAAGTCATTTTAACATGTTCCCAACCAGGTTATTTGCTTCCGAGTGTCAGTGTTGGGTTTTGCTGTGCACCCAAATTCACCACAACAGCAGGTAGCCTTTCAAGTAGATCATGATTAAAATTGAAGTCAATTCCTGCTTTAGAAGTCTGTGAGCCAAGCCAATTTGTCAGCAACTGGTAGCGGGCAAAAGTACAAATTTCTATCTGGCCTATTGAATAGCTAATTTGAGTTTGTTTTCTGGAAAAACAGTAGCCTTAAAAGCCAAACACTTAAGAACACAGACAGACACTTGGCCAGCATCACACCATGGCTTCCTTCCACACTTCGTGAAGCTAATTGAAGGCCCTAGTCTGCAAGTGCTCTGCATGCATAATGGGTCTGCAGGCCATAAACATATGCTTCTTTTCCATGTAACAGCACTCCAGCTTTAATTGTGAGGGCCAGAGGAAGTGAGCAAGAATAAAAAGATTATACTTACTGTAAGGAACACATTCATACTGAACTTCTAGATATTTGTATGTTCCAGGACAAGGATCAGGAAATACATCTGATCCAGTAACTACTATACACTGTGTTCGGTTGTTGCACCTGTAACGGGAAAAGCAAGCAAGCTAATTAATTTAAAATTACATTTAATTTGCAATTTCATACTAAGGTACTATATACAGTGCTAACTCTCTTCACACTTGGGCAGTCTAATCTGTAAGTCAACAAAGTCAATTAATACTAGATCAGTCAAAATCCATAAATAAGGCTTAAAGACAATATTTAATTTTAGGCTTTATACTTTTAAATTTGGAGATGAATGTTATCTTAAATTCCACTTGTTGAAATTGATAAAGATAACTGTCCCAAATATAAACTGATCTGATACTACTAGTCAATAAAATCAAAGCAAAATGCAAAGATACTATGAAATGAAAAAATGTGTAATTTTGAACAACATACAATAACACAAATGGGCAATTCTTCCCATCTTTAGAGATACACATTCTCCTGAATGGTTTAACATGACAATGAAATTATTTTGGCTGGAATAATTATTGTAGTCAAAGAGTATTAGCATTTCCACTTTAATTCTTTTAGGAGGAGCAGTTGGTGGACTCTAAGCTTCCTCTGTTAGGTTACATGGAGAAGTAAAGAATAACTGAGGAAACAGAAAAAAACAGTTAAAAAGAACAACTGCAAGAAAATTAATGAAAATGTATTTTAGAGGAGACTGGATAAGAAACACATATATGAGTCGCCTAAAAGTGGAAGTCAGTATTTATTGATAAAAAGAAAAGCTTTATTATAATGCCTCTAACCACAAGGGCCAAAGGGAATTTTATGGGTTTTTTTAAGTTTGGTTGTTTGGGGTTTTTTAATAATAATAAGAAATTTTAGAGTAGCATTCCTTTTTACAGGGGAAAAAAAAAAGCTTGGAAGTTGAAAGTGGAAAAACGACCACCTAACCCTGGAGAGATGGTCAAAATGTAATACAGAAAAAACTGTCAGTAGGAAGTAGTCAAAGGAAAAAAGAGAAGGTCATGGAGTTTGGTGACTAAAAGAGAGAGAGCTTGGCTGATCTTCTCAGGGGTTAGTTTTGTTTGTCAGCAAACTGAATAACAGAAGTCTGAATTTAAGTAATAGTCTAGCCTTTGACTCCAGCTGTACATCAACTTCTCTATTGCCCTGCTACTTCCCACACTCCCTGAATACCACATCCCAAGCTAAAATAATCTATCTTGTATCAACGGCTTTCAACAGCTGTACATTGCCAATAGGAGTAAGAATAATTCACACTACCTCATAAAAGATAGAGCAAGCACATTTGAAGAACTCTGATATAAATCACTTTCCTTTTTATATACGAATTGAACTAGCACAGAGCTGGTCAGGACACGTGCTTCTTGCTGAGCAAACTTGGGAACAACAACTCTTCTGACTTAATCAGTTAATTCTTGTTTGTTTTTTTTTTTTTTTTGCTACTTATTTCCAGCCTCATAGGGCTCATTAACTGCAGAACTACTTGGAAATAGCCAGGAATTTCTGAATATGCACACAACCATGGATACGGATAGATGGTGAGGAATTCAACCTGTCACCTCTGTGCTGCTTGCAGCAGTGACTTTCTGGAAAGCACAGGAGGCAGATCCCCTGTACAGCTATTGCACAACTAATGCTGCACTACTCCCAGTAGCACAATGACTCAGTGTAACAGCCTGCCCAGTATATTAGAGAGCCTGAAATGAGCATGACACATCCAATACCTTTCAGACCCATGCTGGAGTGATGAAATGTGCACCCAACTTGCAGAGAAAATCACTGCACTGAATCTGTAATACTGAAAATGTACAATACAGCCACTTTTTGTATTCACACAAAGGTCAAAGTGCTGCTCTCGTGTGTTGTGTAGGAGGAGGCTGTAAAAGCAGGAGAATGCAATATGGTCCAAGCCTCATAGGCCACTCTGTTCTAACTGTTTGGGGATTTTTTATGCCCGAAATCTCAGGCCAGACTAACCAGTATGAGAAAACTTCTAATGTAAGATTTTATAATTAATTTATTAATTTTTTTTCTGTTTCCTTAGTGCAAACCTTAAGCTGAAATCAAAATAATTCCTGTAAAAAGACTGCACAGTGCATCATTCGGCATAGTAGTTTCCACAGCTTGGAGCTGTATGAAAATTTCATTTTTCACTTGACTGAGCGGCAATTAAGAGAGAAATATTGATATGTTACAAAATAAAATGGATACGTATTGGGAGAAATTGCTTGAGAATGAAACTGATGAAGGTCATATTTAGCTGTGGGAAAAAAGTTCTATTAGAAGTATTTGTAAATTTTATTAAAAAGATGGACTCTTGTTTTCCTACAAAAATCTGTTTTCCTCTTTTTCATTTTCCTCTAGTGAAAGACGTGTAATGTTGCCATCAGTAAGGAAACTGAGAAAAACTTTAAGCTAGTTTGCATCAAAAGGATGCCTAATAATAATTCAGAACAAAATGCAGTATATCTTTCTTTGTACAGTGCTAGTGTCAAACTTCAGACATTAAGTGGTGTTTACAGGAAGCAGCTGACCTTCTAAAAAATTCTGACTATTTCTTCATGCAAGATTTCACCTGCTGTGTATATGGTCACCTTTTGCGTACCTCTGGCCAAAATGAAGGACACCCCGATTCCAAAACAATAAGCTGTGCCCACTTCTGCAGTACACAGCAGTGCCACAAAGCACACCACCACCTTACAGAAGTTCAATTACTTCGAAAACTCGATGAATAGAAGGATTTGTGCTTTAAATTATAAGGGCTTTACATTCAAATCACTGTTTTTGCTGCATTGCTGGTTGTGTTTTATACAACCTGAGTAATTATAAGGTTCTGATTTTCATGTACTTCTAAGATTTTAAATTAAGGACACTTGATTCAGATATTCACATTTTTAGAAGTCAGCATTAAGGTAACTATTTGTTATATAGTTAGCCTGGCCATATTGCAAGTCCAGTGAAACCTTCAAATAAAACCAACAGCAACTACAGCAGCTGTCAACCCCAATTCATGGGTGACAGAGATGTAGAGTAAAAGAACTTTGCAGAGGTAACTCTGAGACAAGCAATTCAGGGAATTTACACTCCTGCAATTTATTCTCTGGATAAATGAAAGTCTTCTGTCTGCTGCATTCTTTTTTTTCCACTGTAAAACAAAGGATACTAACTTCTATATCAGTTATTGGCCTACAGTTCTGCTGCTGCCTGCAAAAACCATTCTATGAACTGATAAATATTTCAGTTGAGCTTCTTTAAGACAAGAAGCTCTGAATTCTGTGGTATATTGGACAAAAGATACTCCACTCTCCATAACATAGCACTAAACAGCATATTATTCCACATGGCTACAGATCATCAAAGCTTCCACACTGTTGTAGCACAGTTTCATAACTTTGAGAAACCTTTAGACTTAGAAACACTATACCCAAAGAAGAGGATATACACTGCTACAGTCTTCAACTCAATCCTGTGACTTGTTTTCATTCCTTTTTGTAATGGGCAAACTCTTTCTGAATGCAGCTACCTCATGAGATTCTCCAAAACAAGACTGTAGTGGACATAAAGTTCCTGGTGACTTGCAAAATCGGCCTAGACACACCAGGGGAAAAACATAAATTACAAACTCAAAAACCTTAACTGTAAACAACCTGAAGTCCCTCACTCATTTTAATTAATATTATTTTTTTCTACACAATGTACTGTTTGGTCAAACTATTTAAAAACTCCTTTAGAATTGTTCCAAGGAAAGCATGATACGAAACAGCTCTGATTTTTGCAAATTTAAGAAGTCAAATCACAAATACTCTAGTGTTTTAGTGTCTGTAATCTAGTGTTTAAGTTTTCTGTAGGTTTTAAGCACCATTTAAGTGTTCTATAATCTACTCAACTGCATACTTCTGTAGCATATGTTAAAATATGTAGGGTTTTATGTACAGTCTTAAAATTCATACTATTACACTAAGAGACATCTTCATGCTTAGGACACAATATTCACAAAGATTTATGATACAAAGACTTTGTCATTTACAAGACAAGGAAATAAAGCAGATCTGCAAAAAACTCGATACAAACTCAATAACTATTGATTTATGAAAGGTAATATATAAATTAAATTGGAAACTCTAGTTAGGAAAAGACTAACTGTAGCACTGAAGGGATGATAATTCAGGTTGTGCCTAGCAACAGTAAGTTTTGCAAGGGAAAATGTAAGAAGTATCCCTATCTCATAAATGCAAGGAGCAATTGTATAACTAACACTTGTTTCTTCAGTAATTTAGTATGAATGTATGAATGAAGAAAGGTTACATTTTCACAATGCAGATGCATCACTCAGAGTAATCTAGAAATCAAATGGAGTGTTTAATTAACAGTTACAGTACAATGTCTGAACTCTTTTCACCTCAAGAAGAAGACTGTGCAAATGAGGAATGGCCCTTTCACATTACAGATGAATACAGAAAAAAAGGAAACTAAAGCAGTTCCGGCAGGGCTGTTAGCAAGTATGTTCTGCTCATGATGCAGCCATGTCCCTGCTGCATCTCATCCCTTCTGTACTCAGTTTTAAGGATAGCTGTACTTTCCACGATAATTTGTTTGCATTTAAACTCTAATCTTGACTTGTACAATTCCCAACAAATTGCTTTTGGTCTTTTTTTATTATCTTATGCTCATTATTGCACTTTTCCATGTGCAGTGTATGGAGATGAGATTCCATGTGCAACCTATTGTGTGAGGTGTTTTAATCAATAATCTTGTTCTGCTGATTAAGCAGGGGCTTCTGTTTTGGCAAGATAACATTAGTTTCTCCTGTCATGCTCCAAAAGCTATTGGGAATCTTCAGCAGATCATTAGATATGCTACAATAAAGCTTTGGTACATTCTCTTTTCTTTCTTAAATTACTTCTTCACTGTCCTATCATTCCCCGTCACCGCTGGCATTGCATTATTATTACAGCTCCCCTGAAACTTGCACTAGAGCTATGTCTCCAGGCCATAGGATGCCATTTTCAATTGAAGCTTCTGCTTGAAAATATAAATTAAGAAAATTTCATTATCTTCTGCCAAGGGCCATTATTCACCACTGTTCTAAGGAAGATTAAAAATGCAAAAATCTATGGACTTGAACAAATACTCCAGAACTAAAGTGAAAAACACAGTGTATCTTGACTGGACCAGAAAGCGAAGTACTGGATGGAATCTGAGAAGCAGATTCTGGGAAGATGTTAGCATTATATGGATCAGACTGACTGACTGAGGGAAGAGGTGATCTTTCCAGGTAGAGGTCACATCAGTCACATAAAAGTCGCATACAGTTTCTTTCCAAGTAGTTCTTTCAGTTTGCAGAATTAAGGTACGTAGGAAATAAAAGTCCACATGTCAATTCATCCTTCAAATGTCTTTCTTTTGTATATATAACTTTGACAAAGATAATAACATAAACCAAACATTGTTCCTTTTGAAAAAGGATATTGGTTACCATCTAGCCAGAAATGGGCTATCAAAAAAATTCTGGGTATTCCTAATGCTGCACTTCTGTGAATGCAGTGTTTCACTAAGTAATGTAAAACTGGCAAGCACAGAAAACAGTCATGTGTGCTTCACTTTAAAAAGAAAAAAAAAAAAAACACCTAAAACCAAACAGATACAGTATAAAGCCATATTTAATATAATTAATTTTAAATACAACTGTCAATACGATGAAAAAAATCTATCTTGGTATGTTTTGAAATTTTTAAGCCAGATCTGACAATACTTCTCTTGCAGCATATTGATTAAATACTTAAAAGCTAGGATGATGACATGTTCCCGCATATTGCCTGCAGCAACCTGCTTAAACACCACGTGAAGCACGTAAACTCTGAGTTGTAGCATCACATACTCCATATGGTCCTTCTTGTTCCTTATTCACCCTGGGTGAGCTGCAGTGTAAGTAAAAAGAGATGGGAATGTGGGATGACTACACTTCGTGTATCGACTTTTAACAACAGCTTATTTTAAATGGAAAAATTCCTGCACCTCTTTAACCCAGAGTAAATGGCTGTCTTTACATATGTATTCCTAATGGTCTACAACTGCTTTGTGAGATGTGCTCCTCTTTTTTTATCCATATTCAGTAGACCTCCACTACTGTTATTAAACTCAAAGTTACATATGTATGAAGATGTCAGATATTACTTAAATGCTATTATTAATCTGGACTCAGAAAATATGTACAAAAATTATATATCAAATAGCCAGAAAAAAGAGATTTTGTTTTAGGGGTGTATACATACATACATATGCACACACATACCACAATTAAAATTAGTTGAAAGAATGTATTTAAATTCTGAGTTTCAAATTCACCTCACAAGAAATACATTATTACATACTGAATCCTAATGATTTCACAAATTGGGCCTAACCAAACCCTGAAAAAAAGACCTGTTAAAAAAAAAAACCCAGCCTTCCTATAAATCCCTGATTTTAAACAGCATTGGCCAGCCTTCGCTGCAATATCCATAGCACTCCAGGAACTGCAGCAGCAGCACAACCCTACCCATGCAGGAGTGAGAACATGTATCCCTACAGAGACCTGCTTCCTTGAAGATAGACATATAAGCCTACCAACTGGCTTTTCAAAAAGCCAGATCCCACATGGGCAATTTTACTTACTCATGAGTAAGAATTTCTAAAAAATTTATTTAAAAAAAAATTATTTATTTTTAAAAAATAATTTCTAAAAATTATTTTTGAGTTAGAACCCCTAACTCTGCTATGGGGAAACGAGCATGCAAAAGGAAGACAGCATCAATTTTACCTAGCTCAAAAGATTCAGCATGCTGTGATGGGTTTTGTAATCTAAGAAAAAAAAAAGGGAGATACATGAGCACGTATAAAGGGCAGAATTTGACTGGAAGAGTTGTGTCTAGGTATTGGAGAACTTCCTGTGACTGCTCAAGCAGTAAGGCACGCTAAAACTTGGTTTGAAAATTCACAACCCAATCTTGGGATTTTCGATGCACTTGGCTATGTGACCACTACAGCAGTAAACCTGGTGGCTTCAGATGAAAAATATTTAGGGGAAAAAAAAGCTGAGAAAATAGTTTCTATTTTCTTTTAAATGTAATACTGATGATTTGCTGAATCTTCCTAATTACTGAGTAAACATGACATAAGCAAGCTAAATAGTGTATAATTAATACTGTAGAAGGTGCACCATAGCATTGTTTCTGTTTGCCCAATAAATATGCAATAACATTTGTGTTTTCTTTATACAATGTAATCTTGTGGGAGTCTAAGGGTACACATTAAGGATGAAAACTCCAAATAGACAATAAAACACAACAGAAAATATGCTACTCCCACGGGCCATTTTTTAGGATTACCTAGTCTGATTCACTATCAATGAAAGTATATCACACTTATATAGCAAAGTAATTTAACAGAGTACTTCTTGCTTTCAAACCTCTTCTTACAATTTTAATACATGTAGTTATGACCCATTTGCCTTTTAGCATCCATGTTCTCTAAGTTCATGGCAGTCATGAATTGTCTCACTCGCATCTAAGCTAGTACAGTTATTTTTTTCTTGTTATGATTCATCCTTGTCCCAGTACTTTGCTTTTTGGTGTCTATGCTATTATTATGGGGCTATTATTAACCTGCAACTGAAGCATTAGATAAAATAGGGAAGGGAAAAAATGGGAAGAAAAAGTGTAGGTTCCAGTGGAATATGTATCTTCTGCCTTCTCTCAGTAATTTTGTAAGTGCTTTTATAATCCCATGTCTCTATCCCCACTACTTTCTGCCACATATATAAAAGTCCTACTAGAACTACCAGAGCCTGTTAGATGATGGCTGTAAAGCAAGGACAGGAAAACTAGGTATCAAAAGATGCAGTGAGGTGTGCAAAGCAAATGGAACAATCTCCTGGTGAGGTTTTCGTAGGTGCAAATCCAAACCTTTTAACAGTATGAAGCAAGAGAGACCTACTTTTTAGAGAAAATGTTTCCAATGCAACCCTGCCTCAGGAAGAAGAAATGGTAATAAAGTAATATTCATACTCTTGTCATATTATTTATGTGCCTGCGTATTTGCAAGCAAAATGCAGCATGGTATTACCAGCAGTGTATGTCTTAGTGCACCAAGTAAGCCAAGCAGATCCGCACTGCTGAAAAGTAATCAGTTCAAAAGATCCAATTAAATGTTTTACCATTTAGACAAAATAAGTAGCCCGCAGCTATGCTTATTTACTAATGAAAACTTAGCAGTGTAGCATTGTAATATCTGAGCAATTTACACAGATTATTCACACTCAAAGAATAAGCATGAGTGCAGCATCTCGCCTTGTGGGTTGAGGAGGTTTCAGGGGAGAAACATAGGGTTGGGTAATAATATCAAAGCTTTATGAAGGAGCATTTATTTCTGAGGCACAGTACTAGAGTAAAGCATATAGAAAATCCAAGTGAAAATCCTGAAGCACAGTGTCTGATCCTTAGGCATAACACTGCAACAGACTTGCAGAAGAAGAGACTCCCAAATAGAGAATACAGGATAGAAGTAAAAATCCTTTAACACTCTTTGTTGCAGCACTGTTGATCTTTTTATCCATACCTTGGCATGCAGCATATTCATAGTGTACTTAAAAGGTATGTAACTTAAAACAGCTTCTGAGTCATTATTAAATAAGTTAAAGAATTACAATATTGAAAACATACAGCTTTGTCCTTTACGTTAATTTGCACAGCTCTTAAATACATTCTAAAAAATCACCCACTTAAATTATTAAAATAAGGTATTTCAAATGGCAGGTGTGTTTTTTACTGCAAATTCTGAAATGTAGAATCCTTGGTATGCTTTTTAATATTCACGCTTCAGCACAGCTCAACGAAAATTCAGCTTGGCTCACTATGGGTCTCTCGAGTTTAACACAGCTCTTCTGTTTGCAGAAATGCCTATTCAACATAAATGTGTCTCAGCTCTAATAGGAAATTAAGACTTACTAATTTACAGAATTGGCTGTTGAGGCAACGTGATTTCATAGGGCCCTTTGGTTTCTCTCCACAATGGACAGGATGAGGAAAATTTCAAATGGGGGTGTGGTGGGAGTAACCCTAACTGAACTTTAACACATGCATTCTCCTTGAATAATTAAAAACATTATAGCCTGTATCAATTAGGAGAAATTATTTATAAAAATGTTCACCTATTGCAGTTTGCATATACAGAAACGATCACATTTTTAACAAGGGAAATGGGAAATCGCTATGGGATGCCCTACTTAGATTAAATTAGCAAGAAACTTGTTATCAAACCATATAAAAGATACACCATAATAAGACATGACCTTGCAGAACCTTGGAGCCAATCTGTGATTTTTTTCCCCCTGTAACCCTCCCTAATTATCTGCAAAGTTACAGACCCTTTTGTGGCAGGTTATTTTTCTGTGAATAGTGAGGGGTTTTGGGCTTTTAAATATTTAATTAGTCTTCTGATATGAGAATTGTTGCACATGCCAACTGCTTCGATTTTCAAACTGCGTTCATCCTAATTATGTTCAGATTTAGATTGGTCATCCCAAACCTCTCACTCTTGTAATTATTTACTCCTTAAAGATCATTCAGTGGAGAAATATTTTTCACCCTTATGGCTCTTTCTTTCCACAAATGGCTTTTCTGGTCCGTTAATTACCCACTCAGAGGATTAGAGTTTGTAATAATGCAAGAGATCCTGCATGTAAGATGAGTTTTACAGGGTGAAAAAGAATAAATTGTTTTTTGTAAACTTGCCTCAGGGAATATCCCCTTTTTGGGTTATAATTTTCTTGAACAGAGGCCATGTGCCCACTGCTGCGTATCTACCAATTCCACAGGGCTACAGAGTGACTCATTTCTATGGCTCAACAGAACTCAAAGCAAAATGCTGAGCAAGAAGACAAAAAGACAACTTGGTTATTTTACAAGATTTATAAAAGCGCAATCTGCTAGCAAGGTGGTTTCTCATAATTTTTAATGCACATTTCATGGCTTTAAAGTTATATATATTTAACCAATAACTAGAATAATATTATAACTTTTCTTATTTTATCTGCTGATTTTTTCCAGAAGTGCTGTCCCTTGGTAGGTCTTTAATCAACTCTGTAACAGTGGTGTCATTTCCTATTAAAATGTGTCTGAGAGCCCTCACTACAAGTACTTTCTTTTCTTCTGAGAGGAATGCTTGTCACGAAAGCACTGTTATTCATTACCCACAGTGATGTCTGGATCTAATTATCATCCGGAAAGCTCACAGGGCTTCCAGGTATAGGACCTCCCCTGCAAAAGTATCCTTGTGCTCTAACTTGGAAAGCACAATCCCACTTTCTTCTTTGCATTTTGAATTCAAAGGATTGAATTACTGGTTAGAGAGCTGTGCACTCTGATTCCTGGAACTCCCAGGTTTAAGCCCAGCAACATTTAGGGGGCTGCTTTCATTAGCTTGTTTTTATATCTGCAAAAATCCTGTGTATCCTGTGGTTGGTTTTGATGCAAGTCAAGCAGAATCCCCCCTATAAAAAACACATCAGAAAATACACTGGCTCGATTCTGTCAACACACAGATAATCTTCAATTGTGTCGAAAATATTCTTGATCTAATCCTTTTATCAAACTGTCTACCACTGAAGGAGTCTCATGTGCCTGCACAATTAAAAACCCCATGTTAGCCACACATAATACTGTAATACATTTGATGCAAATCCTTTTCTATTGAAATAAGCACTGGACTGACAGCAGGAAGTGGCTGATAAGAAAGCAACAAGGCATTGCTGATGGCATTCATGATAACTGAACACTAACTCATGTGTTCTGTCTACAGCACATTACCCAAAGTTCTCCTGTTTTAAATATGACTCCAGGAGGTATTCTTTTGCTGTATTTCTGTCACAAAGGTGGCAAAATTTTCTAAGAAAGCTAAATATACAAAGTAAATGTTTTTCATACCCACCAGTGATGCTGGCACTAGAATAATATACTGAAGAGAATATTAGTGCTACTGCATCCTAGATGAGAAAACACCTACAGCTTCAGGAATGTAGTAGAACAGTTGAGTTCAATGCTGTGAAGAAATTCAGTAAACAGGGAAAGATTATAAGCTCAGAACTGTAAGGTTATTGCTACACTTAAAACTCAGCCAAAATGAATGTATTAATTAGAAGAAAATGAGCACAACGTCCTGAGTTATGGTGAAACAGTGTTACATTGCTGGAAAAATGTGTGTATACATACATTTCCAATTTGCTCCATCATACACATCAAGAAACAAGGTATCTTGAGAACCAATGAACAGTGAGAAGCAATGAACAGTAAGGTTAAAGATCACAGATTACTACTCAGAAAGGAATATAAATGCCTTTGTACATACAATGACAAAACATGTATCTTGCCAGATGAAACATTATACAGCTCAGTGTCATTAAGAAGTAATTAAGAAGTTCCTCCAGGGTGCTGGAACTGTATGACTTTGGTCATTTCATTTCCTCAATGAAATGATTTTGTTGCCTAATTTCTTTTCTTCTGTTTTGTGTGTGTATGTGTGTGTGTGTCAGAAAAAACTGAAATTCAAAGGTTCTGATAGCTACCATGTTATAGTGAAAACCTGGTGATGAAAGAAAAAAAAAGGGCTTTCAATAGTAAATTTGTAGTAAAGATTCTGCACTGCAAGTGTATTATAAAGCTGGTTTGACATGCAAGAACACTTCCTCCCCATTGATGTGTCTACAGCAGGCTAAAAATATACTGAATACTGAGTATTCGGTCTATGTAACACTCTTAAGACTGCATTAACTTCATTGCAGTAACTTGTTTTATAGGCTCAGTTCATCATGACCTATAAAATGTTAGGCTGAAGTGCTTTAAATATCTGCTAACACCATGTGCAAGCCTGGGAGTACAAGGCACTGTGCTGTGAAGCGGCAAAGACAGTACTCTTCTGAGAAAGTAGCACGCACTCTTATGTCACTGATATAAACAGGGTAAGCATGCTAAATAATGTATGAAACAGGCAGCCAATCTTTATATAAAACAGGAATTCTACTTTAGTTCTTTGTTTGATTTCATTTTACCAGTATGAAATTAATTCAAATTGCTTCTTAAAACACATACAAGTTGACTGTCATATTAAATTGAAAAACATACATGCAAATTTCTTTCATTCACACTTCTTATATAAAGGAAAAAATAAATAAATAAAGACCTCTTTCATTTGTGGCCACAGCATTTTTGCTACTTATTCTTCTCCACTATGTAGAAAAAAATGTGAAGAGGGAAAAAGCAAAGAGGGAAATTGTCTTTCAGTAATCATGGCCCATTTATTAAGCAATTAGATTGCAATTTTATTATTAGAGAGAAAAAAAGAAATGTTGTAAAATACTGTTATTGCTTGTATCTTTGATCCTTAAACTTCTCCATTTCAGCAACCTCATTAATGTCAAAATGCCATGAATATGGCCACCCCTTTTAGAATGTATAACCTGGACACAGGCAGAATCTATGCAATTCCATAAAGAAGTTTTTTCTTGTTGAATTCAACTAAAAAGCTTAATTGAGCCACAAAGGTCAGATGGTTCTTTTTTATTATAAGTAGAAGATTATTCTGTGGCAGAAGGAAATTTCCAGAATATGAGATCTGCTCATTTTTATACTACTCTGTAGCTACTTTTTAATTTTTAAACCCATGTTACTTTTCAATTCTTTTCCTCTGAGCTTCACTATAATAATCTTTAAATTCTATTTCCTTTATGTTACTAATGAAAACTTTTCACTTTCATCATTACTGCTGACTTTATAACACTAAAAAGTACTCATCATTTACTTACATATATTTAATTCATATTAATCTGTTCTAATTTACAATCTATACCCTGCTCTGCCCATCTTCATGTACCTTTTCTATGTCAGTTCTGTTTACTAAGAGATATTCAATGGATCTCCTATAGTGCAATGAACCTTAACAGGCAGCTTTTAATTGCCTCGCATAGGAAACCACATCACTATTAATTCCACAGCAACAGTATAAAATAAAACTATTGCTTCTCAGACTCTAGAGCAATTAGACCTCTCGGCTATTTGGCTAACTCTGCTTCATGATACCCAGTGCAGTTAATTATATTTTTTGATGTTAATAGTCTCTGTCAGTTTCAAGCATAACTCCTCTTTGATGAATATTTAAATTATATTTGAATAAAAAAATAATCTTGGTTACATTTCATATTCAGCAGTCATCACAGCTTAATAAAGGTTTCCTCAGCAAGGGCTGAGATAAATGGCTATATGAACACATGTATAAAGTCCTAAATCAACTTATCAGATACTGTAGCTATTTTGGATAAGTATTACAGAGGATATACTGGGGTGGGAGGAATTAATAGGCTTCAATTATTAAGGTATTATTCTATATGAAGTAAATTTGGCACAGAAATGTATAAGTAAATCAGAGGTTTTTAATAATAAAGTTCTGACATTAACTGAACCAGGAACTTATCTTGGCTAGACTAGAAATTTGAAAACTATGTAAAATTCATACAAATTCATCCAAGAGAACAGAAAATTCAACTGAAAAATGTTGAAGGTTAAGCAATGTTGTCTGGGTCAAGTTCTCAAAAACATTAGTGCATTAACAAGAGAGGTAATTATACACCCAAAACATATTGTACATGATTAACTGCAGGTTAAACAGTCTGCACACCCTAGGAAAGTCCTTTTCACAAATCTGGAAAAAAAGCCTCAAACCCCAAAACAAAACCAAAACAAACTCCAACAAAACAAAATTAAATAAAGAAAAAAAAAAAAAACAACCCAACAAAACCCCCAAATCCTCTCCCCCACCCCCAAAAAAGGCAAACAAGAAAAACACAGGCTGAAGCATGTATTTTGCATGATGCTCAAATACAGAGGAAACAGCAAATAATACTTAAAATTTTATGTATACATATGTATAGTTATTTCTTTTCACCCACAAACAGCAAGAAAAGACTGATGAATATGTATATACTATCCTGCCAGATATACACTGACTTAAAAAGAATTTGATGGTGGTTTTGCCAATAATAAAGGGAATAAAACAAATATAAGACATGAAAACACTAAATAAAAGATCAAGCTACACCCTGCTAAAATAATGAATCCAGTACTTTCTGAAGTAAACTAAATCTAAATTTTAAATGTCATTAGCTGGTGTCAAAGATCCTTTTATTGTTTCCTTTGTAGCTTGCCCAATGCCATGACTACAGCAATGTGCATGTTACGTGCTTGCACATCTTCTGCAGAAAATTACATCAGAACACACTGCAAAATGATAATCAAGTACCACTGACAGCTATTTCACCTTACCTTACTGGTCAGAACCTTGTAATGTGAAGATTTGTATTTAATTTATGAAATAATGCTATAACAGAACAACCCCATTAATAAAACCCCTATTTTTAATTAGTAAACTAGACCTACTACTTTCATATTAAGAATTAATGGTACTGAAAATGCACAATGCTAGAATGCTTCTCAGTCATGGGTATTACTGGGGTTTTTTTCTGCAATAAAGCCACAGACTATGGTATGCTTCATGAATATTCTAGGCTCTGTGATTATGCTTACTTCATTAAAATAGGCTACGTGTGTTTCTGCTTTTTCCTTTACATTTGAGTTATAACTAGGTCTTGCAACTAACACAGAGAAAACAAAACAAAATAAAAAAATCCATTAGGCCATGGCCTAGCATAGTGAAAAGCTTAGTTTAAAAATAAAGAGCATTTTAAGCTTCTGCTACATCAAAATACTCACAGGGATGACTGCTGTACAAAGACCCACGTCTGTTTCAGACGGGTAGAAGCCTTCACTTTTAAAGGATGCATAAAAAATATATCTAATGGTGATAATCTTTTATGGTAAACGTTTGTGAAACAACTGTCAGCAAGCTGAACCATAAACCACTGGAATGTCAAAGCAAAAGGACCTCATACATGAGATCAGCATCAGTACCACAGCAACTCTGATGTGCATAAATTCCAAGAATGTACCTTATCTACATCAGGCTCTGGTATCCTGTCATCAGCATCTGCATTTCTCTGACAGATATGCAAGTTCTTAATGACCACAAAGTAGAAAAAGGCAGGGTGTTTTCTCTTACTCTGAGACACTTTACACTATGTAATATCTTTAGCAAAGGCAGGCAATCTTCAGCTGCAGAAGGAAAAGCAAAGGAAAAAGCAAGCATAGCAGCAGGGGTCAGCAGAGCCCTTGCCTGAGCCTGGCAGACCCCCGAAGTAAAGCGCCATTATCTCAATCACAGTCATTTGTGAATGGCACAGGGTAAAATCCTGCCCGTGAAAACTGTTTTAAGTCACGTTAAGAAATGCAAATCCAAAGAGTGTTACAGTTTAAACACAGACTCAACGGTAGGCCCTGAGGAAGCTATTTTTGAGGCACCAGAATGCTTCTTTGTGGAAGTCTTGCAAAGGCTCGAATTCAGCTCTGCAGTGACCCCACAGCAGGCTTTGCCTTCTACAAGCAAATACAACCCTCTACGAAGCTTGCTTTTTTGGTGAGACCTTTTCACGCCGATGAGTGAGATTAATCGCTTACACGAGATTTATCCACCATCCACCCAAGCCTGGAGTCCAGTAGATTTTCTTTATTCACTTGCATTACGGAACAGACCAAATTTGTTTTCACTTGAAAGGACACTAATATGGTATGACAATGTTTCCTCTGCAGAACTGACAGGCAGGAACAAGATGGGGGGCTTGAAAGATGTGTCTTTGTCAGAAGAGAACTCACTTTTTTGCCTTTCAAAAATATCTCATTCTGATTTACATAGAGGATTTTTCAAAATGACATATTTGTTGGACATGCGAATAGATGGAAAAGAATAACATCCATTCTCCCACTCTTGTGCTGGGAAGGATTAAGAAAAAAATAAAGTCTAAGGAGAAGGAATAGGTACACTGCTCCTTTTGGCTTTCCCTTGATCACTCTGTGGGGCAGGAGGCACTTCACTTACATTTTGAAGACCCTCTGTTTAAGCGCAGCTGTCTTGCAGAAAGATGATGGACGTAACAGGTTAAGAGTATTGCCATGTGAGAAAAGTTCATGGTAACAAAAACCCAGGCATGAACTCTTCACTAGTGTCACAACGGACACGGTAATTGAAGGTACATGTGTTGTGTGTGCTATAGATAGGACAGGTTGCGTGCAACAGAAAAAACACTCTCTGCTAAAGAGGATTCATTCCTCTTTTAATCACTTTTCTGCAGCAATGCTGTAAAAGGAAGGGTATTTAAAAAAATTGCAGTTCCCCAAGTTCATCTATTATACCTAACATTTTTATATTTATGCTTACATTTATACTGAGGTTTGCTTTGTTTGTGCATATATAAAAAGCAAAACGATACTCATTAAATATGTTTAGTAAAGATCACATAAAAATACAATTATAGTATGAATTGTAGACGAAAATAGAATTTCAAGGCCATTCTGCTGCAGGATTCACGTAACCTTTCTGTTGCAGATCAAAAATAAACTGAAACTCTGAGATCGCAGTTTCTTATGAGGATGCTTGCATGTGCTGCAAGATCTGTAGTTTAAAATACTTTGAATTTTTCCTCTTTTAAAAATTACAGCAATTATGCTCTCAGTATCAGAACACAGATCAGAAGGTTCCTATTTAAAAATTCAAGGTATATTAGCCTTTATTAGGAGGGAAATAATGCTTTCCTTCTGAAGTTAACATGAATTTGTCTGTCAACAGTAAATGCCTGAATTTTGCATCTAAATAAATTATTTCACAGATTCAGAGTTAATAAGCTGTTATTTTCTTTAAATATAGAATGTTCATTTTTAGTAGACACCCCCCCCCCCCCATCTGTAACCGTAAATCACCCAAAAAATAAAGTATACAGAATGGGATGGACCTGACATGTTTTTAATACTGGATTTCTCAAGATTTAGAATTATATTATGGAAAAATTATTATCTGCCACATTACAAAAGTATTTATTTAAATAAACAGGCAAAATTATAATCTAATTGCACTGTACTGGATTCACAAAGATAGTTATATTGTCTAACCTTTAAAATAATTGGAAACGTTCCTTAAACAAAAAGTTTAGGACTAGGTAATATGATTCCTGTTAAAAAAAAAGCCTGGTTTTAATTCAGAAGTGAAATGTCCCAGCATGCAAAAAATGCATTTTTGAAGCTTATTGTTCTTCAATATATTACATATATAACACGCCTTTGCCTTTGAAATGTACTGAAATGTATTTTAAGTATTTACAGGTACTTTTAAATATATGTTATTATTTTAAGCTAATAAAAAGAGAAATCCAAACACTATGTGGTATTTCTTTAATACTTAGTGCCTGTCCTGAGAAAACCGCATGGTCCATCCACCTGCAAGCGGTGGCTTTGAAGTTGACACTGGCAGCAGAAAGCCCTCATAAACACACAGGCGGTTTGCATATAACTCACACAATCCACCTGCAATCCACTTACAATGGAAGTGGACTTAAGACTAGGTCATAAGTAAATTTTATCACGTTAATTTTCAGACCTCTGCTGTGCCTATAAGGAGTGGTACTATTTAGCCTTATCAACTTCAAAGGCTTGTGACAGTTTTCTGGCTACAGCCACACTATCGCACTTTATGAGCAAGCGACTACAGTAATTTCCTCAGGCTGCTTTGCATCTTCTGCTTCCCTGTTTAATTTCTTTCTAAACAAAGAGGAAATGGAAGAGATTTCTCCCTGCTAAAGGACAGCAGAGCACCAAGGAGCCTGACTGTTTTAAGATCTAAATTGCCTGAAACGCAGGTCCTCTGCCACTCTCACACTACTCCCTCACCAAATATTCTACTAATAAGCTTATTTCTAAACTCAACTTTAGCGTGTGGTAGGATCTCTCCAACTTGACTGTATGCAAACGCCAGGGTTAATTATCAGAGAAGTGTGAAAGGGGAGACGGATTTTCTAAAGGTCTAGTCTCTTCAAAGATCTAATTTTACCCATGCCAGTCTGAAGTTTACATGGAGTCTAAATACATCTGAAAGAGTTTATTCTGGAATAATTGGGATCTAATTTCAATCAGGGACTAAAAATTTAATAACTACTTTACAAAGGTAAAAGCAAAGCAATGAAGTCATTAGTGTTCTACTCAGGCTTCCTAGGAAAGCATTAAGTTAAAAATCTTTTGAGAACTGCAGAGAAGAAAGAAAAGGGAGGGAGAAAAGATAAAGTAGCAGTTTCTTCTGAGAAAGAGGAGCTGATGCACCGGTGGACACCCTCAAAGTTTGTGTGCTAGTATCTCAGCTCTCTGGAAGGGGAGCAGGGTGTGTGATTACATGGCTTCGTGTTCAACTGGAAACCTCATCTTATTTTTCAATCTTCAGATTTCACAGTATAGATCTCATTAAGCTAGTGTTTTCACGCTGTAACTCCAGTAAATGTAGTTGCTGTGCAAAAGCTGTGGAGTAATGTTACAAATGAACAATGAGTATTTAATAATTGCCGTGGAACATTTAACTGCAGGTCTAAACTGAATTGAGTGGTCAAACACAGTGGTAGAAAACACTGCTGCCTGAAGTGATAAAAACGTGTCATTAGTCCTTAAAAGTAAACACTGTAGGATTTTAATTAGCAATCTAGAAACAATTGCTGATTATTTTAAAGGTATGGAAGAAAAGTTTTGCTTGTGATCAAATGTTCTAACAGATTTTTTTTTCCTAGTCAGTTAAAAAAAATCCCCAATGAATCTGATAGTCCTTCAGGTGAGATTTTTCTATGCAATTGCTGCCATCAAAATACAGCTGATGCAGTACTTTCAGATATCAGATTAAGGACATGGGCTGAGTACCAAATAACAGTTTGCCTTAGACAACAAAAAATTATGATCACCAATGCAGTTATAAATAGATGAGATGCAAGAACTTTAAATCTTTCATATGAACTCTGCAATGTTCTTCTATGCTTGCAATATAGCACAAATTGAGCAATTCTGAGAAAAAATTAAGGCGAGTGACAGCTTTTCTACTTAATGACAGGACTGAGAGAGAAAACTACGAAAGCAAACTTCTAAATTACTATAAATGCCAGAAAAAAAAAATGGAAAGCAAAGTGTCAAATGAGCTTTGCCATTCATTCAGGCCACAAAGAAAAAAAGGAACAAAAACCAGAAACTCTCTGAGCACAGGTATTCTGAACCAATGTCAGAGACCTGATCACAACTTCACCTTAATCTGTTGAAGAAAAGGTAAGAGTGGAAGACTGAGGAACTTCAAAAATATTTTCTGCTATCATAAACTTATAGTTGATTAATTACAAAGGGAGGATTGAAATTTCAGCTTTCCAGTAACAGTTTGATGTCACTTTAAGCAAGATTGTGCCTCTATATTTGTCTCTGACTACCTTAATCTGTATATTTGCTGTGAACATAAGGAGGACTTTGATCAAAACACAACATGCATTTTACACAACAAGGAAGTCTACAGAGAGGCACTACATTTACAAAAGCAATTGAAGGTGGTTTCAAAGGGAGTTGACAGATTAGAGGATGATGACACTGCTGCTGCAGTCTCAACGGAAATCTGGCTTGATCTAATTAACAGCAACGAACTAGAACCACAAAAAGATAATTCAAAAATGATTTAAAGAAGTTATATTACCTTTTTACTAGCATAGTGATGGAGCCTTTCCTTTACTGATCATAGAACAAGTCACAGGTTGAACACAGAACAAGAATAAAAGGCCTGATATCCTTAATTTACCTCCAGCATTTGAAACTGAAGCCTGAGAGCTAGCCAAAATGTTTTACTACAGAAGTAGAGAGAATCTATGTATTCCCATGAAAATTATGAAAAAATTATAAGTCACACTCACGATAACTTTAGCCAATTGGGAAATCAAAATGGAAGACTATTTTTAAGACGTGACTGTATCTTACTGAGTTCTACTATGTTCAAACAGAAGACAGAACATGGAGCACAGCATGAAGGACAACTTGCATGTTTCATTTCAGACACCTGTGCACATGCACCAGAAAGCTCCCATGTTACTCATATCCCTTTTCGGTACAGATTCCTCATCCTATGAAAAATGCACTGGGAGGAAGACTTCCCACCAATCCTGAACTTAGGCTTGTAGTTTAAGCCAGTAACAATGCCAGTGACCAATTTGTGCTGACACATCCACAACTCTCAGTACCAGGTGACTGCTGCCTATATGCAGCCTTATAGCACAGGAATTTCTGTGAATCTTAGTTATGATGCACTTTTTGTACATAAAACACTTATTGGAGCTTTGTGACTTGGGTTAATGGCACATTTGACAGTACTAAGTTTATGGTTGGATTAAATCTCAAAGGTCTTTTCCAGCCTACGTGACCCTAAAATTCTTTGGCTCTTCTGACTGATTATGATGTCCTCTGAGTGACAAACAGGCATAATTCACTGTGAGGATGGTGAGGCACTGGAACAGGTTGCCCAAAGAAGGGGTTAAATGCTCCAGCCCCAGCAGTGTTCAAGGCCAGGCTGGACAGAGCTTTAGGTGACATAATCGAACGTGAGGCATCTCTGCTCATGGCAGGGGGGTTGGAACTGGATGATCCTAAGGTCCTTTACAACGCTAACTATTCTGTGATTCTAAACTTGAGCTTATATGCACATATTCTGTACACACTTATATAATGGTATGTTACCATCTTGGTATTTAATCATTCTGACATTTTCCATTGCATGCATTTTACAGGTGTGAACTATGGCAATAATTTACTGCATTCATACGAAATGCGTAACTTTGCCAGGGAATGTAGAAGTTAATGAAAAATGCAGCAGCTTGGACACAATTTGAATACTGTTTGACCACCTAAAAGACAAGAAGAAGACAGAGAATCTCCAAGTAAAATGTTTCTTATTGTAAGTAAATAAATTCTCCTTGCAGTTATCTTCCCACATTTTAACTTTTACTCGTGGAATTAAAGAATTCCCAACTCTCTAATTGCAACTGATACTTTTTAATACCTTAATATTATCTGATAGAAATAATACTCCTCAATAGTAAACTGGCAGCTATGACTCAGTACTTCCTACAGTATATACCTCTTACTGTATTAATTCAGGCATTTTTCCTCTTTAGTACTCAGATTTATATATATATATATTTACCTTTGTGTCATAATTTTGTAGGCATCTGGAAGGAAGCATTCTGTGTTCTCCATCTGGAAAGGGTCAGCATCACAAATCTTGTCATCTGTCCTTCCATAGTTAGCACTTTCTATCATAATAACATCACTTCCAGGACACCGGAGGTCAATGGAGTAGCCTTCACAGGAGAGCTCCCTCCTAACCAAACCAAATGGTAGTGCTGCTCGGCTGAAACCTGAAAAAAAAAAAGAAGAAAAAAAGGGATTAGACTTGAGCCTAAAGAATATATTCATTGCACTATTCTTCTTTGTCACATAAGGGCCAGTTCTCATCAGCGTGCTAAAGGAAGTGCACCTTTAAACAGTTTGCCCTGGTACCATGTTACGTAAAGCATTTTTCATGAAACTGTCATACCCCTGCACCACTGCTGCTGTGTCCTTAACCTGAGAAAGGAGAAATCACTCTTCATTTATTCTGACCCTTGCTAGTGCTGCCTGTCTGGATGGCTACATTGCATGTTCCTGTTCCCACCTCTTTTCTCTCTGCTTCCTTCTTCCCTATTTGGGCACAATCAAGCTGTGTCTGAAAGTGGGGACCAGCAGAACAGGCAGGATTTGCAAATGCAGAAGTAATTTACAGAAAAAAAATAATAAATCTAACCAAACAAAAAAAACTACAAAAACACCCCCCACAAAACCATAACTCCAACTTCATTAGTCTTTCTTAACCTATATAAGAAAAACTTTTATGAGAAACTTAACATGAGCCAGCAGTGTGCACTTGCAGCCCAGAAAGCCAACCGTATCCTGGGCTGCATCAAAAGGAGCATGAGCAGCAGGTTGAAGGAGGTGATCCTGCCCCTCTACTCTGCTCTCGTGAGACCTCACTTAGAGTATTGTGTGCAGTTCTGGTGTCTTCAACATAAAAAGGACATAGAAGTGTTGGAACAAGTCCAGAGGAGGGCCATGAGGTTGACCAGGGGACTGGAACACCTCCCATATGAAGACAGACTGAGAAAGTTGGGGCTGTTCAGCCTGGAGAAGAGAAAGCTGATTAGAGACTTCATAGCAGCCTTCCAGTATCTGAAGGGGGGATATAGGGATGCTGGGGATGGACTCTTCATTAGGCACTGTAGTGATAGGACAAGAGATAACGGGTTAAAACTTAAACAGGGGAAGTTTAGATTGGATATAAAGAAGAAGTTCTTTACTGTTAGGATGCTGAGGCACTGGAATGGGTTGCCCAGGGAAGTTGTGAATGCTCCATCCCTGGCAGTGTTCAAGGCCAGGTTGGATGAAGCCTTGGGTGGCATAGTTTAGCGTGAGGTGTCCCTGCCCATGGCAGTGGGTTTGGAACTAGATGATCTTAAGGTCCTTTCCCACCCTAACTATTCTATGATTCTCTATCTTCCTTTCTCCAAGAAGAGCTGTTTTCTTTTGCTTAGTTATTTTATGGACATGTTTGTGCCACCAGATCTTATGTACATTCTGATCTTTTACCTATTTGAACTTCAGCGTTTAAGTGCCTTTTACAGAAAAAAAACACAGCTGAGATTCTGAACAAATGCATAAATGATCAGTACCACAGACTGCAGATCTGTATTCCACACTTTCTTGTACACAGCTACTGGTGGATTAGTATTAAACAGAATATTTCTGTTTCTTACAAAATGTGTGCATTACTGACTTCTGGAAGACAAGTTGGGTAACATGGTACTGTTAAAGACCTATTTCTTTAAAATAGTAAATCCTTTGTACATTTTCACCAGACTTACAGATAAGCCTATTTTTTAAAAGTCATCCTAATACAGCAGCACAAGACCATTAATATTTCAGTGCAGGCTGCTGGAGACAAGTTGTGACAGCAAAGAGAAATAAACAGTAAGTATGGAAAGAGGGAGCTCTACAGTGTTTTGAAGGCAAAGAAAATAAACTTTTCTTTAAAAGTATGATGGGTTAGAAGAGGCAAGGAAGCAGGATCTAAGAAGATCAAGAACAACTTGAGATAACCCCTTGATAGTAAATTTTCACACGAACCAGAGGTTGCCAGTTTTTCTACTGAATTAAAGATCTGTGGATTAAAAATACTGTATGAAGATAACAGTCTGTTAGAATTGCAAAAAAGAGCTGTTGATAATGATCACACCAGTGTCTGGATGTAGCTTCCTGGCAACCAGAGCCCATCTACCCATCCTCTATCTGCAAACCCCGCCTTCCCTTTGCACCAGCACCCGCTTTTGTCCAACTTGCATAGTAAACTAATTCAAGAGGCTGGTCTGATTCTGACCTCCCTCTACTGCAGAAGAGCAGATGAGGTATCAAGAGGACCAGCTCATTGGCTGTGTGGGAATTTATGCCAGCACAAGGAATGCATCAACCAGGTCTGCCTCTATATTTTGTGGAATCGCATCCAACAGTACCATTACTCTGGTGGTATGTTTCAGTATCTGTTAATACAGGAAGAAGCCATATTGCCATGGAAAGCACCACAATTCCATCTCAAATTCATTCCTGTCGGTTCAGCTGCACATACCATGTGCAATAGCAAACATTATTATTAGAGGCGTGCTAAAGTATCATGAGCTGAAAGATGGAAAGAGCTAAAACACGAATTCGTCACATTAACACCCTACATGTTCCTCCCATGCAGCAAATTAATAAAACGAATACAGAAACTGCTCACAGCTCAGTGCGGGCGTGAAATGGGCATAGAGAGGGGTGTGTGCAAAGCCCCTACCACACATGCATACAGCAGCTCCTTTGATTAATTATCATCACGACAGCCGTGGTGGGACCAAATATAATGCTGCTAGTGACTGCCATTCTTACATCCTACTACTGCTGTCAAATTTAATGCCATCCATATAAAACTCATTCTGCCAGCTGCCGGCAATGATGCCTGTATCTCCGGCACACAGCAGGGCTTCCTCCAGAGCACGGCACCACCATGGCCTGCCTGGAGAGTCTGGCCGCCCCCCCACCCTCCCCAAACTTTTGGGGTTTGAGGAGAGAAACAGCAGCTTCAGCTGTCCAAAGAGTATTCTGTAGAAAGGCACATGGGGAGGGGAAGGGGTAGCATAGGGTACAGCTGCTGAGGTGTCAGTGGCTACACATGCAGCAGCAGGGCAGGAACGCTATGGGGCCAGGGCTGACACTGAGCTGCCTGTGACAAGCACTGAACCCTTACTGTAGATCCTGCAGCACAGTCTCCACGTCTACTAGGAAATACCTTGAATTCAAAGATGAGAGCTCTGCAGTTTGTTACAGAAATCAGCTGCCTGCAAATCTTATTTCATCATCTATGGCAACTGCTCTAAGTACTGTGAGTGCGTTTTATCCTGCAACTTTTCCCCCTGCAGGCATTCACGAGAAGTTCTGTATTAGGACAAACATTAAAAATACTAGAGCAAGGTTAGATCACTTCACAGGCAACAGAGGACACACCTGAGATTATAATGTAGGTGTTACATTGCAAAAGCAGCAAGCAATAAAGCAAAACAGTGCAGCAAGTATTAGGTGTGGAGACTGCTCTAAGGAATTTCTCTGGTGCAGGAAGAATTTTAACTAGGTAAGTTTAAAGTCCACTAACAAAGCTGCTGTGATCTTTATGCTGAAGCTTTATTTGTAATTTTTTCCTATCAACAAAGGAAAAATAAGTGTATCAACAAGCAAAGTGTAATTCAATCCATCTCGCTACCCTGACAATCGACGAAAGAACTTGTGGGAGGCCCTGTGAGCGAAAAATCAATATTGCAGCTTTGTGCCGTGCAAATGTGAATACTGCCAAATAGCAGTGCTTAGGGTAAAATGAACTGTTTTGCTCCATTTTCTCCTCTCTGAACAAATGATTTTGAAATGACAGCTCTGTTTGGAGCTATAAAACGTCAAGCAATAACTCCCTGCGCTTTAGGCAAGTGATTGGAATAAATACCTTTTGGCAACAGGTGCAATGACTTAGGACTGAAATTCATTTACATTCAGAAGATAATTCCCAATAAACAGATGCAATGCCACAGGATGGAAGTTTGAATGACCAATATCTGAATGGTACTGCCTGCTTCTGCATCATTCCAGAGCTTTTTAGATGTAAGTATGTGGCTCTGTCAATAATTACTGTTGTCACCAGTAACTTTTTATCTCCAGTGCAATTCCTCATTAATATTTGCAATGCTGTGTTTTCCAGCCAACCGGTGTTCAGCCTGCTGCTTGCCTTACTGTATCTTGCATAAACCTATTTTGTTTGGCTGTCCTCCTGCAGTTGAAATCAACATTCCTTGTCTTCCTACTAATTGTTTCAAGGCAAGACTGTTCCATGGGTGGCACTGCTGTCTGCCACCCAAGAATGCAAAGTGCTTCCCGATTGCGAAGATCTTTCTGTTGCCCAGATAGGACTTCTAACACAGCCTTAACATTAACTCAAGTAAGCATCTATTACCAGATGAAACATATGCTGTCTCTGATTCATTTGCCTTTGCATATATAAATCAGCGTTGTATGTGGTGGTTTGCCGTTTGGCTCTTTTTTTTTTCCAAAATGGAAGAAGATTAATACCTAATGAGAAAAAGAGTGTGCTTTCTGTCCTGCTGACTGTTTTGATTATAGAAAAGCTTCCTGGCAAACATATGTTCCCTCTACGTTTTATCTGCTCACAAATTAGTTGAGTGCAGGCTCTTTAATTTAAGAAGAAAATAAACTGCTTTTGAGAAATTGCATTCCCAAGGAAAAAAAGGTAGAGGGGATTTTTTAGTGGTAATATACATTCTGTAATGCTTTATTGATCAATCCACGTAGAAAAACACACTGAGAAAAAAAAAATCCATATGAAACACCACAAACAAAAATCTTTCCTCTTATACTTTATGAAATTAAAATGAGAGTTCTAGCAAAGAAATGTAACTCAGAACCCTGTTTCAGAAATATGTTAAATTCACATTTGGCTGAAAATCATTCTATGTAAGTTTGCAATGCCTTATTTACCATTCTATAGTCTTGGTTCCTTTATAGAAACTATTTGTCTTTAGACAGATAACCTAAATTTGTCAAAGTGCAAAGAAAAGTTAATAATTCACAGCATCCTGCCCACTAGCGCACCATCTTTTTCAGCTGTCAATAATAAGAGAGTGTGCTAAGTTTGGTAGATTAAAGTAAATAGCACCACCACGTTTGAAAGTTCACCCCATACCGAGGAAAAACAGTGGAATGTAAACAGGCTAACATCAGTACTCCTTGATATCAGAAGCAAGGAACCTTTGATTAAAACTTAAAGCACAGAGAAAGTCAACATGGAAATATAAAATTATTTCAAAGAATGCAGATACTGGAGGAACTGAGTATCCAAAACAAATCTTTACAGAAACAAATATATATGTGTCTGAGAGCAACGAAATATTGCTTCTTGTGTTTTTGGCTCTAACAGAAAGGTCTTTTGAAAAGAGCACATCTTTTCAAACAGAATGTTTACAGTCGTCTCTTTCACAATCTCTTTTATTTTACCAAATCATGCAACATGATGATTTAAATTCTACACAAGATGAAGTGATGCATCTTGGGCATCATTTCAATAATATACATTGAACAAATGAAAAGCCTGACAAATACTCTGCTGAGAAGCCTCTTCCAGCGAAATGTGTATGTGCGCACACGGAGGTTGCAGAGAGACAGCTGAACATACTTTGCCATCTGAAAATCATGCAAATTCTCAACATGGGCTTCGCAAAGCTTTTATAATTCCGCAGTAAAGCCTCAGCATCCTGCAGTTTCTAAAGAATCCCACGAACTCTGTCAAGGGAGACTTCTCCACGTCTCTCAGCACTGCATGTATTTCACACAGACAAGCATGCTATTTTGTTAAACAGCTTTGAAATTATCCAATCCTGGTCAACAGATCACTACCAACTACTACAAAGACAGAGGCAATTTAAATGACAACTGTGCTTTCTAATTCTATCTTTGAAGGAAAAAGTCATTCTGGCAAGCATGTCTATTAAAAGATTACACTGGCACAGTAAGAGCTTCTGATACTGCACCGAGATCTGGAGTTCACAGCACTCAGCTCTTCTTTCAGGAAAACCCTGCAGCCAGTGCACAGCCAGCCTGTGCTGCAGCCCGGCAGACAAAACCCCACTGTTCAGTCGGGGTCAAGTTAGGCAGGAAGAGATCATTTAAAATATATTCTCCAGCAGCTGTATTCTTTGCCATTTTAAGTATATATTCATTTTCATTTGAGATGCTGGAAGAAGGGGACATCTAGAGACAAGGGATTATTCATTGAAAGAAACCTATTTTCTAGCAATGGACATCTTCCTTGTTTTGTTTTGTTTTGTTTTAACTCATTCATAAAAATGGGATTAACTCAAAACAAGGTATGTGAAAGTATGCTCATTATTTGAACTTTAACAAAGAGGTCTGAAATCCTAAGGAACAGACTTGACTAAATTACACTGATGCATGACAACTATTTCATTGATTAAATTAGCTGTGAGGAGTGTTTTTTAACACTGGTTTCTAGAATTCTGTTTCTTGGACATACTGTTTCATATTTTAATTAGTTAGCTAAAATCTGGAAGTATGTCTCTTACGAAATAGGAATGCCAATTGCTATCAATAAAGATTTTAGAAATATTAACTAACCTACCTTTGGGTTTTTAAAATTATTTTTTACATTTTATTAGATCAATATTGAGTCTTAAAAAAATAACATTTAGAAAACCTTTAGTGTTCTTCGGTATTCAGTATGAGCAGCAGAATTAGAACTGTAGGTAATTTCTTGTAATTATATACTTAATATTCAGTGTACATAAACACAGAGCACGGTGTGTCTCTGATTAATGAAAGTGAGGGCAGAAGCCTGAGTTACGCCCTCTGACTCACACAGGATGGGTCCTGCCTTCCAGGTTCACTGAAACTTACTATGATTTTCCTTCTACATTTTCCAGTCTCCATGCAATTCTCAAAAATATCCCTGTGAGGCTCTCTTCAGCAAAAAAAGGAGTTAGGGATTACCTGCTTTCTGCACCTTGCTGAATGATTCAGCAAAACCTAACATGAGCAGGAGCATCTCAGCTTTTTAATGTAACAGTGTTGATCCTCCCTATGTACAGCTGGCAAGGTTCTCATTTAAGTTCCCCTAAACAGCTCTCACCCCTCATTCAGAAGGACAAGAACATGTGTCTCCAAGGTATCAGAATTAAGGGGGCGGTTGGATTGTGTTTTTGTTGGTGTTTGTGTGGTTTTCTCTTTCTTTAATAGCAGGAGAGGAAAGAGTGCTATCTTGACAGGCCTGTAAAGTGAAGTCCTTCAATCATCTGGAACAAGCACAGCCCAGACAGCAGCTGTGCACGAATCCCCACGTTACCCCATGATGTCTCAACCCTATTTTGAAGGAATTGTCAGTATGGGAAAAGAGACAGTTTGGTCTTCATGCCCATTTAAGCCTTCACCTGCCTGGCGAGGCTGCCACAAGAGTACTAATTAATGCTAAATTGTGAAAATGGGCTTCTGCACTTCCAATCCAGCCACACTGAAACTGGATAGAAACCGCTAATTCCTTTAATGAAAGTCACAAAACCAGAGCCTGGCTCCTGGCAGCATTTTAGCAATGACTACATGTGGCAGATGGAAACCATGTGACTTAAACATGAAAGTCTAAATATCTACTGTAAAAATGTGTTGTTCAGTACTCACTTAGAACCAAATTTTATTCTCATATGCATGCACCTTTCCCATCCCTTTGCAGTGGGAGCTGTATGCATGAGAGCAAAACTTTGCCCTCTTGATCTAAAATTATCGCAGTTTGAAACAGTATTCATCTGTCAATGATATTTCTTTTCTTTTGCCAGCCAGATGTCTGTTCTCAGGCTGCAAGAATCTCCTTCCTTTTTTCCTTCACATCATACACACTTGATCCTCTGCCAGCTCGCAAAAAGCACTCTACCCTTTTCTTTCTTGCCGTTAAATACACTGCATCTTCAAAATTTCTCAAGGCAAGTTAAGTCCCATGGTCTCTGTAAATCCCCCTCCTGGAAGTTATCTTCAGTTTACCAACTGTGAACTCTCTGAGCACACCACCTGTCAGGAAGGAGAAGCTTCTGAATCAGGAACAACCTCTGAAACAGGGAGGTAAGACACACAAAGGCTGATGGGTCAGAAATGTTGTGTCAACAGGATTTCCTGTTGAATTATTTCCTCTGCACAGGATAATGGTAGCAGAATAAAAATAAATACTCTTTTATTTTCCATAAAAATGTATCTTGACAACAATTCATATTTTCAGTTATCTCAATCATTTTTTACTGGAAACCATACATTGAGGAGGGGCAGAGGAAGAGGAAAAACAGGGAATCTCCATCAGCAGTATTCCGAGGCAACAGCTGACAAAAAATATGCTTTTATTCCCATCTTTAAGACTCAAAAAGACTTATCACCTCAGAGGTTCATCAAAACCATGCACAGATGTACCATTTCCTTGAGAATATGTGCACTGCTGAAAATTAAATCACTCCAGCAGGTGACATGTTGGGTTCTAATAAAAACTCTTGACATTCTGCGTACACTGCCTTATTAAAAAGGTTATACTCTAACCTGTGTAAAAAAGCATAACATTTCACCTCACTAAAATGAGGAAGAAACTGGACACTGATAATTCTGGGTTATTTTAAAGAAAATGCTATTCTACAAGTGGCAGAGTTTAAAATACTGAATACTGGCCTAGTGTTAAAAATTTATCACATATTTAATTTAAAATATTGTACAATAGCTACAACATGGCAATATCTGATATTACAGTTGTAAAATTATAAAGTGGGTGTCCTCTTGTTTACAAAAAGAATTATATATGGAGTGGAATCATGCAATAATGTAAAGTTCATATACTCTATCCAATAAAATGATGGGGTGGAGTCAATTGTCACAATATAAATTACAGTGGAAAAATTATGTGGTTAACTTTAATGATGGCAAGACACTTAAAGAGTGCTTATGAGTATGCAAACAGCACAGCAATCCCCCTTTTCATTCAGTATAGCTTCTGAAACATTTCTGAGGACTCAGAAGTAGAAAGAAGAACCCTTGGAAACATAAAAGCTCAAGATCCTGCAGATGAAACTGCTAAACCAAAATACACATTCATACCCTTTGAAAACAAGGAGAAGAGCAATGTGATGAATGTACTTCAAGGTAAATGTGCCATCACTTCAAATATTCCCACAAATAGATATGAGACAAGAGTGGCAAGCAATCTCAGAAAATGCCTGTCAGAGAGAAAGGTCTTCTTCCTGGCCTTACCTTCTGTGAAATATTGGTGGATTCCTAAAAGACTATTATAGAGAGAAGAGAAATACACCATACAGAGTTTTTACAACATACTTAAGGTTGTGGCACATTCAGGGAATCACGGTATAATCCTACACAGATACTTGAAAGCATCCTCTGAGTAATAAATTGTATGAAAAAAGGAAAACTATTTAATTGTTTATCAATAAATTGGCAATTTTTTAAGTCCTCAAGATTATACACAGTTCTAACATGCTCCCTAGGCAGGCAGGAAGTAAGACAGAATGGGAACAGAGGTACTATTTCCAGAATAAATAAAGGAAATATGCACCTCTGCTATCCTCTCAAACTGCTGTTGATCACCTATAAAGGAACTACATATCCATATGCCCCATTGCAAACATGAAAGACCATGAAGATAATGTGACAGGACTGTTGAATTCCACCTGGATTCAAATTAAGGGCTTCTGAATTTGGATTCTCGTTTTTAATCTTGGAATTTGTGCCCCCTCCACCCCAAATGTCACAATGTGGATGGAAGAACGCTCTCAGCTTTTAGAGAACCAGCTAATGAGTGCTCAAATTGAATAAATGAAAAATCAGTATCCCTGAAATCTCTCTCTGAGTAGTAAGACAGAAAGTAAACAATTTTCCATAATTATGTTATAAAAGTTCCATAATGAATGCTATTTACATTAGAAAGTAACAAAAGGGATGAATACACACTGTAACACAAAACAGAGAGGAAAACTTCATATTTGCTAATTACTTCTATTTAGAAGCACACATTTAATAGCTTCCGAAGTTGTTCATTGATCTTAATACAAGCAATAATAAATGACAGGACTAGGAGAGCTCTGCACCAGATTGGGGGAAAAAAAAAATCATTGTTAGGTGCTAAAGTATAAACTCAATAACCAGTAAGATAGAAGCACTGCACTGTTACTACAGATGTGGAAGGCAATTTTCTCCGTAATTAATGTATTTTGCATAGTACTTCACTGTACCAGGTCAGTTTCCTTTTAAAAAAATCTGTCCCTATGTGTCTAAAGCAAGTATTTCAGGAGGAGGCAGCTGTGAAGTATAAAAGATCTGATTGCTCCGCTTTTTTCCACACCACCTAAAACGACACTTTCCTACCAAAAGCACCATGTTCTCTTGATACATTATTTAGGTGTACAAACAGGCAGAGGGTTTCTGCAAGTCAGAGGGGATGGTGCCTCATCTAACCCCCACATTGGGAGGAAGCACAGGAACTGTGGGTCCCACAGGGCTCAGCCTCCTCACCGTCCTACACCAGCAAAGACAGTCTTGCCCGGCTGACTGCCAACCCCAGCTTGCACCCATGGGGTCCCTCCACTCGTCCATCCATTTACATTGTTGTTTCTTTTACAGCAGTGAGTTTGATTAATCAAGATAATTTCCAGAGCAAGCTCAGAGCATGATCAAAGCAGCCGTTATGGCAGCGTAATTGAGGAGGGAGTTGTTCATCTGCTGGGGATTTCAAGGAGGGAAGGAGAAGGTTAGGGGTGTCCAAAGGAGGCAGGAATGAGCAGGTGTTAGGGTAACTATTTAAATCAGGCATCCTGACATAATCATTTATAAGGGAAGCTTCAGACTCCCTGGAAGGCACTAAAGCTGGATGTCCTATCTACTCAGTAAGCACGCTGCCTTTCTTTTGGTACAAACTGTGATCCTAGTATGTCTGCACTACCACAGAGCAAGTTGCCCTTAATGAAACTCTTCTCTGAAATTCATACAATCCCAAGGTACTCCTGCAGCATCCTTTCCATCTCTGCCACTGCTGAATTTGAAGTTCAGATTCCTACTGGGTTTCAGCAATGTATGGCCCACATTATCTTCAAATACACAAATAAAGACAATGTTTGAACTCCAGAACCAAAACAAATCCTATTTTTCATGATGGTTTTCAGGTACACAGGCCTCTAGAAAATTACAAGGGTACTTTATGAATGAAATACAAAATACAGAAATAATATCTCCCACTGAAATGCTGTCATGTTTGATGGATGTGTTGAGATCCAACATTATACAACTCTTCATAGTAGTAATTTTGTAATATTTTATCTACTTGAAAATAATAGGGAATTTTAGGTAAGCAGAATCTTAATTACCCCAATTAAGCTCTCATCCTGCATCACTAATATCGCTGGGAGCTTTGTCATTAACCTCAATGAGTGCAGGATAGATTCCTTAGAATTTAACCTGGACACTCAATATTCTTGTTCCAATGAAAAATGCGTTAATGAGCTTCATTAGACTGTTCCATTTTAAGGAAGCATCTTCAGCAGTCAGTCTTCCTCAACAGCCTAATGGGGCACTGGTGCATTAGTGAGCTAGGACTTGACACAGTCGTGTTCAGGTCACTGTAAGTCGTCTTATTGAGTCAATGAGCTTCATGTTCAGCCTACTAAGGGAAGAGCAACACCTACTGACTCCAGGAACTACCTGAAGTAAAGCTGACAAAACGTGTATACGCTTTTGAAATTAAAACTGGAGTGGTACAGCTGAAAGATTATACATAGTGAAATAAACACAATTAAAACTAGAATTCACCCTTAGATTTTAAAAAAAGACACAGATTTTCTATATAGTCTGCATAGATGATCCTCAACCCATTTCAATTACTACCTTTTTTCCAGTAATCTACTGGGATACGTTATGGGAAAACTAGTGATCTTCTGTGACCTTCATTTTATTTTATTAAATGCAGCAGACACCTCATGCTGAATATGAGATAAAAAATACGCAACCCAAGAAAGTACTTTAAGAAAAAATGCCCTTTGGAAGACCCAATTTCAGTCTTGATATATAATGACACCGATTTGCCCCTGACATTTGAATAAAAATCTCTATTATATATATTATTGTGTTCAAAATTCTATTCTGAATTACTAAATTTAGAACAGACCCTGCAGATCATGATTCAGTCAATGCTTTATGAATGTGGGAAATACATATTTGAAATACATGTGAAGTTGGAGCCGAATGACTGCACCTCCCATTTTTAGCCACTTTTTAGAAGATTCCTGTTTCAAAATAGCTATCCAATTGGTAGTAGTAGAAAACCTCCCAAGTATCAAAATATCACTCTTTGTTTACACAACAGTGGCTGATGTATTGCTAATAAAGCCTTCAAGGAGCAAATAATGTGAATTGCCCAAGCAAGGGAAACTGGCAGATGCAGATACTATTTTACCTTTCCTATAGCTCTAAGGATAATAGAGAAGTATCACTTTTTGCTGTCCCTTGCCTTTGAAAAAATTGGCGGGGGAGGGGGGGAAGTTGGCAAGGGTGGAAAGGGAGGTGATGAGTGCAGACATCTATTATCCCTGCTAGTAAGTGCAGATTAACAAGTCATCACCCAACATAATATCCATTGAATTTCAGTTAACTGCTGTCTGAGCAACCTGTCTAAAATTCCAAACGCTAAATGCCAAACCTAATTTCTTGCTGGTTTAGAGTCACATCAATTTGGGATAGGTGTAGCTGGTCATAATAATAATGAGGGGGTATTCAAATTTGGAAAGGGGGGGGGACATGACTTACGGAAATCCCTCTCCCTAATTAAATCAGAGAATGAGAGTTTGAAGTGGTAAATAATAAATCACAAAGAATCCTCAATCTTGTTGTCAAGGAAACCAGTATGCCTCTGCCATAATTGCTGTGAGCCCAATCTTGCCCTTTTTGACATCAAGCCTTATCATGCATTCTGGTCAGAGACTGAGAAAGTAGCTTTTCTATTCCTCTCATGCAACCCTGTAACTCACAGTGAGCTCGCCTGAGCGGGGCCATACCACAGAGGCACTGAGCACCAGCCGCCTCCTCTCTGCAGACGGTCACTGACTTGCGAGCTCCAGCACACTGCCATCAACTCTTCAGATTAGAAATGGGGCTGACCGGCTTGATCCTGGCATTGGAAGGTCTCAGCAGCTGTGTTTACTAGAAAGGCATTCCTAATTTACTGTGACTAACATCTTGAGCCTGGTTACCTCAGCCTGTCATGAGTCCCAGGAATTTCTAGTTGCCTTGAACTCGTTCTCCCCTGAGTACATCCTCCTGGAAGGAGGAATCAGCAGTTCATTTTACTCATATACATGCAAGATGCTGATGAAAGAGATGGACAGGGAAAGGGAAGTACAGACAAAATAAATGCTTTCAAAAGCACAACAAAAGAGATTAAAAACTGACTCCATGCCAAGTCATTCAGATAACTTACTGCATCATTGTCTTCTTCCTCTGCAATGATAATTACCTTTTATAAACATATCCAAGCTTGTTTTTTCCTCTCTTTTGGTGTAATCACACATAACCACTGGTGACACACCAAACCAAGCATAAGCAATTCCCAGTACTTCAACAGCAGGAAGGCCAAAAAGGGGAAAAAGCTATATTGGAGTCTCTATCTCATCCTTCAAGAAATCCTGAAGCAAGTTTTAGAGGAAGTATCTTCAAAGTAAGGAAATAGGAGGAACAACGGGCAAGTACATTATGTTCCCAGCTGACTTTAAGCAAAAGAAAACCCAGAGAGACAGGGAAGGTTGTGGGAAGGAAAAAAAACTTCTAAATCTCACTTAAGGAACTACAGAGAGGAAAAGACTACCAGATAGGTTCCTAAAGTGAGAATTGCCACTGATTCTGTTTGAAAAGCTGCAACTAGTTGATTATCTCCTTGCTATTTTACCAATAAATGGACAAATCTTATTTTGATGCCAAGCCACCACCACCATATTTCTTCAATATATTTTTATAAATTCCATGTTAGCAAAATATGTTAAAAGTAACAAGACTGATAAAGTGTGGTGATTTTAATCTATTGCATATTGAGGAATTCAAAGGACTCATGTCAAGATCTGGGTTTCAACAGGGCACTCTGGAAACCCACTACATAATTTCTGAACTTACTCAAATGTGATGTCATGATAAAATGTCATTTACAATCTTTATCTATTACTCAAAAGGGTATAACATGATAACAGTACTTTCTTCTGTCTGTTCAACTATTACTCAAAGAAAGCTATTTATTTAGCTTGATAAATAAATATTATTATTTAGATTTATAAATAAACATTATTAGCAACTGTTGTAGACTTACTTTTTCATTTTGCTTTGGTTCATAGATAAATCAAAGCATCTCAAGAAAACATCATGTCACGACACAAATTTCTGCTGTAACATCCAACTATTCCAACATAAAGTAAGGACTTTGGTAAAAACCTTTGTTCAACAGATCTGTAGACACACAGTGCATAAAAAGCAATAAATGCTTCTTTCAGAGCAGGCCCAGTTCAAAACAAAATGAACCCTCCTCCAAACTCAACCCAAATCCTATCCATATTCTTCTCCCTAGGAAGCACAGTGTAGGTGCTTGGTAACTAACAGAGCTTGGGCAAATTCATCTTTAACCAAAACTGGATCAGAGCATTATAAGGTAATTCAGGCTGAAAATGGACTCCTGCCTCTTTGTATTTGCTCAAAATATACTTTAATCCAAATACGTCTTTCAGCTGTGAAACCTAAATCACATAGAAAAATTATTCCTCCATATTTTAAAAACTGAAGCCCCTGTAGTTGTCATCCCAGTTAAAAAGGTACAATTACAGATTAATCACAGTCAATTACAATAATGCATATTAATATCTGTATCACTGTATATGCCTCTAAAACTCAGTCACCCTAAGAAAAAAAATGAAAAAGACAAAGGTTTCCATTAAAAGAGAGAGCACAAAAGCAAATGAATGTGCCATTTGAGTGTAAGCAAGTTCATCTGCAAAATATGTATGTAGCATCCATCAGAGGAAAAAATGCCTTTAGCTGATTTACAGATAATTTACTATGGCACACTCTTACCACTATTTTATTCTTATTTGAAAAATTAGTCTGGATTCCTGAGTGCAATGACAGCAACCAGTTTATGTCTTTTGGTAAATTTCAGTGATCTTGAACCTTTAGGGCTAAACATCTCTGTGACAATCTATTCCTGTCATGCAACAGTTTCATATTCTTCGCTATTCAAAGAACAGTATCACACACTTCCCCAGTGACACAACATGTCATGCTGGAGAAGTAGTTCAATATTACCCAGACCTTGCTCCATGATAATCCACTGTAAAAAAAATACCTCTGTATCTTCCGTTGGTAGGAAGCCATAACAACCCGATTTTTCTCCTCTGGACAATTTTTCATGTGGCCAATTTGATTTGTCAGTTCTTCAGAATTTTTACGTCCTCTGTTTGAGTAGTTTCTATCCATCATCTTTTGTCTTCAACTTTTTGCTTAGACTTCTGCAATTTTGAACAAAAGCTTTCAAACCTCTCATTCTCTACAATGCTTATCCCTGGACTTCAATAAACTTTCCTATTATGTGGGCAGTTTTTGCAAGGCGTTATTGGTTCTTTATCTGAAACCAAATTGTTACTCGTGTGGTAGGAACTGAAACAGAGGCAGTTTGTCCTGTAGCAGTGCAAACCAAAAGCTTCCCATTTATTCAGGTCTGTGCTAGTCCACAGTGCACTGCAGTGGTCGTGGTGCCTCCCTTCTGATGCAAACCTCAAATCACTGTACTTTAAACTGGCCAAAAGCTGTGCTGCAGGGTAGCTCCAAGCTGACCAGCAACTGCTGCCAGATCTTGGGTTTATGAGATTGGGCGTGGAATCACTAAACTGTAGATAAGCAGTTTCCAAACAGTTCTGAGCTCAGACGCAATTTCAGTATGTCCCTGAACAGCATCATGCAGAAATACCCACAACTCTCTCCTGCAGTAGTTATGAGAAATGGTTATTAATTTTAATTGGCCTAAGCTAGCTTTTAGGGAAATCATATCTTCAGGCTTCATCACCTATCTGAATAGCCTCTTTTTTGCAGTTACCACTGCTATTCATCTTCCAAGAAATACAGGCAATATGTTGGTGATCTGTGAGGAAATATAGAACAATATTAAGCAAAGATGACTGGAAGCAAACCAGAAATAAAAAATTAAAGGCACTTTGAAACAAATTGGCTGTGATGCTTGTTTATAGGCAACTTATCCATAGGTCTCCTTCTGGGAGAACAGGAGGAGACTGAAAACAAACTCTGAAATGGCAAACCACAACATTCCCCTCTGTGAAAATTACACAAACTTTATGTTGAGAAACAAGCTCTGAGTGAAGGACAATATTCCAGTAGCTCTTATCTTTCTCAACATTCCTTCCAGGTGCCTGACAGAATTAGAGGTAGTTCACAATCCTCCATTCAAAACAAAAATTGAAATTATCAGATTCAACGTAAAAACATCCTACCTGTACAGGACTGATAATTTTAAAGGTTAGCATTGCTAATGACTTCGAAAGACAAAACATTTCCCATTGCCATGACAACTTTACAGACCTATAAATAAGAAACACTTCGTTTTTGCAGTTCAATTTTAAGCATCTCCTCTGAGTCTTTGGTCACTCTGTAACAGCCTCAGGTGACCATGTATCAGAAGAAGAAACAAGGGTTATCTCACCTAGGTAGCTAGTGAGAAGCTTTATGAGGGTTTTCCTGTCACCTTTCTTCACCTGCATAGCAATAAACCAGCCAGTGGGACAGACACAGGAGCTAAATTTGTTCAAGTCTTGCTCAGCAGGGTTGCTGGAATTAGGACGTAACAGCACATCACAGTGGAGGCAGTTTTACCAAGAAAAATAAATTCAGCACCAATATGAAGTACCTGACAGTTTGGAGGATAAAAATTAATTAGTTTTGAAGGTCTGTGCTCTATGAAAAGCAACCACTAAGATACCAGCAGAATAATTTAATGAACTGAAATCTGTGGGGTTGGTTTTTTTTTGTTTGGTTTTGGGTTTTTTTTTTCCTTCTGAAAATATCACATTTTCTCTTTGGCTTGCAAAGAGTTTGAACAAGTGGCCTTTGCAAGGAGTAATTTAGCAAACAAAAAAAATACTAGCTTGTGAATTAAAACTAGTTTAAATAGAATCTGTTGTGACTACAATTCATACTAACATGGCAAGCTCTTATAGAATGCCTTTTCAAGGAAAGAAATATATTTCTTGTGTGTTCAAGTATAGAGCCATAAACCATATGAGACCCTATTTATTTCAAATTTCCCATGATGCCATTTACTCCAGCTTTTAACCTTTTATGTGACATTGAGCTATTTTACAATCATAAAATAGTAGAAAAAACGACCTGTTAATTTGAAAGGGACACATTACAACATCTCTCCCCGGCACTATAATATTTTAATTTCTTTTTTCAAGTCAAACCAGTTGGAAAGTGACCATCTGCTAGTCTTTTAGCACTATTCAAGCAAAGTAATGCACAAAATGTCCTCCTTTCCCAGCAAGAGTAGGATTATTAACTGAAAGGAATTTAGTATATTGTCGTGTGAGCTTAACAGACTGATTCACAACAAAATAAAATCTCAATTTCTTTAACTACTGTTGAATATACTGTCTATAGGGTCAGTACTTCACATTGTGTGGCACCTACAGCAGTACAAGAAATCTGAACCTAACCTCTCCAAGCAACAAATCAGTATTATCAGATTTCCTATGCAAACTGTGTTCTTCTATTTTGAGTGTTAAGCTAAATGCAAGCATACTTTTACAAGTACAGTTCTATTTCTCACTTCAAAATACACAATGTGCTTTGGACACTGGGTAAGTTTTCAGTATCACTTAAGGTTTTGAATATTTCAAAACAGTTGATAATGGCAGTGAAAGGAAACTCGACAAGCTCTCCATGCTGATAAATATAGAACTTTTTGGATGAGTAGAGCTCAGTGGAGCTGTAATCTTGGCTGGCACCTGTACATGATACTATAACACATACAGCTAGAACTGCAAGTTTGTGAGAATAAATTAAATTAAATTCACATTCATGTTAACGCTTTAAAAGATGTTGTCAGTACAACTTTGTATGCATGCAAGCCACTGCACTTTTGAAAGTTTTCCCCTAAATGTTTAGAATTCAAGCACACTGTCTTGAAGGTTAGGAGATACACTGGCCATATCTTAATCGGCCTTTATCCACATTATTCATATCTGTACCTTCTTGACATACCTAGCTAAACCGCAAATTAGGCCGAAAATGAAGTAACTGCACTTCGAATTGTTAAATTCTAACAGAGTTTATCGTATCTCAAATTGCGAAAGATAGCAGATGTCAAATGCTATTACCAAAATGTATTCTGCAGTTGCTTTAAATCTGCAGTATATTTTACTGTAAAAACATTTTTCTTTTGTTCTTCTTCCTAGTCTCCCTATCAAAAAATAATCAGGCAATTCAGGCATTTACGCAAATAGTAAAACACTTTGTAAATATAAAAGACTTTCTCAGCTGTTTTTTCAAACAAATAGATCTTTTTGATCAGTTATTAATGATGCAGCAGTCATATCCACTTGCCCAATAAATGTGTAAATCTTACTGCTTTCCTTGGTTTTATTTATAAATTCCATAATGGCTGTAAGGCACTTTAAACTGTGTATTTCTCAGGGAATACTGCACTTCAGGGACTGTTAAAGTCACTCTTCAGCTTTTACCACCCTACGTGAGGTGCAATATACACAGAGAAATGTGCTGTCTATTGTGTGCCTTGTTTTAAAGTTCATGTCCAGCAATTCTCCTGTCCTTTCTGTTTAAATTTCATTCCCTCCCAAGCCCTTTCTCAGACATATTCTCAGCAAGTCTAACCACTTCATAATGATTTTGGACAAAAGAATGGTGTTGAGTGGTACCAGGCTCAAGTTATTCAACAGCCTCATTCACACAGCTAAAAACTCACCTAGTGAGTACTCCATTAAGTCATGATTAGGGACTACTGCTCACTCATACGCTGGATTCTGGCTCTTTTACCTAAAACCTTCCACTACTCCATAAGATATTTCCTGTGCTATTTCCTGGTCAGCACATTACCAGGCTTCAACAAAGTCGAGTACACCTTGCTCATGATGTTTCTCACGATTCAGGGTATACTTTTAACAGAAATTGAAGGAAGGTTGTATGTCATTTATGTTATTTCTTTACTAAAGAGTCAGATAATTCAGTGCAATTTTGCAGGGTGCAAAAAAAGTTATAGTTAAGCAGTAAGCTAAAAATGCTATGCAGAAGACAGAGTGATTCTCCAAATGTGCCTGGATGCCATGAAGGAATTCAAAAGCAACATTACCTACAATTGCCTTAGTTTTTTACTGGCTGAATCAGACAAGATGGGAAGGCCAGATGACACTTTTAACTTATCTGGCTGTGGAGATGTAACTGTTAATTCTCTGCATGGCTCTAATTCTCCTACAAAAAGCCAGGCACACACATAAATATGTATTTATTTGCCATTATGCTGATTTTCTTAAAAAACATAAATAGTTTATCAGCTGAAATCTGTGCAATTCTGAGAGGCTTTTGAAAACATATATGTCTGACTTGACCTTATGACCATTTTCTCCTTCAGGCAAACTAATATTATAACCAGAACAACACGAGAGGATGAACATTGTTGGGGAGTTGCTCACTGTGCCTGTCATACCCCGTTAATGCAACTTTGATTTGCCTTTGTTCTGACAGTAGCAAACAGCTGCTTGTAAATGAGCCACAGTCCCTGGGCTGCCTCCTATTATTCCACACTTTTGTTTGACAAGGTCACTTGCTGTGGGGATTTTGGGGAGAAAGAGTGTGCAGCCTATAGAATTAGAGTTAAACCACAGGCAACCCAGCTTGAATACTCTTATTATATCTTTTTTTTTCATAGCACCAGCAAAGCAAGAATAACAAAGAGAAAATCTTTTGCTCTGTGAGCAAGTCAAACTTTTCTTTTTCCCAGTGTTGATTTCATAATCCTAAAACTATCTTATAAAAAGCAAGTCATGTTTCCCTAAATCCCCTTTCATTCAAATCTTAACAGGATTTATATGAAAGATGTATTTAATTACAAAACAGGATTAACAAAACCAGATTAATATTGTTTTGTTCATCTGCTGCTACAATTCATCAGGACACAATACCCAGCTACAGCTAACAGCAACTCCGACAAACGCTGCAAAAACACCAAGAAACAATCTGAAAGATTTATGCCAGTTTCTACAGGAAATTGATTTATTTTTGATAGGAAATGAGACAGACTAGTCTTCCAGAAAGAAAGGCATCTCATAAGCAAATTACTGCAATAATAGCTGCCCGTTTAAGGACAAGCAGACATTTCTTTGACTTGGAAGTTTTATAGTGTTGAATTAAACTGTAAAATCAGTTTACAACGACATTATGATAGTATCTGGTGTGATTAAATCATCCCAGAACCTTTATTTTTCATTTTGACCTATGATCTTAAAGACAGTGAAAACCATCATTCAGGACAACCTATTTCTTTGTGACAACTGTTGCTTTTGAAACCCTGCTTTAACAAGGAATAGGTTGAAAATATTCAAAGGGATGGTTGATACTATGAGAGGAAACAGCCAGTGGCAATCTGCAACCACAGATGAATCACAGCTAACTGCTTTCAAAATTTACAAGTGAAGAAAGAAGAGGTGCTAACTTTTAAAATGTCTTCCAGGCTCTTCAAGGAGTGTCACTGAAAACAATGAATGGAAATCAGTCCAAAAACCTCCACAAGCAGCCAAATGTGCTATTCCGAAGGGACAATCCTGATTGTTCAGATTTTTATCTCATCAGCCCAAAAACCGACTGAGCTCTTCCTGCTCTGAATCATTTGCTTCCTAGTTTTTTGTTAGGCCACTGGAAGAAATAACCATCAAATAATTCATCACAAAGGCCTCTGCATCCATGTTAAAAAGAAAAACTTACAGACTTTTCTATAATCTTTATTTTCTGAATCTCCTGGTGTTCTCAACAGAAAAACATGAGAGACCATGAGATAAGTTTACACATCTTTCCCAGACAGACTGAAAACTTTGACCAAGCTTGGAAGACTATATTTATGACCACAGGATAGGGACACTCAGCCTTCTATTCTCTCACCTCTTTCAGCTAATTCAACTTAAATCTTGCTCTCCACCACAAATCATTCAACAGCCACTTATATGCAGGTAAGGGAAGTCTTCCCAAGCATCAGCTCGAAGTCTTCCTTGTCAAATGCCAGTTACAAAATACAGTTAGTGACATATCTGAATTCTAACTGAATTACACTTGAATTATCCACTGCTAACAAGTAGTCATCCACAACAACAAAGTCTAATGATAACTCATGATGACAACACTCACTTTCCAATAAAGTACATTGAAAACATTCTGGTAGCTGACTGCCAGAGTGCAGGACAGGAGGTTGTTAACCTCATTTGTATTCAAAGGCAGGCAAATCACTAAAACTCATTTACATCCTTCTATCTTTCTTAGTGCATGTCAACAGCAGGTGGTCTATCGACACTACGTTTGAAATAAGTAGGTGGTTTAAATTGACTTCAAATTTCAGTAAAAACCCTGAATTATAGAACAGTCCTTGAGTATTAACTTTCCTGTTTTCTTTCTGTAGGCTGTAACAGAACATGAAGAAGTACAGCACTTCATTCCTATTTTAATCTACATTAAAAAATAACTTTTACACATAAATCTAGGCATCTTAATCTTGCATGTTAGCAAAGACAGTCACAGACACAATCATCTCAGCAAAGTGAGTTGAAGTAGTTTATTTGCAAAGGTTTGAGTAAAATCAACAACAGATTAAAAAAGACCTCTATAGATTTTTTAATTTTTTTTAAAGTACACTTTTTTAGGACAAGCAGATGAAGACTGACTCTTGAATCCTTTGATGTATGTGTTTCAGTTTCCCTGCTGCTAGCCCACTGAGAACTACTACTCTGAATAGATTACATTCACCTACACACTTGTAGGGACATATGTCTCCTATTTTTCTTTGTGGCATTGTGACTATTCCTAACAACCAGTTTAAAAACACAAATGTCTGTTGTCAATCAGTACCAAATTCTGATGAAGTGAGAAGAAACACTGCCTAAGATGGGAATCAAGGACATCTTCATGCCCAGAAGAGTAGTGAGCCAGCAGTAAGCAACATCACAAATGTGTTTATACAAACCCAGAATAGATTAAAGTAACTAAAACTAGCATTTGGTTGGTTTTCCTCTGTGATGTTAACTTTCACGTTTTGACAACTCCCTCAATTTCTGTGAAATTCAGTGTCCGCCAAAATTAATACTTTGATGTCTGGCTTCAAACTTCTATAAAGCACAGTGTCTTTTGAAAGGCAACACAGAGGTCAGTAATAACTCCCCAGACTCTGTAGATTATGCTAAATTAGCTCCCATACTTTGGACAGTGGGAGGAGAAAACATAATACACTGTGCCAGTATTACTGAAAGACGAATCTGGGGTCAGTCCCCACAAATCAATTACAATCTGAGAGGGTTTGTTTACTACCCTGTCTGGCCTGAGTTGAGCATTTGTAAAAACTGGAATGCACAATTCACATTTAAAGATTTGATTAAAGGTTGGTTGCTAATAAATACACATATTTGTTTATACGAAGGGGATTTCTTATGTGAAAAGGCGTCAGGATGCTGAAGGTGCCCCCTGTGCTACTAAGCATAAGGGAGCTTGTACTTCACAATGAGTTAAACATTGTTTAAAGACCAGGACAGTCATTAAGTTGTATTTACTGTCTAGACAGGAATAGCTCCACCTAAGCATTCCCAAAGGTTGTTAGCATTTCTAAAAATTAAGCAGCAGCAAGAAAAGGTTAAGATCAACTTACTAATTAAGTTACACTCACAGAAATCTGGAGAGGGGAGGGGAATGTAAATTTGAATGGCATCCCCCAGCCCGAGTACCAATCCTCAAATTTAAGTCTTGCTCCACACAGGAAATACCTTAGGACAGAGGGTCTACATGCAAGGTTGATGCCCAGTCACAGGGCTGCACAAAAACACTATCAGCTAGAGACAGACAAAAGAAACCCATTGAAGTTTATCTAAACTACTGCTATGCAAAAGCAGTGTCTCATTTTATTTCCATACTGTAAATCTGTGGTCTGCTGGTAGGTACATTCTCTGGTCTTTCTTAGTTTTTGGTGTTAAAAGGTGAATTCAAGATAACTGCCAAACAATGAAGCATGTTCCACCCCTAAATTATGATGTTAATTGTATGATAAAAGCGGAGATTTAGGTCACTTCCACGGTGCTTAGCAAATTCCCTAGGGCACTTGACAGGAAAGCAGAACTCCTCCAGCGAGGAGATTAAAGACATCCCATCTGGTGACAAGCATTACTCAGAAATTCCTTAGCAAGCCCTGAGACAAGACTGACTGAGAGATCCCTCAAGACTCCAGAACATGGACAGAAGCTTTTCTGCTCCACAGGTTCATGTATGTGGAAACCTTGAGTAACGCTCAGGGATGCGTTTGGTTTCCGTTGCTACAAAGTGCTCCTATTGTATCATTTGTGCTGTGTTACACATCGAGACGAGAAGAGTCTGTTGACGCAATAATTAAATGCTAAGCCAAGGAATAACTAACTCCATGTGGAATGTATGTGTGGCATACAGAGGCACTGATACCCACACCTCTGGAAAAAGAATGGATGAGTGCAATTCAAACTGCTTAGAATCACTTAAACTGCTGTTTAAATCTAAGTTCAATTACTTAAATTGTCTGAAAGAAACCTGTATTCACAAAAACAATTTATCCTTACTTACATCTGCATTATTATTAAAAGATACCTCAGTGATTGATAATCACATATATTTTAAACTGAATTTGCAAGTCCTTTTCCCAATTTCTAGATCTATCTACCTCAATGATACTTCAAATGAGATTTTTACATTCTTACTCTGTTGTTATACTTGGAAAATTGGTTTTCTTTGTTTTCTCTTTTTTTAATTAAATGACCACCAAATCCTACTCTCACTTGTGCCGGACCTTTCTGGGGAAAAAAAAAAAAACACAAACTGTAATTCAACAAAACATGCACCTCTTCAGATCTTGTGGATTATTGCCACTGAAGTTTTCCAACTTGTTTACATTCCAAGAGGACCTAATAAAAAAGCAAAGCATTTTCTGGAATGAAAAACTGAACTGTTTGGGTTTGGTAACCAGGTCGTGCAAAAATTTAAAACCAGTTTAATCTCATCCTCTTACATTAAAAAAAATTATTTAGAGATCAGATAAAAAAATATTTTTACACTTTCAGTGTTCCTGGATAGCTAACTTTTAACAAACCTGTCACAGAAATGGAATAATAGAATAAATGGAGCTTAAAAATAAATCCCAAATTAATGCCAGCTCCCACAGAGGACAGCACTCATGCCTAAAGCTAGCTTAGCACCTTCCCAGACTTTTGTTCCAGATCAAATTGATGCTCTCACCATTCCTCTTGCAGGCCGGTAGTGCTTGATTATTGCTTATTAAATGCAAACCAAGAAGCGCGTGCGAGGAAACCGCAGTACCAGCAAGCGGCACAGCAGTGTGCCTGCCTGCCCATCCCTCCCTGGCCTCCCCCTGTGCTTCGCCTGCCTGCCTTCCTCCCTTCCCAGGCACTGGGGAATTAATAAACCCAGCTCTGACTCCTGACATCACTACTACTAAGCAGACACTAACGACTTTTTTCTTTCTCTTACTTCCCTATGGGCATAAGTTGATAATAAACTCTGTATATGGCACTGGCACTCTTACTGGGGAGAAATAATAAACTGCAATTCCACCTCTTCTCTGCCCATCTCTCTGGGAGGGTAGATTAATGGCAAGGCCTACATTTTCTCTCCCCCACCCTCAGACAAAAGGTTAATAAACCACTCAACATTTGCTTTTTGTGGAAATGATACATGTGGACTAATTAGCATTTCCTAGGTAGCACACTAATAGCATTGTGAGTTCTCAATACCAGGTTATTCCAGAGGCCTATTATAAAATTTAACCCAAAGGCAGCTGAGGATTCCTTCATTTTAAGAACAAAGAAATAATTCTGGCTATGACTACATCTGTACCTTGGCCTAAAACAGAGCCCAGACTATTGCATCGGATCAGGAGCATGACCAGGAGCTAAGTGACCTAGTTAGAATCTCTGGCAGCAGGCCTTCATGTTTTAAGACAATTTGCATTTGGTCGAGGTTGGAGGATACATACCTAACATCAACATCCAGCTAGAACAGCATCTTGCAGGGCTTTTTGTATCTTCCCCAAGCAGATAACTGACAGAGGGGGCAGAGTGGACCTCTTCAGCCTGGAGCTTAGGCCTGCCTCAGAAGAGATCTCCTGCTGAGCACAGACGACACTACAGATTTCCAGCTCCATGCGTGAGTGCACATTCACGGGAGTTATTTTTGTGTGAAAGGGAAGTACCAGTAGCAAAACCAGAACTACTCCTAGCAGGTTCACCTTGGAATAACGATAAATGCAGGAACAAGTATTGACTTCCAGATCTCAGGTGGTAGAAGATAACTGCAAGTAGCCCTGAGTATTAACTCAGAACTAAGTCACAGAAAAAATACATTTCCTACTGGCTAGTCATGGGAAACTCCAGGTCAGACCACCAGAGACTTCAGATCCTACTTGGGGGTACCACCAAATATACAAGGAGTACAGTGATTTTAAGAGTGTGGAACCACATACCTAACATTAAGCAAGACCAAGACTGAATGTCTAATACCCAAACATCCCATGCCAGTATCACAAATATCTAGGGATCATTGCTTCCAAAATCAGCAATTACTTACCAATAAAAACTGATACTGAAAATAAAAAAAGCTAAGATCAGCTATATAAATATATATGACCAAAAAAAAAACCCCAAACAACCAAACCCCCAAAGATAATAGGCTGAACTACAAATGCACTGTATCTCAAATGATCTATACAATCGTTTTCATGTGAGTCAATTACATTTCCAGGAAGGCATCACATGGCTTCAGAGCAAGGCATCTGCCATATTAATGAGAGCCCAAGTGTCACAACAAAAGCACAAATAAGTACTAAATCAAAAATCCACATACTGTAAGTGTACCCTACCATCTAAAACTGCAGGTGCTTAGGAAAAAATGGTTTCTTAACTGTAACATAAACATTGACAAAAGACGACTTTTTCTTCATCTGGTGTTCATCAGAAACTTTTGCTCAAGTCTCAAAGCAGCACAATTTTTGCATCTTCCAGCAGAAAAAAGCCAAAGGGGACATCACTGGGGATGAGAAAACAAAAACCTTGAAGAGCTGGCTCAGAGTAACTAAATACTTCAGTTCTAAATTTTAGTCACTTCAACATGTTTGGAAGCAACGCAGGTTGGCTGAGAGCCATCTTCAACCCAACAAGTGTACCTCACCAGCTGGCATGACACAGACAAGAGCCCCCAACACCTCAGGAGGGAAGAGTAGGGAACAGATCAGATGAATTAACGCAGTACTTCAGGTTGCGTGCCTGGGCAAAACTGTTTGTTGGCTCTGGTTTCAAAACCAGTCAGTATTTAAACTGCCTGCTCTTCATCTCAGATTTCAGAATTGGTGTTTATGCTTTATTGTTTTACAGTTCAGCAAGATCAAGCACAATTAGCTTATAAAATACTATACTGCCTTTCTTCAAGGTTGAGGGAGGGGGTGAGGAAGCACAATATAACACTAAGCAGTTACACACTTGGGCAGCTCTAGGCACACTCAAGTTTTATGCCATAGTACACTCCAGCAGCTGTTGAAGTTACCATGTAAACCAAGACAAATAAAACTGTGCGGTCAACATCAAAGAAAACCTTGTCTACATTTGCAAAACTGGGCCAAGCCTGCTGAAACACGACATTTCTGCTGCACTGGGGAGAGTAAGACTAGGGCAGAGCAGGACCGCAGCCATGCAGCAGGCGCTGGCGCCACTTACTGTAAATTTGACTGATTTTTTTCTTTTTGGCAACAAAAATTTTTCAAGACGCTTTCTTGGATGCACATTGACGTTTTTGATCAGAGGAGCCAGGATTTTGAACGAGGGAGAACAGAATGTGAGAGCTTCCCTCTGCTCGGAACACGGTGGGTTCCGAGGCCACCTTGTGTTGTTTGCGAGCTCGCAGGTAGCTGTGGCGGAGTGGCTCAGCATACCAAGCCTGCAGCTCCTCTGAGGCAAAATGTCTATTACGACGTTACAGAAACGACTCAATTTCTATGAATTTCCATTACATGGGGTAGAAAATCAATCCAACAGAGGGTGAAGAGGTGACTTATGTCTAAGTACCTACGGGGGGGGGGGGGGGGGGGAAGCTCACCAGTAAGTATCCTTGTAAACACAGCAAGAGTAGGCAGGGGCAAGCAGAACACAAGATTAGAAGCTGTGCACGTTTAAAAGTGGCACGCTTTAAAGTAATAAGGAACACTCGTTTTCTTTTGAACACAAAAAGCAGCTCCTTCTGACCAATCCATGCAGGCTACCTGTTGTGACATATGCATGTATTATATGAATCCCTGAACTTCTGTACAGGACAAACCACCCAAATAGTCAGCTTTATCCAGGATTTGAGGTTATTTCCTGGGGAGTAAGCATTAAAACAGTCTCAGCATTTTTTTGATAAATAAAAGGATATTTCAGTGGAATTGCAGAGCCCACCATTCCTAATGATGATGTTAAAAAAAAAAAAACAAAACAAAACAAGAAACAAAACCCCCAAATCAACAAACATCAGAATTAACCATTCCTAGTTATTTAACAAAAGAAATATTTTGGTATGGTTTGTAGCTACAGCTATGAAATTTAAACACTTTCAGTATTTTAAGAGGTGCCACTTAACGATTCATAAATACTTTTTAAATCACTCTAGTGTTACCTGTTTTAAAAAATGCATGCATGGGCATTCCAGTTATTCAAAAATAGGGAAAATGTGAATGAAAAAAGTTTTACTCTACAGTATTTTCCACAACACATGTGAATTCAGACAGAAGCTGTTGATCTTAAGTGAGACCGCTACTTTTTAGAAAGCTCAGTCACATGATTTATTTTAAACTTCATTCTATTTTCTCAGTGGAAACATATTTCTACAACCTGGATTGCCTCAACTCCTGGCTTCAGACCTACAGTGAAAATCCATAAATGCACGCATGCAGCTGTTTTGTAAGATCCCACTTTATTTTCTAGTAATTACTACTCAGTACTTACAATGCCACATTACCAGATAACCCATTCCAATTGCTTATTACAGCATGAACAGGGTATCTCAAGTCTATCATAGACATAATCCTGAGGGTGCTTCTTCTGGTCTCTGGACAACACCCACACACATCCCAGAACATCAGTGCTACATTACCCTTTCAGTTGCATGAGGTACCTTCTAGCTAATAGCTCAATTAATCATGAGGATGTACTTGAAAAAGAAGCTGAAATCTTGTTTGGATAATAAAACAGAGATTATAGGATGCCTAAAGAAATTGTGCCATACAAGCACAAATTGAACATGTTCATTATAGTGGTGCGATACACTTATTAAAACTTCAAGAATTTGACAAAATCTTAATTATCATTTTACAAATTAACACCTTCAGGTAAAAATGGATGTAGATAGATGAAGGGGTCTGAGGATTCTAATAGGGTCAAATAGTATGCTGTTGAGAATTCACACAAATTAGTTTTTTATTTATAGTTATCCGTTCCACAAAAATGCTCAAAAAATGGCATATTCTCTTACAGATAGATTGTATTAAAAAGGCTGAAAATTAAGATGAAAATGTATTTCTAACTGAAGACAGAGCACTTTTTAATATTACTGACCTAGAATTGTTGAGCCTAAAAATCCATTTTATAGTCTGTCTCTAGAGTTTCACTGCACATTAAAGAATGTTTGAGTTCACCCATGTGAGGCTCTGGACACTGGTGAAACTGGGAAGGGGACATGTCCACCAGCTCACCCTCATGTTGTTCTACCACAAGACATGTTACACCTGTATCACTTCTTCCATAAAGAAGCTCACAAATATAGAGTAACAAATACGTTTATATCATTTTGCAATCTTCATTAACATTCAGCAAAGCAGTAATTTGTTGCTTATTCTTACTGCTATCTTTTAAAAGTATTTTAATAACTATTCTTTGTGTTCAAAATAGTAATAGTTTCTCTGAATTTACTTCCAAGTATGACAGTATCCGTATTCCAGTTACTTTATTTATTGTAGTTTTAACTGCACGTATTCCAATATTCTAGTTATTCCATGAAACTGGTAACATAATCATTTAAATATGAAAACATGGAGGACCAGAATTTGTTCCTCACTTAGGCAGTGAGCAGCCCTAATCATACAGAAGTCTTGTTTTATTACAATTTTAAACATCCACCCCTCATTCCTACCACACAAGTATTTGGATTTATACAACTGAATCAAACTTTCAAAACTGCTAGGAGACTGATGAACATTAGATACCTCTTTCATATGACCAGATCCAAGCTTACTGTAATTCTGGCTAGACACTGTGCTACTGAGTAATAAGACAATAGCTCGACCTTTTCCATACTGTTATCCAATTCACAAATAAAGAGCCTTAAAGCAGATTACGTGAAAGCCTTAAAGTACCCAGCATTATATCTATTTATGTTTTTGTTAGCTCTGAATATATAAGCAGAGGTAGGAATTAGTGGAGGCACTGCATGCTTGTCAGTTCTAGGGTCTGCATGTGTATTTTCATAGTCTCAGGAAAACAAGAGGTATTTACACAAAGTTTTAAAAACAAATCTTAAGAGAAAGCTAGCACTGAATGCATGGCTAGTGAAGTCATGGCAATTAAACTTGTTCACGTTTAATGAGGATCTGGCCTGTAATCTCTCACCTGCAGGAATAAAACAACTACCACGATATTTTATTATTTTAATTTCAGGGTTTTTTTTCTTTAAGGAAACAAAACCTTACAAAATGAGATCTGTTAAATGACCTAGCGAAAAGAGTATTGGACTACTTAAATGGGCACTAAATTCTGCGCTCACATTTAGTCTTGCAAAGGCTGGTAGGCTCTACTTTCATGGATAAGCACATCCTAAAGAGATTACAACATCTTAGGCAAAAGGCTATTGAGTTACAGTGAGGATTAAATTACAGAATTTGGTAAGTGTGTAGAATCATATATCAGCACATCCACCAGTTTAGTTCAGGAGATAAATTACTAAAACTATGCAAGAAACTGAATAGCCTCTTATGACAGTTTGATGCATTATTGATTCCCCCTCCCCATTTTTATTTCCAAAACAAATTTCATTTAATTTTCATTATTTAATTCCCATCAATTCAAGCAATTCACAGTCTTTTTTGGCTGTTGAATGTCTTTGTGCAAAATACATTTAAGTAACTGAGTGAAAAATTCTGTCATAACCATGCTTTTTCCTCCTAACTATTGGCAGTTAATTCTCCCAATCCACTGACAATGTTACAACCAACTTAATTTTTACATATGAAGACTGGAGAAAAAAAAAATTATGGGAACACAGACAGTTATCAGTACTCCAGTATTCCAGGTTATTACTCATCCAAAGGAGCAATTATTCCTTGATTCAGCTTACCAGGAAGTCACCTATTTAATTTTTGTCCTTCTGTTTTAAACACAGGTTTCATAATACAGTTTTTGCCTTTTCAATTCAGTTGCTTACACAGAATACTTTAATGCTAAAATAAAATGATCTCTATTAGATCTGCCAAAAAATTCATTATTCATACTTTAGGCAAGCAAAGCAAAGAAGGTAACTCTTTTAAGGACTCAGTCCTGTTAAATCTTAATAACAAAAATAATATTTCTAGGATATTTGGTCACTACAGGGTAATATGAAGCAAGTCAAACTATAATAATGAAGAATAACCAATTTAAGTATTTATAAAAATATGTCTGTTTATGGGAACTGTTCAAACATAACCCAAGAAACAACTATATTCAGCCTCTGGGAACTTTTGCTAGACACATTGTTTTACATTTATATTAGATCATAAAACATAATTGATATTTTCAGAAGAACTGTTTGAATAACATGAGGAAAAGCTGCTTCAGCAGTAACTTCATGCTGGTCAACTAGAATGTAAAACCAACACCTACATATATGTTTCATATTTGGAAAAAGCAGAGTATTTCACAGAACCAAAACATGGAAACTAGCACAGTTAAAGTTACTCCTTACATGCAAGAATGTAAAGTTATAGGTATATTTTAAAACAGACAAAGAAAATCTGGCAAAACCACAATAGTATTTTTGCATGATAAGAGAACATAATGCAAAATATATTTTACCAGTCTGTGTGGCCTGAGGGACTACAGATTATACAATGATGAAGCCTAAATTGTATAATAGCACAGAAGTACCTGTCATCCCAAGATTTCCTTTTACCTGTAATAAACTATTGTTCAGTTCATTCAATAATGGAATATTCTACTTGGGTCAATGATGGCAGCTCAGGCAAACAAAAGAAGCCTTTATGCTCCATCTAGATGCTGCAAGGTGCTTATTCAATTTCTTCTGCATCAGGGGCACTGTTCCTTACCTAATATGTATACATTTGCTGAGTGTTATTCAGCCTTTGTTGCTTCTGACCCTCACTTGGCATTTAATTCCCAGTCCACCAGGGTATTCATGCTTGATGGCACTGATGCACACACTGAATGCTTTATTTATTTAATAGTACAGGGAACAAAGCTATAAACTCTATTAGACAATATCCTGTTTAAAGATGCCAATGGTTGGTGTCAAAGCATTACTGACCCAAGTCTAGAGCAATGAATACATCATTGAAATTTAGAGAACAGTATATAATGATTACAGATCAATGCTGCAATAAGGCTTCCATTCAGAATCCTATTTAATATTTTTCAGGAATAATATTATAGTACTGAAAATGTTATGCTTGTTTTTACGTTCTCTATTTTTCAAAGATGCACATTAATCTTCACTGTTAGTAGCAAAGAAATTTTCCTCCAAATACTGCAGTTCCCAGTGAAAACTGCCGATACTACAATGAAATTCAAGATATATCCCTGTGTAGCTATGCAGAATAGTTTTAAAGCATGGCGCTCTGTGGACAAAGCACTAGAGCTGATTGTAAACAATTCCTGTACAATTCAGTAAGTATTGAAGAAAAATACTGACCTTTAGTCAGCTAAAAACTTTATCATTTATAACAATAGCAGCAACTTCACCTACAGTGGTACAGTAGTCTTTCTCCTATTTAAGGCAACATTTTCAAACATCAAGTCATGAATGCTATTTTCTCAAAAAGTCTATTATCTAAAGCCAAATAAACAATCTTTGACCAAAATATTATGGAAGTGACTAATACAGTTGGGACCTACAAAAATCTCCCTGTTTGAATACACTGACTAAAGAGAAATACCCCACAAATGCTAACAGGCAACAACAGCAAAAAGTATTTTAGAGGAACTTAAAATTATTCTGGAAGCCTGGGACCTAAGATCAATAACAGCCTGTATCATCCGTTGTTTTTAATTATGTCTTTTAAAAAAGGTCCCCTGCTGTGTTTCTGAAATACTAAATGGCCTCTGCAGCTACTTCGCATAACTCATTCTAATTCATGATTACAATATAGTACTTTCAAACTATTCCCTCTTTCCCAGCAACTACTTAAATGGGAAAAAAAAATCATTTTGTCTTAATTCCTATTTAAGCCATCCATTTGAGGCATAAGATTTGAAATGCAATAGATGCCAAGTCACAGTACATAAAATTCATGTTATGCTTCCGCAGAATTCCAGGGTAAAAGGAATTTTAAAAAGTTAAGCATGCTGATTTATTATTTGCTAGGCAAAAAAGAAGGATTGTTAAAGTTTTTCTTTTAGGTAGGACAGTGTGAACTGAGTAAGATTTGATTTCCATATTTATTCTGCTGTGCACGACAAAGAATTTTAAGATTACAGCCACACACATGCAAAGTAAAATGTTCTGCTCAATGCAGTAGACATTGCATTTCCTAACTGCACTTTCACCTTCAAATGCTGAAAGTTGATATGTGTATTTATCCTATAAGCTGCAACTTTAACTATTAATTCTAAGAAGGTTATGCCCATGAGGTTCAAAAAAACACTCTGTAAGACTCACTTAGATTCACCCACTTCAGATGACCTGTCCTCCACAAGATTTACTCCCATAAACACTGATAGCCTTTTCCTTCTTTACTCTCTTCTTATTCCTAAAATACTACTAACTCTTTTTTAAAGAATACTGCCATTAAGAATTGTATCATTTGCATAGGAGAATTACCATTGTTATCTCCCTGAGAAAAGAAGAGCAAGGTAATGGGGAGGAAAGGGAATAACTGAATGCTTGGGGTCATAAGGACTAAGACTTAAACAAAGGCAGAATACAGAGTATTCATGAATTTGCAACTAGCCAAGATGTACAAAGGACCGTGTTTCCTCTCTGTAAGCTCTTTTGTGCTGTGCATAAGAAAAAGTCAAGCTAACCCTGAAAGAAGCAGTATCTGATTTTCTAGACAGTTCCTATGATAGGATATAGCTTGGGCTCTGTTTATCTGGAATAATGTTTGACAGCTGCATCCCACAAGCACATGCTCTGATACAATGTCCCAAGATGGGTGAAGCATGTATAACAAAATGAAATTTAAAGCAAGACAGCCAAGTCGGACTAAATCCCTGTTTCATTGAGTCATTTCTTGACTGAAAGACAAGGGGACTGTCTCTTGGTAACTTACAGAGAAACCACCAGGTCTAGGAGTGGGATATAGTGTAATTCTTTGCCTTTTTTTTTTTAACATTGATTTTGAACAGCACGTTAAAAAGAAGGATGACAGAATCAATAGAATTTAAGAAGCTCTTGTAATCTGGGTTTAACTTCACAGTAACACCTCTAATCAAAGGCAGGGAACCCTCTATGGCATTTTGACATCTACATCTATCATGTGGATACGGCTTTTATTGAGCTGAATTAACAACTTTAATCAAATAATTAAAATCTAGCTGCCCAAAATGTCAGAGTAAAAGTAGTTTAACACTTCATCATTCTTGTAAAAGTGCAATTTTAATCTGCGCTTTATGCCAGCTGTTTTGTGGGTTTACAATAAAAGTAATCAAGCAGAAGAACAGAAAAAGAAATTGTAAAACAGCAAAAGAAATAACACTACAGTAGCCTGCCACATGTTGAAATTAGTACCGATTTTACTCCATGGAAATTAAATCCACCTATAAAAACTGATAATACCTCAAAAATATAAGCAAGGGAATACTTAAAACATCAAATCCCACCTGGGTTCTATTTTTCTCCTTAAATAAAAGGAGTCATAAAAATCTCTCATTTCCTCCCCAAAAGTGGAAGTAAAAAAATATCATGGGTTCTATCCTTCAATTTGTCTTTTCATATCCTGTTGCACTGAGAAAATCTGATTCTCCAACAACAAACCGAGTTTAGACAGACCAAGGCTGAAGGCTTTCCTTGCAAAATGTATGAATGAGGAACACCACAAAAAAAAATTAAAATAAATAAAATAAAATCAGTTTGGCTTTCATTTTTGTTACTCCTCCCTTCTTTTGGCTAGGTGCTTTGTGGTTTGTTTTGGTTTAAGTAGATCACCCATGCTGCCTAACTGATCAGGGTTCAGACCACACTTCTGTAGGGGGGGGCAAACAAAAGTTGGAAACAGGTCCCAGGGGTGGGGGAGAAAACTAGGATGCTTTTTTAAGTGGTCATGTTGGCTTATTTTAATTGCAAATGAGTATAATCTCAGTTTTCCATTACTCTCAGCAGCTGAAGGATTTATTAATTTAATTCACAGTAATTGAAATACAGACAAAGCAACAAGTAATTCTCCAAAACAGTGGTTCCTTTGCCTTTCCCTTCTATCATTATTGGTACTGGTGTACAAGACCATTTCCACTTTCAAAACAAAGGAGTAAGTGTGAGACAGGGGAGGGAAAGGAGATGAAAGATGATGCCAGTGCTGCAGTCATTTTATGCTAAAAGCTCTGCTTATATGCGTAATAATTTGAGAGCTAAGTTTCCAACAGCCTGTATAAATGGTGTGTTTTGTTTCAGGAAATGTCGTCTTCACTGAAATGCTGGTAACGTGTATATAATTATGTCAAAATAAAAATCGCATTTTTTTAAAAAACTTTGATGCCTTAACTTTAAAACCAAACTCAGTGACTATTTTATTTTACTACCTTGATGCCAAATTATTTTGAGTTTTACAGATACATATCTTTCTTTCAGCCAGGCTCTTTCCTTGCTAACTGCATTAACAATGTTAATGAGAAAACCACACTTTCCATACAGATGAAAAAAACCCTTCATAGTCATGGCTTCTTTTTTTTTTTCCACTTCTCGTGGTTTAAAATGCAGAGTAAGTATTGTAAATTATGAGACTTTTACCACTGCAGTAGAGTCCCTATAGCAAAACACTTCCAGAGGGCCAAGCACTGTCCCCAGATGCAAAGCACGGCTTCTTATTTATTTCAGTGGGAGTCTTAAACAGGCAAAGATGACAAAAAATAATAAGTACCTGGGGAAAAGATTAAGTTTAAGTAATAAGAAAAAAATATACCTAATCTTCTACTCATTGTGGAAAGGTGCTGACACACTTCTCACCTCTGCAAAGTGAAGAGTAATGAGACAAGTTAATTCTTCCATATTTCAATAATGCTATAGTTATGCCTAGAGACTGCAGCTAAAACTTCTGGCAAGAAATTTTCATTCCTGCAACTCGGAACCAAGTCCCAACAAGAACCTAGCCTGATACATCTGAGATAACTCACAGACCAAGTTTCTAGGTTAAATTAACACATCCTTCTACTGCTCACTTTAGGCTGAGTAAGGTGAACTGAATTTCATTAAGAAAATCTGGAAAGTGTTGTTTGAATTGGCAAGGAAACAGGGAAGGGTGGTGGGAGGCAGAGACTAGCAGCTGAACACATCTGCAGCCTCAACTCCAAACCTTTCCGGAAATTCACAATCCTATTGGATGAAGGGTAAAAAAACAAAAAGATGCAAGAACATGCACTGAAGAAAGCTCTCTGAAAAATGCTCTTTTAGCCAGACTGGCCACTAAACCAACATTAACTTGAATGCCTTGATGCTTCTGTGAGATTTAGAATTGCCCCAGAGGAAAACACCACAAAAGAAATGGATTAACAAGAAGTGAGTTCTAAAAACTTTATTTTTTTTTTAACTGTAGACAAGAAGAACAGCTGAAGGGGAAATTAGGAAGAACATGAAACTCCTGTGGATGATAAGGAATTGAGAGGGTTCAGATCTCTCATGAGATTATTACAGCTAACAACCCAATTCAGAGAGATGCAAGGTACATGTTACCACTTCTAACCCCTCACAGCACCAACAAATCTGACTAGCTACAATGTAGAAAATAAACATTACAGGCAAATATTTTAATTGTAGTGTGAATTTAGTTGGTTTTACTCTTTGTTTAAATGTTCTGTTTGCTTGGGTTTGTTTTTTTTTTTTTGCATCAACCCCAGTCAAGCACATCACTGCGGAGAAACATTGAGTGGGTGACTACAGGCTTCTCTCCCTCAGACACCTTCCAAATACTCTCAACCTCATAAAAATAAACTACAAATTCTACACAATATCCGTTTTTCATTATTTTAGTGTTCCATGTGAGAAACTGCATATTACTCATTACAAATGTCTCTGGTGCACAATTATTTGGACTCAGAGATTGCAGCTTTTCCTGCTTAAGAAGTGTTTTCTTTCCCTAAAGAACCATCTTGTCTCACTGCGATCTGCCTCTGGCCCAGCAGGACACCTCACTGCCTGCAGGGCATCAGCCAGGGGAGCATCTTCCTCCTGCCTGACATTCACAAGGCCCCTTGGCAGGAAATGCATCTCATGGCTGCTGGTCCCGTGCCCTGCACACAGGCTGAACATGTCAGGTAGATAAACATTTTTAAAAACTGAGAAATGTGACTACAAAATTGGGAAGGGATAACAAAGAAATGTAAAATATGAAGGCAGAATTGTAGAGCTTGTTTCCCAAGGAAAACCTTCCTAGCTCTGTCACTGTCTTGGTTCACTTAGAGGGTTTTCAAGCTCCTCCTCTACCCATAGCTAACCTGCTTCAGAGAGTTACTCGCAGCTACATTTCCTCTGTTCCTTTGTTAAAGATGGAGTCCCCCCAGGGCTGCTCACAGCACTTGCTCAGGGCTACCTTCCTCCCCTTTCCATCAAAGTGGAATATCTTAAGTCTCCTATCAGGTATCTCTGCCTTTCACAATTTCCAGCCCTACTCATTCATATCATACGTGGTTGAAATTTGTACTTTCCCCTCCTGCTTTCCAGAGTAAAAACTTAATTTTGTTTAAATGGGATGAAGTAGGACACCATGATCCCTGCACTAGGGAATCAGGTTTCATTCCAATAAGGTTCAAGACCTACTATAATGTACAACTCCAGATTAGAAATATTATATACTCAGAACTATTCAACATATATGTAGCTCATTTATTACCTAATGCCTCTTTTTAGTGTTTCACAGAGGTCACATGCAACAGATGAATAAAATGGCTAACATCTAGATAGACTGGCTTTTCCAGATTACTGTCCATTACTGACTGTCCACTACTGATTTGTGTCAGTTTGGGGCTCTTGTCACCACAAAATGGGAGTTCCCTTCAGCTGAATCTTGAGCAAAACCACCAAATACAAATCTGTATTTCTGGTACTGTTCTAACAACCAATTTCTTTGTTCAGATTTAGATATGTTAAGCTCCAATGACAGAAAATATATTGTGTGAAGTGTGTACCTCACTGTAAGAGGTGAAAGGATAAAGTTTTAAAATAACAGCAAGATTTCCCTTTTGAATTGCTTTAAATACTTCCTACACATCCTGAAGGCATCTACTGCCTTATGCATGAATCTAGCCTCTTCTGCATGGTACAGGGGCAACCTGTACATAAAAAGCACCATACCCTGCCAAACAGCTTGCCATATGAATTATTGAATCATAAGAAGATACTCAAAAATAGTGACAACTACACTTAGAAATAGCACTGAATTGCATAAGAATGTGTTTAAATACTTCTTGGTTGCTGAGAAAACAATGGAGATTACATACTGACCATAGGAAATGTCAGTATCTTAAAAACAATGGAAAAGTTTATTTCTACAGCTCAGCCCCTACCTCAATATACATATATATATATACACACACATACACACCTTTATACTTTTATTTTTCTTAAAAATACTGTGTGAATGTATATTAATGTAATGGTATAAAGCTGACCCAGAAAAAACACACACCACAGTTAAAAATATTGGAAAAACGAAACTACCCTTCAAGAAATCATTATATTGTACTTATTAATACGTAACACAGTACAGCACTAAAGAATTAGCAAGTTTTAATTACAGGATACAGAAATTAAATTTTCTTTTGATACTCTGACATTCTATCTGAACATCATTAAAGAATTACTTTTACTGTGTCATAAACATTACTTTCAAAATCACTTAATTTTTTCAAAGATAAAATATTTCCTGTTTCATTAAGAGGTCCTTTTTCCTGTTGTAAGTTTTGAAAAAGAATGGAAAAAAATCATGATTTTGAAAAAGTGTCGAGTATCCTCTGCATTCAGTTTGTTTCTACATGATCAATCCCAGCTGAGCTCTTAGATCTCACAGTAAAACTTATGAAACAGCTACAATAAATATCAGAAAGACAAGAAAAAGCTGATCTGACTCTCTGCTCAGCCTATTGCAGAATGAACAGATCAGTTTCCCAGATGTTTATTCATACCTTGACTGGGGAAGCCATTAAAATGAAAATCCAAGTTAAAAGGTCTGGGGCCTTACCTGGCCTGGAGGTATTCTCTGAAAATCCTGTTTTTCCTGGTCTAGGAGTCACCTAAAGAAGTGACCCCTTGAACAAGGTAAATGAGTTCTTCAGAGGCTAGAAATAAATTCCTAGGTGCAAGATGATATTTGGTCTTTGTTATTTACCCATTTCCCTCAGGTTAATGCACTTCAGCAGAAATGAGAGCTGGAAAATGCCACTGTCATAGTCTCCCATGACTACATTTTAGGCACCTAAAATGCAGATACAATGCCTAATGGCATCTATAAACATACATTTTCCTAACACTAAAGGACATACAGTGTGCACTCACAATGAAGTGGTTGCCTCTACCTCTAAGCACATCAACACTTTTAAAAATAGCTGGCTCATTGGACAGAACATAAAAGCTCTGTTGAAACTAGGACATTGACGGGAGATAGAGGAAATAGTTACAGCATTAATCTGATCCATCATAAAATTGTGCTGCCACAGAAAGGGTTAGCCCTGTGTCCTCCAACATATCCCCAGTAATGCCCAGCCCCTCTTGCCACCCTAGGGCTGGGAACCAATTCAGGCCAGTACCATGCATGAGTGGCCCTGCCACTGGGGAGAAACCAGCCCTCCAGGATAAGCAGAGGAGAAACACCTCCCCTCCATTTGGCAGCAGGGTGGGCCACTGTGGGACTGAATTCATTGAAGTCATGATACCCATTTGAAGTCCGAAAGCCCATAAAGAAAAACTGACCAGCACTGCTGTTATTTCAAGTAAACTCCAGCTTCACAGATTAGCCAGATGATTTTACCTCCAGAATCTGAAGATGATTTAAATTAGGGCTAATTGATTTAAAAAAATTACTTGAGAACTTCATTGTTCTCTGACCTTCCTGAATTGCTGCCTACAAACCCAGAGACAGAAAATAATACAGATTAAGCACGTGGCAAAAGTCTGAATTAATTTTAGGGAGCTGGATCAAATTTTCATCAATATTTATTTTATTTTAGATTGGCAGTAACAGAAACATGCGCTGCCAGTAGTTAGATATGCAAAGAGAAGAGAAAGATCTAATCCATGACATCAAAACCCACACACTGATTTTTCAAGGCAGTCTGATTTGCATAGTCACTGCACGCTCAGGTATTATTCCAGAATCATTCCTCTTAGGACTACAAATTCAGGATAGTTTCCCACCTGTAAAATGCAAAAAGATACATCCATATATATAGATTTATAACTATTCTTTTGGTACCTGCTGAGTTTCTAGTCAAAACTGGTCATCTGTGAATGTGTATTTTATGCAACAGGTGCCAGAGGAAATGACTTGACTGTAAGTGAATTAATGTATTTTTAAAATACTATTTCCTTTAGCATCCCTAGTTTAAGAGAAAATGACCTCTGCATGCACATCAGGGTTCCAGTATTTACTCCCTCTGTATTTTTGGGAAAAAAACTTCCCTTTTCATTCCATGATTTATTCTTTTATAAAGAAATTTTAACAGAACAGCACTAGAACAGAACTGTTCATGAAACGTTCTGACAACACCGTGCAGTGAAAAGATCTGCTACACTGTGCTACTCCTTCCCCAGCTTTCAAGCTCCTTTTTGCTTCCTAAATTATCTGTCAATAACTCAATGGATACACACAGCTATTCTTTTCTGCTATCAAAATTCTGTTTCCTTTTCCAGACACACAGAAGAGACAGAAGCAGGGAAAAGGAATGTGCTAGCTAATGGGATTTGTGGTGGTTCAAGGTGAGAACATGGGAAGGCTTCTGAGCCCTAGGTGTCCATGCTGCCCAGTGAACCTGCTCAATTCAATTATGGAGTCAGGTCCCTAGAACAGCTATGCTGACCCCATAAGCAAGGTGCCTGTGCTGAGCCCCAGATATTCCTGGGATTGCACCAGAGTAGCAGGGCATGAATACAGTCAAAGCAAGAGTGAAAGAAAACTATGATTAATTCAGCATAATCTGTGCATGACATAAAAGTGACCCAAGTTTGATTAGTCTTCCTAATGTGAACAGAGAGCAGCTCATCCATTTATGAGGAAGCATTTCTTGGTTAAGCGAGAATCCTTACCAAATGCTTATTTTTTGAGGTTTTTAAACGCACCTAATTCTCCCTGATTGGAATGGAAGTTAGGCACCTAACATTCATAAATACAACCATAATTATCGGCCTTGCTTCATGTATTAACTAGAGTTATTACCTTGATCAGTTTTACTCCTACTCAATGTGATAATGAAAAGGCAATTTTTTCTAGCTCTTGAAACACAACCTCCTTGTTTTCTTGCAGTAATGTTGAGAACCAAATAGATAACAGGAAAAAATGAAAGAGGAAGACAGAAAGACACACACAGATTTGTTTTCACAGAAATTATGAGAATTGACCCTGGAAACAATCTGAAATCCTTTAAAATAGGCTCCAAGATCGATACTGATGTTTTCTGAATACACTTAAGACCACTATTTTCAAACATAAATTACCATATAGTAGCATAAGCTCAACATGAATACATCAAGAAAGGGGTAGGAATAATTTTCAAGGTAGTTTAAAAAAACTCTGTTCATTTGCTAGATTCTGTAACTACGTATGCATTAAAATGTTTATTAACTCTTCATAACTGGTTTTTAAGAGTGCATCATTAGTAACTAAGTTTTTTTCATCAAAACTCTGGTCTGAGTTTTTCTCTTCAAAAAAAAGGTATTGTCATCCACTCATGGGTTTATTTCTGGTTTGGTTTTGTTGTATGTTTTTTCTGTTTGTTTGGGGTTTTTTATTCTTTTTACTTTGTTGGGTTTTTGTTGTTTTGTTTTGGCGGGTTTTAGTGGAATTTTTCTTGGGTTTTTTGGGGGTGTTTTGTTGGGAGGGGGAGTGTTGTGGGGGTTTTTTTTCTTTTTTTATTAACAAGTTGCTCTGTAATAACTCCTGAGCACTAGCAAATATTAAATTGCAAACAAGAGGGAAAAAATAAAACATGTGTGAAGCTGTAGCTACTAACAAATTTGTCTTGGGCATACACAGCTGAGATACTCACGTGAACATCATGAATTCTGGACTCTACACAATGCCTGAGAATGAAAATTGTAACTCTTAGGAGAAATGTGGACAAGTGCAAGAAGAAATCGTAAAAAAAGATGCTGCACTCACACACAGTAAGGCATGTATCTATTCTAGAATCAGCATTACCGAAACCTAAAAGAGCAATTGGATGACATCAACACTTTTGAAGTTTCTCTGGATTCATTTTAACAAATATCAGGTAAATAGAAGCATAATTTGGCTGTCTGAATTACTGGATTATGAATTAAAAGGCTCCTTTTACCATTCTGTACTCAAACCACAGTCGTATTAAGCATAAGACTGTAATATGAATTCTTAAAGAATGAGAAAATATTATCAGTGCTGCAAGTGATTAAGTCTAGCCCAAAGAGAACATGTAAGGCAAATGCTACGGAAAGCCTGCCTTTTTTGTATAAATGACAGATCAAAGTGGTATTAGTAAAATTATATAATCCTGTTAAACTGGATCCTTGAAAAGGAGTACTGAAAGGCAATTTAGACTCTACCACTTCCTTAAACCACCACATTCTATTTATTTTAACTTGCAGGTCTTTGCAAAACTCTTACTGGCATGTGCATACTTTCCTTTCTGCTGAAATCACAAGACAGGATAATCAGGTTTGTTATCAAAAAGACTCCAACATAACAAATATGCACACATTTTTCTTCAGCTGAGGAATAGCAGTCTTCTGCTTTTCACACTGACAAATTTTCCAGACAGAAAAAGTCTCTCAAATTTGTCTTCTGCTCTTCACTGAAGACTAGGAAAAAAAAAAAAAAAAAAAAAAAAAAGAAAAAAAAAGCCATACACAGATGGATAGAGATTTCTCACATGTTCTGCAGAGTGTACTGTCACCACAGGACCACCTGCAATCCTGCACTGCCCAGATAGGTGTTCTCAAAAACACTTGGGTAAGCTGTTTGCCCAAGGACTGTGTACTGGAGATAAGAGGTAATTAGCAAACGAAACTCTCCTAGCACCCCTCCTTTAACATTAAGTGCAGAGCTGCAGCAGCAAGCTGGCACCTGGTAGAGGGAAATGCTAGATGTGATCATTTCAATTTACACATTCAGCACTACATCCCATATGCTTGTCAATGTGAAAGTGTCAGTGATAACACAGATACCCTAAGAAAATGCTCTGTTGAAATGCTGACATGAAGTTTTTGTGTATGTAGCAGACCCTCTCCTCTGGACCATCTGTAACTTCCTCCTTTTCTCATGGGGCATGTGTTGGCCATAAAATCTTTTCATTAAAATTAAAAATTAAGTTTGACTTTAAAGAGAAAATTATAAGCCCTTAAACATCCATAAACCAAGTTTATATACCCACGTATCATTCATATAAGCACACTACTTACTCAGCAAGAAGAAAAATCTGCTGAACAGGAGAAGTTTGCTGCAATTAGATATAGCAAAATGTGTAACTGTGATGTAAAATTAAAAAGTATCTGGCACTCTGACTTGTATCACTATATAAAGTTAACCAAACCAGCAAAATATGACTGGTTTTGGCTCCTAATGCTGTGGTATAATTTTCCATGTCTATGTTCTGTACACTTCTTAAACTCACAGATGTTTTTTCTGAAAGGTTTTCCAATGATTTCATAACCAGAAACTCCTTAAGCACAACAAAAGTAGGAAGTCTACTTTTGTGTGAGCAGTAGCAAGTTTGCTGAATTAGGTGACTAACTAAAGCTAAGGAAGACAATGCAGAGAAGCTGAATAATTTCCTCTGCACAGCTGAGGTTTACAAAGTGGCACAGATCATCAGAAAAAGATGATGGGAGGATGGAGGGGGAGAACCAGGATCACAGTTTACAGGGCAACAGGGTCACTCAGCATACTCCTTCAATGATCTGGAAATAAGGAGAGAAGAGAGAGATACAGAAATCTGCTCCATGACACTGTCTTTTAAAAGTGAAGTCTACTGAAGACAGGAAGATTAATGACCACAGTAATGCACTCCAAAACCTAAAGATATAACTTACATTATTTAAAAAGTGCTTAATTAAGCAGTGAATTGGGATGTATCTCCTGGGACTCACTGACAGTGGACAGCTAAGAAACCTCCACTGTAAGCAGGACACTTTGTGCATTTTAGTATTTGGCACCTTCCTCCAAAGCTTCTGACTACCAATGAAAGAAAAAAAATCTGAACTGGAAGGACCAAGCCACAATGAGGCAATTTCAGTTCCCAGCAATCTTAAAATCCCTAAAGCACCTTTGAAAAGATGAGCTTATCTGGGAAATCAGCCCTTTGGAGAAATCTTGTTTCCCTCTTCAGGACAAAAAAAAAAAATCAGATGCCATTCTGACATCTACCTAATCACACCCTTACAAAGCCACAAAGACAGTCTTCATATTTGCACTTTTAAACACTTGCAGACAATTTGGGATACCCTTCACCATCAAGGAGATTCAGGATCCAGATATTCTGACTTTAGATGTCAGAGTCATACAGAGTAGCATTAATTGTGTTACAAGTCAAACTGATCCTACATTATAACAAAGAATGACACATTTTAAACCTGTTTTCCCTCCTGAGAATAAAACTCTCATTCATCTGGCACAGTGATTTCCCAAGCTCCAGTGGATGCACCTATCTCACTATTTTTTTCCATCTACTTAAAGGTAGAGCACTCTCAGAGCTCTACACCTCTCCCAGTTTCCCAGTGCCCAGGTGACACGGTTCAGAGAGGTGACTGTGGAAAACATCTTCCTAAAAGAAAGTCTCCTGCCAGTCCTGATCCACTTATCGATCTACAGCAGCACCACCACATGGGTGCCAGAGCCACCACAGAGGAGATGATGGGACAACAGAGCAGGATTCAATGCTCACCACCACTATCAGATGAAAATACTCTGGCACAGCCGTATGCGGCTCACCTCACTGATGTGCCTATACCCTGAAGCACAACCATGCCGAACCCCCTTGACACTGTCTCATGGGGCAGGTGTGGACGCCCCCCTTGTCCTTGACAGTCTTCCAAAGGCACACTCCCTACTGCAAACATCTTCTGATAATTGAATCTTAATACTTTCACTTTGGAAAGCAAACATCTGACACAGAGAAGCTGTGCACATCTCCACATGCTCCAGAGATTTTCCTGAATAACTTGTTAGCAGTACTAATTGAAAGTGTGTAGTGTTAATATGTTAACAGCACACATATGATCAAAAATACAGATTTTCCACAGAAAAGTGAAATTTTTCGGGGGGGGGGGGGGGGAGAGGGGAATGGATTGGGGGGGAACAGAAGAGATGCACATGGATTTATTATTTGGCATCTAGATTAGAAATTACTGTTACACATTCTAACCATATGCTTCATAGGTGTTTTCTTTCCCTCCCTTTAAACAGCATCATTAGACGACATTACAGGTAACTTTGAGTTCTGATTTCCTAAACACAACACACACAGAAAACAACTGCAATGCTGCTCTTAAAGACTGACTATAAGGTCTAGGGGTATATTTAAGTGACACAGGCAACTCTGACAGCTCTAGAAACAGACTTATCAGTATAGGTTACAGACATGCTATTGTGTTGCCTGTTCTCCTGAGTCAGCAGAATAAGCATTCTTGTAACCTTCAATATTGGAGGAAACAAAAAAAAGGTGAGTGTGAAAACCCCAGAGAAAAACAAAAGTAAGCATTCTAAGTCTAGGGATGTTGGTCTGTCATCATCAGAAGGAGACACCTACCTATGAGGCAGATCTAATGCGGGAGGGCATGACTTTACAAATGCTCATAGAATAGAAATTAAATTCTAGCTGAGCATACCTGTAGACACTGTTAAATAAACATACATATAAATGTCTGTCTTTAAGGTCAAACTATACAGATAATCTGTTAAAAAATTAATTCCCAGTAAAGAACATATATTTGTGTGGGTAATACAAATGGAAACTGATTCCAGAGTCTTTTACTCCAATACCTCCTTCACCTCTAATTTCCCCAGGGTTATCTTAACAATGTAGCATAACTGAGAATTATTTTCATGGAATGGCAACTTTTGATAAATGGGATATTAGGGATAAGAGTTGTAAATCAAAAAATGCTTTTGTGTCTAAAACATGAAATATCATGCAGTAAACATAATGTGCTTTGCCTATTTAAATGATTAGCTGGCATAAATAATGAGTAATGAGATATTAAAAATTCTTTTTAAGAACTGAATTTTTAGTTAGCAAGCTTCTAGTAAAAATCACCTCATGAAGACCAAACTAAGGTACCACAAAAATGTGAACTGCCTTTTTATTGATAGATCTATTGCTAATGCTCATGAAAATCATTTATTTGTGAGCAGTTAGCTTATGCCATGTTATCAAGACATAAACATGTTGCATAAAAAATTCTCAAGATCTTCAATAATGAGCTTTCCTTGTGTTATTTCTTCATAGTGTCATTGGAAACAATTCACTGGGCCTTATCAGACAAGAGTTCCCATTTTCTATCATTCCATTTTAACCTGCCTAATCAGTTGAACAAAAGTACTTTGTGTAAAATGATTCCTTTAGTTGCCTTAGCTACAAATCCCTGCAGTATTGTATAATTGAAATCTACTCACGTAAGTTAGGAATAATTAGGACCCCGAATTAAGCCAAACACAAAGTTAATTCAAATAGTCAGCTGCTGTCATTTAAGTGGTTACAGAGTTTTATTGTTGCTTAACATCTCTGAATGCTTTTAAATGCACTTTTTTTTCCTTTCTTCACAGTTACGATTTGATCCCTTACTCCAAATTGAAATGGGATCAAGAGAATCAATTTTAATCAGGTCATAATCATTCACAACTTGATCAAAAATTTTATTTAGTAAAGTTTTTCCCTGTTATTATCACTAGACTTTTTAAAAAAATCTACCATATTAAAAAAGGAATTAAAAAAATAGTAACAGAAGAGGCTTTGAGGTAACTGAACTTAGAATCGTTGAGTCTGTTACAAATGACATTAACACCACGACAAACTTTTAGTAGCAAGAGAAGGCAACATAGAAATGGTGTTAAAATGGATCCAAAAGAAATCCAAGAGCTAGAAAATAATGCATCAAAGAGGTAAGGTTACATACTGTTACTAGACTTGTTGCCAGGACTGAGTTAGAACTCACACAGTGAAATTCAAAATAATTCATATTACAAATTAATTGTGATACTGTTATATAGAATACATATAACAGACTAAAAAAAAATGGTAAAGGAAACACTGGTGTCTAGATGCATTTTTTTAGTTTCTCTGTTGGCAGTTAGTTTACACTGCAGAACAAAACACTTTATATTGTAAATCCTTCAAGACAGTTTACATATGGATGAATTTTAGACTTCTGTATTCTGAGTTTTTAAACATGTCTTTGCACAGATGCTTCTTATATATATGAAGACATATATATGCATTTACAAAGATATAAAAGATCTGAAGTTTCTTATTACTGAGCAGGATTTTAACTGAAAGCCAAAACCAGTTTATGCATTATATGCTATACTGATATATTTAATTATTTTTCTAACTAGTGCATTAGTAGATGAAGTGATGCTTTGTGAACTCTATCTTTACGGGTAATAATCCACATCACAAACCACCCATCTGCCCTCTAGGACTTCCCATGCTTCACTCTTCATGCATGCCAGCTTTGTCTGTTGCAAATTAAATGATGCAAAAGCATAAGCAGCAAATTGTTCGGTTTTGTTTACTAAAAGTGCATTTATCTTAAGCCACTAAAAAGCATGATCAGTTCTAAGCCACAAACCCACATTTTTTCCAATAGACTTTCAATGGGAAATGTTAACAATGGCACAGAATAAATCACAACTTTATTCTTAAAGTAACATAATATAAAAAAAAGGACAAAATATTAAAGGCAATTCAAAGTTAGAGAAAAGAACTGGGGAGGCTCAGCAGGAAGAAATTAATGTGAAATACTGTGGAAGGCAGATCAAGTCACATGCATAGTCAAACAGGATCAGTGGTGAACAGGCAAATCCGACTGAAGCTCACCAGGAAGATGGTTAAAACAGAAGTTATATGAAATAGCGTCAAAGTCTTTAAAAAGCAAACACTTCTCATTGCTTTTCCAGCTAAAAATGCAGCAGATACAAGAATCTGGTTTTGGCGTCAACTTCCTCTCAGGTTTCCTAAACGAACTACTGAATTCAAATTTAACATGAAAATTGCTCAAACAGGACCTTGCATTAATTGTACTTTCTGCTGTAACAGAACAAAACTACCTAACTCCTGAGAGAGACATCAAAATCCCTGACAAGGGAGAACACAAAAGCCAGCTCTCCTTCCATTGTCAAGATGCTTCATAGAACTCACCAAGTGCTGTATCCAACAACTGAAAGTTATGTGGTCCCCCTGGGTTTCTCACATGTATGTGTTGTTCAGACAACAGATGAAAAGAAAAAGAACATAATCATTTTGCTTTCTAACTAGTCTCCCACACACACACACTCTATACACCAAGGAAACACCAGTGATTGTTATACTGGTATGAATCCAATAAAAAAGAAGAATGAAACATTCCCAACAACCTAGACTGGTCCAAGCTCAGAAGGAACAACCAGGGAATCTCCCTTATCACTAACAATGCACTCATGTTCGTTTACAGGGCCCCCTAATGTCACCAGGACATGGATGAATTGTCCCCCTGACTGAATGAAGGACCCACGAACTGAGCTAACGTTGATACAACTCCATTCCTTTATACTTCAAAAGAAAGCCAGGAGATAGACATTACAGAAACACAAAGAGCTTTAGCACAACTGGGTTTTCAAAGCCAGTGGAAGAGTTCAACACACTTCCTGGAAGAACAGGAATTTGGGACACCTTCAAGTAAAAGGAATTTTTTCAGCTCCTAGCCATCAGAAAGAACTGCATATTCAATTTATCATAAAATGTCTTTGTATTTGAGGCAGGGCTCATTTACAGCATCACACATATAAAATTTATCCTGTGTTAAAAATGTAAAATTTTAGTATTCCTGAAAAAAGTGAATGATGAGTGGACATCCAGCATTCATGTATCTCATTCAAAATGTAAATCCAAACAAACCACCAATGGATAAACTAGTACTATCTATAGAAATGAGTAGAACTGGAGCTGATTCAGTATTGAATGGCATTTTATCAAATTAGAAGTGATTAGGAAAAATAAAAAAACAACCTGCAGTGTGATTCTACCAACACAGGAACTATGTAATACCAGGTACCAGGCAGTAAGTACCACATAAAACTGAAAGTACAACAAAATTATTCATGACCTTTACTGTGTATGTATGGTTTATTTCCTTACCTTCCTTTCTTCTGAATTTATACTTGGACAGGTTATAACACAATCAAGTGCTGCTTTAGAACCATATTATCCAACTATGAGGTCATATAATAAAAAAAATAAAAATAATCAGAAGGAGCAACGATATATATTCTTCAACCAACCAGTGTTGATGTGCAACTATGACACTAGTGTAAAAAGCCAGGCAATTTTTAAGTGTATTTTTCATGAAGGTTATTGTATAAATATATACAACTGCATAACAATATGTTGGGAGCTCCTGTAGTATTAAGTGCACTTATGATGAGAGTATGGATAAGACAACCAGCCAAGAACCTCTCCCTGTGAATGGCTTTATCTCCTCTTCCTCCTGTAACACAACCTGGAACGCTATACAAACATGCAAGCAGGCACATACACGAAACATGTATTAAACTGTTTGCATAGATACTTTTTCTGTCATGCTTTTGTCCTACGTACACTTGCCACTGTTAACACATCTACACAGCACAAAACATTTTGCTTTTCTGTTCTGTTTATGCGCTGGAGTAGACCATGGACCTACTTGCAAATATAAAACCCATTATGTGCTTGTAGAACCTGGCAACAAATATCAAACCTAAACTCATTGTGCTTTACTATAATTTTTATAATCTGATCATAAGGACACTAAATGTAATAAGAAAGCCAGTGCTGAGGTATTCACTGATATCAGATGCTTCAGGCAGTTACACTTCTATTTTAGACTATGACCTAAAAGTACAGTATAAAGACAATGTTGTTAAAAATAAAACCCCTTGTTATTAAGACAAACAGTATTCTTTCACTTGGTAGAAAACAAATGAAAAGAATTAAACACTCTTAAAATACAACTGTTAAGTAAAATAAATTATTTTTTCCGTATTTAGTAACACGATACTAATAAGCCCCTTTTTAATTAAAGAATTCTGCTACTGTGTTCTTGGAAAGGCACCTTACCATAATAAACTAACTAAAATATAACCAGATTTATATTTAATAAAAGGCTCTTAGACAATTGTGTCAGTACAGGTTAGCTGAAGGTTAAAGCAATCCCCTCTCATTGCGGTGGTCAGATGCATGGCTCACCTCACCCACTGAGACACACCCAGGTTGCAGCAACAAAAGATGGTAAACTGAAGTAATAGCTTAGAGGGCTCTCTCTGAAAAATATAACATTTGCCCTTAGCACAAGACACTATTTCTATCATTCTACATGTTATAGGGTTCTTTTCTTCCTCTGAATACAGAGCTCAAGAAGACGTAACATCACCCCTCATGAAGAAGAATGTTTTTTAAATAACTGAGAAAGAAAACAGTGTATCAAAATAGTAATACTATTATCCACCTCATTGTAATTACACATTTATACTTTTGCTTGCTTGAATTATAAGAGCATTATATTAACACTTCCTAGAGAATTCTCATGTAAGAGTTAGTAAAGTATTTAAAAAGGTTCTTCATGCATTCTTTTACATGGTTCTTCTACATTTTAAAATAATGGTGGTTTTGTTCTGGTTTCAAAAATTTAACGTTACAGTGCAGCATCCTGCAGACCTCACTGCTCAGGGAATACATGAAAGGATATTCATTGCTGGCATGCTAAAGAATCTGGCTTTTCCAGGCAGTCTGTCAGTCTCTGCTATCTCAAAATGTACTTGACAAGTTTAACAGACATCCTTCTTTAAGAAGAATTTTGGTCTCACTGTTTAGATCAATTTGCTTTTTAGAAGATATGTTGGTCCTATACCTCCCTCAGAAAAGGAAAGAGATGTCCCAGATAAGTATGCACCAGAATATCCCAGTGAAAAATGGCATACTCTTCCAGGGAAGAAAACAGGAATTGCTACAGCAGTTGCTTTCTGCAGAAATACAACTGCTCTCTTTACACAGATATTTCCTTCTGAATAATGTGCATTAGCCAACTAAGAAAAAAATATTTACCGAAAAATCATAAAACACATTAGGTACACATGATAAAAATGAAGATAGCATTGGAAGGCTTACAGGAGTGACTCTTCAAGGGCTGGGCAATTGGTAGTCCTCAGCAAGCCAGTTATGCTTACGGATGCTTTGCAACCACTGTTAAACCAAGTAGTTGCCTACTAACTTCGCTTCACAGAGCTCTCACTCTAAAAAATTCCCTGGCTAGAAATTAAATCAGTGCTCCTATTTGCTCTTGCGTGACTCTGTAATGGGATTCACCCCTTGTAGAGCTTAAATCCACTAATTAACAGAAGTTGATTTCTTCTCAAGTCCAGAGTACAAGATTTTTTCAATTTTTATCCTGGGCAAAATCCTACTAATACCTCTTAGTAAATGTGTAGGAAACCTGATATGCTTCTACAGTTTGTTGAGTACCTCTGCCATATACTTTAGACACTCCTAATGGCTCAAGAGGAGGCTGAAGGTCTGAAGCAATGTACTAAAAGAGCAAATACCTTTGTAGTGGCCCAATGTACATTATCTGTATGTAGTATGCTTTACTTTTAGTAAATACACTAACACTGGATACACGCTTAAAACTGCTACCAATTTAACACTCGGCTCCTTGCCTGGCATAAGTGGAATTTATATTTCTCAGCATAATGTTAATTAAAATGTACATTCAGAGGCAATGACAGGCTGGATTTTTTTTTAATTAATGCTGTTTAGATAAATGGAATTAAACAGATAATGAAAACATGATGCTTCTTCCTTTGGACAAAGCATAGATAATAATACGTAAGAAAATGAATTGGAATTAAACCTTGATTGTAATAAAATGTAAGGGAAGAAAATTATTACATTGCTTCCCAAGCACTTACGGTTCTCAAGCAGCAGAAGACAATAAAAACAGAAGACATCTAAAGCTAGTCAAAAAGGTGGCCTTTGTAAGCAAAATAAAGCTTGAAATATCGAAACTTGTAGAGTCCAGAAGTCGATCTTAATCAGAATGTTTAGCTCTGACATCTTTTTTTCATATGCATATTAGTGTATGTCTTAACTTGTTTGAAGAAAAACCAATAATATGTATAATAAGCTTTTTACTCTGCTTTGCTATGGAAACAAGGCATGTGTGATCTCACCCTCTGACTTTCTGTATTTTCTCAGATAATTTTTAACTTGTTGGATGATTTCTCCTAATTAGGAGGGGGGGTAGGGGAAGAGGTGCTGCCAAAAGTAATTAATTTCCTGCAGTTTGTAGAAACCAGGTAAAGAACTGTGTGGGATTCGGCTACACAGGATGGACAGGAGCGCAAATACCCTCCTGTTCAAGACCAGAGAGCCAGGACGGCATGGGACGTGCAATGGGGACAGACTCCAGTACAGCCACAGTGGAAGCTCCCATATTCCCCAGGCAATCAGCCATGGTACAAGACCAGACTTCACACAACCACCTGTGTAACTCCTAACTACTTTCCAAGGTAGCTCATTCAGTCTGTCTTTTATAACAACACTGTAGTTTTAAAGACACCTTTAGTAGAATATGCTAGAAAAATACCTTCAGAAATTATAGTAATATTCAAGCTCATGACTTCAACTTTTTTTTCCTGCCTCTTATCTTTGCCTTATTTAGGGCTGCAATGCTTGCTGTTGATGGTAATAACAATGTTTTTCAAGCCTCTACACAACAATATTGACCTGTTGTTCATCAATGCATCACCACTATATAACAACTCGGTGCAGTTTTCCCCTCCAGCTTCCAGCATTCATCCATTTCAGGTTCATTTTACCTGAAGGGATGGACTGCTTCAAAAGCAACCCCACCTGGACTATGCTAGCCAACGAAACCAAAGCAAAACCAAGACGTTCTTAACCACAGATAGGATTCCTGTTTGGATAGGTAACACTAGAATAAAACTGTAGCCTTCAGATAAGTGTGCCTGCTTGCTAATTCCCTGGTGAGTTAAAGCTAAAGCACTCTGAAGGTAATGAGACTTAGCTTGATTGGAAAATGTTTCATTATATGAACAAATGAATCACTTGTCCACACCCAGGATCTCTATCCCTCTTCCCCCTGTTTAACTGTACAGAAACATTAAAATGTAACAGCAGGGAATTCAGCCAGGTTTCATCTCCCCCACTAACTGCAACAACCTCCATACACACATAAAATTTCTATAAAAATCCCTAAGTTCCAAGTAAGAGAACTAAAGACTTCCCTATTTCTAGCAAAAGTTAGATGCTCTTATTTTAACCTTTGTTCACGTTCGTACTTCCAGGCATGAAGTGCTACTAAAGCACGTTACACTTGGCATCTCTTATTACTGAAGCAGAAGGCAATGTAATCTTGTGAGAAAGTGTAATAATGTGGTATTCATTTTGCTTCTGTGGCTGGAAGCCAACTCTATATTAATATTCATTTTCAGTATACAGAGCCACCGTATTTCATTTATTTTAAGAATTTACAATTAATTTGGTATGATTCTGTTATCTGCTCCCAATTTCCTTTCCTGTTTCTTTTAGCTGAAAAAGCAGCTCTTGTATAGACTTTAAAAAAGTAAATTCACAACTGAAGCATCAAAAGATTGCTACTGGCTACTAAAAGCAAGAAAAACAGGGACAGAACAAAATGAACTTGAAATATTACAGATGACAATGAAAATTAGCTTCCTGCAAATAGCAAGAATTCAATCTGCAGAAGTTCTCAGCTGACTTTTTCCTTTCCGAATTCAGCACACAGAATGCTCTTTGCACCATGCTGTTTGCTACTGTAATCAAACCAGAGAAATTAAGTTGTTTGTCTGCTTTTCCTTTTTGCTTTCAAATGTTTTCAACCACGACACAGCATTAAACTGTAAGCACATGAATCTTTGTCAAATGTATCACATGAGAGATTTGAAATTATTATATACAATAACAATTAAAATCCTTAGTATTTTAAAACTTTAGAAAAAGCATAAATAGATGCCTCTACTTCCTACACCTTTGGTTTCAACTAGTGTAATCACTTTAGCAATGTGAGAGCATTTATAATTAACACAAGTTATTACCTAACTAGCCAGTCATAAGAGCTGTAATTCCATTCTCCTAATGTGCATTTACCTTCCTTACCTGTGAAAGAGGCTGAAACACATTTTACCTCCCATCTGATGACACTTTCCTGTAAAAGTGAGATCATACCCAAGTCCATAGACTCAACAGACACCAAGAGAGCAGTCAGTACAGCAGCTATCAAATCATCAAAGATGAAACCATCCCAAAATCTGCAGTGTGCTGTGGGAAATGCCAGTTTTATAATTTATCCTGACGATATTCAAGACGAAAGGGGGAAGGGAAGGTGAACTGGCTCTTAAAGCTATTTAAGAGGAATGAGACTTCCTCATGTTCAGAAACCTACATGAAGACTCCTGAGACACACTCCCTGATATATGTGTATGCTCACACGTACATATGAACAGCCTACTGCAGCAAAGCTTGTCTGTCAGTACAACACAACACCCGAGTTGTGTTTGCCTAGAATAAATGCTTAGGATATCACACAGTGAACACGGAAGATCGTATACAATATTTAATCTTTGCCATTTTTGAGGACTAGATCTTTTTTGTTCATTTAGGCTTGGGAGAGAAAAGGGAGAGAGAGGCAGAGCAGTTCTCCTGAAGTTATACCTCAAAATTTAGGCTTAAAATTCAAAATCTTGACAGGGTAAGGTACGTCTCTGCTTTAAAAGATAGTGAGATCACACCACAGATGTGCCAAAGAATATACCAATTACTGACTAATGTAAGAAGGTATGGAAGTGCTAGTTTATTGCTAAACCAGTCTTTTCACCTGCAGTCTAGTAAATCAAAATGATTACATTCAGAATTAGCCTCAAGTTCTACAGAAATACTTAAAAACTCACAAACCACGTTTTCCCGATCATTCATTTTCATTTCTCTGTCTGTTGAAAGGGCCAAAAGAACAGACGAGGAGACAGACTAACTGGATAAAATAGAGTTTATGAATAAAACCAGATAAAGAGTAGATGATGCAATTTTTTAAAAAAGCCTTTTCCTTCCTCATCTTTTTCATATACAAGCTATTTTAAACACCACACTTCATAGCAGTGAAGTATTTTCCCCATTTTTTAAGCAAAAATTTTTAAGTAGATGCTATTTCTGTATGCAGTTTTGAGGTTTATTTCCTGAAATTTATTTTGCATAGTTCTAATCTTAATGAAGTGTTTGTCATTTTATTTTCAGCCAGCCAAATTAGAAAGATAAAGCAGGTATCTGCTCTGTTTAGTTACTTTATTCCACATTTAGCATATCTAAACACTGTTTCCAAATAACTGTGCAATGAGAATAAAAAAGAAAATAAATAAATAAACAGGATGAGCCCAAAAATAAGGTAGCTATCAATTAAGGATATTAATACTGTCACTTCAGTTGCCTGAACACTGTGTTTCAGCTTCAACATACCACACTGTATGTATCAAAACCAAGAAATGTATTTCCTTTTTTCACTGGAAAATGAGAATTTGATACCTAAAAAATTAAACCTAGAACATGCTAAAGGTACTTTTTATTTGACATCCTAAAACCTCAAGTCATTTAACAGAAATCAACTGTACAGACGATTCGTCTTATCTGCAAAATCAAGTGAAAAAAAAAAACATATAGCTTACCTTCGGTACACTGCAGGACACTGATAATGAGCAGAAACCAAAAACTTTGCATTCTGCAGCCAGAAGACACCATTATTGATCCCTGTAAGAATTTTCTTTGTATTCCTTAACGAATCCAGTTATAAAAGCCCAGCATCATCGAAACCAGTGGTCTGCATTATTCATCTTCATACCTGGAGAAGCAGAGAATATGGAAGAGCAGAGAAGAAAATTAAAAAAAAATTCCATCAATATCTGAACACCAATAATTTGGAATACCAAATTTTACTTGACATAAAGACGGAAATTTTTAATAAAAACTGACAGTACACCTGTACTGAATTTGGCAGGTTTGTGGGATGTAATCTCTCAAGGTCAGTGATCATTAAATGGAATGCCAAAAAGTGATACATGTTAAAGTTGAAAGTACAAATGTTATCAATGTACTTGTATCAAGAGGAGGGGAGAAGGCAGGAATAGAAAGAACATTTTCTCTGAATATCTCAAATTGGTTTTGCAAATGACTGGGTTAAGCTTTTCCCACTCCCAAAATCCAACACAACCTGTATTTCTCTACCTTAAAGAACAACAATAAAATTGAATCTAGGGTGCTGCCATTTTTCATAGGGATTCAAAACATGCAATGGCTGAGAACAAGGGACCAATAGGTCTCGTCGCTGCCACAGCTCCAGCATTCCCTTCGTAATACACATAGGTTGCTCTCCTCAGATGAGAAGCAGTAACAGCAGTTTAATCAACAAAACACTCTGGTGAAGAAGCCTCTTCATATGACCCTACAGTCTGTTGTATTCTGACCTAATAAATCCCTTCAGAGAAAAGAGTATAAACAAAATGGGTGAAAACCTCCTCTCCTTAGCCTCTGATGAGATTTGTCTGCAACTGAGAAATACGAACCAAACTGCTCCTGTAAATTATGTAGCAAAGGAAGAATTCTTAAAACTATCATTTGCATTTGAAAAAACATAATTACAGTGATAGAGTGCAGTAACTGTGATAGAAGATTTGACAGCAGAGTGCTCCCTTTTGCTAACAATTTCATTCTCTCACTCAGCCAACTGAGTAACTATGTACAACCTCTCCTATATCTTACTGTATGAAGCTAGATCATGCTTCAGCCCTGACTACTAGAGTTTGGGAAATTAGAGAAAAATTAACATTCATGTAAAACCAAATTACTTTTAACTACAAAGCTGGCTCTATATATTACAGATGTATGAAACGATTCTGGAACATCGTGGCAATTATAGATCCGAAGAGCTGAGACTGGTGCCACACTGGCTTGGTCTCTCCAAGCCCAATGGACAGGACTGCATGGATGTATTTCTGATACCTGAAACTCATGTTACTTTGAAAACACACAACAACTATGTAAAAATTTAAGTGGCAGGATGCAAGGGTCACTTAGGAGTCTTAGAAGTACTAAAGCATGTTGAGGCTTTAAAAATACCCTTTTGGCAAGGAGAACTGGAAAGTATGAAGATCACAAAATGCCAGATAAAGAAATTCGATGAACTGTAAATCATTTTCGGAAGTAGAAAGTGTAACTCCTTTTATATTAGTCAATGTTAATATTAATCAATGATAAGTTTGCTTTCTGAGCACATAGATAGCAACAAGACTGACACTCACTTTCTTCCCAAAGGAGAGAAAGAAGGGAATTAAAAGAAAATATTGTGGAACAATTTCTCTGGCTCTCCATGAAAGCAATATGACTGTGGCAGAATACAAGACTATTAAATAGCCAAGTAGGCTTCTCTTTAAGAGAAGCAATGCCACTTCAGTGTTTCAGTGTGGGCATCCTTCTCCCACCATACAAGCGTGCTTGTGATTTCTCACACAGGGAAAAGGAGGTGAACTAACATCTGAGGCCAAGTGATTTTATGTTTATTTATACAGAAAAACATGCCCTTTTTCCCACATCCAGCTACAGACAGGTGTTCTTCAGTCTCAAGCACTTTTATTGCACCTATTTCAACAAACAGCATGAAATAGCTAACAGTGCTTTAGTGCAGGACAGCCAGAGCGTAGCCTACCCTGGCAGAGGACCCTGTGCCTGAAGGCAAAAGATGTGCCCTCAAATTAAATGGTGATATACCAACTGCTACAGGACAACCCAGAAGCAATTATGAAGAGAGTCATATCATATCCTGAGACCTTTCACACTGAGCTGAGACTGGTCCTGCAAATTCACAAAGGATGCACTACATTCAGCAGAGATTACAATTGCAAAGGAGCTCGTGTTGAGTAGAGAAGAAAAAATTGCCACCAAGATATATCCCAAAAAAAAAGAACCACAAACCAAAACCCCAAACAAAACAAAACAAACAAAACAAAAAAAAAAAAAAAAAAAAAAAAAAAAAAACACCCAAATCCCTGGAAAGAGTTCAGCTAAAAGCTTGGGAAGATCTGGGATTATTTTTTTACGTGTAGGACCCAAAGGAAAAAATATCACAAAACTATTTCACAGACACTACAGTCTATTCAATATAATTTCAGTAAGCAATCCTAATAATCCAAGAGAACAAATGAGGAATAATAATGGCTAAAAGTGAAATTAAGCCAGCCTTCTGATTGTTCCCCGCCTGTCCAGAAGATTTTGACTGCCTGAAACTCAAGTTTTATCATTGTTTGCATAATATATCACTGCACACACAGATTTTGAAACATTTTCCTTTACCTTCAAATCGACAGTGGCATATCTGTGCTTTATCTTTCTTAAATTCATCACTTCCTAGGCTTTTTTTAAGCTGGAGGGTGGAGAAGGGTGTAAGGGGTAAGGGCTGTGTTAAAACCAAAAACAATAATCAAAGCACCACTTGCAGTACTAAACATCTCTCTAGGAAACAGCTTTAAAATATAAGACTTTTTGTTGTTGTTGTTTTGAATTAAGTAAGAATTCCTGATCTTGTGAACTTCTTTTATCTATTTCAATAAGAAACTACAGTTTCAGAAAGGATATTGATGTTTTTATGATATTAAAACCAGCTGAAACTAGTCAACGAAGAATAAATGCAAAATATTTTAAGGATAAATTTAAGTGTTTTGTGCAATACATTGTTCCCTCTAGATTGCTGTAGCCTACATAGAATTTAACTCAGTGTGCTGCTGCAGTAAGTATTCAGAATAAACTAACCAGCCCCTACAAGATCATCAGTAACTCACATTTTTCTAAAAAGGCATTAAAAAAATAAGCAGTGTTTGAAAACCAATGCAATAGAGTTTGAATTTACTTCTTTGTGAGTTTTCAAATAAAGACTAACAGCTTCACAGCAAACAAGTTTTAATGCAACCCATATATTTGAGAAACTCTATGTGGCTCCAAGTAAAAAATAGCCCAGTTCTGAACCAACTATTCATCAGCATAACAAAAGCTAATCCTGAAAAAGGTACCCAGACATGAGCTGGAGCCAGAGAGCATTCTGGCTACAGACACTGCCGTCATCCTTGTCCTTTTGACCATCCATCTATCAGCAATACAGAGAGATGTCAGTGGCATTTCACAACAACAACAAATCCCAAACCAAATAAGTAAGACCAGGAAAAGACGTTTTAAGTTACTTCTTTGTGAGCAGAAAAAGCAGACCATCGTGAGCGATTGCCTCGTGCAAATAACTTACTTCCCCTCAGACCTTAATAAACTTTTTCTCTGGATCACTGACTGCTTTGGTTGTGGGTGGGGCAGAGAGAAACTCCCTAGAGCAAAAGGTTGCTTGAATTTCAGAGTGTAATAAAAGCTGCTCAGAAAATTTCAGCTGTAACTTAAATCTCTACCTCTGGGTCAAACTGCAGTCTCCCATAGAAAAAAAACAACCCAGCCTTCCATTGGAAACAACGCAGTTCACCTTGTTAGGTTTCTTCACATATATGCTGTTAAAGAAGACTAGATCAGTAATGGAAATGTTAATGTTCAAACCCGTACACTGCAAAGGTATTGGGCACCTCTTCATACTGCATTCATGAGCTGTGCTTCAAGTCCTGAATATCTTAGAGCCCCTGTCTGGCTTCCTTGTTCTTCTGTACTTCTGAAACTTCTTACAGACAGAACACGACTGCCACTGAACATGTGCCACTGTTGGCCATTCCTCTCTCCTCAACATTGCTCAAGAGCACCCCAGAGATAAGAGAAACCTGCTCCAAGCATGCTCCTTGAAATGCTTTTATCTTTGACTAGAAAGACCTCTAAAGGACTGCTGCGTCCCAACTCTACTCTGTTTAACCTTCCCAAGGTTTTATTTTCAAAAGCCAAAAAAGAGTCTTTTAAGAGCTTCTGGACAACGGACACAGCATGCTCAAGAGCTGCTTTTTCCCTCCTGTTCCATACAGCTTTTCAGGCAATTAAGAGAAAGGGGAACACAGAGATCTTTCCAGCTAAGCAAGGATGTTTTTCTTTGGCTGAAAGTCTTTCAGACTAACGCTGGTGTATTTTACCATATAGTGCTTACTTTTCCAAATCATCTTAGAAACACCATGAAGCACTCACAACCTCAGCCAAGCTTTAACATCCCTATTATAGAAATTAAATTTACACTAGCATTAACAGACAATGAGACACAGAGAGGTAAAGAACATCAGTGGTAGCTGCACAGCTCATACACACCGAAGAGCTAGCTGGACCCAAGCAGTCCTTCCTATATATCCTGCATGACCTAGCTTGCCACACATGCAGCACCCCCACTGCCTTTCATAACCCAGTTTATGAAACTAAGTAATTCTGTAACATATCTGAGACACTCTGCACAGGAAAGAGGGAAGAGGAGGAGGCAAGGGTGAGTAGATATATATTCATACAATATAATAGACGACTTAGTCTCCTGAGAAATCATGTATCCACGTGCTTTCCCATCATGATGCTTTCCCAATTTAAAAAAAAAAAAAAAAAAAGTTAAACTTCCTATAATCTGTAACGTAAGAATTTAATTAGTTCAGTGTGATTAGTAAAACTGTCTAAGCCACATTAGTAGAATACTAGCATGAGATCAATGCTGCTTATGATCCAAGAACAAGTTTTACACATATCTGCAATGAGACCTAGCTCTAGTTTTCAACACTGAATGTATCTCAGATGCACTGGAGTTATTCCTGAGTCTTCAATATGTTTTTTCAAAAACTGACTTACATTAACAACTTCGCCTTAGTGCTACATTACCAGGTTGCAGAAAATCTTCAAAGTTATGAGATCTTACAAAAAAAAACCCAAAGACAAGCAAGACCCTGTGCTGACTCAGTTAACATCCTTCTAATACGGATAGTAAACAATCAATGTCTGATTCTGTTCCAATTAAACAAGTTGCAAATTGCAAGAATGGAGAGGCTGACTCTGCTCTGTGTAAAACTGGTTAACAAAGACTTATTTTCCATTTAAAGCAATTAAATCTTCAAAATGTACCATAGTCTTCTCTCCAAATCTGGATTAACCAGTCCCTATTAATTGTCAACTTGAACACTGGATTTCTAAATCCAAAACATCTCTTCCCAAGTTGTATGTAAAGAATATAGTATTGCAGAAGGGTATAACACAGTAAGAACAAGACTTGACCAAGGTCATCCAATCTTGCAACAGCAACAAAAAAATTACTTCAATGCATTCAGCTGCATGGTGCTCTGAAGCAACACAGAATGTCTGAAATAGGGCACAGTAAACACCCTAATGAATACCCTAAATTGAGGATGCCCACAAAAATGCCCACCTCACATCAGCCTGGTTTCCCAGCTCATCAGTGCAGCAGATCATTCAAAATACCAAATCTACCTATTCAAGACATGACACTGAACAGTAGTACACTGACACTATTTTGACAGTGCAGCATCATGATTTAGTCCATCAGTCCACAGCAGCTCAGTGGTCTACCGCAATCATTCACAGAGAAAATAAATAGGATTTTAGAGGAAAAGATGAATATTTTCCTTTGTCATCAGCACTCCAGTTCGGCTTGGACTCACTCCTGTGTTTTACAGACACATTACATGGCAGTCCATTCCTGACAAGCCAGCTTTACCCCTTCTTGTTAACACAGGATAAAGCCTGGACACTCTAGGGAGTTTTCATTCAATAAGCCAGAAAAGTAAACCTTTGCTAGCGCTAATAAGAATGGCTTTTTTTGGCTCCAGGCACTCTCCTTTTGCCAAGCCTGAATTTCTCTTTTTGCCTTTACTAAATACTCAGAACCAAGGGGAGGGGGTCGGGGGTGTCACTCAATCCTCACTGCAAATTCCCTGTGTTTCACCTGATCGACACCGTGCAGCTACATCAGAGCACCTCCACTCAAAGTGCAGGTAAAACCTTTCTAACACTTCTGCCCTCTGCATTACTACATCTTCCTGGGGTCTCAAAGATAAATCCCCAGCATCCAAAGAAGGAGGGAGGGAAAGGGATGCTGTAAGTCAATTACAACTGTTATCAGCTGTAATATCTTAGTGTCATGCTGAGCATGTTAAATATGCTGATCACTCTGGACACCAGAGGCACAGTCTGAGGCTGTTTGCCATTCTCTTCATTAAACTGCAAAACAAATAGCTCTCATTTTCAAACCTATGTAGGACAGATTTTATGAACATCAAAAATAAACAAGAAAATAATGAACAGCTATAAAAAACACGGAGAACCATATGACAAACCAAAAGAAGCAATCGTAACAGCTGAAGAAAATTCAAAGGCTTTTCAAACTTCTCACAGAAGAGAAATCCTTAAAATAATCTATTTATAATGGAAGTTATCATTTCTTTCCCTTGGAAAAAGAAAATGAAAAAAAAATCACTAGACTAACATCAACCAAAGACACTGCAGTCTTGTAAGACAGTAAACTGTTTGTTGACAGCCTTGACAAGGCTTTGCAAAGGCCCATATTTCTCTAAGCTGTTATGCCACTTAGCTGATCTCTTTTTTTCTTCCCATCCAGTGTTTTTCACAGCCAAGAACTCGTTTGAAGTGGAAGTAGATTGAAAAACAAAACAAACAGAACTAAGTCCTGGGACTGTGGTCAGACATGTCTGTACCTGTGCTGTGACATGGTGTTTCTCTAGCTGACTGCAAGGATTTCAACATACTTGATCTGCTTTATGACTGCTTGTCACTGGGCTGAAGCAAAGAACTGAGTTCAGATATTGAGTACTATGCTCAGTTCTGGTGCCCTCAACATAATAAGGACGTAGACCTGTTGGAGCAAGTCAAGAGGAGGGGCACAAAGATGACACAAGGTCTGGAGCACCTCTCCTATGGAGACAGGCAGAGACCTGGGCTTGTTCAGCCTGGAGAAGGCTCCAGGGAGACCTTAAAGCAGCTTCCAATGCCTAAAGGGGACTACAAGAAATCTGGAGAGGGACATTCTACAAGGGCATGTAGTGAGACAGGTCAAGGGGGAATGGCTTGATACTGACAGAGAGATTTAGATTACATATTAGGAAGAAATTTTTCACTGAGAGGGTGGTGAGACACGGGCACAGATTGTCCAGAACATTTTCGACTGTCCCATTCCTGGCAGTGTTCAAGGCGAGGTTGGAAGGGGCTTTGAGCAACCTTCTTTAGTGGAAGGTGTCCCTGCCCATCGCAGGGGCCTGGAACTGGATGATCTATAAGGTCCCTTCTAACACAAACCATTCTATGATGACATGCCTCTCACAGCTGACACAATGAAGTAAGACAATCTCATTAAACCAGCATAAAGCCACCAGTGAAACACCCACAAGCTATTAACTTCCAAAATAAAATCAAATCACAGGCAAGAGCAGACATGAACACATTTTTACCCATGCATTTACAGCACTTTTACCCATGCTTTAAGTGGGCCAGCAGAGACTGTATAACTGCAATACACTGGACCTGCAACCAAACCATGATCAGGGATGACTGTGCTGCAGCACCAGCATCTCATATTCATACACAAACCTTCAATTTGGTAGCATCAATCCCCTGGAAACTACCAGCCAGAAGATTTCTTTCCTAGGCACGTGCCAAAAAATATCAAAAAGATTCACAAAGGTGCCATTTTAGCATCCATTTTAAAGCATCCCATTTTCTATCAGTTGTATTTAAGATCAGTGCATGTGGTCTGTATTCCACACCATAAATGTTATGGTCCAAGTTTCAAGAACATGGTTGTGTGGGCAGCAAAGTCACTTTTGATTATTTTTTTAAATTCTATCCAAAACCTTTGTTGTTACCAAAGGAATACCAACTCTTTAAAAAATAACTGAAAAATATTTATAATTTTTAAAAATAAGTCAGAAGCAAGAGTCACATACATACGCACCATGCAACGAGTATAATTCCTGGAGTATCTTTTGCTTAAGAGAGGAGTATGGTTCTAACATTAACATCTGTGAGACCCTGGCCTAATCACTGTGCAGTGAAATATGAAACAAAATCAATGGTGGCACATAAGACGTAATTTCTACTGTGTTTGGCTCACTGCACTGAATCCTTGACTCATAAATCATTGTTACTAGCCATTCAGTGAATCAATATTCAGATTCCCTCTTGGTCTATACATATGACCACGAAATTAAATAATAATGACCAAAATCTGTCATGTATTAGGTTATCAATATTACCAAAAGGGATTTCTTGGGAGCAATGAGGTAATCTAAGATAAAATACATCTGATGAGAATATGAAGAAATGTGAAAAATTAAATTAAATTTTTTTTCTTGTAATTAAATATAGAGACAGTGACAGAAAGGTATTTTAAAATACCTCTTATCAATCATGCCCTCAAGTATTAAAATTTACTATAGTATCACAATAATGCTTTTTATGTAAGACCATTTCAATAATGTATGCTTTTAATTATGTTTTAAAACATGCTGTACTTAAGCACTTTTGTTTTTCTCCTTTCAAATAACCCCTTAAGTTATTGCTAGCTTTCTTTTCTCTGAAGCACAATTAATATTACAGTGATCAGATCATAGTATTTCCTTAAGCAGAAGCCTGATAGTCAGGAGCTTCGGAAGACCACTTTTTAGTTCCACTAAAAAAGCCCCCAAACTGCTAAAAGTAATTCCATAGATCTATATTTTCCCAATCATTCACAACCCATTTGTTATTAAAAGGTAGTAGACCATGTCTAGCACAGGACCCTGAGAAGTGTTGTGTGCTACCAGTCCACACTCCGCTGTAAGTCATATCAAAATTTGTGATTTTGACAACAGAAGAAGGGAAGACCTCAAATATGTCACCTTTGAAAGAATAAGCAGCTATGAATGGTCTTTAAGTGGTTTCTGAGCACACAAGAGGTTCTCCAGGCAAGTATGACTTACAGGTAGAAGCTTCACTGAAGAACTTCTGCATGTATATTAGGTACAGAAAAACCCACACACTGACAGAAGACACATCTTTCAGGTCCACCAGTTTTACATACCAGTAGCACTTAGAAGGCTGCAAACCCAAAAATCATGAAACAAACAAACAAAAAAAACCAGCAATTCTGCTCTTTCTTCATACACACATTCATGGCAAAAACAAGAACTCAAGGGCGAGAAGCCATATATGACAGTACTGCACAGACAGCACTAACACCCTTGCACCTACACACAAACATACAACTGAATTACATAGCTATTTCTTGCACATCAAGAATATGTGAAAAATATGCAATAAATATGGCAAATATATCTTCAGTACCTATTCAGAAAGGGCCTGATTCTGAAACAAACAAAGAAATCACTTCTGTTACTGGATGACGGGCTCTGCAAAGAGGCACAAGGTACCCAGGCATCTAATGGTGCAACTATAGTTAAGAGTATTTTCTTGTACAATTTAATAAGCAATGAACCTTCAGGTGACTATTCTTAACTGTACAAGGCAGCTGAATGACTACCAGTCATCCATCAGAGCTCCACCACTGCTTTAATTGGGGTGAACTGTGGGCTTTCTTATTTATTCAAACTGTAACAGAAAATAGAACACTTCTTTTTTTATCCCTTTTGTAGAAAGGCTAAGTCAGATAACTATAATGATTACATCTGGAGAACTTATAAGCAAAGAGAGTTCTAAATTATAATTCAACAGAAAGGCTCCTTCTACTTGCAGGTACTACTGCTTAAAACTCTTCTCCCTAGCATCCTACACAGTATTTTCTCTGGGGGCGGGGGTTAAAAGAAGGAAAAAAGGGAATTAAAAAAAGATGCATTGTGGAAGCAGTGAAGGCCTTTTCCATGCACTATAAAAAGTGTGAAGTGATATCTTCTATTAAACAAAATGGAATATGGCTTATCTCCAGTACTGCCATGCTAGCCACAGCAAGCACTTGAGGACAAAGTATCCCTAAATTGCTTTCATTTGAAGAATTTTTAAAAAGACTGAATACTTTTTCAAGTATTCAAAAGACTGAACTCTTTTCACTGGACTGACTGAAAAACCTTACATCTCCCGTACAATCCACTTTTCTTTAAATCATCCATACAACACAGATGAAATTTAAGATACATTTTTAACATATTTTTAGCAGCAACATGACCTCTGATATTCTGTGGTTTCGTCAAGCAGACCAAGAACTTTGTGTCACACATTTACAGTTTCTTTTAAATAACACAGGTCTTGGTAGCTCAATGTGACAATGACACTGCTACTTTGGAAAAAATGCCATTATTTTTAATGAGGCTACATTATGATTTCAAATGATAATTTATTTAGTCTTTCATAATTAAAAATACTTAATGGCTTTTTTTATTCTTTTACTAGAAATTCAATAACTTTTTTTTATTAAAAAACTTTTTCGTATGTTCTGCTGCAGTTCATGAACTTCATGTGCAACTAAAGAGAAAAAATATACAGACTACATTTGTCTATCAACAATATTTATAAGTGAACAGAGTGGAAAGATTACAAAATTTTAATAAGAACATTATATTATAGTGGTAATAATCTAGGTGTTTTACTGGGAAGTGAAGTGGATTACTGTAAATGAAATTTTAAACGTCCTTTCCATTTTATAGATAAGACAAAATGACTCTTTTCATGTCTCCAGCGATAAGGATACATGTGCCACACATTTAAATAGTGCCTTCACCCTATCCAACCCTGCTCATGAATTAATAATTCAGTGACATTAATACAAGAAGATAAATGATAAAGAGGTTACAGCACAAGGGCCAACAGTACACATATACTTCTTTTAGAACAGCTAATACCTCTCTGCCAATTACAGTTAGAACTTTTTAACAGTTTTCAATGGCATTTTTACAATCTAAATAGCAGCTTATGCACACACAATTTCACACAACTCAAGCTTAATAAATCTCCTGCTGCTACCAAACAATCATTCTGGGGGATTAAAGTGCAACATCTGCTAACATTAATAAGCATTTTACATAGCAGTATGTATAAAAGTAGTTGCTATCAGTCTTCTGAAAAAGCTTCTAGACCGGTTTGGCATAAATTATACCTTTATTGTTCAAATGGTAACTTTAGCTTACGGCAATGATAAGGTAGCTATATTGCTATCTAGCAGGAAAAGACAACAAAATTATATATTGACTGTAATTATCAGCTGCAGTGGAACAATTTAAAAAAAAAAAGGAAAAAGAAGAGAAAAAGAATCAAAACATGCATGCATGCAAAAAAATTCAGGTAGAACCTGTTAAAGTACCACCATTTCAATGCTTACATGAATCTGAAGCTACTAATCTGTTTGCAAGAGACAATTTCTCTCCTAATACCAGTTACAACTTTTTAATCCATCTTGGGCTTTTTTCATTTTTATTTATATTTCTACCAGTACAGCATCTACTGTGAAAAGATGAATGCCTTTCCAAGGCATAAAATAAATATCAAGGGGTTTATTTAATTAGGAATTCCAGCATACATTTTTAGGTAGAATTTGGCAAATGAACATGCTTTGGAATCAAGAGACGTGTAACATCAGCTTGAGCCAAGAACACAGTTGGCTAAGACGGCACAAACTTTTACACACAGCCCTGCCAACGCAACTCAAGCCCTGCAGTTCAACTGTGGACAGCCGAAAGCCAGAGCCTGCCAATCACCCTTTCTCTGCAGTTGAGTAAACGAACAAAGTCATATTCTAGCTGGTGTTACCATTTTATTGTAAAGCAGGTTTTAAAATGCTTTTAAAAATAATGAAAAGGTAAAGTATTTCAGGCTCTCTATTCATAAACTCCATAATCTTAGTATTTTTTCAGAAACTGAAAAGAATCAATAGTCACCTTTTCAGTAATAGATATTATAACACTTAAAATACCTTTTATGTTGCTCCAAGGTAATTTTGTTATGAGGACACATATGGGCCAGTATCTGCAAGCTTATTTCTTTCTTTTATACAAAAAGAAATTTGTATCCAAAATATCCAGATATAAGAGAGCAGAAAACTGGACCAAGTAAGTATGCAGAAAATATTTGATCTACCTTCTTCTTCATTAGCAATTAATTTTCCATTACTTTCCTATTATGAATTGCTTAAACATGATTGTTATAACATTATTTTTAAGTCAAAACATTGCTTTCAATATTACTATTATCACATTCCCCTGACATCCCCTTACATTCTTATTTGACGTCTTATAAAAGAAATGTAGAAAATCAAAGCAAAAGATAATAAGATTCCAGCAATGCCAGTGCTTGACAACTAACAGTCAGGACCTTTTGATGCTATCAGGCTTTAAAGCACACAGAACAGGGGCTGAAGCCAGGCTTAGCGGGAAAAAAAAAAAAAAACCACACAAAAAAACAAAACAAAATCAGTCATTTAAGGTCAGAAGGAAAAAGCTTAAAAAATAAAAATTAAAAATTAAAAAATGTAAGTACATCCAGCATCTACTTTTTCCTCAGACTGATGGTTTCTACAGGCTGAAGTCTGTACCTGCAATTCCCATACATATTTCAAAGATCGGAATCACTGTTGCCGGAGGAAGCACATGGGGATTAACAACCCAGATGCCTCAGTGCACAAACAGTCTTTCTTATATATAGCTTGAATTTTAGATTTTCATTTTAAAGTAATTCTTTTTTTTCTAAGTTACTGGCTGTAAAAACACAGCTTTATATTAAAGCGACAAATTCTTACTTTTTTTTTTTAAGAATAGAAAAACATTATATCGGTACATGACTTTGTTTCCAGGCTATTCCTCCATCTGCACTCTAATTCTCACATCAGACGTATGCCCTGCCATGTGCTAGCCTTACATGTTCTTGAAGATTTACTGCTGCTGTAGTAGTCTCATGGCTATTTCAAATCCAGGTCACAACTTTCCACAGTCACTCAGATTAACATTTGCGATTTAATGTATTTTAACATAGGAATTCAACAGCACTGAGACGAAAACAAGGTGACTCTTTTGCTCAAAGATGACTGAATATTAAATATGAAATTTAACAGGTTTTAATCATAACAGTTTGTAAACAGTGTAATATATATGTCTGCCCTAATTTAGTAAGATGGAATTCACACATAACACTCATCAAACTGAGCACAAAAAAATTGTTCTGGCATTTCACTAAATTAAAATCTTCAGTCCCCACAGCAAGAATGCACAAATTTAGATTTTATTAATACCTTAAATCAAACTCACATTTATGAAAGGCAATTTACAAGTCATCTTCTCTTGCGATAGCGAAGAACAGAACAGGGTCTTAAGCATATTTTTACAGACACTTTGATGACAGCCTAACCTTTTGGTCTGTTTGCTATTTTTAACAAAAATCACATTTTCTTTGAAATCCAGCAATTCCTGTTCTCACGAATATAGTTTTAAGCCTTCAGTGTCAGAGTGGCTGACAGCTCAACAGATATAAGGTAAATTTAAGAGAAGTTGTCCCTGTTAAGAAAATGCATGCCATTTTACCAGCTTCTCATTCAGCAATCTGAAAAACTCCAAATTTAATCCAGATCACCCTATTTCACAGCTTGCCCAAAGATATCACACAGTGCAAAACCTTCACGCTCACAAAACCACGCAAGTTATACACATGCTCCACAAGCCACCTTGATTTAACTGGTGCTCTATGCACTTTAATATTTCAAATTTCTAACACTAAGTAACACTATCAAGCCGCCTGCATTGCAGGCGCTTCTGCAACAGATTACAAATCAGATGCACAATGAAATCATCATCATCAGGTAGACTCCCCTTACCGCCAGTTACTCACCAGAAATCAGTGAGAGTCACACCGTGGGGCCAGAAAAAAAAAATGAGAGGGGAAAAAAAGAAGGGAGGGAGGGGAAAAAAGCCAACGGAGCAGGCAGAGCTGGAAGATGGCATTCCCCCCAGCTAGTCTGAAGTGCAAGGGGAAGTAGGAAAGCCCTTGGGTAGGGTGTAGAAGGAAAGCAAGCAGATGGAAATGGAAAGGCCTAAGGAAAGATGCAGCAGTGCGGGCAGGCTCGCCCTGCATGCCATGGGTGGATGTATCAGGGAGCCTGTGCAAAATAAAGAGGCAATTGAAGGAGCAGAGGAAGACTGACAATGAAGGAATGCAAGCCAACAGGGAACAGAAAACACACAGCACAGTACAGAAAAGGGAAGGGCTTGCTAGTATGAAATATCTGAGTAATTTGATTTCTTTCAAGTGGACTGACAGCATTTAGGATCTGCTGCCACACTCATAACTCCATGAACAAAACTTACTTCTACCCCAGGACACAAACACAAGCTACACTAGCTGCAACTAGCTGCTTTTTAATCCATACAAAAAGCCAACCAACCCACATCAGAGGCCACAAATCTCCATGCAGAATAAGTCAAAGCAATAATAAATGTGGAGACAGAGAAAGATGACATTGGCAATAAATGTCACAAGAAGGGCCAGAACACATGTGCAGAGATGTATGTCTGCATATGTACCTGCATAAAATTATTTAGAAATATTTGCTGTTCTGCAAGTAATTATATTCTATAAATAACTGATGATTTCACAGTGCAATAATAATTAAAAAAAGCTGACCACAATTTCAACACATCTATTACACATTCTGGGCATTTTTTCTGTTTAAAAATCAAATCCAGAAGAGGTTGTGACAGTCATAAACGTACCATTTATGTATGGGTCACTACTGGGCTGAACTAAGATGAAGAGAAAGATAGGAGGATAAGTAACACAGACAAAAACAGAAAAAAAAAAAAAAAAAACCAAAAAATAAACCTAAAGGACCATCTCAGATACGTAACAAGTCACAGACAGAGGCATGACAGAACACTTCACCTGACACTGCCTGGTTATCAACATACTCTCTAGAAGTTGCTCAGTTTTATTTTAATCTCTCTTCAGTCAAAAGGTGATTTGATGGTTTTGACCTAAAAATAGTACCTTTACAGATCTTCTAAAAATAAAAAATCTAACCCAAGATTACTAGGGTGAACAAGAAGAGCTTGCAGCAAGCACAGTGTAAGATTTCAACAGCCACACGTTTTCCAGTCACCAAAACAAGACCAAATTCACCGTTTCAGTATTATTTCATGACAGTGAAGTAAATATCACTCTTTAGCTTTCCCTCAGTGTTGTTATTTACCTCCTAGAATATGTACACCTACAGTCCAGCTGGCTGAGAACAGAATGAAGGAAACCACGCTGGCTCTTCTTGGCTGGCAGCAACTTTTGTCTGTGCCTCTGGACAAGCATCTCTTCTCCTGACCTGCCTCACATTTTATTACATGATAAACTGGACACTTTGTATTTTTTAATAAGTATCATATTAATAAATACAAAAGACATACATGTACTGAAGCATACACACAATTACGAGCAGACATTCATTTACTATTGTTCAATTTCTGTTATTATTCCATTCACTTCTGAAAACATTTATAAAAAACAGCCTCTAAGAGTATCTGTAAGATAGCTACAAATAACAATGTATTCAGCTAAATACTTTCAAATATTCAAATCTACTTTCAAATATTTAAATACACTAATGTTTAATTTCTCTCCAGGAAGTGGTCTTGCAATGACCACTAACAGCTCTAACATCCAAGCAGTGGGTACCCACTCCTTCAACATTCACAAAACATCAATTTCTTAAAACCTGAATATTTCCCACTTTCCAGTTTAAGCCCCACGCAGTAAGTCATAATTATGGTTATTCTATTACAGGTACTGGAATATTACTCATTAAACTGGGGTTGAACAGACTGTGGTATGGGAAAAGTACCACTGCCCTTCTACTAAGTACCAGAACATCAATAATTCAAGCTGAATAGGGAAACACTATTCAACAAGATGATTAATTTTTAAGAATGTGGTGGGGATAGCAGCAAACATCACAGAACAATTTTAAGTTTTACAAGAATCACCAACAAAGCTTACAAACATGAAGTCTTAGAAATAAATAAACCTACACCTCTTCTTGTTTCGGGTTAAAAAACCTGTACTCTAGGAACCACAACTCTGGAAGCCAGCCAGCAAAGCTACGAGCATCACTGTGCTGGGGTACTCTGCTGCTGTGAGTAAGCAGTAGAGTACTTTGTACCATATATACTGTGCTGCACCATTTAACAAGGTTTGTCAACACAACTCTGAGGGTTTTTTGATCTTAAAGCTGTTCTTGTAGGTTCCCCACCCGGAAGCAAACATTCAGTGAAACTGAATGTCAGTGAGCATGCCTAAGAACACACCGGTTTTAAAAAGAAAAAAGAATAACCTACCATGCAAAAACTAAAAATGCAAAATACAACTGTCCTCTGAGGTGTCTCCATTTCCAAAACACCGGTACAACTGCACGGACTCCAGATATACCATTACTCCAGATGCTACCATGAGATTCCGAGGGTCCCCGCTCCACTCACCTGCAGCCCTGAGCAGGGTCGAAGCCTCCCCCAGCCCTGGTGCACGTGTGAGACCTTTCCGGGAAGAAAGATAAGCAAATCCATGGATAGGTTGAACCTTTGTGCTCATAAGTGCTCTTACAGTTTCCATAGTGAATGTCATTTACATGAAGACATTATAAAGGTTCCCACATGAAAATGCATCTCTGGCATAATTACATTCTTTCAAGTTACTTTTCCTCCCACTTGCTATAGTTCTTAGGTGAAAGGAAAATATTGACAAAAACAGGACATGAGGGGGACATAAGGTAACCACAGATTGAAAAACATGAAACCACCAAGTCATTTACAACTATTAAAGAAAACCAAAACAAACAAAAACACCAGCTTTAACTCTTCATTGCTACTGGGCAGCCTCAGATCAACTACACAGGGTAAGATACTCTTTAATTTATAGCCTAAGGGCTTTTCCATGTTTAAGAGGAAGGAGCATGTGAAGAAATACTGTATCTTTCTCAACCTTACTGTTCTTTGAAATGTCTTCATTAAAATGGAGATTTTGACTTTTTGACTGTGACTAACAGAAAAAGTACAAACCTGGTTTCTAAAGATCTTCATCTGCAGACAGCGCACACAACGCTCCCCTCTTTCGTCTCACAACGATCATGCTTTTATATCGCAGGTAATTTTTGAGGGAGAAGGGCAGATGGGACTACCCCCATTTCATGATGATTAACTAAATTAGTTCTAATTACAACTCTGTGTTATTACAAAGCAACTGAAAGAATCTAGCCATGAATTTGGATCTGCAGCACCAAAGGACTCACATTTTCCCAGACTCAAGTGGCAGCCATGACCACAACCACCACTGCATGCAGGATGACCACAGTTGCATATCAGACCATGCATGTCACAAGAGACCTCCAAATTACAGGCTTAGAGAAAAATAGGTGTTCCTTGTGCTTGGAGTGCTCTGGGTTGTTGGTTTTTGGTTTTGTTTTTGTTTTTTTTTTTATTATAGGAACACCTTGTACACATTGGCATTCACGTTTTTTCCACAAACACTGCAGTAAAACCACAACTTGTTCAATGGTCAGATGGACTTGAGCGAATTCTAGAGCACAATACCAGCAGCTAATTCTTTACACTATTTGTGAGCCATAATAAAATTCTGCTGAGTGTATTTGCTCAGTTAGTTTAGCAGAAGCTAATATTTCCTATATGCACAAGCCCTGAACAGTGGATCTTTTAGATAACTTAAATAATAGTTGGAATTAAGTGATTGAGGAGATATTAACCGCATCTCTCAACCGCACAGAATTTGTGAACACAGTTGTGTTAACCATACCACTGAAACAGCAACAAATTTTCTTACTGCCCCACGTATTTTTCATAAAACCTTACCAATTATTTTTAACACTCTGTTAATGCTGCAGCTTTACCTGGTGCACTAGTTATTATATAGCTATTTAAAATATAAACAGAAATAATTTACGGGTTATCTTCCAGCAAACCTGCTATAAAATCTTCATTTAACTTCCCTTCAATTAACAGATAGGACTCCAGCAATCTTTTTTTTCTTTTTTTTAATATGTATAACTATATATTGAACAAAAATAATTGTTATAAAGAATTGTTTCATGTATTGAACGATTTTCTGTGAAAAATAACCAGGAACTAATTTATCATTTACAGAATCTCAGCAGTCTATCACATGCAAAGATCAGTCAAAGCTGGACAAAACAGTAATCTAAATATGATTAAAATAAGCAAAATTTTAAAATTGAGCATTAATTTAATGGGTAAGAAAGATTCCAATTTCACTATCTTATTATCTTAAAATAAATCTAAGAGACTGTATGTCCAGAAGCAGGCTGAAAACGATACCTTCTACTCATGCCACTATCGAAGCACTGCTGTAAATATCACGATAATCAAAAGTAACAACATTAGAAGTGAAGATACAGTAAAGATGTATGAATTCTACACAGGTGACAGAAGTGCAAGGAAGAATTTCATTCACAGCTATACTTGAAAAGTTATACTGGTTTTACGTGCTCTGTTCGGCATATTTTTCAGTTGTGAGCCAAGAACTGCGATTACTGCATTCATCCTATTTGCCAAATACAGAAGCTTTATTAGTCATAGCAGCACTGCTGTTCCAAACAGATATAAATAAAAAAGAGGACAAAAGAAAAAAAAAGAAAAAAAGAAGACAGACTTATCCCTTCTTCAGGGTTAGTTGTCTGTGGGCAGTTAAGTATGACTTAGTGTGGATTAATTTTTAATGCACACTACAAGTAAAATGACTACAGTGTGGATTGTGCTTTGATTTATTGTCTTGCAAACAGAAGAATAATAATTTTAAGAAGCCATTCATTACAGCCTCTGTACAAAAAGAAAAACAGTTAATTTTCATCTTACAGCTTCCATATGCGTATCCCCAAAATATTTCAGGAGAGTACATAAGGCTAACAATTTGATAAGAATATTTCTGCATATATGTTCCTCCTTCAAACCTAGACATTGTCTTCTAAAACATAAAAAAACTTTGTTAATTATAAATGTGTAAAAAAAAATTCCTCTAACCAATTTTTAATACTTTAATTATACATAATTGTGGTATTTAAAGCACTGATAAAAATGCTTTACCTCTTACTGAATTTTTATGCATTATCCATCCTTCTAAGTACTGCTTCTTCTCAGTTAGGGTACACAAGCCAGGAATTGTCCTCAACAACGCAGCCACAGTTCACACTCTTAAATTTGTTGGAGCTCCACATTCATCAGGGGGCAACACTAGACCTTTTGTGTTTTCTTTTTACTTACAGACAAAAGTTACAAATGTTTTCCACAAAAATGAATGTTCAAAATGAATGAGATGTGAAGCCAATCTAAAAACCTTATAGGAGTTTTTCTAAAATAGAAAACATTATTCTTTGGGTCATAATTCTTGTTCTGAACTTAAGACTAGAGACAAAGCTCCAGAATTCTGTTCCAGTTGCATAACCACAAGACGTACGAGTCATACAACATTATTATGACTACAAAAAAAAATTAAAGTTTTAAAATTCATCATTTAATCCAGTTATTTTCCAATAACTCACCAAAAAACATTTAAATCTGTGTGCAACCTTACCTTCAATTAGCACATTTTCAGAAGTGGAGTATTTAATTTCAAAAGAAACAGGTGCATCTTTCCTCTGGCTTTTGGTAATCAACAGCAATTTAAAACAGATGGGTACAAGATCTTTCTACATTAACTCTTATATGTGGAATTAATCCAAAACATCCAGGAAATGTCGAGTCTTACAAATTTAAATAACACTATCCATGCATGTGTACAATACATGGAACATATACCGGGAAGTTTTCCTACAGTAAGAACTGCCATCTAGAAATTTTCTTCATTAGGAATGACCTAACTATGATTTTGTTATAGTGAATCATGAAAAGGAAGGTTGCTTGTCTAAACACTTATTGTTATAGTATTTATTGAATTACATCTCAAGGTGTTACCTTAAAATGTGTGGCTATTTCATCACACTTTGCTATTCTGCTCTTCTACTCAATGCAGGTATTTATAAATTACTATGTAACCTAATGTATTTTGTTCAATCTGTCCCCATAAGTGTTTTTTATTGATAAAACATAATTCATTTTATTAACTGTGACTCATACATTGCTTCTGCCAAATAAGTTAAGCATTAATGTCTCACTTTTTTGTGTTTAAAAAAAAAAAAGATGGAAAATTTTAAGAAGTAAGGAACAGCTTGAATGTCATTTACATGAAAAAACCATACCAGGATGACATTATTGTCACTTTTAGAAATTACTACAAGCAACAAATAAAAGTAAGTTACTTATCACCATAAAAAGCTGGTGCTAATGAAACAGAAAATGTGTGTTACGCTACAGCTAAAACAAAGCAACATGATTTTATACAAGCAGGCTCTTACACTGTAGCAAGTAAATTACCACTGTTCAAAATCCAGAGGTGTTAAAAAAAATTTCTTAGTTCCAGCTGCTATTACCCTCATGACAGAATTAAAGCTACATACATGTCTTGATTTTCATACTGTTCGGCAATCTCCACTGAATGGAATTTCTGAAACATCCTTACCTCACCAAGAAAGAAAAAGACACACTGTGTAAAGAAAGATTATGTCCACTGCTTCCCCATAATTCCTCAAGATTAAGAAACCTCTCTTTCTTCATCATGACTAATACGTAAGTATTTTCCCATGTGAAAAGAATGATGCAACTTTTCAACTCCTCATACTCCAAAATCTCTACAAAAGACATCATTTATATATTTTCTGTAAATCTTACCATTATAATCCTATTGGAGTGTAATTGCTGTGGCTAATATTCTTACCCTGTTATGAAAATGCTCAACATAAACGTGGCACTGAGTTGTTAAGATAATACATGGTCATGCTGTGAGAGGGTAATACCTATACAATAGCCCCTGCCAATACCATAAATCTCTTTATTAGACAACAACCTATTACAGGAGATCTACTTAACTATTTCCCTACTTAGAGGGCCATTTGGTGTTACAATAACAAGCTGACTTTTCACATTAGCAAGGATTAGCCAGTATAAATAATAAATTGACAGAGTTGCTGTTCTTTTAGATATGGTAAATTTTTCCTGGTGTTTAAAACCAGAATACAAGCTAAAACTCTAAGACAACGTTAGGCTGAACATATGTTAAGTTTAAAGTTCTGCTTAAGCTAACCCAAAAAAAAAAAATCAACTCAAACCAATTTATGTGGCAGATTTATTACAGAAGAGCACGTTACGGAGAGCTGTTTTCTGTTTCATGAAATGTGCACGCATACTGCTTAATTTCCTAACACAGCATCATAGCAAATCATCTTTAAATTTACTGAAAAATTTTAAAGTAAAATGATTGCCACCATTTTCCCAGAGACAGATAGTGCAGAATTCATCTAAGTACCATCTATTATGCTTCTTGCTCAGCAAGCAAAACTATATTATAAATGAATTATTTTCTTCTCTGAAGTCTTCACTTTTTGAAAGATCACATGCTTTCATCATCCAGAAGACTATAATACAAATAATAAAACCTGTAGTATACCAGATCATTTATTTCATTGTGCCAAATTAAGGAAAAATCACCACTTAAACTGAGTATTTCTGATTCTTAAACTAGTTTTTAATTTACAATTTATATATAAAATTAGGTTATGATATTCCATGTTCTTTGTTGTCAGTATTTTTCTAAAGCTTAAGACAGCAATCCTTCCCACTGTTTGCCTGCTTCAGTCCAACTGTATGAATTCATTAATTACATTTGGATGAAATACATTCACCTTTTTATATTTTATAATAGAGAAAAAGCAAAATTAAGAGTTAGCCTTGCACATGCAATCACCTTGATTACAATTTATAACACTTGCATCCATAAATAGAAAAGACTTACCTATTGCCTTTTGGCTAGCACACTACACGAGATGTACCGAAGACTGGAAGTACTGTGCTGTCTTTCTCATGCTGACACGACATTCTTGGAATCAGAGAAGACAGTTCATGCAACAAAAACTTGCTTCCCATCATACTGAGTACCAGAACTGTCCTCTTGCACCTCGACATGTAAGAATTGTTTTCCTTGGTTCCTTTTTAAACTTTAAATGAAAAAAGGTACTTCTCTGAAATATGATTTCTGAAATCAGCTTCTGCTTACTGATGTTTTGAGATTTTTGCCCGTTGCTATTTACTGTTGCTGATGGACAGCCTTTTTAAAAGCTATCTTGCAGAGCCCTTCTGCTCTGAATAACAGAGAAGGCACTGTGAAATGAAATTGTACTTACTGGAAACAATTCAGCTCTGAATGCCTTGATTACTCTGATTATCTCATATACAAGCTCCCTCTGCAGGTAATAGGAAGAATGAGCAAAAATATGTGGAAAATGTGGGTAACAGCCAGCACAGGAACCCGAATAACCAATCATTTTAAGGAAACTCCCTCAAAAATCCTTCTCCAGTGTTACCTGACATGAGGAGTTAACATAGAAAACATTCTTTCTTGTATTTACCAGCTATGCCTCTAGTCCCCTCAGAGAAGCTAAACACTGAGCTGTAGTCTTTCCTATATCAAAATACACAGATTTCTTTTTCAAAGTCACCTAAATGATGTCAGGGTTGGGGTGAAAAATTCTCTGCTTATCCAGAACCAAACAGAAATGAAAGACCACCCCAACAAGAAAACAAATTCGTCCTATCTGATAGATCTCCCTAACCCAAAACCAACCAAACAGCATCCCTCGCTCTATTTACTGCTGGGAGATAAAACCCAATGCCACTTTCAGATACAATTACACATGCATTCCACTGCAGCTTAAAACACAAATGAACTGAATGGTAAGTTACCTTGAAAATTAAAAAAGCCTCTATCAATTTTAGTAGTTTTTGTAGTTTTTCATCCAACTGGAGGTAAACTGCTTAATTTCCAAAAGGCATTGTCCTTACCTTAAAATGTCTTAAGTTTCTTAGCTGTAACAGCATGAGCTTTCTAGATAAAAGTCCCTTCAACGCAAATGGGAAAAGGCTCCAATGAATGAAGCTATAAATATTAAGCAGATCAAAATTAAGCCTTCATCCTGTCTAACCTTTAGCACACACTCAAAAATACTGGGAAGCCATCAGGCAACATTAATTTCTCTTCTAACATGTAAAGAATGAAAGTATGCCTGTGGTTTTATTTCTCGTACAGAGCCAAATCCCACTTTCTTTCCCTCTGCAAGTAGTGCCATTAGACTCATGCAGAATGCTCATGAAATAAATGCATATGCACAGGGGAAAGTCATATATGCCCTTGTCTTTAATTTTCACTGGAAAAATAAACTCCAAAATATAACCTTTCACGGTCTGAATGTCAGCATAAAAAAAAAAAAAGTGGAAAAAAGACTCAAAAGCTCATTATATTCTAGTATAGCTACAGCTATACATGGGACAAATGTGGGACAAATGTAGGACAAATATGGGGTGTTCACTTCAATATGGTGAAACTACTACTGCATACACAGCTCTTTACTGCTGGAGTATCTTTTACAAATGGATCACAACCAGTTATTATCAGATATTATACACCTCCTCAAATGAGGGAAAATAATGAGGAAGTAAAGAAAGCGAGGAGGAGGGGAAATAATTTTAACATTTTGGAGAGATGTTCTGTTCAGGCACCAGGTCAGATTATTGCCTGAAGGGCAAAAGGATTTCTTCTCACTTTCAAATTATGTCAGCCTGCAACTCCCCTCCCTTTCCAAAACAACTGCCAGCCTCAGCCCATTTTCCTGGCACAGCAGCTCAGCCAGGGATATATCTTAACTGCTGAGGCACCTTCTCTCCTTGAAGCACTTTACACTGATTTACACAAGAATCAGCCTCACTGATTCAAAGCCTGCATTTAAGAAATACCTATCAGACTGAAGGAAATCAAAGCTGCAGGAGACACTGCCCTTCAATATTTAAATGACAAATTTACCAACAAAATAGCTATGAATTGGTCTTCTGGAGAACACTCACTTCATTCAAACCCAAGATACAATCATTATTCGTTCTGGGAAAGGAAAGTTTTCCAACTCGGTCACTTCAATGTAGAAAAAGTCTAAATTAAGCTCAGAAGAATGAATACAGGGATGCTTGAATCAGATGAAAAGAATTCTGCCTTCCATCAACACGAGCATGGGGAATTTACCAGAGAAATGCAGAGTCAACAGCAGAACTTGTTCTCAGGAATTTTTTTCTTTAAATGTCACTTTATTTCAAAGTAATGCTGCCTATGGCGAGGGAATTGTTTCTGAATGCTGTTCACACCGGTACAGACTGCTATGCCGTAAAAAGTGACAAACAGGATACTGTAAGGGAATATACAGAAAGGCGAACCAAAGAATCCTTCTGGCATACGATCTCCCTACACTAATTTCAGAGTAAGGCACTTCCTCTATTTACACCAGATCCCATCAACAGCAATGCAAGTATGATAGTCAGAAACAAGGTCAGTCATCCCCTCCCCAGCTGCCAGAAACAACTTTTAACAGTAATCAGCATTAGATTATTCTGTCATCTAGATTCAGAGCAACAACCGGTTTGAGGTGTTGACTGATAGGAAAATACCAATAGAGGGCACAAAGGAAAGCAGCAGCCTACCCTAAATGAGAGATTTGGGATTTTATCACGTCCAGAGGCAAATAAATAAACAGAAGCAGCCTAATTTCCAAAGCACAATTCCTCAGTGATAAATTGTTTTGCTGCTACTTTGCTGATATTTTCCATTTTTTCAACAGTCACAGATACAAATCTAACCGCACGTTGAGATACACCTCTCTAGCTGCTGTGCACACGGTGTGCTCAGCTGCTCCCTACACTGTCCCCACCACAGAAAGCAGCAAAGCCCCCCAAAATACAAGATTTCCCTTCCTTACCCATCTTCTTTACCATAAAAGGTGCAAATACTCCCAACATATAATCTGTGCATCAAGACCCCCGATTTAAAAATTAACATATTAAACACACTTTTATTTGTGTACTATCAGAACTCAGGGCCTTAAGTAGCAGTCTTCATTCCTGTAACTTCATTCCTGTTTTTGTAGCTCTTTGTGACCAAGTGACACATCACTAAAATAGAAATACAGTATAAAAAAACCTCATATATATTGATCAGCGTCAAGTCAATCTGCATTACCTTTCAAAAACTGCTCCTCTTTCTCCCCTGTATTGCCGCTTGGGCAAAAGGAAGTATCTTTCTTGGGTGGCAAATACATTGTAACACACTGCTATAGCAAAAGACAGGAATTTCAGAGTTACTTGGTACACCAAGGGACAAAACAAACGGACCTAGACCCTACCATATTTGCAGGAGAAAATGGCACAAGATAAATCTCCTATGACAAAAAACCTGCATTATGTTAAAAGGAAAATATCCTTACTATTGCACCTACATAAGAAATCCAAGTAGCTTCTTATTAGCTCTAACTAGATTTTCCCTGAAGCTAGCTAATTTCACTACTGAAATACAGACATTGATACTTAAATCCTTTTGTATAAATGTTAGTGTTTGTAATGTGCTCCTAAGAGATTAAGATTAGAAAAAAAATAACCACACAACCAAGACGGGCCCCATTTTTCTCAGCCCATGATCACTTGTCAAGCCATGATTAATGCTGTGCTCTGTAGAGGGAGACATTACATCTAGGCTACAACAGACCTAAATTCTACCCTAAGGCAGAAGTCTGATTTAAACATCTCTATTCAAAGTGACATTTGTCCTCTCTTTTCAACCAGTTTCCTCTGAAATTCCAGTAAACTGACTTTGTGACCTACAAATGGTCCATTGATTCTAACTTGTCATGTTGCCTGTCCTTGTAGCAAAGTTAGTTTTGGTGACTGAATGAAGCAAGATGTTATGCATTCAAGAAAAATACAGGAGCGGAGTCCATTAGGTGCTCCATTAAATGCTCGCTTGGGTAACAGCAACGAGAATTTACGGCTATAAGGATTCCAGCTTACGCAGAAGAACTAAAGATGGATACTGAGGTAAATAGTAAAAAAATCAGAAAATATTTTTATATTCAGAAGTAACAATGGCCTTCACACTCTGAGGTGATGAGCAAAGATCATTTTTTTGTATAACAGACAAGAATACTGCATTGTCAGGGCCACCCTGAAAAGTAATTACATTTTATCTCTTGCCTTTCACTCTGAAATGTCTGCTAAGGTATTTACATTTGTCTGTTACAAGAACAACAAGCTAGACAGCAGAAAAAAAAATAGTTGTGATCACTTATCTCAAGTAAATACTATTTCTTCAGTGAATGGTATTATTCCATCTATTTTATAAAGTTATTGTTAGGTCCTCCGATTTAACTGTAACTGCTATTGTAGGAATAAAAATAAGACATGCATATACCTCATACAGAAATAGCCAAACAGCAGACCTGGATATGTAGAATAGTCAATATCCTTCTTACTGAACATGAAAAATGGCAATGTTTGATAATATTAAGCAATTTAGACAGTGCTGGCAAGTTCCTACTAGCCAAGGTAATCTTATTTCTGGTGCTTTTCAGGGTAAATTGATTTTTTTTTTCTTCCTCTTAGCTGCTCTGATAATTGAACAAATTTATACAAGGGTGATGGGATTTTACTTAGCAGACAACACACAAAACATTCCCCAAACATGAAGTACCTTACTCATAAAAATGAATTTTTGTTATAATTAAGGAAACTGCATTTAAGCTTGCTTTGTGCCAGGATAACAATCAATAGCATTTTGTTGGAGACTGCACTCTACCTGCAGGTGTTAAGCACTGTGCTTGTTTCAGTCAGGCTGCAATGTTTTTGACTGTTATGCCTTTCTAAATAATCTGGGTAAACAGCAGGCTACAGTAAGTCAAATCATTACAATACTTTCTGAAAATCAGAAAGTAAGAAATCATTACATATGCAGATTACATATGCTTCTACAACCCATCAAATACTCCATTTAATGTTATGATCCATAACCTGGAGATGTCATGATTCCGAATGTGTAGGGTTTTTTTTTTTCTTCTCCTAAGGAATGAATTTCTAGTTAACTATCAGTTTGTATGTAGAGAATATTGTAAGACCTTAAGCAAGTGTATTTCTATAACTGAATTGTTTACAGCAAGCGACACAATCTTCAGACCCTATGCTGTAGAAACACATCTCATACAGTTTGGAAAAAAAACCCAAAACCATGAACTCCAAAAAAAATATGTGCTGAAAAGGGCTTTAAGCCTGTCATCTTTCACTTTTTAATGAAGAACGTTTAAAAGAATCACATTTGTTAACTGAACACTGGCAGTATTTTCTAGACCAGGTATACATTCACATTAAATCACAAGTTACCGATATTCCAACAGTCACCTACTCCTTTTATTTTAAGAACTGTTGAGATAAAAATGCAGCTATCTTTGAAAAGTATTTAAATATTAAACATGGTTGTATTGAGAATGGCCTTAAAATAGCTTTTGTTTTTTCCAGTTTTCTTGACTTCCAATTACAACCATGATGGTTTAAATCTTTTTACTTGTTTCAAATTGAGGGTTTTGTTAAAAAATAACAGACATCATTTAAGTTTAAAAGCTGCACATAAATACTTAAAAAGGTGAATTTCTTGCAATTCCAAATCGTGTTTGTAAATCAGAAACATCAATCCTGAAAAATGCTTCGAGTCTGTTTAACATAACATCCCCAAGTAACATGTCTGACATGGAATTTCACTAGCCAAGGCTCTAAAGTATACTGCTTTATAACTGACTGCTTTTCCACCTATGCAAGAATATGATTTCAATTAATACAGCAGATGTAGCTTGTTTTCTTGTAGCTGACCAGGTAAAACCATTAATCATTACTTCAGTTCTTATGTTAGCAATCATTCACAGATATTCCCCAGTGGAAATGCAGAGGAGACATCCAGCATTTTTTTTACATAAAACACTTCCAAGTGGTTTTCTTCATTATTTAAGGCATAATGCTATCTTCAGCAAGAGCCACATTCTAAGTTAACAGTATTTTCTTACGTGTATGTCAGCATATTAGCCGGACACAGGATGAGCTAGGGCTTGGAAATACATAAACTTTTTAGACCAAATTACCGTAAAAGCTTACGTTTCTACCCTCCCTAAACATTAAACAATTATTTATATTGAATGGATTTTATTATTTGTATGAATTTATGACATGCTACATAAAATCATATTGCACATATAACTTAGATAAATATTTTACCTAACTAAAGACTTCTCTTTCCACATCCTTAGGTGAAAATATTGGACCATTCTAAAAAGCTGTCACTCAAGACTGCTGTATTTTGAGTCACCAACTACTTCCATTAAAAAAAATACATTAATCAAAATACCATGTCTATATACTGCATTTTCAGCAATAAGATTAATCATATTAACAACCATAAAAACTACAAACTCCTAAGACTATACCAGTCTTAGGTATTTAAATTAGCTTATTTAAATTTTCATAAGGTGCTTCCTTACTAGAGACTAGAACTCCTGAGTAACCCCCTTTCCTGACTTTACACATTAAAAGCAGTAAGAGATAAATAAAGCACTGAGAAAGCTTCTGAAGTGATCAAGTAAGAAGTAACTACGCAAACTTTGGTGGGTTTTTTTTTTTAAAGCTCTCCTCTTGCTCATTTTAAGAAGGGAAACACCCAGAAGCCTAGTGTTAATGTCTCTGCTGATTGTGAAAATTGCAGCAATAAAAACTGCAACTGCTTGTCTTAAATTAAGACTTGCAAGACTACATGTGAGATCTGTATCTTTACATTAGTTTTTATAACATTTGGAAGTTTGGTTGCCTGCTTTGATGTTGGTCTATTAATGAGCGGGGGAGCCAAAAGCCAGAAAAAAAAAAAAAGTTTACTGGAAATTCTCAAGTCAAAGCCTGAAGTAATTGGTTTGTTCTACCCCACATGATTCAATAACCCGATTTCCCCAACTAACCAGCTCCCTGACCTATCTGAACGTCTATGCTTTTTTGCTGTTGCCAACACATAGTAACCCACAGTGATTGAAAATGGCAGCTGAAGTGCTGCTGCAGCACATTAATTTTTCTCTAAGTGGTCCAATTTTCTCATTTGTTGAAATCTTCTTTCCATTCTGTTTTTTCTTTACCTTTACAGATTTGCCGAATTTGGGGTTGCCATCATAGAAGCCTATGTGCAACATTTTCAAGACAATTTTCAGATTATCCGAAATAGCTGGAAGGATAATGCACTTTCTTTATAACATTCTGTATTCAAAGCAGACTAGTTAACAGCAACTTAAGTGTGATAATGGCAATTACATCAATATGTTCCTTTTACAGCATCACTACTGCAGACAGCCAAAGATGCTAGGTAAATAAACTGCTGAAATTTACCTGAAAGTAATGACACACATTTTAGAACCACTAAACACATCTGTTTACAGAATGCCCAAATGGTCGTGTCCATTTAAGAACAATAGAAATCTTTATAAATTATTTAATTAATTGCAAGGGTTTTCCCCCAGACATACCATATATACTCAGTTCCTTCATTAAATGAAAGGAAATTGAAACATGACTGAAGATATCCTACTCTAAGGGCACATCACTTTCACAACTCTCCCAAGCCACCAAATGGAGAACCATAAGGTGGGAAAAAAAAAGACCAAATGCTGCCTACCAAGCACTTAAACCAACTTTATAACAACACAAAATGTATGGTTTAGTATCTGCACCATTCAAGTAAAACGCTTGGAAAGAAGGAATATGCAAGGCAGGCATAGGAAGCTCTTTTTTTTTTTTGCCAGAGATATAAACCAGAATACAGTCCCCAAGAAACATCTGGTCCCTGGAAAAGGTCCCAAAATATTGACAGATAACTGGATTTTGCTTGGCTTTTGGGTTGCTGGGTTATGAATATTGATTTGCAAAGATAATAAATGGGTAGGCCTGGCCACATCCCCTTTTAGACTCAAGGAAATAGTAACAAAAGAATAAACCCCTACAAATATGTTGTCACGTAGAACAATTACAGTGTGATAAATGTTCTACATAGCCACCAAAACAGCACTTCTGCCATACTTGGTTTCAAATTATTTACTATACGGTACTACTAACCGCATAAGTATACTATATATAATATATATATATAATATATAGAATACATATATAATAATACATATATAAGTATATATAACCGATAAGTTATCTTAGTAAACACAGTATCACTGATTAAACCAGATTACAAGAATTACTCATTTTCATTTCTTCAGGGATAAAAAGGAAATGTAAGCATATGGCCGGTGGTGATCAAAACTTCTTTTAAAACTCTCCATAAAAATATCTATTATTCCAGCCTACCCACCCATTAAGGAAGGGCGCGTATTAGTTTCAAAGGTCTGGAACCGAGAGGTCTTTTATTACAAGATTTCATTTGTTTTCTGAAGTAATTAGGTCTTCCCCATTCAGTCCCCTCACGCAGTAACGTGTAGGCCATACCCAGGGCATGAGTGCGGGAGAAAGGGCTTTCTAAATCCCTCTAACAGCGAGCAGACATCAGACACCACGCAACAGTGCCTGTCATAAAAGGTCACTTTCTTCCCCTCGGAACAAACCATTAATCAATAGAGTGTGATTGTCCGAGCGCTCGCAAGGGCTCTGCAGCGAAGGGACCTTGGGTTTCACTCGCATAATTACAAAACAGCGAAAGTTCAGAAACATCACCCAAATCCACCTCCCCATTTTACCCCTTTACAATTCCCACTGCCCTTTGGGCCTCTGCTTGGAAGCAAATGGAAGACAGGCTGAAGTTTTCTCAATTGAGCCGGAGCTGAGAAACCTTTGATATGCTAATGCCCTCCTTCAAACGGTAAGAATTCACACTTGCATTAATTCAAACAATTTCTGCAGAATGATGCGAAATGGCACCTCTTTTCGTGGCAGGCAACAAAAGGAAGGAGCTGGAGCGTCAGAGGAAAGCAAACAGCAGAACATTTGTTCTGCAGGACTCCTTCCGTCGCGCACAGGGGCATTTCTATGCAAAGAAAAACACACCTGAGCACCAGCAGCTCTCTTTACTTTCTGACAAACCACGTTCAAACCCCAGCAGGGCTAGCGCAGACTAACAACAAGATGTTATTTTTAGAGCCAGACACAGCAACGGTGCCTCATGACACACTGTTTTCTGTCTCCAGATGGCCCCAGATTTCTACATGTGGAAATAAATAGAAATATAAAGAAGAAAAAAAAAAGAAAGAAAAAAAAAGAAAAAAGTTGTTCTCACTCCACAAAGGGTAATTTATTCCTCCTCCAGAGGCCACCCCCCACCTGGCACGGGCTGCCGGACGGTCGTTCGTCTGAGTTACAAAAATAAACCCCGCAACAGGTAATTATTTACTGAACGGATGCAACTTCACCCGCTGTGCGGGACGCGCCGGGGAGCGCCGAACCGCCCCGGGGCCTGCTCCTCGGGAGGACCCCGGCCCGTGGTCAAGCGGCAGGGGACCACGGGGCAGCGGGGGGACCATGGGGAGGCGGGGGAACTGGCCACGACTGCCGCAGGCCCCTCCGCAAGGCTCGAAGGAGGGGGGGGGAGCTCCTGGCGGGCTGAGAGCAGCGGTGCTGCGGCGGCGCCGCGCTGCTAGCATCCGAGGGCCGCGGCCTCACTAGGGGCATGCCGCTCCACCGCCGGCGGCCAACGGAGCCCGGGGGAACGGGAGGGGGTGGGGGACACCGGCAGGCGAGGCAAAGCGTGAAGTAAGTGTTTCCCCGCCGGCGGCTCGGGGGGAACCGCCAGAAGTAGGGAGCTGGCGCCGGCCGAAACGAGCTGCGAGGCTGCAGCGCGGGGCTCCGCTTACCTCTGTCTGAGAGCCGAAGGCGGGCTGGGATCTCTCGCCCTGGCGGGACCCGCGGCCCAAGTCACCCCACCGAGCGCAGGGTTGCGGGAGAACGCGGCGGACTTAGTCCCGGGGCTCCGCTGGCGGCTGCGCGGACAACGGGCGGACAAGCGGCGGGCTCGGGCGGACAACGGGAGGCAGCCGGCGCTGCGGCGCGGCGGGCCGGGGCAGCGCAGAGCGGGAGGCGGCTTCTCCTCCACGCAGCCAGCCGGGAGGCTTCGCTGGGGCTAAGTCAACATTTTCCTGCAGTTCCCGACACTCCGCTCCGCATGAAACGTACGATGTAGCCAGGCTCCGGCACGGAGGCACGAAAAGAAATATAAATTCAATTTTAAAACAAACAACGAAATGGAGGGGGGAGCCGGGCGCAGTGCGAGTGCCCAGCCGTTGGAGTCCGTTCTGTGCAGGATCAGGAGAGGATGGCAGCAGCAGGAGTAGCGGGGAACAACTCGAGAATGTTACAATGGACCCCCCCTCCTCCGTGTCTCTCGCTCGCACCGACCGGATTTACATCTCCCAGGATGACATTCTGGCCTCTGGCGGGGTGCGGGTCCGGCCCCTGCGCGGATTTTCTCCTCTTCCTCCCGGTGCTGCTGCCCCGCCAGCGACTGGAGACCGGGAGCCGGGCGCTGAGCTTGTAACGCGCGTAGCAATGGGAAAAACGCAATACATACACACAAAAAAAAAAAAAAAAATCCCAATGAATTGTATCGCAGCCTCCTTTTTGCTCATGCACCTCTCCGTGTGTGACTGGGGATTGCGAAGTCCTGACACAGACTCTCCACCGGCTCTGAACTGGAGTCACCTCCAGCCTCCTCCCCCTCCAATCTCCACCCCTTCTCCCTCCGCTCCCACCCCAGGCTCAGCTAATCATATAAACATATTATCACGTAGAGCAGCACCAGCGAAGGACAAAAATCTCTCCCTTCGTGCCTTTTTTTCCCTTCCTTCCCCCTCACCCCTTCTTCCAGCTGGGGGGTGAAGGCTAATAACGAACGCCTGGTTGCTCGGCACCAAAGGCCGAGCACACCGGCTGCACGCCAAGGCTGCCCACTCCCGCCCCACCGCCAAGGATGCTGAAAGGCGCGCACTGCTGCGGAGCTCACCGCCCGCCGCGGAGCAGCTGGGCGCCCCTGCCCGGCTCCTCGCGCCCAGGTTCTGGCCGATCTCGGGGCCTGGGCCCTGCAGCCGCCCCCTCGCCCTTGGCCGGCGAGTGTCTGCGCGCTGCAGGCCGGCAGGCGTCCCCGCCGCGCTTTCTCCTTGGCGGTATCCTCCTGCGCTACCGCGTACGCGAACTTGGGCGGCGAGAGCTGCGCTGTGCGGCACTGCCCGGGCCCTGCTAACGCACCGCTGCGGATGCCCCCGCCCTCTCTGCGCCCAAAAATAATTCACTAGGCCCGGAGAGCCGAGCCGGGGAGAGAGAGGGGGCTTCTTGTTCCCGCCGCCTTCGCGGCTCTGTCGTCCCCGTCCCTTCGCGTCCTCGCGCCGCAGCTGCGAGGCAGCCGCCTGCCCAGCGCGGCTGCTGAGCCGCTCCGCCCGTGGCACCCGTAGGGACGGCGCTCCGGAGCGCTGCTGTGCGTTAGGGAAAACATGTCAGGACAGGGGAAACAGCACTTGGAAACGATTGAAAGGGTTCGCAGTTGACTCATTCCTGCGCTCGAGCACACAACACTGGCCAGCAGTGCTGCCGCGTTCGTCTCAGGAACCTGCTCTTTGAAACCATGGTGTGGGGTCGCTGGTGGGATGGGGAGTTTTCCTGCTGTACTCAAGCAAAGCACCGAGGGCCCGCTCTGACCTTCCAGGACAAGCGGTGTGCACAGCTCCAGGCCGGCGGTGCGGGGGGGGTAAGGGGCGCGGGAAGCAGCCCCACACCGCCGGGGCTAAGCCTCTGCGAGGTTTCGCAGCAGCCTCAGGGGTAAAACGGAGGGGAGGGCATCAAGCAAGGCTGCGCAGAGGCGGCCTGAGGACACCCACACACATACATGGGCTTACCCATCCCCTCCCTTCCCCAGCTCCAGCGCTGGAATGGAATGCTTCTGAACTGAACCCACCCGCAGAACCGCATGTGCAAGGCAGGACCGCTCCGTGCTTGGCTAACTCTTCTTAGGTCCAAAGCGTGTTGACAATCCAGTTTAAAACACCCACACCACATCAGGGAATCGGGATCATTACCTTCGTTAATGATAATGGTTTATTTTTTAGTTTAATTATCTTGGCTTCTCTCCATACCTGTGCAGAGTTCCTGTTTAGAAAATTACAAAACGCGTTATGAGAAACATTACGTGTTTGAAAGGAACTGTATCCTTGAGACCTTACCACATGTAGTATGAAGGACAGAGCTGGGCCAGCTCTCTTCAAAGCCACATTAAACTTCCAACAGTGTTAGCAATACTCCTTGGGATTACTATCTAAAAATCACTGAAATATGGTCACACCATGGCCACACTGACTTTCCTCGGCCCAGAGTACTTGTGGGAGGGGACTGGGATGGGAAAGAATAGTCACAGGCTTTGAGAAGCAGAGAAGTTCTGCCAGGGTGAGCGGTGCGCCTTCCTGGGGCTGGTTACAACTGGGTTAAATCTGCAAACTGCCTCAAAACCAATCTCAGCATGGGAGAACAGGAGATACGTGTCCGTGTGACAGTTCTGCACCTACTATATATAGTTAGAAGTTAAAAGTATTGGTTTCTCTGAAAGCCAAATGTAGCAAAAGAGCACAGTTCCCTATTTTTTAAAGTTATTTGTATATCGCTAGTATAGCCAACTGCCTTTTTTTGCAGAATATAATCTTAAAGATACCTGCATAAACCCTAAATAACTCGTTATGCATTTCTGATGGAATTAAATCATATAGGCACATAAATGTATTTTGCTAGAAACTGATTTTCACTGAAAGGGTTGCACGCATCTGTTATGGAAATATGCTTTAAAAGAGGGTTATAGAAATATAAAGATATACAAGTTGGTTGTCTATCATCTTACCAGCGTTTTAATACACGTCATTAACAAGTCTTATCTGTTGGAGTTTTTTTCTTTTTTTTTTTTTCCAGATAAATGTAATTGCAGATAAGCAATAATAGCCCCAAGCTAACAGCCTTTTGCTTAGTTGATGAGAGAAGGATTTGGCCAGAACACAGTCAAGAATAAAAGAATTACCTGTGGTTGGCGGTTTCCCTTTGAGAGGACGTCAGAGAGAGGAATTCTTCTATTTGGAGCAAAAAAGCCTGTTGGTTTCTGTAACGTTTTTTTTACCCCCAAAGATTGAAAAGAACTGCAGGGCTAGGCCTTGTGTTAATATTTGTCAAGTCAAAGTGAATTAACCGACATATATTCAACTGCAGGACTGAAGTTTATTTCCCCCCTTTTCTTCAAAAACTTCAGGAATTACATTTCTTTCTACATGCAGAAATGGATTTTTGCAACTCTTTTAAGTTTTTCAACTCTTAAGTTGTAAAACTGAGTTTTAAACAATTGGTAAAAATGCAGAGACCTTTCAGCATTTGTTTCAAAAACACATGCTTTCATTAATTCTCATTAAATCTGGATTAAAATATGAGAATACCTGGCACAGGTGTATATTGTTTTGGCAAGTAAAATATGATTTTTCAAGTGATTAATTTTACTTCATGTGAATCAACATCTGTTTCTTTAAAACAGGAAAATTGTACACAAATACACCTATGACATCAGAATCTGATCTTTTAGCTTTTACTTAGCCACAATTTATTGCCAGATTTGAATATTAATATATAAGAAGGAATTATAACAAATGAAGATTCTTTTCACCATTAAAATTGCCTACTATTTGCTTTGTGCCATATCACTACACAATATGTATCTCATTCCATACAGACTCCACAAAGAAGTACAGGAACCTAGATTTTCCTTAAAATCTTGCTTTGCTGCAACAGTGCTAAAGATCTAGCTTGAAAACTCCACAAGAAGTATTATAATCTTAGCAAAATCCTTTCATTAATGTTAAATTTTTGAATGTTTAATTTTAAGCTGAATATTCCCTATGTGTATATTGCCATCTGATTGCTTTGGTGAACCTACTGGATCATGTCTTGGAAAAGCCAAAAGCAAATTCTCAGTAATTTTTGAGATAATCACAAGAACAGTGTATCTGTTAGCATCTGTGGGAACTATATGTAGGACAGTAACAACTGGAAAAGATTTAACTCTCAGCTGTGTTCCTGAAGGAGGTGCATCTGAGAAAGATGATTTAACTGGTGGCAAAAGTTGGCCAAATTATGATGTCTGTAATATGATCTTGTAAACTCCACTAGGAGGTTTTTCCTTTTGCCATAGAATTGCAGTTTACATCTGCCAATTCTTAAAAAGGTTAATTTAAAATGTTTTAATATCTTTATAAATACTATTTTATATTGCCCTAAGTGTCAGTTCCCCCATGAGAAATGGTTTACAAAGATTTTATGAAATCTGTTTTTTTATTACTGGAGTTTTATGACAGAACTTTAAATACTAGCAACTGACATTTCCTCTTATCTGTATGTACTCCGGTGAATAACGTATCAATGAACTTATAATTAGACGTAATGTTAGCAATGACTGACAGAAGAGGTTTTATGTATGTAGTGCAGTAGCATCAGCTAAAATTGGTGTAGTATAAAAGCACAATTTAATTGGTGTAAGATAGACATGGATTTTTTTCCATGGTACATGGAAAAGCAAGGAACCATTACATGATTTTACCATTTCAACACTGAAAAGCCAAAATTTTGCTTGTTTTATTTAGGAAAATATCTAATTAATTTTGCAGACAAATTAATATAAATAAAGTGTGAATGATGCAACCCATGGGAGGAAATATCCAATGTATTGTCTTAAAAGTTTGGAAATATATCTTGACAATTACCGGTCCTTTAAAGTAAGTAATTGATTGTAGTGTCACTTGGGAAAAAATGAAACCCATCAATAAAATAGGAGAATTCTGCAGCTGTTCCTAACAAATAAATGTAATACGAATTTGCATTTGACATAGTTTACTTCAGTAATCAATTTTAACGACTCATAATCTATATCATTATTTAAGAAATGACAAAATCATTGACTTACTCATAACACTTGCTAATTGTTTTTTAAAATAAATTCTACACACGACTAGGAAACACCCATTTCCATTTGCTTTATGTTAAATCAACATCTAACCACTCATGGTGATTTCATTCAAAGAAAACAGAAGGAACACATTAGCTATGTGGTTAAAGAGATTGATGGGCTTCAAACATTTTAACCATGGATGGTTTTTTTCCAACTGTAGAAACTCATGTTTTTAATTTAAACAGCTTCAAGAAAATGAAGATCATTTTATTCAACAAAGCTGTTGCTTCTTGTTTCTTAGACAGAAATTAATTTCATTCTGTTTAATTAAGTAATATTAGAAACAACCTTGTTCAGAGAAAATGCAGCTTTGAAACAAAAGCATGTATATGTCCTATTAACTAGATACTCTGAAACAGAATTTCTGTGTCACATTAATAAATTACAAGAGATCAATATGATTTTTACCGGTGAATTTAAGTGCATTTTTTTTTTATGTTCATGCTAAAGTATTGCAGATGCCTCTCCAATCTCTGAAAAGTAAATGTGGGGAAGCGATGGAGCTCAGTGTTATTGAAGAGCTACAATTTTTACTTTGGCCTTGGGTATTTATGGTGGAGCAAAGTTTTCAGTTTCATGCTGCAGGCATTTATAAAGGCCAAAGGGTTTTCAAGATTGAGCTGTTAGGAGTCACATAGCAGAACATGTTTAAAAAGAGATGAGTACAATTCCCTGTTTTCGTATGAAAAGCTCAGCACAGAAGCTGTAACAATCATACCAGGGAAGGAACTGCAGTGCTGAGCTTTTGGGGAAAGAGATATGTCACGATATCCCAATTCTCCAAATAGTTTTGCACATTGCTAGGTTCCCTTTTCTCCAACTGCTTGTCTGCATAGGCATTACTTCTACATTTGGGCAGAAAATAATGTCTTTTAGGGAAAGAAGAAAGGCCCAAGAGAATAGTAAGAAATTAAATAGATTTTTCTATTTAAAATAAATGTAATTTTGCCTGGCAGGTAGGGAGCTCCTTCTCTTCCTCTCCCTTACATAACTATATTACACAATTTGCTATAACTTCACTAAATTTCTGTATCTCTTTCACTTAGTAATTTGCAGCCAGAAAAGTATCCCATATCTCGAACTGGCATGTGTGGTGGTTACTGCGTATTTTCACCACCTCTCCTCACCTCTCGCTACCATTCTGCTTGAAATAACAGCATAGGAAGATTTGAAAGGGAATAGGAGAAAGACTGGATGTTTATACTGAACTCTTGTACCTCTTAAAGAACCATAAAATCATACAATGGTTAGGGTTGGGTTTGCTTTATCAAGCTGCAGATCTAGAATTTACATTCATTACAGAGTGTTTTTAACTATTATGTAGGTCACTGGACACTCTTCTGTTGCTTCTGTGTCACAAAATGAAAGGTGATGTAAAAAAGATGAACCAAGAATGCAGAATTCAAAGTCAAACCATTGCATTTGCAAGTATGAATCCATGAAGGATTTTTCTCTCATTACACACGCACCTAATATTATTATCCTAGGCACTATTAAAATCCATATTCTTGATGGCATAGGCCAAGATTTTAAGAGATATTAATCTTTGTCTGCACAGTTCTACAGACCCATAAAAATTTAGATGCCTGTATTGAGAGTAAGGTTAAACTTGCTTCTTGAGAAGTTATGGGATAAAGTACATCAAATTCTTGGACTACTGACCAGAGCTCAGACCTCCCCATTCCAATTGATTGCCCAAATTGTTAAACTACAGACTCGTGTTCCCTTTGCTGCTCGCACTTTCTAGCCCAGTGAATCTAGCCCTGAATCATTTTCTGCCTGGTGCATTACTTCAGTGGGAGAAGTGGAGAGTATCTCCATCTTCAATCAAGCTGTGGGGTAGAGAACAGTTTAGCTGGGGAGAAATACACATTTGAGTTGCTTCAGGCAGAGAAGAGAACTCATCCTTTTTCACACACTTTGGACCAGTTTCTAACTGCTGGTTGTAGAATAAAACTACACTTTTAAAAGAAAGTGGTGATTACTGCTGGGTTTAGTGACAGGCTAACTGTGCTGGTGGATGTCAGGTGTTCTTAAAGTATGAGTGTCATCTTTAACTGCTCAGCTTTCTTTTACAGACAGCCTTAGCAATGATGCAGGCACAGAGGTTCTTAGTCTGGTTTATCTTGACTGAAGCAATATTCAGCATGATAAGCATTAAAACTGTAGGAAAATTTAATACAGAAACACGGAAGTGCCTATTGAAAAGAGACTTCTTTCCCAGGTAGGCAGCATTAAAGCAGAGAGGTTTTTAAACTTAAAAGCTTAAATTCCTTCCACATTTCTCTTTAGGAGTCAAGTTGTTGGAATTCTATACAATGCCTACACGAAAATCTGGTCCATAGTCAAAATAATCAAGTTCAGAGATACAGTAAAAAGTTACGAACAGGAGTGAACAGGGTGCTCACGATCAATCATGAACAGAAAAGAATATCCCACTGGGACTTCCTCACTTCATGATTGCAACTTTCAAATTCCTTTATCGAAAGGCAGGGCATGAGAGCCCTATTTGCTTCCAAACTTGCATATTTCAGTTCACATTTACTGTTTTCCCAGTAGGCCACTAGGTGTTATTCTGTAAGAACAAGTGGGGGTTTTGTCCTTTTTTTAATATAGAATTTTCAATTGGTATCTTTAATCAAGATGATGTGTAAGTCATGCTTTACATACAGTTCAACCTGTTCCGCTTCTCCATTTCCCATGGCACTCTGGAAGTGCTCATAACCTCAGTTGATTGGTTATACTTGCTTTGATTTTGTTTTGCGGTTTAAACCAAGGACTTGGCCCCTTATATTTTTTTTATAAGAATATTTTTTCCTCTTGGTACTGATTGCCATTGAAATGCTGACAGTTATGTGATTGGCTCCCTCTGGAGCAGATACCACAGATGCATCATGGATCACTGGTCAAAGAGCCTAGAAACAGCAGCAAATTCAGTCTCTCCCCCCTCCCCATCAACTCTGTACATCAGCACTGCTTTGCAATCCATCTCAGCTGGCATGGGGTGCCAGAGTACGGCACTGGGCAGAGTATGGAGAAGGAGACCCAGATTTGTTTCCAGGCTTACATCTTCTAGTTCACATTTTGTCATGCATATGTTACATTGCCAGGTGTAACTCTGGCAGCTGTAAGAACAGTCATTTTCGTTCACTGAAACTGCCTATAAAAGCCTCTGTTTCAGTAATGATTTGTTATACATTACAAACACCTGCAGCACATGGGAATTAATATCAGTAAAGTATAGGGATCAAAGATATTACACCTTTTTTTCTTTAATTAAATGATCATTTACTTCTGACAGACCTCAATGTTTTTGACAAATAGTATTTGAATCTGATTGAAGGTATGGTTACGCCTTTCTAAAAACACTGCAGTCAAAGAATGATGTTACTACCATGCTCCTGTTGTGAGGAACACCAATTGACTGCTTAGCTCTATTGCTAATTATAAATATGAAAATATATTCAATAATTAATTATGACACTATTCCCCACCTCACTATGAGCACTGGCTACTGTTTGTTGACTAATCAACACCAAAATACAGTATTTTCATATTATATCCGGTAAATCATAATACCACATTTAATGTATCAGTAAGACAACACACTTAAGCTTTTATTGCATGCTTGGAAAGCAAAGTGCTAACTCTGTATGCTTACACAGGAATGGGAGAATTTCCTGCATATGCAACCACTGAATCTTACTAAAGAATAGACCACAAATTTGCACTGTACCATTAAGGTGCCCAGTTTTGCCTTTCTGTTTCTCTTTCTGTCACCTCTCCGTAAAACTACATTGATTTAATTTGCTTTCTTTAGAATTTCTGTTGATAGTAAAATTAGTGTGCAAATTCCCTATCAGTTGTATATATTAATATAATTCCCTCTCAAATACAGCTCATTGAAATTAGCACTGGTAAAAGGTGAGATACATATTCATATAGTTATTTACATAAATCCCATTCAGCTTTATGCACCCTAAGCTTTAATGCAAAGTATCTACTACTGCAGGTAATTTTAGCACAAGCAAAACAGCATATAAGTGACATCTGACTTCCCAAAGATTGAATGTCTTTTAATAAATAGAATATTTGAAGACAAAAGGAATCTATAGAAATTCCATTTTTGACATTGTAATGGTTCTGAATAATGTTTTAGCATTCTGCTAACTTTTCTACTTATTGCAACCTAGTTTTGAGTTTCCGAGGAAGTTACTGGTCAAAGTTTATCACGTTATACCATGTACCAATCCAATATCATAGTAAACCTTATGAACTAGATCTTTTCTTATAGTGCTAAAATTGGCAGACCATCTCTGTACTGTCTTGCAACTGAATTCAACTACATTTTCATTGGTACATATAGGGTAATCTATTTTTTTCCTATGGGGAAAGGAGTGTCTTCACAATCAAAAATTAAAAGCAGTGGTGCATTTCTCCAATGAATCATATACAATTGATTCTTTGCAAGTTATGTAAGTTGTGCATGACACCTAATTCACGATACAGTATAAGATTGTATATCAATCTGTTAATAAATAAAATTTTTCAATAAGACCTATAGTATGAAGCAATTTATGAGATAGTGTACATGTTACACCACAAAGTAAAATTTATAAAAGTAAGTATATACCGGGAATTGATCTACACAGCACAACATTTTTATTAGTTCTAGTGATAAAAATATCTTTAAAATCAGTTGCAATACGCATATTGATCTGCAGATTATTTACCTGGATTATAGAATGCTGACTGTAAGAAAAGTCATTAGGTCATTATCTATACAGGTTTAGGGAATTAAGGCATCATCTATTCCTTGTCATGAAAGACATTTGCTACTAAAAATATAAATTGAAATCTACTATGTGCAGGTGCAGATTCTACTTAGCAATGCAGCTCTGTTTGTGTAAGTGATGTTTTCCCCAGTAAACAGAGGAGCTGCAAGGTCATGGAACAGGCAGTGGCACATATCCCTCATAAAATTATGCTCTACTGTATAGACTTGCAATTTTTATATTTCCCTTAGCATAATGCAGCAACACATTTTGACTTACAGCAGTCTCTATTTTTCACAATTTTCCAGTTAATGAAAGTAATGTTTAAATACTCTGAAGTTAGATTATTAACTTCTACAAAATAGAAACAGATGTGCGTCTTAGTATGCCATTAAATTTATGATTTACATAGTATTCTTGAATACAGCTGAGCAGAGGCCAATGATTCTAATTTGCTCTAGATTTACAATAACCTGATCTGGTTTTTGTAAGTACTGAAACACTTTAAACAAAATTAGAAAGCCATTGTGCTTTGTGTGATTAAAGATGCAATTCCTTTGGGGTAATGAGAAGAGTCAGAACATGTTTCTTTCTTTATGGATGTTTCTATTATAAACACGAGTACCATATATTATGTATTTTTGTTACTATTTCCTTGGTTTTAATTATAAAATAAACTGATTGAGTTGTACTGGAGTTACACTGAAACAATGCCAAAATCTAGCTAAAGAATGCACAGAGGTTCATAAAAATCCTTAAAATTCTTGCATGGGTCTTAAGGTCTTGTTAGAAAAATACCAGTTCCTTATAGTTTTTAGAGACCAAAAGATCTCTCTGACATAAAACTACACTATTTAAAGATCTATTTAAAAAGCTAACACAATTAAACTATGTTAATGCACAAAAATTTACAGGACAAAGGTTCAGTGGCTTCATAGCAATTTGCATCTGGAGACACAGATTTACTGTATCTAATGGTGGAATTGACAACTGGAATGAGTGTTACAGTTTAAAACACGGTGTATCTATGGGTAGAGATCAAGTTGTGTAGTTGCTTCATTAAATACTTTTTTTTTGTGATTACGTCAGATATAAGCAAGTGATGTGTGAGAGGAATACCGTACATGTGAGTATTTAAGGCCTAATTCAAAGATTCTGAAAATCAGAAGTTAGGCCTATAAAGATGAATGGATTCAGGGTTAGCTAGACATAAGGTATTTTCAAATTCTAACCTATGACTCTAAAGTCTATTTCTTTTGTGGCTAAAATATATGTCATTTAGCATTGTCATTCACTTTTCACATGCAAAGGTGACATAGCAATTAAGTGTAAGCATCTGTTTCCTAGGGACTTTGTATAATAATTTTTAAGGCTACCTCAACTACTCTTTGCATATTGCCCCCCCAAATCAAATAGATTTTATGAACATTTGTCATGGTTTAAGCTGAACTGAGGTCAGTGTTGAAGTACTGAACCAGGCCTTTAATTTACTTAGTACCCAGAATGTAATATTATTCTGTAATGTATTATAGTATTCATGTGCTATTTTACATAATGCATTGAAGATAATATAGGCTCAATATTATATATTCATATTTAACCATACTACAATATATGTATTTATATTTATCTTTACCTCTGATGAAATGTTTAATATTATTAATCCTTTCATTTTAATTATATATAATTAACTATCATTAGAACAGGAGCATTACCTTTTAATAAAAATTTAATCATACATTTACTCAAGCACGGGATCAAAATGCTACACACAGATGGGATGTCTTAAAAGTGATTGAATGCATTCAATTTATTTGGTCATTCACTCTTTCAGTGCACTTAGAGATTGCCATTTGTGCTTCACTCAAGAGATCTCCAAGGGTAGGCTCTCACATTCCTACCACATTCTTTGACTTGGTATTGCACTGCAAGACAGTCATATAGACTGAGCCACAATCACAGCTCTCAGTCTGTATCATGCTCCAAATTCAGCTTTCAGTTTTACCAGTGCACCCCCTGATAGCTATAGCCTATGGTCTGCTACAGGTATTTTTGCATTTGGCAGTGACTTTGTGTAATGCAGTGCTGGTAGAATTTTTGACCCAGGCAGACGTATGTGCACATATTTCATTTTAAGAAAGGATCAGGATCACTATGAATTTTTGATAAGGGATCTGACAATGGCAACTAAAATGAAAAAAATGTTAGGACAAAAATTTTCTGTCACACATTGATGCTGAAGTGCATGTAACTGGACTAGTTTTGTGGTTTCATCTGAACTTTCCGGGAAGTTTTTTCTATTAAACACATAGTTACCCATACAAGAGACATTAGGCTGACAACAAGAGATTAGCAAACATAGCACCCAACTCAAGTTTAAGTTGTGTCTGGGGAAGAATTAATATTAGAGAATTGTTTTTTTCCTTCTTGAAAAAATTAATAGGATATGGATAAATTCTTGGTAGGAATGAAAGGCATCAGGACATTAGAGCCTCATACTTAGTTTTCACCTGTAATTTAACATAATCTGAAGCTCCACTTCTGCAAACACACAGGTTTACATGAGATACTTAGTTTTCACCTGTAATTTAACATAATCTGAAGCTCCACTTCTGCAAACACACAGGTTTACATGAGCAAACTCTTGCTGAACCAAGGTCATATACCCAGTCCTACAAACACTTATACCTGTTAAATCTCATCAACAAAATTATCTTTGAAATCACAGACAGGAAATGTGTCATCTTATGTCTTGTATTAAAATTGATGTTAAGTTTCAGAGAAGAAGTTTTTAATTGTCCCAGTAAATTCATACTAACTCAGAGTCCCAGAGTATGGCATTGTGTTTACAGCAAACTTGTTTGAGGAGCCCTGTGTGGTTAACTTGGAGAGTGGAGGTAAAAACTGTAGATGAGAATTCCATATGTCTGAGGCAAAGCACCTGAAAGGAAAGCTCACATTTTAATGACAGAGCATGGGATGCTCATTATAGAAATATATTGTATTGATAAAAAGGGAAAACACCTGGTCAGCAAAGGTTTTGTAATATTTTTTTCGTACTAGCTATTTTAAAGTCATATTAAGCTGTCGGAAGACTTTGGTTCATTATGAACACTCTGTTTCTTAAAGATGCTTGGTGAGTCTGGATGCACTTAGCATAATTTATTTTCCAATTGACTCTGAGTTGCCCAGACCTACTTCTATTGAAGTCAACTTTTTTTGTTTTTTTTTCTGAAGAGAATTAAATCAAGTTTAATTTTTCTTCAAAAAGAGACTTAGTTAGATTTCTTAATTGCCAATTTTCTTCAAACAATTACTGCATGAGAACTTTTTTTAATAAATGAAAATCCAATAAATGTTGTGATTCCTTACATTAAAGCCCACTCTAAAACTATTTGTCTGATGCAATTACTCAGCAACTCAGAATAAGTGGGAATTTCAAAACTGTATTTATATTGGTTTTGAATTCTTGTAATGTGATTTTAAATTACCTTATCCCAAAATACATTTAAATCTCAAAGGGGACTGTATTTTAAATGTTTCCGTGGCTGGAAGGCTTCATACACTAGAAAAATATTAACTAAAAATACAGGGGACTCTTTTTTGCTGTTTTCTTTGTATTTCCTAGAGCTATTTCATATTAATATTGACATGGGTAAGACAATTCAGCAAACTTCAGAGGGATAAGGTGGCCAATTTGCAATGGCTCTTTTGTTAAGTAATAAAGCTGTGTAGGGAAGGGCAGATTTTGACTATTCAGTTCCTGCCATTCTGATCATTCTCAATTGCATCAGACTCATGTCAGAAAGTTTAAGTGTCTAAAATACACAGACTGCCTGTTTTCACAAGATACCAAAATGGAGATTCTAGTAAAAATCTGTACGGGAACTTTATTTTTTGACCAGACATTTTTTACTTATGCAGAACTGGTCTTTGTTGAAGAGCTTCTGTCTTCATTGTTTAATTTCTTTGTGTAGCTTACAGTCAACATGATCCCGTTGAGTTCTTTATTTAATATGTTTCAGAGCACAGGACACCTGCCGACTTCTTTAATAACGAGTTGTCCTCAGTTGGCTTATATGTGAAAACACTTGTGAAAACTGTGCAGCAGAGGCAAGTAAAGAATAACCTTAGACATTAAGACTGATTCTATTAAAAAAAAATAAAATAAAACTATGTCCAGGCTCCACACCCCAAGTCCCTAAAATAAATTTGCAAGGGCTTTTCACAGCATGGAATCCAGGAGGACTTTCTTTTTAATTGAATTCTGTTCCGTGTAAGTGCAGCTCAGTGGAATTCAATTGCCAAGTGGGCTCCCAGGAAGAAATACATGCTAAGTATTTTTATTGCTAATGTCTTGGATTTAGTTTCTGAAGTATTATTTAGATTTGACTGTGGACAGAGTTGCTAGTGTTTACCTTAACACAGTGCTCTGTGCCTTTTGTTGGAGAGGGGACTCTAAAAAAGGACGAGGTAAAGCAGATAAATTTAACCATGAATAAATTCTGTGGCTTTGTATTGTATTAACAAAGCTCAAACTCTTACTTCTTTCTAGAAACCCTATGAATTTGATGAAAAATCTCCATATTTCCAATCCAATATCTCCCTCCCTCCCCCTTCAATGTATTTTCCCTATTTATTGGAAGCCTCTTGCACACCTTATTAGAAGTATGGGAAATACTGTTATAGATGATTCAGGGAAGACCTAGAATCTCAGTTCTGCAGTTCTTAACTAAGAAGAGAAATCCTACTAAGATCAATGAGTCCTTCTTCTGCTCTAAGTGGATGGTAACTAACACAGAGAAAACAGACTTAGACTAATTACTTTATCATAATTAGCTTTATTCTGCACTCTTTCACATCGTTTCTCTCATAATTCTTTCACTTCTGTTGAAACACATTATTTTACTATCACCCACAAAACTGAAGTCATTAATAAAAAGTATCTCGCAAATGAAAAATATACTCAGCCACTGTTAGCTCACTCAGATTGTTTTTCTTAGTCAAAGGAATCTTTAAAAAATGGTTTTGCATTAAAACTGTAAAGAAAACTGTTGACTGATAAGGCAAACAGTTAAAACAGAGAACTGTTTTATTTTAGTTTTTCAATATTAATCCTTTATTTCAGATGAAGAAATACTCTGAACCAGAGGTTCAGCCTTGTTAATTATCTCACGTTACAATCAATAAATTAAGCAACCTTTATCCAGACTTGGTGTTGTGTGAAGGATTCTCACCTGGTGAAGGAACATGTGCTCTCACCTTGGATTCTGTAACAGAATTTGGACTTAATACAAAATATGTCCAAATCTGGTAGAAAACAGACCCTGCACTGCAGGTACTTAAATCTACTTCCCTTTTCTCTAAGAGAAAATGTCTTTATTTTATTTACTTTATTGTCTACTATATATATAGTCCATACTATATTATCATTATACCCATCTCTCTATATTCCATATTACACATTATCTAATGCCTATTTGTATTATATTGTCAAAGAATCTTTAAGTATTGGGTTAATATCATTATTATTTTTTAATTGTGAACTTTTAATAGATAAGATTTTGTAAGGTTTGTTAATGCTTTTGACAAGTTTGTCCGGAAATTAGGATATGGTAGAGAGATATGTCTTTAAAATCTGTCTTGCTGTATTTTGTGCACACAGCCTCCTTTAAAATTCTACCTATGAGTAATCATTTTATATGTGTTTAAATCATATTTCTGTTTCCTGTAGACACAGTTCTTACAACATAACATGCACTGCTGCTAGTCTTGTAAATACGTTTTCATTGTTGCTTCAAAGAACTGAGACAAATCAACAGCTAATCTACAGGATGATAGTGACCAGGACAGCCTATACATATGATTATTAAAGGTTTCAAATCAGGATTGATACTGGACAACATACAGAGGAAATGGCAAACCCAACCCAAAGAACTTCTGTAGTGCTACATCCTTTTGAAATTGCACAAGGTTTATTTACTTTTCAGTCTTGGTGTTGCTCAAATGTCATGGGAAGAGGAGGGGAAGTGGTGATGATACCAAAGCCAAACCCAATCGAAATCTCCTGAACTGAAGCGTAGCAACCAGTAGAGTTTCAGTGTGTGGTGCAAGAACAGGCCTAAAGGGCAACTGCAGTCCAAGAAAAAGATGCTGGATGGATTTAGGTCTGGGAAATAACAGAGGCAAAAATACTTGTGAATACATACTGGCTAAATATTTGGTTGGGATTCAGGTCTGATTTCACACCAGCTAGGAGTGGAAGTTGTGCAGGCTACTGGAGCTGCCTAGACTGTGGGGCAGGGCAGGATTTGAGCCTTGCCCTTCTCTGCAGCTCATTGCAGCTAGCTTCATCAGGGCAGCCTTCAGGAGGAAGACTGCACTCTTCAAAGATTTTTGTCATAGTTATCTGCCTTTTATTTTATTGTAATTCTGTAGTGTGCGGCTAATATGTTGACAAACAGATAAAATTATATATATTTTTCACTTCATCGCATGTCTGCTCTTCCTGTGCTCCATAAGGTTATTTTGTAGCATACGAGGAAAAATGCTTATGTTGTCTAATTCAGTTTAAATAAAATGTTAAAAGGTGACAATCTCTTTAAACATTACTGATCATTACTTACAAAACTATATTTTAAAATTGTGAAAACAAATGCTTTGACCTTGTGAGCTATGGAAATGTTTAAAAAACAAATCTGCTATGTTTTTTGGCTAATAGTTGTGATTTGCATAGTTGAACCTTGAATACAGTCATAAATAGCTGCAGAATCCAGCTTGGCATGATGCCCAGCAATGTTAGGGTGTCAGACAAAAAATCGGGTCAACCACTTACCAAGTAAGTCATTCTGTCTCAACAAGGTGATGTCTAACAAAGAAGCTACAAGGCTGAAGACAGATAACATATTCAGATGCTGCTCAGAAAGACAAGAACTTTTCATTTATCAGGATAATCTACTATTTGTAATCAGTACACCAAGTGAACGCCCTCTCATAAAAAAGAGAAAAGCCCATCAATAGTTTTTGCTAATTAAGATTAATATTATTCCTGTGAAATGAAACAAAAAGTTCTGTGTAACCAGAATCCCAAAAGAGATTTATAATCTAAAAGAATAATTGCAGAGTTTTAACTGAGAAGAAAGAGAGAGCTATTGGTTTTAGCTGTGATGGTCTTCCACTTATGTCAGTAGATCTTTTATGTTTTCAGTTTATTTAGCATGACTTTCTATATATTAAAATCTGTGGAACTAAAACTTCATGAGAAAATGGTTATATATGTAATAAAACACTACCACTAAATGTTACATATTTAGGAATAATTTGAGGTAACAGATCATTTATTAACATATATAGAAAAAATCAATTTTTAGATTAAAATCTAGTTGTTGCAACTGTTTATAGTAATGCATATTTAATCTTCATTCATTAAGCACAGCTAGAGTTAGAAATGACAAAGAAAGTGCATTTTCTCTAAGTGATATTAATTTTATTCAACAATTTATTTTCTTCCCTGTTCATAGAATCATAGAATAGTTAGGGTTAAAAAGGACCTTAAGATGATCTAGTTCCAACCCCCCTGCCATGGGCAGGGACACCTCACACTAAACCATATCACCCAAGGCTCTGTTCAACCTTGCCTTGAACACTGCCAGGGATGGAGCATTCACAACTTCTTTGGGCAACCCATTCCAGTGCTTCACCACCCTAACAGTAAAGAATTTCTTCCTTATATCCAATCTAAACTTCTGCTGTTTAAGTTTCAATCCGTTACCCCTTGTCCTATCACTACAGTCTCTAATGAATAGTCCATCCCCAGCATCCCTGTAGGCCTCCTTCAGATACTGGAAGGCTGCTATGAGGTCTCCATGCAGCCTTCTCTTCTCCAGGCTGAACAGCCCCAATTTTCTCAGCCTGTCTTTGTATGGGAGGTGCTCCAGTCCCCTGATCATCCTCGTGGCCCTCCTCTGGACTTGTTCTAACAGTACCGTGTCCTTTTTACGTTGAGGACACCAGAACTGCACCCAATACTCCAAGTGAGGTCTCCCAAGAGCAGAGTAGAGGGGCAGGATCACCTCCTTTGACCTGCTGGTCACACTCTTTTTGATGCAGCCCAGGATACGGTTGGCTTTCTGGGCTGCAAGCTCACAGTGAAGCTGGCTCATATTCATTTTCTTATCAATCAACACCCCCAAGTCCTTCTCCACAGGGTTGCTCTGAATCTCTTTTCCGCCCTACCTATAACTGTGCCTGGGATTGCTCCGACCCAGGTGTAGGACCTTACACTTGGCATGGTTAAACTTCATGAGGTTGGCATCAGTCCACCTCACAAGCGTGTCAAGGTCCCTCTGAATGGCATTCCTTCCCTCCAGCGTAACAACCGAACCACACCCCTTAGTGAAGCCATGCTGGCTGTCACCAAGCACCTTGTTTTTCATGTGCCTTAGCATGCCTTCCAGGAGAATCTGCTCCAAGATTTTGCGAGGCACAGAGGTGAGACTGACTGGTCTGTAATTCCCCAGGTCATCCATTTTCCCGTTCTTGAAAATGGGATTTATATTTCCCTTTTTCCAGTCATCAGGAACTTCAAATATGATGGACAGTGGCTTAGCAATTTCATTTGCCAGCTCCTTCAGGACCCATGGATGGATTTCATCAGGTCCTATGGACTTCTGCACATTCAGGTTCTTAAATATTTATTTTTATATTTGTTTTGGTTTTAGGATTCAAAAAAGCCTTGCAGCATTAAAAGGGAAGAATATGAGGAAGCTGTTTCCCATTCCTTAAAGACACCCAACTTAAAAATATATTTATATTTGAATTAATATTTACATAAAGGAAATCCATAATCAGAAGAATAACTCTGTACTTACCTGTATTCAGGGAAAATTCATTAAGGTGTACATTATTATACATATAAAAATTAATTCTCTCCAAAATAATCTATTGCTGTCTTTGTTGTAGTAACCTTTAAGGTCCAAGCCTTTGTCCTATCTTCTTTGCTTATAGGATAAATTACACAGTTTGCCTCAAAATAAAAATAATTCTAATTTCACTTAACATGCAAATTTAGAGTTATGAATTACCTCAAATCAGGATATTGGCTGAATACATTTGTTTTCATGAAAAACGAAATGTTTTTTCTCTCTTCTGCCCTTCCCCCAGGCCTTCTTCACAAGATCAGCCTCAGGATAAAATGGTTTTAAGTAGACTAAAGCTGGTGGTAAACACTTGTCTTTGACAATATTATTGCCTAATGAACATTGCAGAAAAGGGTGTATGCAGTGCAAGTGTCTGTCTGTGGCTGCAACCTATATATGATCCTTGTGCCAAGGACCTACTGCTAGTAGGCAAATATAAACAAAAGAGGCAGGCCCTTTGATGGTTTAATCCCAAACATACTTAACTGTCACATAGTTAATCTTTTTGATTAAAAATGGCTCTTGAGCTCTTCTTGAACATTTTTATGTTTGTGGATGAAGGAGGTTAAATGTAGTTCTCGTGCCTGTCTGGACTGTTCTTTTTTTTTTTAAACTATTCCCCCCCCGCCCCTTAGTTCAACATGACTTTTCCCTCTCTTTAACTGCAGATAGGCCCCTAAAGAATCCTTAGCCCTGATACTTCTGAAATACCCCCCATTAACAGGCAGGTAAAAATATTTTACAGACTTTGCCAAAGCAGACATCATTGATATTATCAGAGGACTAAATCTACAGGTCAAAACCAAGTGTTTCAAAACAGCTTAAGGTGCAAGTTTTACTTTCCTAGGAAGAAGGTTCAAAGAACAATAAACCTTCCATGTTCATCAGAAATCAAGTCATCATTCTTAAATTTCAACATAAAACTTGTGTTTTGCTATTGGTTTCCTTGAACACTGGCAACTTTGATACTGTTTCTGTCAAAGACAGCAGAAAATCGGCCTCACATATTTTAAATCTATGGTTGCTTTAAGCTCTAACGCATTAAAGTTTGTGAATAATCTCCCTTTTTAGAGGGTCTTGAGTTCCTTTTGGGATAAGATGGAGGATCTTTCAAGTGTAACACTAAGAAGCAGTCACATTTCAAGTCAGAATTTGTGCTCTTATGGGATTTTTTGTGAGTAATATTTCTTTCCACTCTAACAGTAGTTTCACTTCATGATGGTTTTATGTTGACTTCCAACTACATTTTTATGTAGTGGGAAAGAATTTTTTTGTAAAGTGAATGTACAAGACCTGTTGGAAAAACATTTGTCCTTAGCAACATACTCATAGAATTCAGTATAGTTTGCTCAGAAGTGTTATTTTAGGATGACCTTTACACATACGATATGATGAATTTTTCTTTTTATTTGATTGTAAAGATGTTATGATCAAGGGGCAAAATAAATATTGCCTTTTTCAGCCATAAAAAACAGAGAGCGACAAATGAAACCATCTTTTTCAAACAACATGATAACATGCAGAAGTGATGTCTGCGTTTGGAAACTACTATATTTTTAAATTCACAGATACAGCAAAGCCCTAGTGAAACATAAATAAAGATCAGTTCTATACAATTCAAGTAGCCACGCATGCTATGGAACTTACCCTTTTTCAGCCTAAAGAAGAGACATATTTTTTATGTTCTTCCCTGATAGAACAGTGTATTTATGTTTATGGGAATTTATACATTGTAATAAATTGTTAAGAAAAATTAAAAGTTGAGCATTCTGGGGTCAGCAGCATTTCTAAGAAGGATGTTAAATCCTAACTTACATTATTTTGAATAATTAGCATAATGTTCTGCAAATCTTTCTAGGTAGCTTACAGGATTTGAATATTCAAATATTTTTATTTGCATAAGCCATATAATTATGAAATTGTACAGTACAGTTATTTCTCAGGCAATTTGGCAATCTTTTCTTACACAAATTTACCTTATGTTCATTGTTATAAGAAACAGAAATAGCTTTCTGCTTACCATTCTGGAAAGGATGGAATTCATCATTCTGCTATAAAGACCCTAGAAAGCAAAGAAAATGTTATTAGTTATTATACTCTTATCTGCAGGGATTCTAGCTGCCTAACAATGCATCAGCATCAAAACAAAAACTGAATATATGTGTACAAATCATAGATCAATAGTTTAATGCAGTTCTGAATATATAGTGCATGTACTTAGCAGGTACTGGATTAGAAAAAAATCACAGGCTATTGTGTATATCTGTATTTAGAACTGTGTACCAGCTGGAGTTTATCTGCATAGTGTTCATAAAATACAGACATAGGATCTTGGCATCCAACTTGTGATTGTGCTTTTGCAAATAAAACCATGGCCTTGCTGTCACTCTGTTATGGACTGGGAGAAAACAGGGTAAAAGCATGCGCATAAAGGGTTAAGATGAGGACAATTATAAGTGAAATGTTAAAGATTTTCTTTTTAACACATAACAAAATTTGTATCATGGTTAAAAAAGTGATCTTTACACATTTATTAAAATAGTTAATCAGCCTTTACGTTTTGCTTTAGAAAAAGGTTGCTCATGGGTTAGAAGTTTGCAATGGTTAGACCATAGTACTGAGAAAGTAGTAAGTGCACCATACACCTCAGCAGCATGGTTTAACTGTGATGTAGAAATAAAAGAATGACTACTAGTTAACTCTCTTTTCTTCCTACTTTTCTATCATCCCCTTCAGTCTATTTTATACCTGACATCATAGCTATTCTGTTTTCTTTAGAAAGAAATGAATTACTGCTACCAGTTCCTTTAACTAAAGGTTGAACAGAGAGAGATCACTTTCACTCACTATCTATCCAGAGAGGATTTTAACTTTTCTATAACATCCTGTGCTATGTATTCCAATTGTGCAGTTCGAGAATAAAAAGTTATCAGGACAATAGGCTGAATTTGGCTATCATTTCTCACACAGAATACAACTTTACTCCTGCTGAAGTGGCCAGGGTTCAGAAGAAGCATAGGTACAGAATCTGCCTATATCTGCCTTGTATGTAGTTTTAAGGGTTTTATACCAAAGAAGGGAGAACACTTAAACCACACTTGTTATTCCTATTTCCATTCTTTGAGAAAATTAAATACTAAACTAAACATGCAAGGGAGATAATTAAGGAATTCCATTAAAAAACATGTTTAGAAAATTTTACTGTAACCAAGAGATACAGTCACAAACCACTTCGAAAAAAAATTTTGATCTCTAGGTAGGGCCTAAAATTTTTCTACCTAGGAAAACCAGAAACTATGATAGATTGATTGCAGGTTCTCACTATAACCACATATACCACTGGATGAAATACAGCTATTTACAGGTAAGGGAGTGTCCAGATCAAGAAGAATTCCACAGTATGGTGCAGGAGTTATTTCCGTTCAAGGAGTTTACCTTGGGCAAAAAGGGAGTTTCCAGGGTGCACAGTGCTGCAGATTCAGACTTAAACTAGGTTGCAGCACAGCACAGGATACAGGGAGCCTGGATAAAACTAATATAAATTAGAACAGTCCCTGAGGGCTGCTCTAATTTACACGAAGATTCATTGGCCTGTATCCAGCCTTGAATCTGAGCATCTACAGAGATGGCTTGAAGCCACTTTTACACCATTCTTTGTGGGCTACATCTCCTGCATGGTGTTTCATGTGAGATGTAGCACAGAATACCTCTTTTGCTTCATGTATGAAATAAGGCTTCCCTCAGCTGAAGAAACTGTATTTCATGTAGGCTTAAAATGAACCCTTGACCAGACATCTCAGTTGAGCCAGGTTCCCACAACGCACTATTCTGCGTCCTTCCCAGAGATATTTTCTCCTCAGCCCTTTCAGTTTGCAAACTGTGCTGTTTGGGTGAGGTAGTCATTAATCCACTGACTGTCTGGGGCTCTTACATAAAAAAATCCATTCAGTTCAGGAAGGCAGCAGTTGCATTTCCTCCTCTCAGCTTTTGAGTCCCCCTGCCATAAAGCCATAATAATTTTTTTCCAAAGCTGTTTGTAAACCAGTAAAATGCCACCATTTCATAAATGATCAAAAGTTCTTTCTGACTTCAAAGGAATTATGTTCACAAATGGGTAAACTTTGTCTTCAGTTCTTAACTGCTTAATAATTAAGGTTCTACAACATGACTTACAATGTTGCAAGATACAAACTGAAAATTGTGAGCCTCTCACCTACCAGCCATGTGTGCAAGCCCCCAGACTGATACACAAGTTGTTCAGTACTTTCACATGAGTATCCTCCTGAAGTCATTGTAGTAAAATTTGTGCTTAGTTAACTGTATGTTTTAATGTTCTGCTAAATCATGGCTTAAATCCTTACATGGATTCAAATCAGCAGAGCAGCTGAAAGTAAAATAGGTTTGGTGTGACAACTAATTTATGAGTTCTTTTTGGACACAAACAATTTTTAATAACAGGTTACTTGCTGGTATATAGAATACAGAATTATTATTTTAGAAGTGAGTCAAGGCTTCTCCTAGCTTTTGCTTTCACTGGTTGAAATAAATAATCTGAGTGGGTGTGTGTATGATGACCCAGTTCTCAAATTTTGAGAAATGCCAAAAAATTTTCTATTTCCTTTTTAAAAATCAGATTTGTCTATTAATGTTGTGACTACTTTCAGTGTTTCTGGCATTAGCATTACAAATGTAAAAAAAAAAAAGTCAAACAAAAAACACCCAAAACCCCCAAACTCCAACTTATTCAGTTCTATAGTTCCTGTTTGCTCAGTTTCTGAATCAATAAACAAAATCACCTATTTTTAATCTCCAGCTCCTGAAGAGGGCAGCACGTTCTAGATATTATTGAACTATAAGCTTTGAGATGACAGACCCAGCTTTACTGTACTGCATACAGAGGAAGAGGGGAATAAAAACTTTGTAGATGTTTTGTGTAGAGAGTTCCCATGATACAGTAAGTCAGCATAAGTTCTAGGCTGTTACAGACCAAGGTCAAAACTGTGTTTGATTAATAAAGAGAACATTCAAATTAGCTACCTGAAGCAATGCATTTAGAAAGAGAGCAACAAAATACCAGCAAGGAGTACTTCCACGAGGAATACATTTTATCTTTAACACTGTGGATAACTTTTCCTATTGGCAGTGCATTGACTATCAAAACTACTAAAGGGGTTAGATTTAATTATCTCACTTCTTTGCACATTTCATCTCAATTGCTATGGCAACATTCAGTTGCCTCAGCAGCAATGTACACTTTAATCAGATATTTCCTCACTCATTTCTCTGTGCACCACAGCAATGTAGTCAAATTTACAGCCAAACCCTGATGCATCTGATAACACCTCTTAGGAATTAATGGCTAGGTTTTCCCTGCCCCTCACCCATAGCCACAAATATTTCTAGAGAATTTTGCACCCTAATGACAAAGGCTTTAGGAGATGGAAAGTGTGCGTACTTTAAATCTTCTCCACTTCACTGATTTTATGCTGTTTTCTGCCACCACTCCCTTTTTACATGGCTCCTACTTACTCAGGAACTCTTCCCATCAAGCTATGGGCAGGTCTTCTCATCCCTGCAGGAACTGTTTCAGGGCTGAGAACAGGAAACACAATAATCAGGCAGACAATATGGCTCCTCCCATATTCCACCCTGCCCTGAAAAGCTTTTTGTTTGATTACTCAGCTATGATTAAATGCTTCGTCAGAGTACATCATAGTTCTTTAAACTTCTTGGCCCAGAAATCAGGAACATAGGCTAAAATAAAAGTAATTAGGAATGATGAGCAGATACTGGGGACTCCATATTGAAATACAGTCAGTAAAAAGTCAGGAAGCTAAAAGTACACAAGGGTTACTAAATTCATATTATAGGAAGTCTTGATATTTCTGACATAGAATATTGTCTGGTTTGAAAACGTCACCACCAAGGTAAAGTGGGAACAAAGATAAATTCCTAATGGCGCCTAGATTCTATGGTGGAAACCACATTAGAAATGCATTAGATAGATTGAAACAGATTGGATTATAGTTAGACATATAGGAGAGAATAATAGATATAAAGCATTAAAATGTAATTCTGCATATTCTGAAGATTGTGCTTGAATAGTCAGTTAGTTGATTTTGCTTTTTTGCATTAAAGAAAATAGTCCACACTGCTTCTTGCCTCTACATTCATTTTTCATCACTGTTTTCATCTGCTCACATGTAATAAACTATCACAGCTGATTTTCAAATAAGATAGAATCATAGATTACTGCTGGTTTTAAAGATTTTTTCAAAACCCTGGGTAACTAGAGAGTTGACTTGGGCCACTCTTGTCCCCAAGAGGTATAATGGAGTCAGAATCATTTTATGTCTTGTCAATGACAACAAGGTTTGATCCTCCTCCCTGACCCTGTAGTATAAAGTCACTCTCTACAGTTTATTTCTATGTGAGCCACAGCAGCTTTTCCAGAGGTTTCATAACTCAAGATGTTAAAAAAAAAAGAAAAAAAAACCAAACATCAACTTATAAAGAAAATACAGGAAAAATGTGCCCAGTGTGCTTTTCACACATGACAAAGGGTTTAATGATATATAGCATGAAAGTCCATGTTACTTATATAACATGAAAGTCATGATCCTCCTCAGGATCCTGGGAGACTTTTCCAGATGACATGCTGAAACCTAACATTTGTGGGCCCATGTCATATGGCAGCTTTGTCTCCTAATCCATCAGTGATGTTGTTGTATTTTTAAGGTTCTGAGGGAGAAGCTACAAGTTACAGAATCTATACTTCTTTTTCACATAAGTACTTCCAAAGATGTACACATATACGTTTTTAATCAATACGTCTAATCTTATAAATGAAAACTGTTTATATTTGCAGGGCTGGTCCCACTAGTTTAAAGGAGGTATCTCCCTGCAGCTTTGTATATATAAGTTTTATATATAACTAGACACTGTAAGTTTTAATACTGTGTGCAAACATTTGTGCCATAGAGGATGCAAAGATCATTTAAAGTTCAAAGTTAGCAATTCTGTACTAAAATTAAAACTTAAAAAGTTCCAAAACTTTATATCTAAAGAACCTAATATCCATGCATAGCTAGAGGTTACAAAATGTTTGTAGTATAACTTGTGGCCACTTAAAGAATTCATTTCAAAGTTGATTCACGTAACATGGGAAGAGCTATGCTGATTTCCACCATCTGAGAATCTGATGCATAGTCTTTATAATAAAAATTTTATAGTGTTGAAGTTATCTATGCCATATACATCTGGAAATCTATGCCAAACAATATAGTCCTTGTTTGAACAGTTCATAAACTGGAGACTTTCATAGAAGATATTGCAAAAAACCCCACAGAACAGTGCCTTATCATCAAAGGATGCTTTTTTGGACTTTCTGGGTTTTTACTGCAGTATAGAAGAGAGGAAATTTGACTTTATTCTTTATGGGCTCAAAGGCCATATGAAGAAAGATGCACAGAACAGAAATAGTCAGAAAATATGGAAATGGACAGTTATTATATGTTCCTCTGTGCACATTCCAGGTGAATTTGTTAATTTTATGAATTTATGAGATATAACTGAGTTAAAGGCTGCTATACTTGGGTTTATTCATGTATATTTCCAGTATACATATTCCAGTTCTGGAACATATTTTTCTACCCTTTTGATTCTTGTCTAGAGTTATATGAAAGACGTACCCAACAAATATCAGGAATAAATTACCTATATAAAAAAACCAGACTTGTTAAAGTATTTTAAATTTTATCAAGCACTTTACTTGTTTGTGTTTGTTTGTAATAGTAAAAAGTTAAACATTTTCAAAACTGTATTTTGGTGAGGGTATGCTTTCCTCAGGGTACAATAGAGTATAATACAATGTAATCTCTAATCCAAGGCAAGCCACACGGTTCCATAGGGGACACACTGTTCTTACTATGTTTCTTATCAGCAGTTTATAAGTTTTTGCCATGGGTTGCCTTTAATTTTCAGTAATAGTTTGTCTCCTCCCCACCTTTGATTTCTTCTTCAAGTTTTTCCTTAGTCTCTGTTTTAACCCCCCGCCCCTTCCCTAATTTTGAGTATAATAAACTACATTTTTCATAACCTACAAGAACTCACTTCAGCAATTCGGCAGGGCCCCCTTTCCCTCCGGCACGAGCAGAGCTCCTGGCATCCTGCCACTCACTGCCCAGCACCACCCTGCAACCTGCAGTCGCCTTCTCCAGGAACTGCTGCACTCCACGTATCCATCGCAGAGCCTGTTCCTGATCCACCAAACCAGACCTTTTCCTGGGAAAACCACCCATTTCCCCTGATATCGGCTCTTTGCAGCCTGAATGTTTTGCCTCAGGAAGAGGACATGGAATCTGGCACCAGTAGCTGCTGCAGCTCCATTTTTCGTATGGTTGCCGAGGAAGGTAGAAATCTGTGTGGCAGAGACAGGGTAGCATGACAAGAAAATTCAAAAGCGAGTAAAAATCACCAGAGTTTCCTTTTTTTGATTCTCACTTCCAGGTGCTCGACATTGTCCTTCTCTCTCTCCCCAGGGTAAAGACTCACTGCTTGGTATATTGCTTAGAGCAATGTCTGCTCAGTTTTCTAGTTCGTTAGTTTCAACACTCCTTGATTTTAAAGAACCTTTCTATAAAGCCTTATCAATATAGAGTCCTTTTCCCTTGTTTATAGAAGTGATCATACTATTTTTTTTACAGCTTAACCAAGCTGGAGAGTGGAACTACTACAGAGAAGGCACTGCTCAGTTTTTATGTATGTTATACACACACACACATACATATATGTATATACAGAATTTATGTATGCTCTTACTGTAGCACTTATACTCCCTAAAGGTATTATTATGTTGTTAGACAAATTAAAATTAAACAAGAGGTAAAAGTGCACTTGAACTGAAAACTGTTAAGAAATGCCTACAGGCATGACAAAAGTGAACAGCAGGAATTTATCCAGCTGTGTGTGTCTAGGAGTTCCTCTGGGCCGACTGACTGTGCTCCCATTTCTGCTGCAGGAAATGCAATTAAAAAGAAAAAATCATAGAGGTGTTGTGATTTCCACAAAATGACATGCACAGCTTTTTCTTCTGCCTTCAAAATAAAAATGGAAGGAATTTTTGTCAAACTCTTTAAGCTACAGGACAGAATGGAGAGGGATGATGGGAATACATAAAAGAAGAGCCCAGAACCAGTAAACCAGAGTTCTACCCAGGTCAGAAACATAGTGGCAGGTAGTTTTGCTGAGAAGCACATGTAATAACATCTGGAATCGGTGAAGTATGTGAGATCAACTTTGAGAACTTTTTTATAAAATAATCTGTCCTGATAATTGCTGTAGTGATAGGACAAAGGGTAATGGGTTAAAACTTGAACAGCGGAGGTTTAGATTGGATCTAAGGAAGAAATTCTTTACTGTTAGGGTGGTGAGACACTGGAATTGGTTACCCAAGGAAGTTGTGAATGCTCCATCCCTGGCAGTGTTCAAGGCCAGGTTGGATGAAGCCTTGGGTGATATGGTTTAGTGTGAGGTGTCCCTGCCCATGGCAGGGGGTTTGGAACTAGGTGATCTGAAGGTCCTTTCCAACCCTAACTATTCTATGATTCTATGATTCCATAATATAGTATTTCCTAAACTAAATGCAAAAGAGGCCCTTTGTTTGTACAGGGCCTCTATACAGGGCATTGAATGAAATCTCATGTAGAATACTTGGGATGTGCAGAAGTGACATTACCAAAGGTCTGCATATGGAGATCAAAAACACAGTCATAAAAAACAGTGGTAGTAGTATGTGTTAAATACATACTAAATTTGATTTGTAAATCACGTTTTATGCAGGTGCAAATGGAGGCACTTATTAAAAGTGAAGGTGAACAAACTGAATAGATCCTTTATCTTTGTGGGTAAAATTGTTAGGTTTACAACTTCCCTTCATTCAAATGCCAGTACAATGTATGTCACAGTGAAAGAATTTGCTGTGTAAATTATTACATGTGTTGCAATGAAAAAGAGTAAGACAGCTCAATATCCCAGTCACATAATGAAATAAGGAACTGTACTCTAATTGGTTAATTCAGTTATTTTCATGACAGTGTTATACAACATTTTTGACCATGACAATGCATCTTTGTTAACTCAGGAGTGCTCAAAATCAAAGAGCATCTGGACCTGGAGACATGAAGACATGGTAGGAAGGAAGATTTAAAATATAATTTTGTGTAATTTCTACAATATTATAATCCCAATGGTACCACTGGAAGTACTCCAATTTGCATCAGGACAAAAGAAAGCCTCTCTTTCTCCGATTCTACATACTTGGAAACTGTATCTTAATAATGGCTATATTTGTAGTCCAGTTTGTGTATCATGAAAGGAAATATGTGAAAATTAAACCAAAAGAATTATTAATGCATGCATCAGAATAATAGAACAAAGAGGAATGTGTCTTTCTCCTGGTGAAAATGGAAATTAATCTTCTTTTCTGCTTTGAGCATTTTGGCAGTAAACTCAAGTCCTGTAATCTAATTGGTGCATCATAGAATCAGGTTGAAAAATACCTCTGAGATCATCAAGTCAGACTGCAAACCTAACACTGACAAGTCCACCACTAAACCATGTCCCTAAATGCCACATCTGCACATTTTCTAAATACCTCCAGGGATGGTGACTCAACCACTTCCCTGGGCAGCCTGTTCCAATGCTTGAAAACCCTTTTGGTGAAGAAATTTTTCCTAATATCTACACTAAACCTTCTCTGGTGCAACTTAAGGCCATTTCCTCTTGTCCTATCACTTGTCATGTGGGAGAAGAGACTGATTCCTACCTCACTACAACCTCCTTTCAGGTAGTTGTAGAGAGTGCTAAGGTCTCTCCTGAATTTCCTTTTCTCCAGACTAAACAACCCCAGTTCCCTCAGCCACTCCTCATAAGATTTAATCTCTAGACCCTTTAAAAGCTTTGTTGCCTTTTGGCAATTGTTGCTCCAGCAACAAAATGTCTGTCTTGTAGTGACAGGCCCAAAACCAAACACAGTATTCAAGATGTGGCTTCACCAGTGCCAAATATAGGAGGATTATCGCTTCCTTAGTCCTGTTGGCTGCACTGTTTCTTATACAGGCCAGGATGCTGTTGGCCTTCTTGTCTGCCTGGGCACACTGCTGGCTCATGTTCAGCCAGCTGAACCAACACCCTCAGGTCCTTTTCCGTTGGGTAGCTTTCCAGCCACTCCTCCTATTGTGTTGTGTGGGGTTGCTGTGACCCAAGTGCAGGACCCAGCACTGAGCCTTGTTGAACCTCATCCAATTGGCCTCGGCCCATCAATCCATCCTGTCCAGATCCCTCTGTAAAGCCTTTGTCCTCTCAAGCAGAACAACACTCCCACCCAGCTTGATGTCATCTCCAAACATACTGAGGGTGCGCTTGATCTCCTCATCCAGAACACTGATAAAGGTATTAAACAGAACTGGCCCCAATACTGAGCCTTGGGGAACACCATGTGTGACCAGCCACCAACTGGATGTAACTCCATCACCACTCTATGGGCTTGGTCATCCAGCTAGTTTTTTACCCAGCAAACAGTACACCCATCCAAGCCATGAGCAGCGAGTCTCTCCAGGAGAATGCAGTGGGAAACAGCATCAAAGGCTTTACTAAAGTCTAGGTAGACAACATCCACAGCCTTTCAGTCACCAACCAAGTGTGTCACCTTGTCACAGAAGGAGATCAGGTTAGTCAAGCAGGACCTGCCTTTCATAAACCCATGCTGACTGGGCCTGATCACCTGCTTGTCCTATATATGCTGTGTGATGGCACTCAAGATGATCTGCTCCATAACCTTCCCCAGCATTCAGACCAGACTGAGAGGCCTGTAGTTCTACAGATCCTCTTTCTGCCCTGCTTGTAGATGGATGTCACATTTGCTAACCTCCAGTCAAGTGGGACCTCCCGTTTAGCCAGGACTGTTGATAAATGACTGAATGTGGCTTGCTGAGCACTTCTGCCACTTCATGAATACTAAATGCAAGTAGCTGAGATTCATATTTTTTTATATATGAAACTAAACAATTTGTATACGTGAGACTATTTTTCCTTCAGAGTAGAGCTCTATGAAACAAATATAAGCTTAAATTAAACAATAGCCTCAAAGACATTTGACTTTATAGGGCACTTCCATGCTTAAAAGTGCCGATGTAAAATGCACTGGTTTTGTACAACAGATCTGCTCTTTGGACCAAATCCAGATTTGAAGTTATTGGGAGAGACTTTTACTCCTGGATCAGGCCCCTTGTGTATATTCACATTCATGTATGATTACTTTAGTGGAAAAAGTGTTTTTATTCCCACTTCTGATGGAGTGAACTGAATTCTCTTTTGGCATTACTTACTGTATCAACAATGAGATTTATGCATTCTCAGTGCATTTAAATTCTGTGCTGTACTAAAACTGAACTACCCCAATAAAAAGTAGCAGAAAAACTGCTAATGTTTAATGGGGAGCATCTTTAGTAATAACAGGATGCATGAGACAGGAGGAGCTCAGCTTGGCCTTTGGCAGCCTATATGAGTTTTCCAAGTTTTGTAGTTAAAAGCTGTAAAAGGTATTTTTATTAGTGAACTGAGAAAATTAGATAAATCCTCTGAGACCTAAAACATGTGGAAACCTGTTCTGCCATTCTAACAAAGTCATTTTTCATGATGCAACTGCACTAAAACAGCTCCTTTCATGAAACAATTCAATTGTTAAATTATTTTTGCATATGAGTAGAACACATTTAATAAAACTCACTTGTACCCTTTTTACATGTTCACATAATAAACACTCTGCTTGCACTATATCCTTGTTGCTTTCTTTGGCAAAATTTGGTGTATACCGTGGGTTGATATTTTGTTTATTACACGCCATATTTTAAAGAACATTTGTGGAAAGGATATAAAAAATATGGTGCATGTGCATATTATAGCTGAGACTGCCAAAGGAACATGGACGACTTGGACGACTTGAACCCCTAGTCCTGATTGAAATTCCATGGAAGGCAGGCTGCTGTGGCAATCCCAGACTACGTATAGAACAGAATTTCTCAGCATTTATTCAAGTATGCACCTTAAAGCAAAACTTCAGTGTGATCAAGTACCGCACACATAGTAATGAGCTTTGCAATTTCCTGAATAGCTTTTATGAGGGGATCTCGTGCCTCTGTCTTTCTCCTCCCTTTGCTCTTTATGTCCTGCTTTCCGTTTTCCACTCCCTTCTTCTTAAAGCCTAAGTCCATCAACCTGATGGACTTAGCAGGAGCTGGGGTCATCATGGTGATCAATGACTTGGGTGGCTGAGCATTCAGCCATTGATCACTCTGAATAGATTCATATATCTTAGGCATGCCATCACAAGCAGCTGCTTCTACTTAGCTTGCCAGCTTTCTGTCACATCGAGGATTCAATGAAGTTCAGAGGCAGTGTGAGAAGGTTATATAATTCTGTCAAGAGATCATGTCTTTGATTTTTTTCATCTCTCAGACCTACATGTCTACCCTTTGGGGGTCTATCACAGACAGAGAACTTCCAAAATATTACATACCTTAATGCAGCAGCATAAAGAGTGCTATATAAAACATATAAACGTTCTTCCTTTGAACAGAATAGCAGGAGGCTTCACTCCTTTCTTTTATGAAAGAATATTACCTAATGCTGAAGAGAAACCACAGCTGTATTCATGTGTGCATGCACAAACTTTGCTTGTAATTTGAAACACATTCCCATAAAACTTTCTGATACTATCATATCCAGTATTCCTTCTCCCTCTTATATTTAAATATTCTGTGCTGAATTTGTAAGAATAAAGAGTAACTTTAATCGCTTGGATAAAATATTCATAGTTCAAGAACTTTACTAGGAAAATAAAATATACTTCACCAAGTCATTAAAAGGACACTGGGAGCTTGAATGCCACTTTCTCATCTAAAAACTTGTCATGCAGTGTAGCTGACCTTCTTTTGCTCTATTCTGTTTACTTAGCACAGGTAGTTTGTGCTCTGGCCCATATACACTGAATTACAAAGCTGCCACAATTTTGAATGTTGCTACTTCCCAGCATTATGCCCTGCCTTCCACTGGAAAATCACAATCCCATTGACAGACCAGAAGATTAGGGCAAATGCTCTTTCACTGGCAGTTTAAATTAATAGGCAATGCGAATGGAAGTGGCTCAAGTAAGGCACATGCTTCTCTCTCTTGTCCCTGTAGGTTGACAGTAATTTCCAGCAGAACTGTAAGATGGACAGCTGTGAGCATGAATATCCAAAATCATGGCAGTTACATCTGGCAGAGCTTGTCTGTCAAAGACCCATGACTGAAAGGTTGGTTGGCAGTGCAGTCTCTGCAGGCAGGGGTCTGCTGGAGAGAGGCACTGGAAAGCTCAGGCCCAAAAAACCTCTCCAAACAACAGGCAGCAGCCAAAGAATGAAAATAGCTGCAGTGCACAGGAAAAAGAAATGTTGTAGTAAAGTCCTATTTCAAAGTTTTAAAATAATGCTAAAATGAGCCACAGGACTCAGGCTGCCTGTATCCACTGGGCTGAGTTCCTGTTACAGAATAGGATGTGAGGGAGTGAATATGAAAGTGTTCATGATTAATAATGATGATAATGATAGTAATATTCTCGGGTCTTCTAAATGATGCTTCCAAACATTCACAGAGAAAATAAATTGTAGGCATTTTTATGGAATTAGAGAAAACCCTCCAACATTCAAAAGATTTTTTTTTTTAAATTGGTCATCTTGAAAAAATTCAAATTGACAGTGTCTCTTTTAATGATACACTTCAAAGCTTTATGAAATCTCCCTGTCAAATGAGGCTGCTACTTTAACACGTATTCAAAAATGTGTATGCAGCTTGAAAATGGATTAAACAGCCAGGAAAAGGGGCCATATTCTGTTATATGAATGCAGTTCCAGGGCTTTAATGAATCTGCAGAATTTAACAATAAACATGGTACATAAATTAAATTGATTTACTATGCAATCTGCTACTTAAAAAACAATGAAATAAAGACTTACAGCTTCCTATTCCACGATCTTGCTGGTTTTATACTTTATCATAATAAAAAATGAAAAGAATGTAATATCAGTCAGTATTGCAGGATTCCAGATTAGCTTTTCACATAAACCAGGTGCAAGCTATTAAGAATATGCTTCCCCCTTTTTTAAAAAAACCTTCTTTCTGCCTTTTGTTTATAGCCATTCAGTCAAAAAGGAAAGAAATGTCCAAACTAATCTATACAGTTTGGTAATTTTGGTGTCTGTCTTGGCTATCTGGATTCATCAGGTCTATTCCTGAGTACTCAGTATCTTGTAAGGCCCATTTGAGGTTCACATTAAAAGATATAAAATTTTAATAGAAAATTATGGGATTAATTTTAAATACAGTAATTTTAATTGAAATTAAAACAAATGCAAACACATCTCTACATAATATGTTTGGTATAAATCATTTCAAAGCCATATCCATCACTTGGACTAAAACTAAGGTGACATTGTCACTTTAAATCACAACTCTGTATTTCAGCAATTGGCATCTTGTGAAGTGGCTGTGCCACTTGCAAAATATTCAAGGACAATATTAAACAGCTACAACCTTCCTGATGTTATTTAAAGAAAAATCAGGTTTCCCATCTCTTTAATTTCTTTGCTTCTTCAAATACTGTTATTAGCATTCTTTTTCACACATCCTCCTTCCTCCTTTTCTTTCAATTTTAATTATTTTTTTCTTTCTAAATTAATCCTTTGTTTGAACTGTTACTTTTGAGAGACAAGAAAAGTTGTACAATGAACAGCTGTATGTTTGCCAGTTTACTTTAGGTCTTTTTATGCTTCTTTTCTGAGGACAGATCCTACAAGGTGCTGAGCATCAGGCAACTTACTTAAAGTTGAGGTTGCTGAGAATATCTAGAAAAAGCTTAGCATATTGCAGGATCATGCCTTGCATAGCAAGTTCTCCGAGTGATGACTATTTATGTTTCACTGAATAGACTTAGCATAAATTTTAACATCCCTGATATGATTGGGTTTTTTTTACGGGCAACAAGGAGGTATTTTTCATGACCGTATCACTCAGCACTTTGAGAATGAAGCGTATAGCAATGCCACCCAAAAAGTCTGGCAAAGAACCAGATGTCACAGTTACAAATACACACAAAAATTGGAATACATTAGAGGCAATTACAAGGTATGTAAGATCTTCAGTGCTGAGAAAGCATCCAGATCACTGTAAGTTCTGTCTTAATCAAATAATAATTCTAAACACACTTATACATAATCACCAAGAAATCACATAACCTAAGCATGAATGACCCTCAAAGTACTGGTCACCTGGCTTGTGGGGTTTCTATGTTACAGGTGCAGCATTAAAGAGTATTGTAGATATTAATGCTAACTAATCTTTTTAATTAAATCCAGCAATGTTAACCTAAATTTCTTACTTACAATTTTTCAGTCTGTTATATAGGGCACATATTTGCTATTTCTCCACTTCTCACTTCTCACACTTCATGATTCCTGTCACAGATGCAGTAAATAGCCACAGAACCTGGAACTGGGCCTCAGCAGTTCCTGTATCATTCAAATCTGACCTGTGCAGGACACTGTGCGGGGGGGGCCCACTGCCACCCTTGCTGCTGGCTGCCTTACACAGCCAAGACTGCAGTGGCTCTGTGGAGACTGCTCTCTCACACAGCGTTGTGACACGATAAGTCACTGCAGGATAGAAACTCATAAGTTCAGAGTTATCTTGAGTTAACTTTAGTAAAGGTGCATTGAGCTCTTTGTGGTTAAAAGCTGCATAAATTTTCTCAGGCTTTTGCTTGATAGATGAAATTTATGCTTATGGCTATGTTCACAGTTCCATCTATCCCAATGACAATATACCCATGGATATATTGTTACTTTTTCACTTCCGATGTAGACAGATTATACCTAATATACCTATGCATGTCAATATAATGCAGTGAGTTTACAAATAGTGCTCTAGCTATACAATAACTTCTTATAATACAGAATATGAAAAAACCCTGAGCATTTAAAGATTAAAACCTCACCCTCTTGTTGAAACCTGAAACCTGAATCAAACAACCCCTCCTGATGACAAAAGTATCTATACAGACAAAGTCATATTCCAGAAGTAGAGCACATGTGAGAAGCTGAAAAGTTTGTATATGAAATGTGGTTTGAGATGTGGATTGTCTAATACATAAAAGACTATGCCAGTTATTTGCCACCTCCATGGGGAAATCTCAAGCAAGCAAAGAACCTTTATAAATATAACTTAAGCAGTTTCCATTTGCTGCATATACCAGGTACACAGCGAGGCTTGCAGATTAGAAACACTGCTTTAAGCCTCACCCCGAATACCTGTAATCAGCTGGGATATTTCCAGGGAGCTCTTGGTAAACATTGTGCTGATGATAGACTCCCAGTAGTCTGCCATGCAGTAATTTGTTTAGGAAATGCTAGCAGTGTGTTTCCATTCAAGAATAAGTATAACTCTTATATAATTACAGAATGACTTTCCTTCAGTTATATCCCTTCATGATTCTATACCAAATAACATTCATTAACCCTATGTATCATAAAAAACTATTAAAATGTAGTGATGTTGACTTTCAAGGCAGAGAAATTACAAGCGTTTATTCTGAGTCTACACAGCTAAAGAGTTAAGAAATACTAGACCAGGAAGAAAAAAACCCCAACCAAAAAAACCAAACTGAAACAGGAAAACAAGACTGTGAAAAGTTATTGCTCCCAAAAAAATCTTGCTCCTTTTGAACTAGTTTACTCAGCTTATATAAGAAAATAGTAAAAAAAACCCTTCAAAATTTATTTGGTTTTAGCAATTAAGAACAGCTTTTCCTAATCATACACATTTTGTTTCTGTTTCATTGTTTTCTATCTGGCTTTCCAAACATAAATATATATGCATATAATTTCTTTGAGTTTCATATCTTCTTTCATCACATCTCTTACTTCCAATTTTGTTTTTGGACATAATTTCTGCCAGTGGTGCTTTGCATACTTCAAGGTTTCAATAGCTTAGATCTGAGTATTATGTTTCCCATTTGTCATTTACACACACACAAAAAGAAGAAAATTATATTTCTAAATAGAAAACTTCTTGATGTCTTACTGTGTCTATAAACTTCTCCTTCCATACTTAGATGGTCTGCCATAATCAGTCTCTCAGACTTTCTTATGATTAACCTCTTTACTGTCCTGTACTCTGCCTTCTTTCTTTCTGCTTCATGTTCATCAACTGCCTCAATAAATTAAAAAAAAAAAAAAAGTGGGCTGCTTTGATTAAAAAAGGTACAAACCAGGTTAAAGAATTTTCTATTTTGGTTTAGCTTCTTAACTTGTTTTAATCAGTTTAAGCAAAATTGAAAACAGACACTTGGAGATGAATGCAAGAACATCAAAAAAGGGATTTGAAAACATTTTTGTACAATATAAACTCATACTTTAATCGAAATATTTAATTTCTGAGTAGACATATCCTTATAATAAATAATATCTGTCTTTCATAGTGTATTCCATATGTAGATCACAATGCGCAATTAACTGAAGAAATCAGTTAACTGAAATTTCACAGAACTTGCACCACTGAAAGGTAAAAAGGTACCCAGCCATAAAGTCAGGTACAAAACCTGAAACCGTACCACCCTGCTGTTCTATCCACTTGCCAACACTGCCTTTTTCCTGGTTTTGTTTTCTTCAGGGAAATTGCTGAGGATACTGTATAAGATAGGAGATAAGTGAAGATTTAAGACTATTCTGAAGTGACTGTCAAAGTGACATATTTAAGGTCCCTTAAGTACATTGTCAAACTTATTGAATATGGAAGCTGAACATGAAACTCAATCGGATGAATATGGAGCTGAATGCAACATATCCCTTAATTATATCTGATTTTTACAACTTAATGCTCATCTAAACTTTTTTTTGGCTATTCTGTAGAACAAAACAATCTAGAGACTTTGCAGATGAAGCTAAATTAAGATGCTTGGCTGGGCTCTTAGAACAGAAGGTTACTCAAAATGCTGTTACAAAACATATATGCTTAAAGTCATGAAATCACTGGCAAGTCTGAGATCATACTGTGTGAACACCAGATCAGGCAAATTCACTGATAATTCCAATGCTTTAATGATTTTCTGAATTTTGGTGGAATCTTTAATAGATTTGCTGTATTTTTCTAGTTGTTTCTTATTGTGTATTTCAGTTGTTATCCATAATATGAACACTGTGGTTTTATGATTCACCCTGCTCCCCTTACATCCCCTTTGCTTACCCAAAATTGACATGACACATGTTCTATCAGCAGGAGAGGCTTCTGGTGAATTTTTTTAATCTTTGCTATCTTTTAATAGTCATCTGGAATCAGCATGTATCTATACACATCACAAAAAATTTCTTTCATTTTGTGAATTTCAGGCATTATTTGGTCACCTCTTCTGGAAAGATACCAGATTAGTTTGTTCTATAAATGGTTCACAGTGGAGTTCTCTTTTTGAATAACTTCCTAATAAGTAAATGAAAGTACTGGTTTCCGCTGATTGAAAGTGCCTCCATCAGTATACAAAGGCAGACTAAGAAGCCTTTTCATATTTTGTCTGATCTCAGGTCATTGAAGTGATTCTTTATGTAATACTGAATAGACTTCAAGATTCTGTAATTAACATTCAGGGTACTGCTAGTACATGATCTTAGCACTCTCTATATTACAGAAGTGATTACTTCTTTCTTTCTTGTGCACTGCTTTTGCTAACTGTTCCAAAGGTTTACCAAAACCTGCATGGTTTTGCTCTCTGTGCTCTAAAATTGCTCTTTCAATGGAATTATTTCCCTTTAGGCATCAGACCATGAAAACACTTTCTTTTAAATAGTGAACTAAAATGCTGTATTGCAAATTGGCTCACAATTAGCTTAGATGTTATTTTAATTTATTGTCTTACTGCTTTTCTAAGGAACTCCAGGATTCTTAAGAATATGCTAGTTTTACATGGGATGTCTTTTTTTAAATAATTGTAGTTATCATTATGTGTCATTAAAATATCTGAAGTGCTTCAAAATAAACTTCATAAGAATTTGAGAGTAAATGACACTAAAGATGAGAGCACCTCAAAGCACATAATTTAACAATACACAAAATAAGGAAAGCACAACACAAAATTCCCGTATCAACTCAAGTTCTAAAAGCCTGAACTGGAGCCAAGGTATCTGGTGTCTTATCTAAACCCCCAAGAAATGTATTTTCAAACACTAAAATGTTAAGGATGGAGGGTCTACCTACAGAATATTCTTTAGAGTCTCAAAACAGAGTTTTAGGGCATTGAATTAGTATTTTTGATAAGGATCTCACATTAAATTGACCTTTACTGCTGAAAAGATGCAATACCTGTAAGGAGCTGCTAACCCTGCTTTGACCTGCTCTACGTCCTAAGGCTATGGAGATGCAATATACTATTTTCTTTCTTGTCTGCAGCAGTTTTCCCAGCCAGTGTAATTCAGATGCATGTTGGCAGCAGTGAGGGAGGTCATGTGATTAAGTGGGGAAGGAAGGATGAAGAGAAAACTATTTTAATCCTGATTGAGCCACTAGGGGAATGTGTGACTTTGAGGAACTGGTTGGCTTCCTTAAAGCATCATCCCATTTACTGGGCTAGGTAAGAAGCCCTGCTTTGAAAACCATGGCTATACCATCCAAGTTAAACATTAGGTGTAAATAAATGAAAACAAGTCTCTTTATTTTTGTAAAATATTTCTAAAGAACATTACTAATGAAGCAACCAGGTGTCAGGAAATGCAGCTAATTGTACTCTGCAGATATAAAAGCAGTGACAGATCCCTTCTTTTCTGAGCATAGGTCTATCATACAGCTAAAGCTCTCAGACTCCTGCAGGAGTCTGATGATTGTTTACCATAGCCAGACAGGAAAGGTTGCCTATCCACCAGTGATTGAGCCCCAGCAGCACTGGCCTTTCAAACAGAAAGAGGTTGAGAAGATATTTATAAACTAAGCAGCCTTCTGTTCCTTGAGGGAAGAGCATCCTTAAGCTGAAACATGGGTAGGATACTGCTAAACACCCTGCCTCATAAGACCCTCTTCTCAGGGGTGAAGTGGTGGAAAGTAAACAAAAAGGTACATAAATCTAACACACTTCTATAAATACAATAAAACATATTTTGATACTGATAAAAGTATGGTCAAAGGTTCAGGTAAACTTACTGCATCAATATATAGTACTTGTGTGCTAAAGAATACATTTAAATACTGGTGTCTTTCAGAAAATACTTTGAAGACAGCAGAGAACTACGTGGTTCTGTTCATTTTTGATCTTCACAAAGCATAGTTATTTTTGGAAAGACAGTTGTTAAAAATATTAGTTATGGATGGAACAGCACAGTTTACAGTAATTGCTACTGGAGTCTGCCTGGTGATTGGCTGTCAATATTTTCACATGAGACTCCCCACAAAAAAATGTGCTCTTTAGCCTGTACTAAACAAAAACAACAAAAAAAATACTGAGAATTAGGGTGAGGAACTTGAAACAAACATTGTTTCCTTTACAGCGAAAACCGCTGCTGTTACAGAGCTAACACGCTGGCTGTGTGTCTCTATATTCTCTGAAAATAGAGTTCACTTTGGACTGAAGTCCTCCAGTAAAATAAAAATGCTCTCTTACTAGCTGTACAAAGCAGGGAAGTGACATCACTCTGAAAATAAATATAGAAATGGGTTTTCTGGAAATATTTATACTTTGTTCATGGATAAAGTGCTGAGTGTACAGCCAAGGAGAGCTCAGCTTGCACCACTTGAAAAGGGAAAAGTTTTTAAACTTGCAAAGATTCTCACTCCAGGGACTTTTGGTTTTGTTTTTTTTTTTTTCTTTTAAAATAACTGACTCTTGACACAACCTTGTCTATTTTAAAGACCAAACATTTTCCTTACTCCCAGATGCTTTGTGAGCCTTAGGGATATATTGTCCCTGGCAAAACTGAGATAGCAGTATCCTGGGAATGGGTGATTTCCATCAGGGACAAGGAAATCGCTCCAAACCACATTTCATTCTGGTTACAGCATTTTAATGAGATTTGCAAGCCTTTCTGAGACAGTTACAAGAAATATTCAGCACCAAACCCTCAAACAGAGTCCTGAAAGTTATTCTAATGTCTCAGCAGACGATGGATCCTAATACTAAAGTTTTGCTGTAATATTTCTTACATTATAATCAATGGTGACTAATTAAGGTGTGACAAAGTATTGACCTCCCAGTTCATTCTGAAAGAAGTTGGATGACTGGAAGTACCTACCAGGTTTTGAAAGGAGTTTCTCCTCAATTGCTTCCTGGAAAACAGCTTTCAAAAACCTTTTTCAATAACTTCCAAACCTCTTCATGATACAGATTTTAACTTAATCAAGAGAGCTACCCTTATTGTAATGAACAGATAACATCCTATGAGAATACAAGCAAGTAGGTAGCAATATAACTCTTAACGTGCAGTAAGAGTGTATATATGTGAATGCAAATGAAAACGCCATCATCTATCTCTCTATGACCATGCCTCAGTCACAATAGTTTGCAGACAGTGTTGCATGGATCCAGGTATTGCATTGCCTCCTCATAAGACTGAAAAAACAGCTTACAGAGAACAGGTTCTGTGACACCACAAGGATAAAATAATAAAGGGTCTAAAATGACTGTTACAATAAATAAATGGTTAAGAAGTAAATCTTTAGGGGAATGTGATTCAGATTGTGCTATGTTTTCAGTTTACACATTTTAAATTAATGTAGCCTAAATTATGTTGCATAAAATAATGATAATACAGGAAATTATTCATCCATCAGACAGTGTCAGGTACATTCAGAAGCACATACATTAAGTCCTGCACTGTAAGTTCAAATTGTTTTGTACATGAATAATGCTGGTTGGAAAATGAAAAAAGAAGAGATAAGGAAACTTTGGGATCTTTCCGCACTGACTTTTCTTTGACCCAAGAAAGAACAATGAATGTTTGCTTTCCCTTGGAAGGGGTGCCGACAAGGCTACACAAACAAAGAAGCAAAAGCTCAGCTGGTGCAAATTAGGACAGTTGCATTGCCTTAATGGAACTGTATCTTTTCCACTAGCTAAAGATGTGGTCAAAAATATTAAAGGTTCCACTGTTATATTTTTTTCAGTACAAGAATCAATCATGAATCCTTCCACAAATCTTCAGATGGAGCTTTTTCCAAGCAATGATTTTGTAAATCTGAGCCTGATGTTTTGCAGAGTGTTTCTGAATGCCCCACAATACTTGATTTCTCAAAACAGTGCTTTTCTGAAATCGGCTTCTGCATGATCTTGTTGATTCTGTAGTTCTGCAGCAATAAAAAAAAAAAAAAGAAAGAATTTGGCAGTCCTTTCAGTTCCTCCTCAGTTCACTACCACTCATCAGTAAGGTTCAAGGGGGCCTTCCCATGCACGGCCATATGCTTCCTTCATTCTTTCCCCAAAAAACTAACTGCAATGTCATAATATAAGCAGACAAATGCCAAGACTGCATTTACTTCAACAAAAAAGGCTGTACTCTATTTATAAGAATTCCTTTCAGATGGAGAAACAAATACTGTCCACATAAAAGCATATTAAAAAAATAAGGTAGGTCATCGAAAGAACAACATCTGCCAAATCATCCAAAGATGTATCTTCTACAGAGGTCTGAAGTGAAGTGATACCATATTTGCCTGGAAATTGAACTTTTTAAAAAACAGTTAAAGAAAGCTTATAGTGGCTTGTCATTCTCATCAGTGCTATTAGTGTCAAGTAAACTCTGCCCTTGTAAATCCATTGATGCCAGAGGTTTCTGCAGATCTCTCTAAACGAGAGTAGAGTTCAGCATAGTGGCTAAATGGGCAGACTCAAAGGATCCTGGTGTACAGTTCTTGGATACTGCTATTGTTTTCTCTATTAGAAACTCCAGGAGTTTTCTAATGCTATTATTTGGAAAATGCATTTTGGAAGAAAGCCAAAGGACTCCTCTCCTACTGGCTCTTGGGAAGACTGGTGCTACAGTAGAAATCAATAGAGCTCAGTGAAAACAAAGAAAACCAAATGAAGATTTCTGTTAGTGACTGTATGACTTCTAAGCTTACACATGTTCTGCCATAGTAGCTTGATTTTACTGTTCCATGACATTAAAATTGAGCATCACTCTTAGAGGGATTATAACAAAAGAAAGCTTACAAAAAGAAATATAAAAGAGAATATAAAAAAACTGATATGAAAACTGCAACAATAAAAAGGTAAGGAATAAGCAGAACTCAGAGAGTAAACTGACCAGGAAAGTGGGGAGAGTCTCATGAACAGACATGGACACTGGGGTGGATCCTTCAGAACAAAAAGGGAGACTGACCTGTTATAAAACCTTACTTTCAGGAGAATAAAAGAAGATAGTTTCCTTAATGTTAATTTGAAAAGCATTTTTCCTGGGGCAGGAGCAGCTGGATGCTTTCTGTTAATAAAGCAAAAAGAGAATTCCCTAGCAGTATGTATACCTTTACCTATATCCCTTTTGCAAGGGTCATAAAAGATCACTATGAAATTATTTCTCGCTCTTCTGATTTTGATGTTTTGCTGAAGTTCAGAAAATGGCTGCCAGCCTAAACTGTGAACTGCTTTAAATCACTTCTAGCCAGGTGATGATAAATGACCTCTAGATTTTATCTGTAAAGTGGAAAAAATAAACAAGAATACATTACTCAACCCCTAAGATTTTTTGGAAGCTGAAATTCATCTAAAGGAACACTTCAGTCCTGTCTACCACCCACTGAAGTGATTAGGAATTTCAGCTAAATAAAGAATGAAGGTGAGACTGAAATGCCCATGTAATCAACCTTCACAAAAAATCTAATACAAAGTTAAAACTCTTTTGAGATAAGTGCAAACATGAAAGCACTGAAATAACACTGAAAGAAATGAAGGAGGCTTTTTAAAATTCTCAACTTGTGCTTTCCTCAAAGTGTAATTCAAAACTGATTAAAAGTATTAAATAGTTTTTATGCAAAGGGTTAATACTAAAATTCAAATAGTGGTGTGGTGTCCCATGGATACTCAATAATGAAAATTCAAATGCCCATTTCTTAGAGCTTTTTGTGTCCCTTTCCTAGTTAATTGGTTTTTTGCCTAATTTTTGAGGCTATTTAATAACACCTCCTGCTAGACATCTCATGTAAACTCAGCAAGAGGAGGCATCCTGAGTAATAGAAAAGACTTCTGCTCATTTTAAAGCTCAAATTCATACTTTTCTTAACAAAGGAGATCCCCACTGTTAAAGTTTGGCAACTGGCAGGACAACTGCATTGGGGAAGATTGGATTAGGGGGGCAGCTGACTGTGCAGTAAAATCTCCACTCTCCAGCCGGATTTTTATGTAAATTCCACTACAGTTCATGCTTTTTGGAGATAATGAAATGGATACAAAACACTCCAAGGTTTCCAAGTCAGCAAAATAATGAACAGGGGCATTCAGAAAGCTGGTTTGATACATTTTTACTTTTGAACCCTTTTATGAATAGGAATGGCATTTGTGCAATGTATCACATAGAATTTGCTTTTAATACCACTGTCTAAAACTCATAGCTTTTCAGGCTATTAGTGATGTGTGAACATCAGCTATCAAGAGTTGTTCTCAGTTTAAGCTCTAATAAGCTGTATAATTTTCCATGTGTTTGCCTGAAGGCAACATTTGCCAAAGAATCAGCCAAATATTTTTGGAAAAAATAATATTTTCAAGTCAACACCTTTGAACAACTGTCTGTGAATATGTCACAGCACTTTTTATCAACAAGCTTCAAATAAGAAGAGCCTGGGGTCAAGAGGGGCCATTACCTTGATCTTCTACGCTGTTCTGCATAACGTATAAAATTTCATTGAATCATGGAATGATTAGAGTTGGTATTTGCTCAGATCATAGTGTATTTGAGCTGGAACCTGGATGTCTTGATATTTCTTCAAATTTGTATGTTTACTGATAACAAAATTAAAGTGTGTATATTTTTGTAAAAGTGAATATAATATGCACAAACACACACAAAGCATCTTTACACCAGAAATACACTACTTAAGAGATATGCAATGCCTTTTAATACTTCTGGGTTTTTCTGTGGGTTAATTTTAGTATTAACCTATTATTAGTGGTAGGTTCACAGTGCCCAACAGGAATATCTATTCAGTAGCAACATTCAAGGCAAAACTGTACTGCTAGTATTGGTAGTACTCTGTGGTTTTATTCATGACTTCCCTATTGATATAAATTAATCTCTAAGGGTAAAGGGGAAAATGCCTACTTTTAGGAGCTGAAAGAAGGAAATTATTAGCAATTATTTAAACTACACATGTAGAAAGATTAGCAAATTCAGAAATTATAAAATACCAGGGCCATTTATGCCTAAAATAGTAAGCTTCCTATGACCTTTTGGTCTAAGTAAGTTTTCTTTCAAACAAGCATCTATTTATTTAAATGAAAAGGAATATTCACAATAAAGTTTCTCAACACATATAATCAAAGTACAAACCAGTATTCTAAAGATCTTTCAAAAAAGGAATCAACCCAGATCTGAACCACAACAGAGTTAGTGTGATAAGAACATCTAGCTATTGAGGTTCATTATGATGATCAATGAGGCTAAAAGGTGAATTTATGAATTAAAGTTTACAAGTTCTGTTGTTTAATGAAAAACGTTGAGAAGCTGCAGAGAGTAAAATCTGAGAAACAGCTATTCTTATTGTTTAGACCAAACGATCACACTGGACATATTGTATCATTTAAGAGTAAACGTAATAGGCTTTTCTGAAACAAACAAAAGAACTAACAAGTTATAAACAAATGTGATTTGTGGGAGTTTTGTGGTTCCAAGTTGTTCACTTGATTATAATCACATACCTTGCTTTTTCTAGGGAAACATTTTGCCCAATACAGTAACTTTGTGAATAAAAAAGAATGTGAGAAGCAACACAGAGAGAAAATGTGTTAAGATCCAGCTTTGTCTCCATCACACTAAGCAGCAAGTACTCTGAAAAGTGCAATTAATCTAACTAACTACTCAGTGGACTAGATTTGACTACCTATACTCATGCACACTAATGTACTAACCATCATTTAGTCCTCCTGAGCCATGCACTGAACATCATTACACTGTGAGTGAGCAGTTATTAATATGAATAGTCCCACTGATTTCAATATAATTTTTGAGAAGAAAGAAGCATTTCAAGACGGGTAAGGCTGGTATCAAAATCAATCCCAACAGGAATGAGGATGGCAGAATCAAGTCTTCTTGGCACAGCCAGTTCACTTACTGCTATAGTCAAACACAGTGAAGAGCATTTATGTCTGATAGACTGAAAACTGGGGTGGAAAAAAGCTTCTAATTAAGAATGATAGAATAGGGATCAAAAGTCTTCTACTTGCTAGAAGAAAGAATGTACCCAAGATAGAGCAGAATCAAAATAAAAATAAAAAATCCACTCTTTTTTTTCTGTGTTTATGAAATGAACAGAGTTGAGATGCTCTTTGTCACAGAGATACAATACTGTCTTAAAGGTGGTCATTGTTTCCATGCCACCTTTGAAACACAAAACTGTCAACATTCTCCCCAAATATTCTGTTGTTTTCTTTCAATGAGTGACTTATACCATTTTACAGCAAGGAATGTGCTACATCCATTAAACATTAATTCTGAGTTATAGTTTTCTAAATCATAGCTATCTGCTTTGTAGTCTTGTGCTTGACTTGTGTTTCATAAAAAGAAAAAATGTACTTTTCTGTACTGTCAATTACTTATTCAGCACTAGGCTCTACTGAAATCTCCTGAAAACAATGAGGAAATGTCTTTTTGTTTGTTTTTAAAAATACCTGCATTTGCTTGAAAGGGACAGTATAAATATGATAGAATCATTTGGTAAGACTTGAACTGAGACCTCATCACAAAATATCTTCTTAGACAGGACAGCTCATGAGGGCTGCTGGAAGAATCCTCTCCAAAGAAAAAACCCTACAAAAGCCTTACATGGAAAGATGTGAGAAATTCTGAGAAACTAGGATTTTTCTTTAAACTTGAGAAGAATAGACCTAGTGGTTTTGACAGAGAGAGAGATGTTTCCACTGGACAGTTGGTCTCCAGCTGGCCCATCACATTCATTGTTACTGCTGCCTCTGATGCCTTCTGTGAATACAATTTATTAAATCACTTCAGCACATATTTAAAATTATGCACAAGTATAATCCCAGTAAGTGAATGGAACTATTTATGTGTTTAAAATTAGATACACATATTTAAATATAAGGCAGGATGAAGAACATAATCCTCTCAACATGATATTTTCAAGTTGTACTTGAAGCTTGGTGAGCAAAAACACATACAGCCACAAAACATTTTACAACACCTTAACCAATCTTGTCTCTGTGACACTCACTGCAAGCTATTAGACCCTAGGTCCATGGGAGAGATGACTTTGCAGCATGCTGGAGGTGTAAACCTCCTTGAGCACTTTTTGCTGTCTATGTAGCAGAATCTGCTCAGAAAGATGTATGTCTTAGGGAAAGGATTTGGAAATAATGCTATCTAGAGCATTCTTAAACTTATGGTATCAAGTAATCAAAATTTTTTTATAGAAAGTCAGTATTTTTCCTCATCGTAATTTAAGTAAAACGTTCCAGCTGCCATCTAGTTATGTTGGACTCCCCTCTAAACCATCCAGCACCTTAAGCATGGTAAAAACCCCTTGTGCCCAAACAGAGCACTCTGGAATCCATTTAGGGACCCTGGGAAGCCCCAAACCATAACTGTGTCTAGCATATACAGTTTATAGTCAATTTTTTAATCTATGGTAGTTATTACGTTTCAAATATAAAGAAGAAGTCTGCACTAAATAATGTGAAATAGAAGACAAAGCAACCCCATCTCAACATACGCAGTAGACAGTAAAAGCATCCCTGTACATGCACATGAGGAAATTAACAGCATTCCCCACATTCATTCAAAGCAGTGAACATGCTGTGCTGGATGCACATATGCATTAGAGAAACAAAATTGCTTTAAATAATCAAAATACACAAAGGAACATTTTTCTGTGTGGCTGGAAATAACCCTGACAAATGTTAATGTTTTGCAAATGAAAAACATTCTTTAAGAAACAACAGAAACAAACAGCAAATATTCAGATGCATACAAAGTAAGCTCCTATATTAACCTCTGCTGTACAACCTAGATGTCTACAAAAATCATTGTGCGATGAGCAAGTACATTCAAACTTTTTTCCTGAATTATGAATGTATTTGACAAGACCCAGAGAAGGTCAACAGAATGATTAAAGATATGAAGAAGCTTCCATATGGTGAGATACTAAAGAGTGGACTATCTAAGTTTAGAAAGGAAGAAGGTAGCAGCAGATGTTACTGATGTATAAATTAATGAATGACAAGAAAAGACCTCTGAATTTTTCCCTGTGTATATCAACATACAAAAGAATTTTATCAAAATTAACAAACAATGTTTTTAGTGTTCTGCTATTTTGTTATTGAGCATATAATTAATCAGTGAAACACATTGCTGCAAAAAAGTACTGCTATAAATTGTCCAAAAACAGGATTAGTCACACATGGCTAAGACCAATGTACTGACTAAAAACTGGGCAGGACTATATACAACTTCCATTTCTTGGGCTACCAGGTTTGATGCCACAGAACATAATACTAGAGGCTGTAAAGCCAGAAAAAAACCTTGCACTGGCAGTTCTGGGGTAGGGGAGAAAAAGATACATATGGTCTTTCGTCATTGCCTCTGAAAAGTACAAAGCATCACACGAGGGCTAATTTTGCTATGACAATTTCTACATTTTATTTGCCTGCAAGCCATTTTTTCTAATTGAGAATAGTGACAATATATAATAAGTAAATAAAAAATGAACTTGAAAAGCAAGATTGAGTTGTAGCTAGTGTCTACAATAAATGAAGCTCAAATCCTGCTGTTATGTTTCTGACAACTTTAATAATCATAGATCATCTTGTTTTAGTTACACACTGAGAGTGGGCTACAAGGTATGTCACCCTCAAGAACGACTAAGGTGTTATGTTTATCACTTAAGAGGCAGAACTATCTGAATTCTGCTTGCTAACCACAGGTAGTGCAAATTACCCTGACAGGATTGTGTGTTCTTTCTATACCTTGCTTACAGGCCAGGATTGCTTAGTCCCAATGTATTAATAAGTAAGTGCAAGTATTTCAACAATCAGCTTTTTAGAATTTGCATGCAAACTCTCATGCTGTGTAATTATACACAGTGCTGGCACTCAAATTAATTAAAGCTGATTTCTCTGTGACTGCAAACTGGTCATATCCCCAGACTTGCTCTAGTATGAAGTCATCACCCTATATTCAACATGACACTTTATGTCCCTAGCATTCTTAGCAATGCTAATATGCAACAACTGTAAATTAGGCAGTATTTTAGAGAGCAGCTGACAACCGCTGGTTAGTTGTTGAGTTCCCTCCCCTCGACACTTTCCACATAAAAGTAAGAAACCAGTTATTTCCATTGTGCTTGCTTTGTAATTATCTCGACTAACAATGTAAACAAATTACATACATTGTTTCAACAGATACTCACCCATGTTTGATTAAGGGTTACACAAAACTTATAAAACACTAAACCCAAAACTAACATCAACAGTGCTTGTTTGATGCTAACATACAATTAGTCTCTTACAATTTCAGTGTTAATTTAGAAACTCCTTCTCTTTCTCTTTTTCCCTGGAATGGCTTTTTATTTTTAAAAGGCAGGCTCTTGCCGATCGAGAATAGAGAATGGGGGAGGCAAAGCAGAAGAGCTGACAGATTTCAGGAATCCTCATCAAATAGAGTGGAACTGTAGCAGAGACAGTTCTTTGCAGCACACATCCATAAATGCTGACTTCTGGGGCAGTGCTGAGTTTCAGCCTTTTTCATTATAAAGTCATCTGCTCTGATTTTATAATTCAGCTGAAAGAAGTGATTTTTTAATACTTTTTTTTTTTTAGCAGAGGTCTCCTCTGAGAAATTAAAATGTTATAGAGACCTTTTTTCTCACAAACATATCTGCAACAGGACGGTTCCCCTATATTCATCACAAACAGAAACAATATAATCAAGCCCACTGGTATTTTGCAGTGGTTAACCCATAGCAAGGGACACCAGTGATTTTTAAAAATGATCTAACTCTCCCACTACACTAGAAAGCACATTCTCAAGTAGGTTCATATCTTATCTCCACCTGACCCTATGAAAATGCAGAGTCAATTCCTTCAAAATATGACAAAAGAGAAGTGCACAGTGGATATCCTGATAAAGTAGCTGATGTCCAAATAAGGGCCATGAAAAAGAATTTTCCCCTCATTAGTGATACTGTGATCACTTAGTTCTTTGCAGCATTGCATTTAGTGATCGCCTGTGTCCTTGTGAAGAATTTAAAGGAAGGGTATTGGCCTTTATAATTACTCTTAGTGTGAGGTGCTGGGGAAGAGTCTATGACACAACACAATTATTTCTATAAAGCACAAGGTTTAACTTCCACAGGCAGTTCTTGTTTGCCAAAACCAGAGTTACCCTGATATACACTGGAAAACATTGGTTCAGGAGGAGGATTTCAATATGCTAACAGCATCGAGGAGAGCAAACCTCACTTTCTTAGCTTGAATTGAATGCCATTTTGGCTCTTATGCTCATGTTTTCAGTGTTGAGCATGTTATTCCGCTTGATTTGGGGTCCATTTCCATCACTTATAAAAAAATACAAATCAGAACAAGACGTATCTGCTCAAATTGCTTGGGCATACTAAAAGCATGGAAATGCTAGAAAGACCTATTTTGGGTTAACAGAAATCAAAGACATCAGAAAAACAGGGGGATAGACTTGTAAATATTTGCAGAATCATCTGAGTTTGAGCAATCAGAATATTTAGAATGCATTTGATAATGTTTTAAAACTTAGAAATGACCATATATTTTGTAAGTCTCTATTAAATTCAAAAAACACTGAAACTGGGCAAAGGAAAACCTATCTTGAGGTCATATCTTTCTAAATGTTGGCTTTTTTACAAATGCTACTGTATATTCACATACTTCTGTTTTCTACTTGGATGTGCCAGGCCCAAAGACTTGTTTCTATTGACAATCTGAATAACATCCTTACCAGCATTACTGCAGTTCAGACAGTACTATAAACAAACCTTATTTTGTGGAGTTTCTTGTCTATTACAGCATGGCAATAGCATTTTTTTGAGCCATGTCTACAGTCTAATCTATACAGGCTTAAGTACCAACATTGCTGGTACTCCAATTCAGAGAGTAAACATTTTTACACACGCAGCTGGAATTTGCTCCCAAGGAAGGCATAAGTCAATACAAAAAAAGTGATAGAGGAAAGTGAATTATTGTGCAACCTTCCTTCTTCAACATTGGCAATATCATTCTTAGTGCTTTTGGATGTTCAGTTTTATGGTAATGGCAATAAATGCTTTAATCGCCCTTAAATATTTCAGAAGATGAGCTTCAGTGGTAGAATAAGAACAGGATTTTGACCACAAAACCCTTCCTGGGGTATTATTGCTTCCTCAAAAATGCCAGTGAACGTACATCCTTATTTTACTAATCCTCGCCAGGTCTTCCTTCACAAATCTCCATCTACGATCACTTCAGAGTGGATCCTCAGATTACCACACAACTCATTCTTAGCCAGGTGCAACTGTATGAGTTAGAATAAACAGGAATGAGACTAGAGGTCAGACACTGGTGCCCAGACCTCTTCCTAACTATTGCACAGGCTGTGTACATACAGAAGGAGATGACAGATGCAACTCAACAAAACATGCCTTCAGTATAAGGAGCTCTTCTATTCTGATGTCTGGAAGACCTCTTGTAAATACTAAGATAAGATGAGATATAAGATAAGATAGAATAAGCTGTGTTCAATAACTCTGAGCTTCACAGGCATGTCACTACCAATCAATTTCATACTAGAATCACTTGGAGAAAAGTCAACAGCTTGTGCTGTATTTCTGAGGAGGCTGTGCCTTTTTACAAAAAATCCAAACAAAACCCAAACAATAAGCATTAAGGGGCCTCTGGATAAAATGTATTATGTTATTATCACTGTTACGAAGAATTGATTAAGTGAACTATTGCCTTTCTCAAGAATTATTTAGCTATGCCATGTGTGTCTGAACCCCAAAACCACAAAAGACCTTTTTATGTAGACCTTTAACTTGCCCATTTAATTGTTAGCTCAGGAGCAGCTTATGATTCTTGAGAAAGTAACAAAAATTCTGGAGACAAAATTTCATCTCTTCTTCATTAGAAGAGATGTTTGGAAGGTAAGGTCTATATAGGCAAGAGTAGTAAGTGTATGAACTCCTCAAAAGGATGCTTGGAAATAAGAACACATTAAACAATAGTTCTTTGTTGGACCCAGTTCCTGTCCATTCACTTAACTAAAAAAACCCTCAAACTATTAGAAATCAAGGGTCAGAGAGCCACAGATTTTCTAATCCAGTAGCCGTGATTTCCTTACAGATAATACATGACCTAGAACAAAACTGTTTATTCAGTGATAAACCTGAAAAACTTTACATTGGTCTAAGTTTACAGTGAATAAATTTAAACAAGTGAGATGCATAAAGTTAACTTGAGGTATAAACATAGCTAATGCCATCTGAAAAGAGCAACCAAGAGCAACCAGATACACCATGTATGTGACCAACAACTCCACTGTATACACATAAAAAAATCAGGAATATAGGCTTGGAAAGACCTTGAGCTTTTCAAGGCTATAAATCAAAACCTTCAATATAACTTGAAGGTTATCCGCAATGTGGAAGCCTAGAAAAGAAGTATGCATAGCAAAATAGCCTCTCTAGCCAAATAATACACTGTTTACCCCATGGAAACTATAGGCATACTCTACCATGCTAGGTACAAACTGAGAAGTTTCATAACAACTGATGAAAAAGTCACCTGTTATTGATCATTCAGTTAGTAAAGATTTTTGTTGAGCTTAAAGTATAAACTGATCAAAAAATGAATGAGATTTATTATTCTTAGTTACATAACCAGTTCGACTAAAAGCAGCAAGTTGCTGCTTAGTTTTTATCTCCTCATTCGTTTCCATGTTTTGCAGCTCAAGAATCTCCAATCTCTACAAAAGTTAAGTTCAGTCTTAATAAGAGGCTGATGAAGCTGACAGAGAAATTGTTGAGAGTGATTCTGCAGCCACTCTTTGTGACTGAGCAGATGTATGTCTAAATTTTCCTTCTCATCATTTACCAGCTCCTTCTCCACTATATTTAGGATCAAATGCTCATTTTCTAAACATTTTCCATTCTGTTGGGTTTGTTCCACATTTAAGAATCAGTAGGTCAAATGTGCTGCAGACTTTTTGTTAGACTTGTTAAAATCAAATAGAAACTGTATGATTAACGATATGACTCATCTGTGTTGGGGTTTTTTTTAAACAGGAAAGTAAACAAGTACTTGTCTAAAACTCCACCTGCTATGCTGCTGTTATGGTGCTGCGCATATCAGAGAAAACAATTCCCCCTTCTCAAGGCTGAACTAAAATTAGGCTCCACCTGCAAGATGTTAGTGAAATCTTACACAGCTGCATTCCAGAGACAAGTTCCACAGATTGCTTTTGGAAAGCACTGTGCATTTCTGGCAAAATCAAAATCAAACTTGTTAGCTTTTTTTGCCTAACTTTTAAAAAATGTATTATTAATGATAAATGTAATTATTATCACACTAATCATGCTGATAAGTAATCTCAAAAATAGATCCATTTAAAATGTAATTTTACACCCACATCCCACTGTATTTAACCACTTCTTTGCAAATGCAGGCAGTAATCATAATAATACTTAGCACTTAGACAGCACTTTATTCATTTATAGACACTTCTGTGGCACTCATCACCAGAGTAACTTTATTTTCTTTATTATGTCTTCAAAGTGCTGCACTGACATTAACAAATTAATCCTTACGGCACTTCAGTGAGAAAGGAATAAGTCTGATCCTTCACTATTTACTAAGCAAAACTCTACTCTTACAGAGCCTCAATAGCCTTTTACTCACTAACCAAGTAAGTAGGAACATTAGAACACAGATCACAAGAACTACAAAGATATTAAAACATATTAAAACTCCAACTTTGAAGTGACAGAGAATATTGCTATTGACTTCAATAGGAGAAGGGCCTAAATATATATTCCTACCTTTTTCACAATACTTCTTTCTGTCAAGTGAATGCTAAATATTCCAGCGTATAGAATTGTTGGAAGTGTCCTCTCAGCTGTAAACACAATAAACCTAAAACAAATCAGTAGTTCCTTTAGCAAATAGAGGTGAATTATATAGACTTAATTTTTCTGAAGATGGTGGGTTTTTAAGACCTTAATTTAAAAATAAAACTTATGCATATTGACGACTGAAGTGAAATTTGTGCTGGTTTTCATTCACTGCGTTTCCAAAAAGACAAATGCTTATATGAGACTTCTAGTAACAATTTCAATGTAAAGTGGATTAACTAGATGTAAGTAGTTAATATACTAAACAATAGGTGAAAATGGAGGCAGTCTTGTTATGTATCTGACAGCTCCACTGCAGATAAAATTTAATAAAGGAGAAAATATGCTGTCAAAAAAAGGCTCTGGGATGTACAGTGACATTAACCAGTTGCAACGCAGTCATTAACCAGTTGCAACACAGAATAATTGATATCTGTAACTCAGGATGGACCCCGAATGGTTAATTAATGTCACAATTTATTTTGTATGCTAAGGTATTGTAACATAAAATTAACTGAATCAAATCAGGCTATCAACTGCAGCATGTGAGTAAACATTTTGTTCACTGTGCTTCCCAATTGTTATTGTCAGAAAAGAAATATAAAAGGAGGTGCAACTTTTAGCTCCCAGATAGTGAACTCCTCTCTCCTTCCACACTACTGGCCATTAAAGACTTGACGGCCCCCTGAGACCAAGTAATTCTAGTGCACAATATAACAAAAGAGTCAGTACACTGGTGGTGTGGGAGTGGACTGGGGCACTTATCTAAGTTTCATTCATTGCAGTAGCCCAAGGGAACAGTGCATCAAGCCAGCTGCACTGGCTCAGTTCATCCTGTAACTTTACACTATTTTCCCTCTAAGTCACTACTAATCCCTCGGGTTTACATGGTTTTTTGGGCGGCATCAGAGAAAAGCAGTGTGAAATTGCCTGAAAGCCTCTTTATAAATAAGACTTATGATATAGACCAGTTCTGTTGTTGAAAGACTGAAAGAAATGCCCCTGAGGATCGGAAGAACCATTTTACAAGTCTCCCACTGTGATTTTTTTTTTTTGTTTCTGTCTAATGACTGATAACTTTAAAGAAAACCAACAAACAAACAATCATTCCCAGCTTCCTCTTTTAACTTAAGTGTGTCTGGTTTGCTTTTGTTCAGCTAACAACAATATATACAATACAAAATATCCTTGCTTTGATATCTTGGCTATCATGTTACTAACAAATTGCCTCTTTTTAAAGATTTGTCTTACTTTCTGGAAAATTTTAATGCCCTGCGACAAATTCCCACCTGGCTATGTGAATGTGGCTGCACTGAAGGCAAGAGGAGGTGAATTCACTAATACTGGGTCTGGATTTAGCCCAGGCACTTCTGATGCATGGGTGTGAAAAATGCATGCTACTAGTCTAGTGTCACTGCCTCATATTCTGTGCTTCAAACTGAGATGCAGAGAGTGTCACTAATCCAAGGACAAGTTTGAGACTGACCCTGCATGTTGTTAAACTTAACCTCAGTTGTCCCTCTGAATTGGAAAAGCCATTTCATATAAGGGAATATCCAGGTCTAGCAGAATGTGGTAGTTCAGGGATGAATATTAACTTAATCATGAAAGCAACTGCTGCTACAAGATGCTGGCAGAGGTGGATTCTGCCAAATTCAGAATTTAGAAGACTAGCAAACTGTGTCTAATGTATAAGAAACAAATATAATATATGGTAAGATTTTTAATATTTTTTTAATGTTAAATGTTGATTTGCATCAAGATTCAAGTGTTTCAAATCACACCAAAACGCATCATCTCCAGAGCTCATGCCTGACTATCTAAAATCAGCCTCTAAAATTAACAGTCTCAGAGATGTCATTTTACATAGTATCATCTAGTTCACTCTTCTAGCAGCCGTGGTGCCTTCTTGTTGATAATGATAGTTCTCAAATGGGTCCCATATGAGACCCATCCATAATACCTCGCAAACATGATGGATACTAGTTGCTTTACCTTTGCGGGATTGTGTTTGGAAATTATGTTTTCACAAGCTTCAGTTTTTGGGAAAATTTGGATAGTGTAGCAGCTCACGATACCACAGCCTTCAGTATTCTAACAGTAACATTTGGAATCAGTCAGTAGATGATGTTGTGTTCTCTGCTTACAAAATAATTATTAATGCAATCCCTATTTCTGAAATAAAAATTTCTATTTCTTTAGCATTTATTTTATTCTGAGGAGTGGAAAAAAGATGCTGCAGAAATAATTATAACTTATGCCAACCTAGTACAAACACAAAGCTTTTTTTTTTTCTTGTTAACGTTGGTTATAACATTTGAACCACACTGAAAAAATTCTAAATTGACTTACTGGCTTTCCAGTCAGTGAAGTTTAAAACACTCACCTTTGAATGACAAATTTTTTCTTTAGTTTTAGTTAAAGATCTCAACAAACATATTCACCTCTTAACTACAGTAAATGAATTAATAGTTTCAAGACATTTTTATTTGTTTAGTGGGAAACAATATGTATCCATACTTATATCTATATCTGTCTATTTGGTACCAGAAACCTCAGTGGAAATTAAGTGATGCTTAGGCCCAATTTATCCTTTAGGCACAAATATGGATGAAACAGGCACAAAACTATGTCTACGTTGATGGTTCATTGATCAATTTGCTGCTGATACTGTGATTAACAGCACAAACTCACTTACATTGAAACCAACAAAGCTCCTTAGTAGACAAGTTGAAAATCCATTGCTTTTTGATGATAACTTTCTTGTTAAAGCTAATGACAAAGATCCTATCTAATGGGGTCAGTGCAAGGCCCTGAAAAGCAGAAAGAGAAGCAGAACTGATAAGTGAAAAATGAAGACTTTCATCCCAAATAAATTACCTAAGAGTACTTGCTTTGGAATTACTCTGCACTCTCTCATAAATTTCAATCTATATGACACAGTATGAAATGGAGAAGAACTAATTAGTGTGAGTGGATACAACTGGAAGGCAGAATAACAAAAGTCGATATGTTTCTAAATTTTCTGAGGAATGAATCCTCTCATTGTAACAACGGGGATGTATATTTATTTAACAGATGAGCATATCTTCAAAAGCTATGTTGTTTTCTGTATGTCAGGAAGTGCTCAAAAAATGCTCATCATGTGCAGTAAATGTTTGGACAATTCAGGCAACAGAACATTTTTCCAGGGTTGTCTGTTTACCAGCATTTTTCATTCTTACTACACTAAAAATACCTGTTAATTTATGAAAGCTGTTCTTTAGTGAAGGTGATCTGTTTGAACCCAGATACTTTTAAGTTTTCCTGAAGAATTCTGTGAAACTGTAAGATAATTTGAGAAATCATGTATAGTTTTATGGGACTTAGCAATTAAAAAATATGATGGTACATTAGTGAGCTTTGCTCCTATTTATAGAATCAGTCATCACAAAGTAGCCATTACTGTTTACTTTCATTATTCTGTTTGCGCATGGGATTTTCTGAAAGACTATCTTATGCCATATACCTGTCCTGAAAACAGTGGGGGAGGAGGACAATGGCCTGGCCTCCAGTGCTTTGTTTATCACAGCATTTTTCCAAGCAGCAGTATGTTTCTATATGGCAGAAGCTGCTTTTGACATGCAGATCAAGCAAGATAGTCAATACAGAGTCTTCCCTTTCAGGGCATTCCAGTCATTCCACAGTGGGACGCTTCTCCTTTCAGTGTAGATAGCCTTTGATTTCCTTTTGTAACTTGGTGTCTTCCCATTACCCCTTTGGCACAAACTTCTTAGCTGAGACATTTTCTGAATTTGATCTCTCAAGCAGGGTTTCTTCCTTTCCTTTCCAAAAGACTCCGTGGCCAAGTCTTTACTCTGAGTTGTCTTAGTGAGGAGTAGTTCTCAGATGCTCTACTAATCTGCAATTTGGTGCAGCTTTTTTTAGCTGAGGGTGAATGAGAATAGTAAATCTGGATTGTACTTCCTCGACAATATGCCATGGCCTTTTCTCAGGGGAGAAGAATAGGGAGGGAAGCTGGGTCTATTCATTAGTCTGACTGATATTTTTTTCTTAGTTGACAGCTAGCACTGAGAGTACTTCAAAGGTATTAGATAAAGAAGGAACAGAGGGCCAGCACATCCATTAAATCCATTTATTTAATAAACCATAAAAAGCTTCGGAGCATGAGTGAGATGTCTACAAGTGCACAGAGCCAGCTTTCTCTCCAACCTTTTTCTACCAGTTAGGGATCAGCAAGAACTGGAAAACATAAGCTGTTTGAGAATGGCCACACTTTGACTTGAATAAACAACAGTGCTTATTTATAGCAATCTGAATAGCAAGGCAGGGAGGGAAAGGTTTAATACAAAACAGCTAAATTTTCTGAGCCAGCAGTGAACAGACTTCCAGTGAGTCCAGCACAAGTTTGACATCAGTATCTAACATGTACGTAACATCCTCCATATCAACAGTCATAAGCAGGTTTGGCACAGAGCTCTCACAATGTAGCTGTGCTAGATCAAAACTAGATTAACTTGGCTTTAGTCTCTTGCTTCTTGAGATAGTCACCTCTGGCACATCAGCATTCACATTCCCTTCAGTCCCTTGGTAATTGCAAATTCCTTGAGGCTAAATGGATATTGGAAACATATGTAAACGCATTTGAAGATCTAGGTCAATAAGCCTTTGATGAATTGATGGGAACCAAATTGGTGCCAAATCCAAACTTTCTAGAGAACTTTCAGGTGCTGAATATGTGGCCAGAAAATATTTACTTTAGATAAGTTATCATAATCTATATATGAGTTTTCTTGGCATCTTGTCGAGTGTGCTACTGTGGCAAATGATATTACAGGTCACTTTAGGGTCAAGAAGAATAGCTCTAGTTTTCTTCTGAAGATGGAACGTTTACTAGTGAATACGTAGCAAATCCAAGACTTGGTCATACATACTTCATGTAATCAGAAAGCCTAACTGTCATTTACCAGCTGTTACCAACTGTTCTGCCACAGGTGTAGGTCAATAGGGTCATTCACTGCACAGCAGTATAGCCATGGCTTCAATACTTAACTGATGTTACCAGCAGCCGGCAAGAGAGAATTGTTCAGTGCTGTGGTATTAGTCATCAATTATTTTGTCATCTTTTATATATTTTCTTCTGAGACTAACTAGGTGCTCTTATCTTGGCTGTGATGTGCCAGTTGGTTATGTTGGTTATGTTTCATACTCCAACTTTATTCATTTGTTTTATTGTGACTGCTTTAAAATTTTTAGCTTCTATTGGCAATATTCTCCAGGTGTGTGCTGACACTTTTCTGAGAGGTCTTTTGGTGTAATTTATCAGCTGGCTTTGAACTTGTCACTCTTAGACAAAGAGGTAAAGAGATTCCTGAAATTATGATACACAGTCTACACCTCACACATGACTCAGGAGTTCTGTTTGGCTTTTTAGAGGAGAACAAATCTGCGGCTTTAATTTTGCAAGGTTCTGTGCACTCTCCAGAGTGCTGGTAGCAGCTGTTAACTGCCAAATGCTATTTCCAGAGTTGTACCTCTATTAATCATTGTGCAGGTGCACAAACGAAAAATGGTTTTCTGGCATGATAAGGTGCTCGCTTCAAGAAGCTGAAGTTAGACAAAACAACTATACCAATGTTAAGTCTATTCAAGATGAAGGGACAAAAAAAAATCAGTGCTTTCCTTATGAAAAGGACAAAATCATTTGTGACAGAATTATTTCAAGTTTTAGTATTTTCATAAACAGTTCCAGTTTTTATACAGGAGACCACAGAAAGAAAAGTACTGTACTTTTAGAATAAAACATTCTCAGGTGTTCATAGTACTTACTATGGTTTTAGTCCTAGATTTATATTTCGCAGGTGCTATTTTCCCAGCCAGGTCTAAAGACTGGATATTACTTTTCTCAGCGTAACTATGAAAAACTGAATAGTTGTCAACACTGGAAAAAAAAGCCCAGCCAAAATCCAATTGTATGTATCACATAACATGGATGGTTTATATAATGTAACAGCAATCTTCCATAAAGGTTTGTATAGAGAACTTAATTCAGGCTACTCTGAAATAAACATCCCATTAACTGTTCACACAGTTGTGTGTCTGTAAAATAGCATGTAACTTTGGGGTGCTAGCAACTGCATGTCTGTAGGTAGGACAAATCTCGATCAGACTGATTTTGACATGCTAGCAAGTCTTTTTGCCTTTCATGCATGAATCATAAAAGTACACCATAGGCTAACAGTTACCATAAATCTTCCAGTAAAGTCTTTATTGGTACTTGATATGATAGAGAGTAATAAATGTCAATGTCCTGTATTTTGAGTGTGTAACACTCAAAATTGCACTGGATGTGTCACAAAAAAATGGAAAAGTGCTAGAAAAAGCTGAGATGACTTCAGACAAAACTTCTCCGGAGTATGTAATAAGCACAAAGAGACTTCTTATGCCTGTTCCTTGTTTTCACATTAAGCAGTGGAGCTGGCCTGACTGCTCATGTAATGTCTTGTAAAAAGGATTCCTGACCAAACCCTTCTCTGGAGGAACTGTGCATGTGTTTGGCATATGCTGCCAACAAATTTCCTGTTACTGTCAGGCACTTTGAATATGACACTTAGAGTGTATATGAAGAACAAGACTGTAAGCCTAAATGAATATTCTTGAACTTATGTCTAATGTTTTCACTCAATACTGTTTTCTGAGATTTCAGTTGGATTCTCTTCAATTTTCAAAGGCTAATTTGCTTGCTGTAGAAAATAATGCTCATTAAGCAGTTTTGTTAAGTGTCAGTTCCCTGCAGCAGTTCATGCCTAACATTAGTAGTTACATATGTGGCCCCAGCCTTGATCAGCCTGTGTAAAGCATATTCAGATCTGAAAATTATTTGGAAAGGGAAATTTCAAAGGTGACAGCTGTTCATATCTCATCAGAAACCCAACTGCTCTTCTGTTCCATGAAATTTTTACTCCTAGCTTGACTCTAATATATACTCTGGAAATCTGCTATGTCTCGAAGTATCACTGAAGCACCTCATGAGAGTCCTCACAGCAAGATTCTGCTACATCATGGATGCTATATTAATATGTAGAAGAGAAAGACAAAAAAGACAGTTGTCAGATACTGTAAGCTCTAAGTGAGCTGAATCATTTCTTCTGAGTTATGATAAGCATAAAATCCATGGTTTTTTTCCTTCACTCCAGTTTCTTTTAAAACATCAATTATTAAGTGGATTTCTCTTTTTGGTCTTACTACCATGATGTTAAGAAACTTCACAAACAAGGAAATCTTGAGTCTACAAATTGTTCATGAGCATGGAAACCCCTTTCAACTCTACCTGCAAGTGCCACATGTGAAGTGGAATGCCTCATTCTTAATCCAGCCTACAATATTCTTTGCACTGGGTTAGTTAGACTAATGTAGACTAACGGAAACAATTTCTCTCTCTTTTTTTTTTTTTTTTCTACCTTACTGCCGCTGACAGCATACAAGATGGACTCTGTTTTCTGCAGGGTCACATTCCAACTCTGCTGGTTTATAAAAGTAGCTTTCACCAATGGTGGACCTAGGGTCTCCTATCTTTGAGTCTGAGTTTGATTTCAGAATGAAAATGAAAGTAATGTATTACCATATATAGCTGTATGTGTCACATTGTTGTTTGTTAGAAAATTATGATTTAAAAAGAAAATTGAGGAGAACCTATGGAACTCATCTAGTCCAACCCTCTGCCCCAGGTGCGATCCTCTATGCTTTCTGTAACTGTCGACAGATGTTTGTCCAATCCGTTTTTAAATAGTTCCTGTAATTGAGGTTCCAGAGGCAATATAATGCAGCACTTCCATAGCTCTTGCTTATAGACAATTTATCCCAAGACCTAACCTGACCCTTCCTTTGTAAAATGGATTATACACACTGAAAGAGGTAAGGAGGTAAAGTGTTTGATACTCTCTGTTATGTCTCCCCCTCAGTTTTTTTTTATCAAAGCATGGTTATCTTATAATTTTCAAAGTCTGAAAAGTTACTTCTCAAATAAAACAGAACAAAACTAACACACCTTTGAATGCACTTAACCTATCATACCATTTCTTCTTGCAGGTAAAGTGTATAGCAGATATAGTACTTAATTATAATAATTCATATTGACACCTGTAATTGACATCTTGGGACAATGTTCTGGGCAACAAATATACAAGCACATAATGTTGAGACTACAGGGGGAGTACCACTGTGATAACCTTCAACAGTTCTAGTCTGCTTTTAGAATTAAATAACTCAAAAAACTATGTGGGAATAACCTGAAAGAAATAGTTTTTCAGGCAGAACTATGAGCAGACAAGCACAGCACTGAGGGAGTTATTGCCCTTCTTTTGATGCATGAGTCAAAGTGAAGATTTTGGCTGAAATTGAGAAGCAGGGGGACTTAAGTTACAAAGGTGACAAACTGTGATTTTCCTGCGTTGAAGGAGACGAGACAGACTTTCATAAAAAAATTAAAAAAGCCTAAAGAAGTCCCTGATCGCTTGGCAAACAAGATTCGAAAATTTATTTTCTGTTTTCTTCAGTACTCCAAAGCACAATTTAAGTAGTCTATATTTTCTGAACAAATAAATACACCTGATAGAAGAAAACAAAGAGAGAGTAAGAGCTATGAAAAACCTAGACAGGTAAAACCCAGTAGCTTTCAAATACTTAACAAGGGTTGATTCTCTATTGATTTAAATTCTTATAGCTCTTTTAATGTCAATATATATTACCTGTGAATTGTCCCGAGTATCAAATCCTGATACTGTTGAAATCAATGGCAGACTCAAATCTGAGGGGAAATATTCTTTACTTATTCATAATTGAAGCAATTTCCCACTGATTTCAAAACTCCTGATGAAGATAACAAGCCATATGTTCGTGTAAAATATTAACAATGACCACAGCACTGGACTCTAAAAGATATTAGAGAGTACATAATAAATATGGAATTAAGGTTTTAACCATTCATGATTCAAATGAAGATGGAATAAAAAAAACCCCATGTAGGTGAATCAAATCACATGCCATTTTCATTTATGTTTTCCTTAAAAATAATTACCTCTGCAAGCTTTGGAGTTAGAGCTTTTCAATATTAATGTATGTTCCTAAAATCAAAATCTAGAATAAAAGTTTTTACATCTAAAACACTAATTGGAGAGTTTTAACATCAGAAATATCTCATATAATAAATTAGACTCATCAGGAAGGTGATCAAAACCAAATTTAGTTAGGCATTAATTTTATTTATTTTAAACTAGACATTTCCTTGACATTCACTTACTGTGGTGCACTGATTATTCAAATAACAGTTTTACTTGCACAGCTTGACGTCTTGAATTTACTAAAATAACCCCCAACCTCCTCATCTATTCAACCCATTTATTTTTACTCATGTTTTGTATGGACATTACTACCATGAAGGAGTCAGTGGCATGTGATAAGAACTAACAAGAAATAAGGAAGTTAGAGGGTAAAAAGTGCTTTGCACAGTGTGCTGCTTGCTCCTGAAAACAGAACTGTTGATGGACAAGAGGCAGTCCCTGAAAAGTTGTTTGGCCAATAGCAGCTGTTAGGCAGTAGTATAAAACAGCCTTTATATAAAATGCACATTTTATAGTTCCTAGTGCAGAAGATCAAAAATTAAATTCGTGCAGGAACATAATTAAAGGATTAATGGAGAAAGCTTCTACATAAAGGGAAAGATTTCCAGGAAAAAAAGTGTGTTATAAGCATTTTTTAATGACTAGGCTTTAAAAACAAACTTGAAAATTGAAAAACAACAGTTCTCTTGTGCTGAAAAGGTCACATTAAGCAATCCCACACTGGCTTTATCTGCCTTAAGAAATAGGAACAGGTTTTGCCTCTTTGACTTGCCAAGGTGTGATTCCCAGCCTTGTGGGTAGAACTATGAATCAGAGTTCCTTGGTTTCAACAGGTAGTCAAAGGAAAAAGTTCACTCATTACAGTAATTCACAAATAAAATGCGTCTGAGCAACTCATTTTGTGAGTTCCACTGCCATACTTTCACTTGTACTCTGTAGGTAAGCTCAAGTGGCTATTTTAAAACTATAGTATAAGGAATTTAGGATCTTCCCTAAAGAAAAACAATGGGCTATGTTTCATTCTTTCTTTCTTTTTTTTTTTTTTTTGTTTTTTTTTTTTTTTTTTTTTCCAAGAAGGAGAGAAGAAAAGGATTGAAGAAAATCCTTGGACAGATATGGAGCTGAAATCCCCAGTCTCTTGCATTAGTTCTTTTTTTAATAAGCCATTAGAAAAATAGATGTTGGCAGGGAAAAACAAAACAGTTAACTACACCTTTTGTGAGTAGTCTGAGTGAGTTAAAGTAGACCACCTTTGGGATTCAGAATGGCCTAGTCATCAGGGAGCTTCCAAACATTCTCTTTGGTAACAGATAGTAAGCTCTTCATCTCAAACTGTGTTGTCGTATGTTTTATTCATAGGCCATCATAAGGGCCGCCAAACAGATTATCATGTTTACATCAGGCCTCCTCAGAGAGATAAATTCTGTAATAGTTGAACTGGCAGGGTCAGTCAGTACAGAGATGCCTGCCAGGCAACCAAATAATAAATAAGAAAAAAGGAAAGAAAGAAAGAAGAAATGAAATCAAACATTGAACTGCTTAATGATGTCCTTCAGCAGTTACCAATCAATATATTTTATCTCTTGCTGAAAAGGTTATATTAAGGTTTCATCATTTTAGCAGCATCATACTCTTTCTGTGAAGTGAGTAATTGCAGAGGTGCATGGAAAAAGCAGAGTCTAGAAAAGTATAAATTCATTAGAGCTGACAAACCTTTACAAATACTTATTTGTGACATTACATCTCTTTAGTGATTTGGGTTCTTTCTGTAATCAAAGTGCCACATAGAGTTTTCCTGTTGTTTTTTGCTGGAAGTAAATGTGTTTTAGCAGGCACAATAGCACAAAGCATTGCTATTTGTGCTGGAGACTCTAATTTTAAAGATAAAACAGGTCCAGGGGCCACTACTTATCTACAGCTGCGTACATATTCAGTATCTCTATTGTTTGTATTTTAGCATAAGGAGATAATATATGTAAAACCAGCAAATGTGGTATAATTCTCGCAAGTATTAACCTATGTGGCATTTAAAGGGTGTAAAGATTAGCTTGATATTTGCTGAGAATGCTCTCGCTTTCCATTTTTATAGGAAATGTTGCTGTTAGCACCACTTAGATTTGAAATTGTACTCAACTGTTCCTTTTTTTCACACCTTCCAGGTTCTTGTGAAATTTTGCTTTTTAAAACAAAGTAGATCCAAAATACCAACACACTCCTGCTCATTCCAGCTGAAACATGTCTATAGCCTTTTCTTATTCTGCCTAGGGAAATCTGCTTTGCTCTGTCCACTCTTCCCATCACAGCTATTTCAATCCCTCTCACCACAAACTTCAGGGCAGCTCTTGAAACCAACCTGCTCCCTTGACACCATTGGCTCTGGTATTTTCCAATTGTTTACCTTTTTTTATTTTTTTTTTAATTCCTGTCCTGTGTTATTTCATTTACTTTCCCAATGTTTGTGCCTTCCCTTCCTTTTGTGGGTTTCTCATATTTTAATTTGTTATTTATTTTTCTCCTTATAAGTCAGATATTGTCAACCTCTCTAGACGAAACTACTGCTCTGTTTTCTCCTTCTGATGCTGCAAACATTTTAAGAGGCCTGATCAGGAAAGGGTATAATAGAAACTTAGAATTAAGATAGGATGCAAATGTGTTCCAGGAGCTGTTTAAGTACTATTCAGAAGTATTGGATTTATTTCTATCTTGTGACACAAAGTTTATGTATAATCTTTATTCAGACACTTCAGCTTTTCTTTACCTTTGTCTCCTCTTCTAAAATGTGAAGAGCAGTACTTCTATCATACTCTGTTTTAAGAAAAATCTATTACAAAGTGAAGTAGACAACAACTACAAAAATCTAAGTACCTCAAGACTTGCACCACCAAGACTTGGTGTGTTTAATAAAAAAAATTAAGTATAGCTAATTTGTGCATTGTACCTAATTTGTTCCTTTGTAACAGGATTTACATCTTAATTTTAATAAATCTGTATCAGAAACATTGAAACAATGAACAAATTAAAAATGGAAGTTTATAGAAATAAAAGGAAATCAAAACTATGGACTACCAAAATTACTATCTCAGAAAAGAGATGTTTGCTACAAACCTTTGGTCATGGGAAAGGAAGGAGGGAGACACTAGGTTGAAGATGTGTGAATATAAGCAATGTGAAGCATGGCATGCCAACAGTTACAGCAAATGTTTGTAAATTGAAATACTGTTTTACTTTGGATAGATCTGCTTATTAATTCACAAGCAGCAGACGTAGTTCATTGGGCATACATCTTCTATTTCCCCATTATGCACAGATTCATGGCTCAGTACCTAGCATGCTGGCAGATGAAAAGATTCTGAAAAAAAATATTTTTTACACATTCTGTTGTGTTAAATTCAGTTAGATGGCATCCGATTAGGCTGCTGGAAGCTAGAGTGATGAATTGCGAGAAAACATGATGAGACATACCAAGCTGCAACAAAGTTGGCCAGAGTGTAAGTAATGTGCATGAGGCAGTGAGTTAAAAAGATATAAAGGTATGAATCCAAATAATAAACAACATCTAAGTGGCACACCACCTAGTGTGAGGGGCAACACAAGAAAAAATTCTGTTTCTTTGGTCTTGAGTTCTTCCATGGTGGGCTTATAACTTTGAATAAGTAATAGCTTATGAAGGCAACAAGCAATTGAACGAGCCATTGGCAATTGGTAAGACATACAGAAGCTTTGATACCTATGCTACATGTCGGGAAGACGGATACTTTATGGGGACCACTGTGACACCAAATTGAACAGGGCTTTCTGCCCTGTTTCTTGTAGTTATATCGAAAAGATTGGTGAAATTGTGCTGCTGTGCCAATTACAGAATATATATTTATCCCCCTAAAAGTCAGCAGAATTTGGATTGTGTTTTGCCTCTCAGTTTGTGTTTCAGGCATTACAGTATATTTGGAATATGAACAGTACCCTGGACTTTTTAAGAGTGCAGTATATTTAGCCCCACAGAGTATATAGAGCAAACACCTGCCTATTTGTAGAGAAAGTGGATTTAGGAATGATGGAGTGGGCTCTTGTGGTGTGCTTTATTTATTTTATTTATTTCTATTTGCCAATGAGGCAAAAGCTTTACAAACTTTTTTTGTCTCAAAGGCAGTCATGGAATATTTGATAGACAAGAGAAGGCATAACTGCTATATTTTTCTGTAATTCAAAGAAAATTAATCTTCAGCATTTTGTATATCATTTTAGTCACTAAAAATTTCATATAGCTTTTGGACCTGTTTCTCGGCCAGTAAGTAAATTCTCATTACTATTCAGGGAATTGTAAAAGGAAGTGGAAGACAGAGGAACCTTATTATAGTGTATCATCAGAACTATTTGAAGAAATACAGATGCAGTATTATGAAAACATGACGCAAAATGTGGGAATGGGAAAAGAACCTTGTATGTCTGCTTTTTTCTTTTTGCCACAGACATCTTAAAGTCTTATAAATTCAGGATATCTGCTTTATTGCACTAGAGTTATAAAAAAGTTTTAAAAAAGTAAGATGTAATGATAGGATTTGTGACTTTTCTGATCTTATACTCCACACAGCTATGTTTTTTTTTCTGTAGTTTTAATGAAAGTATAGCACAGCACACTGTCTAATTTAAATTATGCACTCTCAATATTTTCCCACTTTACTACCAAATCATACCTTAAAAATGCAAGCCAAATTGGACGGGCGGTGGAAGAAGTGAGAAACAAGGACAGATTACAGAGAGAGAGAGCTGGAAAGGAGTATTTTCTCCAACTCTGTACACTTACAGAAATAGAATTAAAATATATCTTGGTTTGCAGTTTTCACTCACTGAAAGGCATTGGGCTCCTGTTAGAAAAGTACTTTCTGTCATATACTCTATATGGTAGATTATGGGCAAAACCAAAGTAAGGGATGAGTACTGTGGTAGCAACACAAAAATGCCAACCTTTGGGAGAACAGTATTTTTGTGAGGCACCAACTCCAGAGGGGAAGAGGGAGGAGGGGAAATGAACCAACACAAATTCAAAGGGTTAGCTTGACAACTTCAACAACTACTTCATCTTTCCCTTTTAGTTTCAAGATTTTGGATGTCCTGGATCAATTGACCAGAAAAGCATTGGTAAAAAGTACCAAAACAGAATCTATACCATTTGAAAATGAAAAAAAAAAAGCCACCCCTGGATATATCTGATACTCTCCTGATAATGTTTATGTCTGGGGGCAGCTGCAGTGCAACGTCATTAGGTTCCAAAGCCTTGTACAGTCAGTAACTAACAGGGGAAAGAAAAAGTCTGTTCTCTTTAGATTGTTTGTATTGCTTTCTTCCTTACCTCCATTAATGCACATCTGATTTGCTACTGTAAATTAATTAATACAGTGTAACTTAGGTGGTCCCTTGTGTCTAGAATAAAAGACTGAGTGACCAAGTTTTTGTGCAGTTGTGTGTAGAAACGCTTTAAGAGACATGTTGGGAACAGGTCTTCAGATGTGGTATCATCACCATGGTTTTCAGTGAAGTTGTGGGTATTCTGCAACTCAAGACATAAAGAGAAAAGCAAGATCCTAGCAGGAGTATTCCAACATGTCTATTTTCTGGAAACACCAGCAAATATATAAGAATAGTATTATTTCTTCAGACCAAAAGTAACTGTAGCCCAATGCTCAGTAGCAGATGCTTAGAAAAGACTATGAAAGCAGGACAGGCATCTAGTGATTCCTCTCTACTATAATATTCCACCTCTCAGTCACCTGCAGTCAGATATATTCTGACTCAGTTCTTTGTAGATATCATGAGTTTGTCTAATTGCTTTTTGAATCCATGCAAAATCTATTATCTACAGCCCCCTCAGAAATATTTAGGTATGATTATGTACTATAATGTACTGTTTGATTTTAACTTACTGACAACATAATCTGATGCCCACTTTTCTCGTTACAAGTGACAGTGATTAATTGTTCCCTGATCACCTTCTCTATGCTACTCTGATTTTATGGAGTTATATCATATTCCTCATCAGTCATTTGTCCCAGACTGAAAAGCATCTAGTTATTCCTTGCACAGAAACTGTTACATATCTCTGATCATCATACCTGACTTTCTCTGTAACTTTTCAGTTTCTAACATAACTTAAAAAAAACCAAAACAAACAAAAACCAAGGGAAAGTAGGAAGGTCTCTAAACAGTCTTTGGCTTGGGAGAGTGCCATGGGCTCATATGTGGTGTAATGATTCTTCTCTTCCTCTCTTAGTGGTTTTTGCTCACTACTGATGGCTGAGATATGGGTTACTTTTTATCACTGATGTCGTTTTTTGTTTCACATCTTTTTTTCAGGGAGCTAACTTTTGTAATTCCAAGGCCTTCTCCTTAGCAGGCATTGCTCAGGCATTCTGCAATTCTCCTATGTGCCCTTGAGTTGGGATGCAGGAACAAGACTTTCAATATTCAAGATCTGTATGGATCTTTCATGATTTGTGGGATTTGTGGTTTCCCATTTACTGCTTAGAAAGAATAGAGGAAAGCAAAACAAATAGAAAAAGAAACCTCCGTGAATCTTAAGGAGCTTTTGTGGGTTTCCTATGACTTTAATACTATCTTTAATATCAAAGAAATTAAGTAGCTGTCGGTTCCAAGATGGGAAAATCAATTCTTTTCTGACATTTAATTTGTGCTTCTGAGATGCAACATAACAACAATAGAGTATAAAGGCCTGGAATTTCCTATTGGTTGATTTCAAAGCTTTGATTAAACCTTTACCAAGGTTGCCAAATCTCTGTTTTGAATGAGAGAAGTAAGATGTCATTTACCACCCATACAGCCCAGGTTTTTGAACATTTCCTTGGAATCTGCATTAACATTTCATTAGGAATTTGCAGTGTAATGAATTTGAAGAGACAGCAAAGTCAAGTATTAGACTGGCAGGATTCACCATCTTGTCCAGTATCAAAATCAGACTGCTTGCAAGACAATGAAACTTTTGGACTTCTCTATGAACAGTCTTACGCTTGGGAACAAAGAAACACAGGGAGGCCATGTGTTATGACTGAAAGCAACATTAAACACTTTCCAGTGAAAATGGATCAGATAGCTAAGTGTTTTGTGCTTCACACCTTTGTCAGACTATGCACCTTATACTCTTTTTTTTTCTATTACTATTTATTTCTGTATTTGACTTTAGAAATACCATTATATGCTGTAAATACCCCCACAGCCATGTTAGTGGCTGTAACTCAGCAATGAAGTCATGTTCTCTGGGCTGGAGTTGAAACAAGATCTATTGTTATTCCCTCTGATAGGAGTCACAATAGAATATGTATAGTAAAAATTAGCATCATAATGAAACTAATTTAGTAATGAATAAAGCCAGATACTGCAAATATTTATAACTAAATGGTGTGCTGGCAGCAGTCTGTAAACTGGAATGAGTAGGGCCACTGCCATGAGCAAGTGCTGCAGGAATAAATGACTGTTGGTCCAAGCAAGGCTTCATTACTGTCAAAGGGATCTAGACAACAGGAAACTGATCTGAAGGAAGGCTGAACTTTCTTTACTTGCCTCTAACGTGCCCTATTCTGGGATGCTTAGCCACTCATTTTGCTTCTCTTGACTCCTGACAAGCTAACGCTTTCATACAGTGCAAGGACAGACCATTGCTGCCCTGATCTTGTTTAGGGTCTGTAGGCATGAATGAAAAGCAAATGTTGCTTTGAGAGGTGAGCTACATATTTATTTAGGTAGGTAATTATAGATGACTGTTGGGACTAAATTTTAAATATATGATAGTTAGGATTATGAAAACATATTTGGTAAATTCTTTCAAATAGGCTTTTATTCTTTCCATACAGCACTGAACAAAACAGTGCCCTACTCCTTCTTTTAACTTCTCCAGTGTACAAGTAATAAATAACAATATATTCTCATGGGAGGATTTAGTGGTTAGGACATCTTGTTTATTACCTTACAGTATACATAATTCAAGCTATATTTTTGTTACTTTCTTTTTTTTTTAGTACACTTTTCCATCTTCTTCAATCAGAAGTCAATAAACTACACTTTTGTCCTATGTCTAACTTGTCAAAGTCTCTAAGAGAAAATATGTTTTAAAGGAGTAGGAGTTAATGGTCACTCCTGCACCATAAATTGCATTGGCAGACACACTAGTAGCTTGCAGAAGTAAGGATGGCTTTCTCCTTGAAAGCTCTAATGAGACTGGGGAATAATATACAATCTGTGATTCAGGTACACTGCACTGCAAATTTTGGAACTTTTAAACAAGTTGTAATGCTTAACAATACTGGAAATACATTCCATCTGTTTCTTTCCTGGACTCAGTGAGGTAAATATTTGTTATATTTGTGGAACTTAACTGTATTTTATTTCTATTGCTTTCAAAATACCTAATGATTATTTAATACATGTGAAAGCAAATGCCCTCAAGCATTGTCTTGAACACAATCACAATGGATAGAAAGGAAAGACACCAAATTCTACTGGGAACTTCTTGACAGCTTTTGCATAAGAGAATTTTAAGCCAGTTGCTGCAGATCTTTTATAATTCATGTCATTATTATTAAGCATCATAAGTCTCCCAAGACAATTATAGCCAATAGGGGTATATTGGTTTAATGTTTTCTGATGTGTTTTCAGACTATGTAGGCAACTGCTGCTACAAGGAAACTTTCAAGGAAGGAAAGAATGAAATTTTAATAGTTGATTGAAACACCCTGGGAATGTCTTTTTGAAGGAGTAAGACAACTTAAGACTCTAGTTTTACTAAACAATAAACTGAGTCTCACTTCTAAAGAGTAAAATGCAACAGATGTGTAGTTTAATTCCTGCAACCATGTTCTTTAAAGACTGCACAAAACTGATGGCTTGGCAAAAATCATAGCACTGAAAGTAAATTGATATGTATATTAACCTGACAAGAAAGAAGCTTGATTCAGGCTATAACCCATATTCATCTATAACCTGTAACCTGCTCACAGTCAGTACAACTAATTATTTCTTTTACTCTAGGAGCAAAATTTTGCATACAATGTTTTTGCTCTGAAAATGTGTCAATACACAAATAACTAAGAAAAAGAGCTTTCCTACTCTTCAGATAGGCTCAGGCACCATTTGACTTCATATCAGTTTCAGTAGTTAATGACCATATATGTCTTTAGTCTCAGTCTCGTAACCTTACTCTTTTTCCAAGATGCAACTGTGCATTCTGCTACTCAGAGCTTTTTGTGTATTTAAAGACTATTGTTTATTTCCCCTGTGTAAAGTACTTTCCAGTATTTAATCTGTAAAATTTTCAAACAAAACAAAATTTATTCTCGCAAGAAATCTTACCTTCAAATATTGCTGTTTATTATCCTCTCATTCTGAATGTGGTTACATAAAACCTGCTATCTGTAACTTTCCACTGCTAGAAGACTTTTCTCTAGATTACAGACTCATAACCGAAGAAGCACCTGATTATACTGATGTTCAACTGCTGAGAGCCACATATTCTGTGGAACAAATCCTGACCCTCAGTGACTTTTAACACAGAGGTACCACTGATGAATTTAAAGAGCTGGAAGCAAACTTTGCTTATTATTCTCTGTCCATGTTCTGAAGAACCCAGCTTGTTAGCTGTCCTGAAACCAGGGACCTGAGGAGAGCATTTAGGCCAGTTAACTCTGTCAGCTTTTGCAGAACATTTACACTTGAAAAAGAGGAGGCTGATCACACTTAATTGAAGGAAAACTGTTGCTGATTATCATTCAGAAAAGAAGCAAAAACCAACACTGTAACCTCCATCAAGAACATCTGTTCTTTAGATTCCAGTGTACAGTAAGCAGAATTAAAAACTGTCTGGATTCATAAGTATTCTCTCCAAGACACTGAGTGTAAACATGCCTTTTATCAGCTCTCCCAAGGTAAGAAATACATTGCCATTTACGAAATTCAAGTTTTCCTCCTGCTTCCTCTTCACTTAAGGACTCCACAACAAAACGTATGGCAGATGGAAGAGGGAGCAGAGCTGGAGTATCTGTATTGCCCCACCACTCTTTCACACTTCATCTCTGACTGACTTCATGAAGTTAATTCCAATCTTAAATTACTGAGTAGGCCTTCATGAGCCATCACATCACCAGTGATCTGGTGCAGCACTGTTTTTTATGATGGCGGTGGACATAGACTTTTCGGTAGTCATCATGAGAAGCTCCTACACAACTTATTAAGTTAACAGTCCTTTCTCAGGGTACTATAGAGGATAATTCACAGAGGTCTTAAATTAATACAACTTCTCTAGAAAGTCTCCAGTTGACATAATAAATTCATTTTCTCCTCTCTAGTGAGATAATCTATCAGCAGAGCTCATTAGCATCTTCTAAAGCAAAGCCTTTCCTAAAATCCTGTTGACATCCCTGAAATTTATTGCAAGTCATATCATACTATTTTAGAAAACAGAATTGGAAAGGACCTCCAGAGGTTAATCTGAGCCAGTATAACTCAACAGCTTGCAGACCACTGGTGAGCTGCAGAAGGGCTGCTGCTTGTGCCAGCAAGCAGGCATTGTCAGGAGCTGCCTCCCAATTGTTATCAAATGCCTCCTGGCAGGCAGAGGCAAAACCTGGCTCTTGACTGCTGTCAATACCCACAGGCAGGCATAATCGGGAGCTGGCTTCCCACTGCAGTCAGTACCCGCAGGCAGACACAGTTGGAAACCTATATTTGTAAGTACTGCAATGAAATTAAGATATATATATATTTCTATTTAAAAAATCACAGAGTACAGTTTAATATGTTAAATATTTTATTTATTAATCCTCTTTCCCACCTGTTGAATAAGAGCTGGAGAGACTGTAGTCCACAGACATTTTTTTGAACAGGGTTGGATGACATTTTAACTATAAAAGACTGAGAAAAACAGAACTAGTTCATCTCCCTGACCAAGGCAAGATAAATAAAGCATCTGTCATTCTTGTTTCAAAATTTGAAGGTGATTAATTATTTATATTAAAAAAAAAATAAATAAATCACAGCCATAATTTTGGTTCCGATAAAATAGCTAACAATTCTTATTACATTTTATGTGATGTTTTATGGCACTTAAAAATACCATTTTTACAGTATCTCTGAAAAAAATAAACCTTCAAATAACAGAAGTAGACAAATTTCAAACAAGAAATGACTCCAAACTTCATGTGAAAACTTAGCTATAAAAGAAAATTGGAAACTATTGTTAAGGAAGAAAAGATATGTTCTAAACACATGTTCTAAACTTGGAATTCCAGTCTTTCACTAGGGTTTGAGATGATGATCTGTGGTTTAAAGATAAAAGGTCTCCTAAGAAAAAAACTGATGAAATACCATGTTGTTACAAATTCAAACTGAGAACTTTCAAAACTATACTTGCGTCTGTTTTGGTTTGTCCTGTGAGATGTGAATGTCACTGGCCTTTCATATCCACCATGGAAAACATGGAAACATCACCTCTCCCATGCAGTGCTATGAATCATACCAGAGTGTACTCTGGCTCTTTTTTGGTCTGTTGCCCTTCCTTACAGAAAGTAACTTTTCCTTAGCACTCTATGTAGAACAATGGAGTTAATTGCTGCCTTTCCATAACTTGTAGATGGGCTTTGAGAAAGACACTGGGGGAAAACTCCAAAAGAAAACGTTCTTGTGTTAGATCTTGCTGTGTTCCTGGGAAAGGAAGTGCAGGTGTTGTTCCACTCTTGTTCTATGTTTAGATGTGTCACCATCTCCCATCCCTTTAGATATCTTTTGCGGTACAGTATGCTTTCCTAATGTGTACCAGGCCTATGACAGAGGCCATAGTATCAGAATAGGAGCTTTAATGTGGTCTTAGAACTGTTGTTATTATTATTACAATTACTATTCAAAAACATTAAGCACACTAGGGAAAGTTTATACTTCACACTTTCTGTTTCTCTTCAGGTACTTGGCTTTGGTTATATAGCAATGTTTTAAAAACCATGTGTTATTAAAATAAAAGAATAAAGTGTCACTTAAAAAAAAGACAAATAATTTGAAATGTATTATTTCACAGCTGGAATTTTGCCTTTATCCTTGAAATATCAGTTAACATTAAAACAACAATTGAAATACTGCCTCTTGCTACCAAATGGTGTTTCTGTCTGTTGTCAGAATAAGGAGCTGTGTACTAGTGCCATTAAAACTAATATTTAGTAATTCTGAAGCAAGATGGGATAATTGTGAGTTACCTTTGCAGGCTTTGTCAGTCCTGTTACAATAATTTTTGTTTAGCCAAAGACTTGTCCAAGTCTGAACCAAATTGGGGTGTATTGAAAACAGTAACAAAGAATGGCTGATTTGGACAGAACTACTGAATACTAATAAGGTGATCATTTTCAGTTGCTAAAAATTTACTGGTGACATTTTTATTTTTCAGTTTTGCCATTTCAATCCTAAAATACCAATATAAATCTGCAAATAATTAAACACACCCACTCCACAGATATTTCCTATAATCCAGAGAAATAAATCTAGATATACGATACAGCACACATTGTAGCTGAGTTCACCAACTTACATAACAATTTAAAAGAAAAGCAGAGTAAAAGTGACATGACAGCTTTTTGAGGTCATGCCCCAGTATGTTGATCCTACTATATTTAAAGGGTAAGGTTGGGTCACTAACTAAATAAGAGCAGTGCTGAAGATTATTTTGTTGTTGTTCATTTCAGTCTTGATGACCCTGGCAGAGGTCTCACTTATTAAAGTGTGTTTGTGTATGAAGGCAACTCCAGAGGGAATGTCTTAGATTATGCTCTTAGAATTGTGTCTGAAATTGGAAAAACACTGCTTAAAGAAACATCATGATGGCATTGGAGCTTCATTCTAGCCTTGTGCACAGTTAATGCAGTCACTAACTAAAATACACAGCTCTGCCCTGAAAAGAGGTAAAATGCTGGCATTTTCATTTTGTGCAACAGGAATCATACTGCTTTATGTAATGACTTTTTGAATACACTTGTGAACAAAGAAAAAAAGAATGCTGAGGTTCAAAAGAGATAAAATGTTCCATATTATTGTGGTATATTCCATCCAATAGAAAACATGCTTATTTCAAATTATGAAGATATTTCAGAGGATATGCTAAGGTATCATATTAATTTTTAATATTCATATATACAAAGGGAATTAGAGGTACCCAGCAAGGTACTGTGTGCACTGGTGTTAATTCCATCTGTAACCTTTTCCCCCTTTTTCCATTGTAGCATTTTTGCATTTTCCCCTTACTTACCCATAAATGAATTAAAAAGGGGAGAAGAGGGAAATAAAACTTAATTGCACATTATATATCTATGTGGCTTTATTTAAATAACATTAAATGATCAGGATAGCTAGATAACTTACAAGACCTATGAAGTAAATCTGAAAACCAAGAAAAAACAATATTCAGTATTGAAAACTAAAAAAGTCAAATACATAAGGGAAATAATCTGTAGCAGAAATATACTATGGAAGGAAGACAGTGTTTGGAAAGCACTAAGAAAAAAAGGGGGACTTAGGGCTAATAGTGAACAGCAAATTAAATAAGGGCTTGCAATGTGACACAGCACTGGGAAAACAAACACATGACTTTGGCCAGCATATACAAAGGGATCACATTCAAAGTGAGTGGGATTGCATCAGAGGAGACAAAGCATTTGAGAATATGTTATAGAAAACAATGTATTAATGTAGGGGTATACAGGGTGATTTACTGGGTTGATATTCAAAGCTATGTGAACAGGTGCAGCTTCATAAAATTTAGTAAAAATTTACCACCTTTTTTTTTTTCTTAGAATTGAATTTTATTAATTTTGTTTAGTAACTCTATGACTTCTTAATTCCCTTAAATACAGTAGACTCCTTGGAATCCCTCCTGAAGTTTTACAGAAGACCACATTGGCGAGCAGCTGGTTGATGAATCTTTTTCCAGTTTTTCTGTTCCCAGTTCATTTCCCAATTTATAGATAAGTGTTGGGTTTTTTTTTTTGGAAACTGAAAATGTTTCAGGCCAACCCTTAGCTAAGCTCAAAGACTGCAGACAAGGCAACTCCTGGACATGAATAGCCTTACTAGTACACATGGAGAGCTCATCAATCTCAGCTGAGGGTGCAGCCTACTGCAGGCACACAGAGCAGACAGATCCTGACTGCCTTTCTGGCTGCTGCAAGGTAGACACATGCAACTGGTATTCTAGCTAAAACAACTTGCTTGATCTTTAGCTCTTCTTTTTTTTCTGAGAAGTTACAGTCATATGACATTATTTATATGGAATTTCTGAAAGCTGCTGAATACCATTTTCACATTACAAGGCCCTGCTTAGACTTGTAGCTGCAAGGATTCAGGAAAGAAGCACTGGAATGGTTTCAGCATTCTTTTAGTGCAGAAAACAGAGCTGGTGACAACTGTTACAGAAAGACTGAGACATAGACTATTAACTTCACTGTCTTTGACCCGCCAGACAGCTTGCCAAATATATGTTACTGGTCCTGATTATTTTCTAACCTGTACCGGTTTTGATAAGCTACAGTGGTGCATAAATAGTGCAAAATATCAGCATTAGTCTACCTGGAAATTCTGCATGCCTGTTACTGGATTTCTGCATTGCACTTACTTTATATCAGTGAAATAACTTCACAAAATGTTTGACAGTGGAGAAAACAGACCAAATGACTGCAGTCTGGAAGTATTAAATCTACACACTGCTGCAGATGACATTTGCTTCAGGGCTCTCATGTTCAGCTAGGCATTCATAGTTGACCAAGAGAGCAGTGGTCTCACTATTTTGGAAGGAAATGAGCAGCTGATTGCTAACAGTACATGAAAAAAGGTATGCTATCTACTATAATTAAAAGTAAACCCCAAAACCTATCTGCTCTGTTAGAAGAGATAGGGTAAGCATGTGCAAGGCCAATGCTCAGTGCTCTTAAGTAAACAAACAAACAAATGTACACAAACACAGAACAGATGTTTGATTCATAGGAGCTGTAAACCGGTGGGGTCACTTCTTGGATGTCTGCCACTTTCCATGTGGCAGTATATAAATCACACACAGAGTCTGTAATCTATATAAAAATCTATATAGCCTAGACAGAGGAATGGGCTACAAATTTGTAGCCCAGGGAAATTTGCTGATGGCATGGAGCACAGTGGCACACTGAAGAAAGAACTAATTTCAAGTTCAAATGAAAGTTTTTCATTTGCAGTACAAGTTTGCTGCTGACTGAACCATATGTGTCTTTCAAAGTAATAAACAAATATAGTGTATACACAGGTGACTGCAATGGAATTACAGTGGGATTATTTTGAGAGAAATTGTAAAATATGGGGATCTTTTCATCAAATATCAGTTAAATGTGGAGATGCAATTAAACAGAAGAAGAAAAACTACCAGGAGAATTCACTATACAGGCAAAAGAGTCAAATGAGTGTTTTTCGGTGCTCTGAGCCAAGGTAGAAATGCTTTCACTTAAAAACCTCTTTCCCAACAACCTGTTTTAGCACTTGGAAAGACACAAAGAAGGAACAGAAAGATAGAGAGGATGATGACGAGCTATAAATCTCAATGCTTAAATTAAGTGGTAGGGCTAGAAATACAGTACAGTGCGTCACTTGTTACAGTGTGACAAATGGTGCTCCATTTGCTAAAGTCATTTACAACTGGCCATTAATAAAGGGGCTGGGACAGGGGATGCCACTTGCTAAAGTTCTAAAAGGAGAGTGATTAAAAGAAGCTGGAAGTCTGAGTATACACTTCAGAGTACTGGCCAAGAAAGGATTTAATTCTTGTTCTTAAACATAAACATTTTACTGATAATGTGCAGTGTTCCCCCTAGGATTATAAAATCTAACTATAACAGACATTGCTCCAGATGTGTTGTAAGGAGAAAATTACTGGGAAAACCTTAACACAGAGTAGTTATTAAGAAGCATTATGCTTGTACTGCAAGACAGCAGTTTGTGGAACATCCTTCTAAAAACTTATAATGACAATTGTAGCAAACCCATTCATTAAGCCACATTCCCCCCACGTCCCCCACTCCCTCAGATGAAGTCTCAGTGGAAATCTAGCTACCTTTCTCAATGCAAGAGCTTAGATGTGCATGCTGTTTACCTGACTTTTCTCTTAAACTCTTTCCCTCCATGATGTGGAAATGGGAATTGACAGAGACTTCTCAATCTAATGCTCTAATAGGTCACCAATTTATTTCCTCTTTTCCTTCCCTGTTCCCTTCAATACTATATATCCAGGCTTTTTTGGTGTATGGTAGTTCCTGCTATTCCAAAGTATTAGATGCTCTTTAATAAAAAATAAATGCAATTGTGTAGGGCCCAAATGATTTGCTATCCAGTTCCCTTTCAGAGCTGCACTACCCTGTGAAAAGGATATAGGCACAGGAAAAAGCATAAGTATGTTTCCTCGCATGCTGGAGACTCATGGCATAATTTGATTCACACTGGTGGAGACCTTGTGGTGTGTGGTCCTAGATAATTTCACCTGTTGCTTCTCTGTAACACTAGTACTAAATTTGTTTATTCCATAGTTACAATTCAATAGTCTGATAATACTGAGTACTTGAGTGGCTGTAATTATTGTGGGTGCCCATCTCTACCAGAATGTTAAAGGCAGATTTGAGTATAAGCTTCAAACTTTTGGAGCCCCAGCAGACATACAAGCTACATGGAAAACCTTCACCAGCTTCACTGGAAGCTTTTGCTTGGGAAACTTAAAGGGATGCCACTTTTATCCAAATGAGAAGCAATACTTACTAATACAGACAATACATACAAATGATGAGCTACATTATAAACAACCTCAAATAACACCAGGGTTATCAGTAAAGTATTAGAAACAGTATATGGATTTTTAACTAGGAGATGTAAAAGAGGAAACAAGGACTATCATGAGCTGTTCTCTTTAATTAATGTCTTTTCTTTTAAACTAGTCTGTGTAGTTTACAAATCATCTTGTTACACTTTGTACTGTTCCAGGGAAACTGATCCTTCCTGATCACCTAGTGATGAAGTGTATTAGTATTCACATTGCCCTGAAGTGGCTCACTTTTGCAGTTGCCCCTGTTTTCCACATTCTTTCTGGTAACCTTGCAATTATGATAACTGTAAGCAATCCCCTTGAAACAAATGGTAAAATCACCCCAGCCAGAATGTGCCTTATATTGTTTCTTTTACTTTTATGGACATTTGAATGCAGTTTGGTCAGGATGGAATTTGATCAGAATTTATCAGTCTTGGAAGAAAAATGAGAGAAGCTAATGTTTTATCCAAGTGTAGGCTAAATAGGCATGTAATTACAAGTTGTTTCAATGCATTTGTTTTCAACAGGTAATTTGATATTCCTACTTTTCAAGAATTAAGATGTCACAGATAAATAATCACAGCTCTTGAAGTAAGCTTTTAAAAATACTTAAAACTTTACTATGCTTTTAATTTAGATGTCTAATACATATATATATAATTATAAAATTGAACTTTAAAAATATTATATAAACTTTTACAATGGAAATGAAGTTGGAGATAATAGAGCAGTTAAAGTAAATGGCTGTTAAAAGTAATAGCTAAGTCTACATAAATGGGAAGTAACCTTGTGGATAGTTTGTTTTGCCAAATTTGGTTTTTTTTTTTTTTAAAGTACCAGACAACATATTGTCTGCACAGTGGAATTTGCTTGTTAGCCCTGTTCAACTTTTAATGTAGTGAGACCTATAAATGTGTAAGGTAACTTTGGTGCTCCTATTCAGCAAAAAATATCATGTCATTATTCCAATTTTGCTATGAATAGATAACTGAAGGATGTTTAAAGCATGATGTAATCTCTTCAAGAAATAAGGCATGCTAAAGAGTGAAAAATGGAGAAAAGGAAAAGGAGACTAGGAAAATTTTGGTTCAGTTGATAAAAAGCAGGAAGGAGAGACACAGCCTATTGCAAATATCAAACTAAAAGTTGGATCTTACTATAGTAAAAAAATTGTCCTCTTCAAGGGATGTCATTATTAGGTTTGCTCAGAAATGTTATCGCTAGAACCTGTTCATTTAAATATCAAGAATTGCATGTAGACTGTTATGGTATCATACAAGCAGATATTATTAGTGACATTATGACATCTCTATAAGTTAAACTACAAGAAACCTTACCTATTGGAAGGACGAAGATCTGAAGGAGTTTCAAACACAGTTTCCAAGTTGTTGTTTTTTTTTTTTTGTGGAATCTAGCAATTTTCTACAAAAGAATGTTTTTTTTAAAAGTTCTGTTCTCAAAATGGCAGCATTCTTTATGCTATCTTGTTTTAGCTAACAATCAGCTGCTGAGCTGACCTACCATAAAAAAGTATGGCAAATAGAACTCAGTCTTACTTTTCTATCAGTACACTAGGAGAAATTGTAACAATGTTATTGAGAGATGGACACTTTTCACAGATGATCAAACAGATACCATTTAAATTAATATTTCAGCTGTGGGATGAAATAATACTAGACTTTCACATGCTGCACATAGAAGAATAATGATGTTTCCTGTAAATATCCCACCTGTAAGTTTTGATAAGGCCAGTTGATGACAGAGTGAGGTGTGATTAAAGGCAAACTGAATTGTACAAAGTCTTGCATTAAGCTCTTATCAGCTTAATTTATTGGAATTTTATAGTGAACTTAAAAGATTTTTTTTTTTTTTACTGAAAGACCATCCTATTTAGAACTCCCTCCTCACTGCATTCTTTGTCTAAGAGTGCCTGACAATTAACAATCTACTTTCCATTTCAGGGACTTCTTTGATGAAGATGCTCACTACTGTGGGCTACTAAAAGGTCATGATACTTTTGAAGTGTGAAACTAAGAGCCTAAAAATACAATGAATGAAAGAGCGTGTTGGACTAGAACCCAGGTATATTCATCACTTAAACCACATAGCTAGAAATGTATTATGAAACAATACTGTGTTGGGTCAGTGATATTTATGCCTACATTGATAAATAAGTGTCAAGGAATGAAAAGTCCAAAGTTTTAATTGTATAAACAATAATCTATTAAATAATATAGGCAAATCAAAAGAAGACTGTTTCTTCAAAAAAATTATTCCTTGGGAAAAATTAAGTTATGGTGGTGATTTTAGGTAGGTTAGATATCTAGGGAAACTACGAAAATTTAGAAATAAAGTCAAATAAATGGGTTAAAGATTTAAAAGAAAATTAACAGAACGTGTAAACTTGCTGAATATTGAACAGATAGATAACTATTGTTACATGATATTCTTCTGCTCCCTACTTGCAGATGCCTTACCCTATCTGTTTCTGTAATATGGTAGTTTTAATTTAAATACTATAAATCTTGGGTTATGACTTTAAACTGTAGCTATTAATATTTATTGATAAACTGAATGTCCCTCTAAAAAGGGGCTATATTTGAATGGTCTATATCGCTTCGTTTGGTTTTCGATTAGCATTAGAGAGGACATAATAATTATTTGAAAAATCATATTACTTTTATTTGCTGATATCTTTCCATCTATGATGTTTATCTTGGCCTAGTTTCTTTTTTTAAAGATTAAGAAAGTTTGTTGCACACACATGCATGTGACATGGAATATATGGAAAGGTTTTGTAGAGAAGACATCAGAAAGCATTATTTTTTAAAACTTTAAGTCAGACTTAGAACAAATATAAATTGGTGCAGCTCCATTGGCTTTAGTGGTGTTATCTGATTTTTGGTAGCCAAGAAGCTGCCACAATATTTCCTTTTCATTCTTGATATTTTACTTCTTTCTTTTCATTGAATGTTGCAGCAGAAGATTGCTTTGGCTGTAAACACAAATAGCAATGCCAGTGAAATAGTGTTCGTATACTCTGGCAGTGTATAGATTAGATAGGCATAGTAGATGCAAAACCATGTCTACATTTTTTAGGAAGGAAGAAAGAAAGAAGGAAAGAATACATGAAATACTGAACAGCGGGACTGCGGTGATTCATAACGTGCTCTCTGTACTGCTGTGACTTGCCACTGGTTGTTCACAACTTCAGCAGTCTCTGGGGATTCACAAGAGTTTATGCATTAGCACAGCATTATTTCTGATCCCGATGAAAAGTGCACAGAAACAGACATGATTCAAGTCTTCAGTTCTTTCCACACAGTAAAAGAATGCATCCACAACCAATTGAACTGCATACAGACTCCTTCAATCAAACAAGTATAGGTGCAATCCCTACTCTATGTCAGACAGGGATAGCCAGTCTGTGGGAGCTAATGTGGAATGCAGACACATAGTAGAAACAGCTCAGTATTTGGATTACCAAAGAGAAAATAGGGGGACTTGTCTTGCAAATACACAGGCACTCTGCATGCTCAAACGTGCTATCTGGTAACAGCTATGAACAAAATCGTGTAAGTCTTAAGGATAAGTTAGAAGAATCCTTGCCCTGGAAAGACTACACAGAATGATGCTCTTCATGACTAAGCATTAAAGCTGTTTCACTGGAACAGTATATAGAAGTTAAACAGCTGGTAAGGTGAAAAAGATATGTGCATACATGTGGGCTGGGAATAAATGTGCAGGTCAAATATTACAAGCCCTTGAAAAAAGAGCTTTTATATCAACTCATCCTACTAGTTCTGACAACCAGTGGCTAATGTCCTGGATTGTCTTGTTAGCTGGCAGGGTTGGGTGGACCCACTTTTGAGATCCTGTTGATTAGGGGGAGTTTAAAGACTTCCCTTTACTGAGGAAGGGATGCATTAAAAGAAGGAAGCAAAGAAAAAGGCTTTCCTCTTATCATCCTTCTGTCATCACCCATAGAAAGGAATTTGACCTTTTGATTGAGTTGTTTTCTTGCTTTGTTTAGTAGTGAATTGTCATTTGCAACGGGCCTCTGCCATCCATGAAGTCCTAAGCTCTCCCCAATTTATGCTGTGGAAGGAATGCACATCAGTAATACAGATCAACAGGATTATAGTAACTTAATTGGACTCTGGCTAATAAAATTAACCAATAGGTAGAAGAGAGTTGTTTTGCTTTCTTTTGTTTAGTATTACCAACAATATTCTCCCTCTGACTAGATGCCAGAAAAAAGAATTCCTAGTTTCCTTTTAGTGAAGTTTGCTTCTTTTTACATTGTGCATGTAAATTTAAGAAGCATAAACTCTTAATGACTGTCCAAATATAAATTAAGCAGACAAAGTAGTGGCTATGTTTTACAATACAAAGTAATTTAGGACTGCTGTATGCTATCGCAGCTTGATTAGAGTAACAATAACAAAGCTCACAGAATGTTTCCTGTTTGTTTTTAGTTTTGCCCCTTAAGGTTTTAGCGGAGGCATTCCGTATAAGACAGCTAGCCCTAATTCCTTGCCTTCTGTAATGTTTACTTTTGCCCAACCCATTTCACATTTGTATATCACATTAATACACTTGCAGTTATTTGAACAGAAATTATACTATGTATTTTGAATTCTAAGCAATAATTGGAAGTAACAACAGGATCTTAAGTAGTAACGCAGCTGTCTCCAAAGTATTGTTAAGCTTAAAGAGTTATTGGGAATGCACAAAACTACAAAGGAATTGTAAAGAAATGATTTCATCTGTATATGATTTTAATCAAGTTTGGCTTGCTGTTAAAAGGCTTGTTTAATGAAGACTGCATTTCCCTTATGAGAGTCCTGACCGTGTAGTTCAGTATCAGCCAACCAAGGCTTATTGCTGTAACAATAGCTAGAGGGTTTAACACAAAAAATAAAGAAGAAAAAAAACCTCACCGACAAAAAAAAAAAACAACAAAAAAAGCTAAACAAAAATCCCAACCTTAATTTCAGGTTGTTTCTGGTCACTTTTTTAGGAAAGGACAGGCAAAAAATCAAAGTAACTGATAATTAGCGAAAACTCTGAAAAAATGCGAACTTACAGGAATTAAACAGCATTTTATTAATAAAATTTTTAATACAGTTACTTAATTAAAAGAAGCAGTTCACCTGGGATTTTCTTCTTATACTCCATCATTATTTCTACTACTGCACTGATTTCAAAAAGTGAAGTCAGACACTTTGCACCTAAACTCTTACAAACGTAGTGTATGGATTTTGGATTTAATATTCCTAAAGCAAATACATAGTTCTGCTTTATAGAACTATGAAAACATAAAAAGATGATTTTGTCTAATGCTAATTGAAAACTGAAAAAAATGGTTTTATCTTCTAATTTTAGGACATGCTCCTGTAACTGTTATTATTATTTGTAGAAAAACACATAAAGGAATATTTTGCTAATGGTCCCTATTCATGATTTTAATAGCATTAATAAAATGAAGGAAACATACATCTGTCTCAGCATTTGCAGTCAGGATGGGTGCATTAGTGCCAGACTTTGAAAACTCCAATCCACACAGATTGTTCCTTTGAAGTTAATGAGATATTTGAATGAGTGGGGGCTACTCAAGCCAGTGTTTTCTGGTTGGAGACTTAGTCCTTTCTGTTGCCAAGTGTACTTAAGTTTATAAGACCATCCATTTCAACACATTTTGTTTAGCTAAATTGAAGTACTTCAATTTTAAGGAAAAAGTTATATTGCCAAAAAGTATAAACAGGACTAACTTTGACTAATATAAATATTTGAAAATCAGAACTTTTTGCTACATCTAATAGAAACAATCCTAATGCAGATGACAGAGGGAAAAGTGCTTTTATAGAATAGATGGTTCAACTGAAGAATAGCACAGAGGAAATTTTAAAAATAAAGATGAGGAAATTTGTCTTCTAACAGCCAGCATATTTGGATCAGGTTTAGAATATTTTTGCCTAACAATTAAATGGAAATGCTTTACATTTCCAGTTCCACAGCACATTATTTAAACCTTAAGTCTCTCTAATTAAGAGGAATCATTAAATTTATTCCTATTGCCTGCTTTAAAGTTTATTTGCTAATAAGCAACTGGACAAGGGATGTGTGAAATGAATAGTTGAAGAAAAACTCTGACAGCAAAAGAAAGGTCTAGAGGGTGAAGTTGGTTTATTAGGCACCGTTTGTCATGAATGGGTCTACTGCACGTACAAAAGCAAATCCCACTACCTTAGAAGATTAATTCTGAAGGAGGCACTCGTGGGTCAAAGTATACATAAGCGTGTGCCTAATCTCAGAGAAATCAGGCTATTTTCTCACAGCAATTAAGCAGAGGTCTAGGGTTTCACCCACAGTGTATTTAAACACAGGATACAATTAAACCCCAAAGTATTAATATCTGTGCTGTGCAAAATTGCCCAGGAAATAGATTTTGCCCTCTTTCAAAAGGAAAGCAAGGCAAATTAAGGAGGATGGCTTTATTTGAGTAAAAATTATCCTGAAACAAATGTAAATCATTCATTTTTAGCTGTTAATTTCTTACGTACACTTTCCTCTCCACCCCCATTTCCTGCTCAAATAATTTACTCTGGAATGTACAGTCTTCAGTGGATACAAGTGATCAACACTATTTCATTCAAATACTTTTGTTTTCATGGTTAGTGTAATTTCTATAGGATAACGGTTCAACCAAAGCATTTTAAACAAATTAAGAACAAAATGCTGCTCTGTACTGGCAATCTTTAAGATCAAGGAAAAGAGTGACTGAACATCTTATTCGGCAAAGAACAGTTACAAAAGATCTCTTTCCCCCTTGATGTCTATGGATTATTGAACAGTGTGAGTGGGAAGAACAAGGTGACTTAACTTAATGCCAACTTGAAATGTTTTTAAAGAAAAAGGAAAAACTCAGCTAAAGAAACAACATAATTTTCATTGCATATGAACTTATCTGCATAGACATAGTAAAAATTAAATAACTATTTTAAACAAAATCTTCTTTTTCAGCTCCCTAGATGTCCTTTCTGATCTTATGGTCTTTCACATTATCACTTAAAATATAATTCACTTCTGTCTATCCATCATACATACATAACATATTTTACTCTCAAATTGCTTAATAAAAAGAAAAAATCAATCTTTCCCCCCTTACTTTTGTATGATTGACATTTCCTATCAGAACAACTGTTTATACACAAAGTAGCACACTCTGCATTGTGATAAACCCTGTCTCCTTCATTTTTACCCTTAGAATTGTTACAGCTTTATGATCATAGGAAGGTACATAATAATATGAACAAATTAATTCTAGATCTCAAAGCTTCTGTGTACCAAGTTTCAGTAATTCTGTGGAAAATATTAGTATTTTCAACCTTCAAACCAATGATACACTGCACAGGATGTTAATAAACAGTCTAAATAGTGAAGTAACATGCAGAAATTTTTTAAAAGAAAGAAAAAAACTGCTTTTTGCTAATCATGTTGGTCAGCAAGACACTATTTTAACCTTTAAAAATGCAGCATATCCCAAAACAACTTACTTCTTAAATAAATGCTCTTCTTGAGCGCAACTGACCTTTTAAATGATTATATCTCAGCACTTGCAACAAAAAGAATTCCACCTATCACCTTTACACTGTTGATGCACTGCACTGGGTGAATCCATAACCTTTTCACAATATGTAACATGCTGCAGAACACAAAATTACTTGTTAACTTTAATTAAGTCCCTTCAGAAAAGTTCTGCTGACCTCTTCGGAAATAAATCTTACTAAACGGAAAAATAAACCCAAACAAATTCAAATCTCTCTACATTTGATAGCTCTAAATGAATCTCCAACCATTTCAGATCATCCTTCGGAGAAATGGAAAAGTTTGCTGCCCCAAATCTTTCATAATAAGATTTTTTGTTAAATTTCAGTAAACATAAGGAAAAAAAAATCTTGTTTAAAAACCAATCTCTTATTTTCCAGCAGTCTCTAAGTGCCTGATGGAAGCTTGCTGAAGTCTTTGGAACATGCTTGAAACTTATGTTAGGAGCAAAATCAAACAGAATATATACTACCTTCAAAGTCTGAGATTAATTTGAAGTGACACAAGCGTTTGCAAATTCTATCTCAGTCTGGTCAATTATCAGACCCCTAAGACAGTTATGTTTCCTGATTATAAAAAGAAATTTAGTAAACTTCTGTCTACACACATGTATGCAGGAACAATGGTTAAGCATGTGCTCAGTATGAGCATAAACTTTACTCCAGCAAGAGACTGATTTTATGCATATGTTTTTCCAGTTCACACACAGGATGAATCTATAAAGACTGAAAAACTTTGTAGCCATACTCTGTAAGACACAAGTGCTACAGTTCACTTTTGATGTTGAGGTGATCATAATTATTTACTATGTGCTCTACAACATGAATTAAAGAGAAAACATAAAACTCGATATGCTTTTATACTTAGAATCTTTGTAGACAGTGGGTTCTAAATGATTGGTGTGACAAATTTTAAATAACATTTGTTGCTGTCTTTACTGTATCTTTTTAGATTCTGTTTGAGACACAGCTAGAAAGAAGCTTATTTGTTTGAAATGAAATGTATTGTTAGGGAAGCATTCATTAAAATTAAAATAAAGCCCTCAATATTGAAAATACATTCACAAGCATCTTTTGTTTTGTTTTAACATTGAGTTAATAAGCCAGTGATATTGCAATAGGTACAACCTCCTGATGTAAAGTTGAAACTAGTGTCCAATGATACACTGAAGTACTGGAACAAGCAAAGAAATGGAGAGGCATAAGAATTATGGAACTTGCTGTGGCTTTCCCTATACGAAGGAGATGAGTTATCTGATTGGTGTGTAATCACAAAGTTAAACAAACAGCAGTAAGGCTAAACTAATACACTGTCAAGTCTACATGTCACCCTGGCTGGTTCATTACATGCATTTGTGACAATACGGAAGAGACAATTGTACTGAATCAAATAACATGCAACAGTTTACACTCCTATAAAACTATTTACATTTTGTCAAATGAATATTTATACCAAGTGGCTTTCCCTTCACAAACACTATAGCTTAAGCAGCTCCCAGTCATTATCGTATTTAGGAAGTACAAACACTAATTCTGTGAGTCAGCGACACAGTCTGTTGTAACGTGCCAGAAAACAAGGCCTGCCATACTAATACGAAATCTAGGAGAAACGTGCTATTGCTTCCAGTTTTTCGAATGTCCTAACATTTTTATATCTCCAAGTTGCAGGAATTCAGTTTCAATATTATATCTGCCCTTCAGCATACCATGCCGCAGTGAAACAGCCAGTGAAGTTTATTTTGCACTTTATCAATACAGTGTAAACCAGCATGTGCTTACCTCCATGGGGTTACTGAACCCAACTTGTCTGTGTGCACAGACAGCACTTTGGCCACAGATGTGACTGGTTAACTGTACAAGCAAGGAGGATAAATCCACACAACAATACTTCATTCACCAAGGAAATCTGCTGTGGATTACAGCTTCTCTATGGTTACGTCTGTTCTTAATTTACTGCTTTTATTCAGTTTTCAACCATAAATGAGCCCCTTATGAGGCATTCACTATGCAGAATTGACAACTCTTTTTATCTACTCGAAAAATATTTTTGGATAATAATTTATGGTTACAAAATATTTTAAGCAGTTTGAATAGTTACATTATATTCTTTCAGTACTTAATGATGCAGTATCCCCTGTAAAAATGGAGACCTGTGCAATCTATTGATTTCACATATTTATAACAGAACACAGCAGCCTTGGCCATACAGATATATAAATTTTAAAACTGCATATATCATGGGAATGGCATTGTGTTTTTTTAAAAAGCTCTTAAACAGCATCTCAAGAGGAAATCCTGGGCCAGAACTGTGAGTAAGGGCCCTGTGGATGGGAGCATAAAGAAAGTCTTTTGGCAGGCATGACATTTTGTTTATGGCCTTTTTTTTTTCTTTTTTTTTTTTTTAAAGTTTGTGATAGATGTAAATTTTAAACACTGTTCAACAGAGAAAATATGAAGCTGGCTGTAATACTGGGGAGGGTTACTGCATTATTTATATTTTACATATGAAACTGAAATGTGAGCATGGGCATTTTAATCTTGTTTCACCATCAAAGATAGTCTCTCAATTTGTATGCCGAATTAATGTGCTCCTACTTTGTAAAAGCCCTCTAAAGGGACTGATTATCATTGAGCACTAAGTGATGCTTAGGAAAGAAGGTTGTGAGTAAGCAGAGCTGCCTAGGAAACTAGCAACCGGCTGCAAAGCTGCTGCTGTGAAGGTATATTTTGTTGCATGCCGATATCAGACTGTATCTGTTCTGACATACATCCTTAGAGGGACATCATCCATTGAAACTGCAATTCACAGTAGAGGCAGGCAGCCATGTGAATTATATGAATGATATGGAATATTCTTATTAATTGAGACAATAGTGATGAGGCTTTAAAAAGCCTTCCTAGATGACGAAGTCCCCTTTGTATTATTTTAGATTAATTTAAAGTATTGGCACACAAAGCTTTACAACTTTATTCTTGGCAGAATGAGTACTTTCAGACTCATTGATACTCAGGGATTCTACACTATTACAGAGCAAACTCCCTGTAGATAAACGGAAGAAAACATTTCAATGAGGAACATGCAGTGTTTTCCTCATTAGCAGCTACAGTGTCTTGAGCAGGGAACGAGTGTTTTGGGAAAAGCATTCTTGGCATTAACAAGGAAGGACATTGCTTTTACAGGCAAGAACACTTTATGGCTTTCTGAAACATCCCATCACAATACCATATGTAATCCAAATAAAAAAATACAACTGAAAGCAAAATTAAGTGTTAGGGTAATTTAAAAATAAGTGCACTTTGTATATAAGTACAGCAGAAAATACTAAACTGATTTTAGTTCTGTTGCTTTAAATATTGCCCCTGATGTTTTATGGATTCCAGTTCTTCCTTTGTTTGCTATTTAATTGCCACTGGTTTTGATTTCTTGATAAAAATAAAAAATGCTTTGTTCAAGACTGAATATCCTCATTTTCATGTAGTGGATGCAGTCAGAATGCTAGGTGTAGGCAGACATTTTCCACATGCATTTAAGATTCCCCTGGAGTGGCTGGATAAAACACCATGGCAGATACTCAGCTCTACAATCTCAGGGACTATGCCAGTGAGTCTTTAGAGCCTTCTGAGTATAAAACTTCCCTGAGTTAGAGGTTACCTTTTAATTGTGTGTGCATGCGTGCGCACACATTCGAGTGCCAGAACTGTAGCTATGCTATAACAGTCTGCATGCTCTCTTAATCTGTATTTATGAATGAAAGTTTTAAATTTAGCTAAAGTCAGTGGATAGCCGGAGGGCTACTATCAGTTATGTTTGGTGCCATGATCCAAACTTAGCACTTACATCTCACTTATTATGCAGAGATTTAATGGATGGCAAAATCTCTAAAAGCTTCAGGAGCCTGAGAACTCAGAACTTCTTTTGCATGACAGATGCACATGTCCAAAAAAAAAAAAAAAAGGAATGCCAAAGCAGTAAAAGTTGCTGCTGTTCTGAAGTGCAAAATTGCCCTGAGAAAAAACACCTGGATGTGGATTCTAGAACAGCAGTTTTTCTTTGTGCTCTCCCTAACATCTCTGTTACTTACACCACATAAAAAGATAGGGCAGGATTTCCCCTAAAATTAAATCCTCAGATACTTGCTTGCATGCACCAATTCTGTAAGGTAGCTAGTTCAGCCACAGAATGGAAAAGTAGGAGCTGAAACTGCTGGTAGAACGTAAAATACTTCTCTAGCATTTGGACATTTTATGGATTTATGCCCACATAACTGAAATTGCGGAAAGGAGCAACACAAAGCAGCTGGCAGCTCCTAACTTGCCATTTAATTCAAGAATATGGGTGAAGCAACAACTTCAGTAGTGTTTTTTCCTCCCTCGTATTACTCCTAAACTTAGTTGTTTCAAGCTCTGCTTAGTAAAGGGCTACTGAACATCACATTGCTCCAAGCCACAAGGTTGGGGTTTTTCCTAATAGTAGAGTTTCTCAAACAGCACAGCAAGCTAAATCACCCTCCTGCGTTTTCCAGCATAAATACAATGAATCACAATAATACAATGCTTCAGGTCTGAATTAAACTGACAATAGCCAGGATGCTGCAATGTAAGATCCCCAGTCCACTGTGAATTCAACTTCTCGTATGTGTTGCAGTGAAGAATGGATCTGTACCAGGATACCTGACCCAAGTGGCTAATCAAGTGTAATCTATCTGACCCATCTGGCACCTGATCCAGCCTCTGCTCTTACATAATTTATATTCCAGGACAATGCACTAATTTGAATCCTACCCCTCACCATAGTGCATGTATGAGCAAGTTCTAGTCAGAGGATCATTTAACACTGAATTCTCCCAACACATCACAGATACAGAACCACCTGTGCTAAACAGCTTCTCCTTCCTGAGCTACTGCAAAATCTTCAGCACCTCAGAAGTCAAGGAAATATATCAATTGTTCTTTGATGTCAAGAAATGCAATGTTAGCATATGGTAGCTGAATGATTAAGCACAGAGAAGCAGGTAGGCTGAAACACCACTAAATTTTTGCCTTTCGATTTTTTATTTGTCTCTTTACCTCTTTTCTCACGTGTGTATTTGCACTTAGGCAAAGTGGAACAGATCCCACAGATTTTCTACAGGTATCTGCCCGCAACATGTAAAGATTAACAGTTTGCTTAATTGAGTTCTCAAGCCTAACCTTTGAAAATCAAAAATCATAAAAACATTCAGATGGGAAAGGAAGTGACAAGGTCACTTAGTCTAAATTACTGCTTAAAGAGGTCTCAAAAATGAATTTAGACCTAGCAACTGAGAATTCAGACTTAAGCAGTTCAGACTTAAGCAATTTTTCTTGGAGAATTCCACAACCTCTCTGGGAAGCCTGCTCAAAAAACTAATTATTTTCATAACATAAAAAAAAAATATTTCTTGCATCCAGTCAAAACCTTCTGCATACCAGCTTATTACTGTTGTACATCTCCCTAGAGCATGGCTACATATTTTCTATAACATCATTGTAGATACTGGAGGGCTGCTGTTAGGTCCTCTTGGAGCCATCCCGTCTCCAGGATGAACAAGCCCAGTCCCTCAGCCTTTCCTCACAGGCCAAGTCCTCCGGTTTCTGGTCACCCTGTAGGCCCTTCACTGAGTTTGGTCCAGTTTTCCAAAGTCTGTCTTGTACTGGAGGCACTGAAACTGGTCTAGCAAATGCTAATTGAAGGGGAATAATCATTTCTCTTGATCTATTGGTTATGCTTCCCTTTACACTATTAATCCTCATTACTGCCATGACACACTGATGACTCTGGTGTAGCCTGGTATAGACTGTCCAACAAAATCCTGAACTCCCTTTCAGAGCTGCTATGTAGCAGTCCACTGCCTATACTGATGCAGGAGCATTTCTTTCCAGGATCTTGGCTTTACCTTTGCTCTTGCTGAAATTAATTAGGTCCCCCTGTCCTGGTTCCTAGGCTGTCCAGGTTCCTTGGCCTGCAAAACTGATGACTGTCTCCTCCTCCAGGTCACCAGTGAAGATATGAAACACTGCTGGTATAGGTCACAGAGGAATTAGACTTTCCAAGCAGAGTAGTAACCATGAGCTTTTGACCTTAACCTTTTGAGCTAGATGATCCAACTGTTTTTTTTTCACCCTAATAGTTCACTTATTTAAATTATTATGTCCCAACTTGGATACATGGGAAGTTTTTTTTTAAACCTTTGCTAAGATCACTGTCAAAGACACTTGCTCTGCCCCCTGCCACCTACAGATCTACTCATTTCATCATAGAGGGTAATCAGGTTGATAAAACTTGACTAACATTTTAAAATTCCTGTTGGTTATTTCCAATCACCTTCTACTCCTTCACGTGCCCCCAAATTACTTATAAGATCACTTGATTATTTTCCCAGGGACTGAAACAAGGCCAACCACCCTATAGTTCCTTGGGTTGTTTTTCTTGATATGCTTGAAGATCGATATGACTTTTGTCTCCCTCCAGTCACTGCTGACTTCCCGATTTTCATGACCTCTCAAAGATAATGGAGAAAAGACAGTTCAGTGGCTACAATGAGGCCAGTTCATCAACAAGCTGCCTCAGCACCTCTGACTGTCTTCCATCTGGTCGGGCAGACTGGTGTGGGCCAAGGTTTCTCAAGAGAGCTCTCCCACTGCTGGTGGTTTCTGTCCTCTTTCAATCCTGTGTGTCTAGTCAGAAGCACAGAAGGCTTTGTCAGTTAAGAGTGGGGCAATGAATTACAGCCCTAGCTGCATCTGCTGTGACTATTTAGCAGTATCCTTTTAGCAGCAAGTCCATGTTATCCTTGTTTACTGCTAATGCAGCTGTAGAAGCTCTTCTTGTTGGCTCTAATATCCCTTGCCAAGTCCAGCTCTAGCTTCACTTGCCAGTTTTAATTCTAGCTCAGGTTTGGTTTTCTTAATACCTTCACTGCTTGCCTAGGCAAGGCTTCTACATTCCTGCTTAGTATATTCTTCTTTTTGTATATGTCCTTTTTGCACTGGAGTTCAGTCATGAGTTTCAGTCATCCTTGTTTAACCAAGATGTTCTCCTTATAGTTAGCATTTTTCGAGTTTTGGAATAAGTGCTGTTGTGCTTTGAGAGGCTGTCCTTAGAGATCTGCCAGCTTTGCTGAGCAACTTTGTATTTCAACACTGGCTCTCATGGGACCCTACCTACTAGTTCCCCAAAGCAGTCTTCCTTCAACCAGACTGCCACATCTTCCTTAGAAAAGCTCCTTGAAGAGTGATTTGTACTGCTCCTTCATGTAAATGCCACTCTACCCATCACCTTCTTCCATGCCTGTCTTTCCTAAAGAGCTATACCACCCACCTTAGCTGCAGTCCTGCCCTACAAGCCATTCCACTGCATTAATCATCCCAAAGATGTCATGGTTCCGCAACCATGTGTCAAGCTCCAGCTCCTCCTGTTTATTTCCCAGGCAGTGTACTTTTGTGCACAGGCATTTGAGGTTGGCCCTCAGGGTGGAATACACCCTTTCTGGTGGTTCCCTTCCTCCTATTACCTATCCTATATACTGACCACCTCAACCTCGGTTCCCTCACTTAAATACGAGGTCATTTCCCCATACCCTAGCCCACATAGTTTAAAGCCTTCCTCATCAGATTGGCAAGGTTGTTGCAATTTTTTTTTGCAATGGTTATATGCAACAAGATGCAGTTGCTTTCTACTTCTTTCTTGAAGTCTACATAGCAGCATCATAAACATCAGTTATGGATCCTGGACATTCTTTTAACAAAGGAAGATTTTTTTTCCTACATTGATGAAAACCTTTTCTAAAATAAACTTTGACAACAAAACCTCTTTACTTCACTATGAAATCTTACAACTAGCAAAGATGACACAGCTAGAGGGAAGGATGACTTTGCACCTATGCAGGCTTCAGGCTGATGCAATTACTCCTTGGTGCCACAGAGCAGTCTAAGAACAGGTCTGACATGCTTCATAATTAGAATACTTCAAGAACAAGAAGTATAAAGATGACTTAAAATCCCCAAGCCGTGCCAACTCCTGCAATTCAAGATCTGGTCCTATAAGCAATGTATCCAGATGTCAATGCCAAGAGTTCACAAGTAGAGATTTAAAGTGTAAGCAGCTAAAAACTTCACTGAAATGAAACATTCACATGCTGAAATTAAGTATGATTATTAGCAATAGATTCAGCACACAAAGAAGGCAGTGGGGGCAAGCTAGATGAATTCCAGTTTGTCCTTAACAGGGCACCGGAAAAATGGACTGCTGTAGCTGGTGAGCGGCTGAAGTTTCAGTTTCAGAAAATGGCTCTGGTTATAGAGCAGAAGTCCTGCTGTTTTGGCTGGCTCCTTTATATTATGGAAACAGCAGCTTAATCGTAATTGGCACACATATCTTCACTGGTAAATGAAAGGAGCACTGGAATGCTGTATGCAATTCATTTCAGCTTGTGTCTGGGATATATTGCTGGCATGCAGTGTGTGGGGTTGTGCCAGATGGAAAGGTTGGCATCTGCAAAGTTCCTCAGTGGGCATCTCACTAGTACTTTTCAGAAAGCAGTGCTCCATTTCTTTCTAAGATTGAACACTAGGAGAGAAATGGCAGCTAAAGCCTATTCAGCTGTGTTTTTACGGGTACGGTCTGTAACATGCCACTCTTTGGCAACAACCTGTTATAATTCAGCACCTAAATATATTAAGAGCCAATCCCTTAGGAATGCCTAGGATATTTTTGAAAATGGGAATTCAGATGACTAAGGGCATTTGCCAATAGACTGCAGCAAATGTAATTGCAGAAAATTGCCAGATACCTTCTCCCACTATCTGCTTTGCCCCTCTGCTGAGTATGGAGAATGGAATGCATACATGCTCAACTGCTTAAATGCAAAGTTTCAGAGCCTAGATTAAAGCCATCTTGGTCAGCAGTTTAAACTTAGCCCTTAGACTCCTTACTTACATGACTGAGGTGTGGGTGTGTGTCCCAACCTGCCTGCTCTCCACTGGGAGCAACAATCTCCAGAAGTGGGGAAATAGTAGAAGATAACATCTCAAACAACAGTTATAAGGCAAAGGAAATGTGTGCCAAAGACTTCAATGCCAAAGGCTTATGTGCTTAAAAATACATTTAATATGAGAATTTACAGAACTGTCTACTTGAATTCAGACATTTGTATTTCACTAAAATCAACATATGTTTATGAAAAATCTCAGTGATCACTTCTCTAAATCTTTAGTTACTGAAGTACCCTTAAAAAAACTAGTCACACATCAAGTATGAAAATGATTAAGGCTCAGATGAACTTACTTAGACCTTTTGAAAATGTTTTCCCCATTGGCAATGTGGGAAAATATTAGTGTTTATGGATGGAGCCATACTGGAGGATGAGAAGTAGAAAATAAGGGAATAAATTATATTCAAAGAATTATTTTTGACCTTTCAAAGAGAAAGAAGTGTAAAGTTTGGGTCTTAGTCAAAGCTGAGATTCAATGTATGGATTAGGGGCAAGAAGCAGGGCATTTTCTGCAAATCTATCTCAAATTATATTGCTAGTTGTTTCTTCCCTGAAAAATCCAAAAGCACTATAAGGTGCAATGACTATAACTAACATAAAGTAATTTGTAGATTTCTAATCACACTTCTTTTTTAAAAACACGCAAAACTAATCTCACAAAACTAAATGCAAAATAACAATTGAAAAATGTGTCCCTTAGCCTTTGGATGAATTTAAAGAAAAATGTGTATTGGATCTGTACATTAATAAAGCCTGCTAAGCTCAGTAGAATACTTTATATTCATCTGTGCTTCATCAAGCAGGTTCATGACCTCTACAGAACTGCAGCAGCTCCCTCTGTTCTGAAAACCACATGGGGGAAGATGGTAAATATTATTTTGTGATTAGAAAATGTTACTGGAATTGTCATAGAGAAATATTTAATGTGGAGAGTGTGGTTCAGGAATTAAAACATACACAGCAGGAGAAAAAACAGCATGGGGCAAATTTTACTCCTAGTGACAGGCAAGTAAAATTTAAGGTATGTCATTGACATTGGAGATATTATGCCACAGTTACATAGTTATCACTGAGCTCATGAAGATATTTAAGCACCTGTCTAACTTAAACCATATGAGGATTCTCATTGTTCTAGATGAGACAACATGGATATTTCGAATTAAGCAGACAAATATGTTGCTGAATTGGTACTGGAAATACAAAAACAAAGTCAAATGATTTTTCTTTCGTCAAATAAGCATGTATCTACATAACCAAACATGTTAAATATATATATATCAATGACATTTGACGAGAAGCATGGGAATGACCTTGTGCAGAACATTATTCTAAGGTAATACATAAAATATGTGATGCTATACTTATTAAAAGCTCAATACATCAAACATGTTTGCAATTCCTGTTCCTGATTTCCCTGCAATGTGCATGAATATGTGTACATATCCATGTACACTTTGGTAATAGTCAATCTACCTCCCTTTTTCACAGATTACATAACAACCTATCTTTTCGGATGTGATAGCCAAGTGGGCTGCTTAAAATACAAAACCAGAAGATTCATATTATGTATATAATTAAAAAACCCAAACACGACAAAGAAGGGTAGGATTGTCACAACAGCTCTTTATTAAGATGAACTTTCATAGGTCTGATTCTAAACCTAAGAAGACTCAGAAGACTCCTGGCTCTACAGCAGTCATTGCAAATGTTGCTTCCAACTTTCACAGATTTCAGCAAGGGCAAGTCTTAACCGTTATTTTTCAAAGTTTTCAGTTTGAGTGTTTCAGTCCAGCTTGGTTATCTCAGTAAACTGTTGATATATTAATTAATTCTTCAGTATATTTTCCCACATTGGTGAAACATTCTTGATTAGGTTATTGTTACCATGTATTCATATTACATGTTCCACTATTATCAAATGGAGACAAAGGTAGCAATGATGTCTGTGTCAGCACACACCCAGAATTGCTTATGCTCAAATCTCATCTAGAAAATTCAAATCATTCTAACGGTTCTGTGGAGCTAAATATTGCTTTCACATAATTGCCAGGAAAGGGCTTCCTAAATTATAGGACAGAATAAATTATAGGAAAATCATGTTCCCTACAGTCCAAGGGGGGAATTAACACAGTCTGTAAAGACTCCCCAAAATTATGAATCTGCATTTAAATTCCACATTTAAATGGAGCTAAGATTACTTCAATGAAAAAGCTCTCTGCTCTTGAGAATGTCTGTTCTGGAGAGCATTAATATAGGCTTTCTAGACTTTTGCTAGGCATTTAAAGCAAATATGCTATTTATTAATAACTAAAAATTACAGTGACTACTATAGTTTTTATTCTGAACAAAACTTAAACAGGAAAACACTAAGAATCTCAACAGACTGTTTTGGTTATCTGTCCCTTCTTTAATCTGAGAGATTACTCAACAAAACCAATGTTCATTCAACAACATTCATGAAATCTGTTGTGGATTACCAATATCATCAGTTAAACCTGCTTCAAATTTATTGCTTTCATTCAGGTTAAATAATAAAAGAGTCCATTTGTACTACCACATGTATATACATGAATTCAGCTTTCATCATTCTTTACGAGTTTAATCCGGTGATTTATGTTTTTTAACACAGTTTTGGGCAAACCTGGTGAAGAAATTTAGCCAGTCTGATAGAAGAGTTAGACTGGATTACTGTGATGTGTGCCATGTTTAAAACCAGCCTGTTCTGTTTGGAGAAAGGGAAAAGTGAAGTATTTTAACACTGTAACCCTGCTTGAAATTCTAACAATTTTAATGGCTTTAGCAAAGGAGAGCAGAATGAGATTGGGAGAGTTCAAAGACAATGATCTTTATTATTAGAAATATGCTAGAACAGCAAAGAAGCAAGCTGGTTTTTTTCCGCTTTTTCTTTATTCACAGCAGGAAATAACACTGTTTAGATTTGAGTTTTCTAACATATAAACAGTCACGGCAGTGGCTACATGTTAATTTTTCTAAAATCATCTCCCTTTTGAACCTCGTTCTATTTACCAGTGTTAGCTCCCCTCCCCCGAAAATTAAAGGTAAGATACTTTGCTTATGTGTTATATCACAGCTAAATTTTTTCATTTAAATTGAAGTGAATTGAATCAAATGGCTGCCCAGCATAGCTGAAAGTTCTGCTAATGAGGTACAAAGCTTTTTGCCTTTAGGTCACTGGTTCAAATCCAGGAAAGGCTAGAAACAGCTGAAAGCTTTGAACCACCTGATAGCTATATGATATTTTCACATGAAATGAGTTTGTCAATCAAAATCCAACTTCAGGAAATAAGTGTTCCCACCACAGAAACACCCATCACACAATTAGAATTATTTGCTGTCTTCTAAAAAGTAAAAAATTATTACTCTACACCTTTAACAATGATTTGGTTTTTTGAGATGAAATGACTAAAGTTGAAATATGTAAAGCATGAAATATGGAGAAGCTTACATTGCTGATACATTTGTGAAAATAGCATTCATAAGTAAAAAGGCTTAAATGGCTTTCCTTACTTAAATTTCTGTCTCCTCTCTCATTAGCATCAGTTGGTGTGTCATGTGCTCCTACAATAACTGACACAGATCCCCTCAGTCATACAGGGAGAGGAAAAAAAAGTTGTATCTCTGGCAGATAAAGACAGAAAAGATTTTAATTTCTGTGTTAATCAGCTCTTTAAATATGAAGCTTCTGAAGTTTCAAAAGGAATGTCAATGACCTGCAACATCCTCCTCCAGTTTATGTGGTAGCCTTTTTTTTTTGCATGTAAACAATTCCTCACTGCCAGCAACAACTGATCATGCTTGAACAAAAATGTTAGTGAGTGATAGATATGGATCTCTAACTCCTCCTACAACCAAAAGACAGAACTGCATATCAAACTAAATAAAACTCGTAATTAAAAAAAAATTACCTAACTGGAATTTTTATTATCTCATCAACTCGTTATATTTCAATATTATGAAGCTACAAGGAGCTCAAGCAATAAGAAAAGAGTATGCTGGAGGAGCCAAGTCCAAACTCACGAACAAAATTTTAATATAGTCCACATCCTAGCACTGAAACAAAACCAGATTACTTTTAATGGTGCTGATTGTAAGTTAAAGGAGGCTGGGAAATTTTGGTATTTAGGCAGTCAGGTCACGTACACACTCCCCCTCTCTCTCCCTCCCCAAATGATTAAGCTTGGGTTCAGGTGTTTACCTTAAAAATCTAAGTTGAAACATTTTTAATAGAATTTAAATAATGACTCTGGCTGTCAGTGTGAGTTGGACTTGGGTAGTTTTGGACATTGAAGGAGGATTTGAAAAATCAATCATTTAATCTTCCTTTTCTTCCCTTGTCTTCGCTCTGTGTGAACTCAAACAAGGCATTGGTGATACCATTTACCTTGCAAAAGGCAGTGCTTTTACAAATCCTAACAACAAAATATTTATGCTTAAAAGTTCAGAGACACACTTAGCGATGCTATTCCTGGGAAACAGAAAGAACCAATACCAAACTTTAGTTCTTATCAGACTGGAGCAAATTAGAGTAATTAACATTTTGAATAATCCTATTATCTTTACAGCTGTACTTACTAAGAATCAAAAAAATATTTCTGCTTCAATATTCCCTACTTCTTATATACTAAGAAAAGTTAATTTTATGGGAGTGGTCACAGTTCACATTAATGCACATGCAAGAGGTGGTGTAAGTGGCCCTTTAAAAGGTACAGAAACCCTTTGCAAGGTTTTAAAACAATCCTGAAGTGTATGATGTGCTGGTTTAGTTCTGAGGTATCTAAACCTTCAAAATTATGTAAGATTACTCACAGTGAATTTTCAGAAAATGCCTAAGTATGGAACAAGAATAGAACATTGGACTCTCAAACTTCAAAAATCTCTTTGCTTCGGTTTTCCAGCACAGACTTCAAAAAAACAATGATGACATTATTTTTAATTTTCATCTTAAGTTTAGATTTTAGTTGCTTTTATGTCTTTTATGGCACACTGCTATCAGTCTGGCTTTTTTATAGAGAGATCAGTTTGTTTAGCTTTCAATATGCATGTGAATGTAACAATACCTTAAGAGTTTTACTGGGAGTTAGTGGAAATTGAAGACTGCAGAAAAAGACTGGGATGTGGCTTAGCACTTGTAGTTTAATTCTCAGGATGTTTATGCAGCATAGTTAGCTCAAATGATTGGCATCTACATCTGAACTCACAGGTTAGTTCACCCCAAGTTTAAGGATTCCCACAGCAAGGCCTTTCTGTGTTATACATCCTTGCTATTTCCATATATCTCAAGGGCACACCAAACTGCTGTTTATGATGACATATTATAAAATTCTTTCCCTTTAAGAAAGCTAATTCTACTGTGGGTGTCTTGGCCAGAAGATTTCTTGAACAGAGGCAGACTATCAGCACTCAAAAGATCATGATTTGTTAAGTACTCTCCTCAGTAAAATACAGCTTGTTTTTTCACTTAAACATTCCAGTTTTAAAATCAGTGATGCAAATTGCTACGAATAGGGGCCTAACCACTTTGCACAGTAAAAAAGGGGGTAAACACAGTCATGCTGGGGATAAAACTATAAGGATGACTGTAGAGATGACATAATTAGGGTGAAATTTTAGAGAGTCTAAACAACAAAGATGGGTTCTGAATATTGCTCAGTTGTACCAATAAACTGGCAGAACAAATCAGTTCAGATAAGCTACAGAGGCAAAACACAGCTGGAACAACCAATTGGTTCACTGGGTCATGATGCACTCATTAGATCAACCTTGTCCCAGCTTTCCTCAGCTCTGCTTACTGAAGCTTGGAGACCTCCCTGGAACTGTGTGCAATTCACTAAGGCCTTTTCCAGTCATTCCTTTTTTCCTTCTGCTCAGTGAAGGAAAAGCATTTGCTTTATTAGAGGTTCTCTGTACCCCTAAGGGGTATAAATGTGTCCCCTAGACCCTAAAAGCAAGATTGAACTTTTCAGTGTAGTCATGAATAAGGCATAACATGTAATAGCAGCTTATTTTCCAAGATTGGAATTTTAAAAATAAAAGATCACAGGTTTCTGAAAAAATTGTTACAGTTAAGGGGGGATCAGTTCAGGGACAGTCTATAGCCTGTGTTACATAGGATATTACAGTGGTCATTTCTAGTTCTATAATTGACACAGAAATGAAACTTTTCCATTGCTAAGAAATAAATCATTCTTCACTTTTCCTCTCTTTGCTCCAAAAAGCTTCATTCTTGCAGTTATGAAAGTAATTTTTTCCCCTCATTTGGCTTACTAGCTGTCCTAATCAGATACAGAAGAATATGGCCTATCTGGGGAAGGGAGAAGAGCGCTGGTACAAAGGGCAGGATTGTGCTTTCTTCTTTCTACCCAGTTACGCATAAAGAAATGGATGTGAGGAAATAGCCTGGCTCAGTGTACAGCCTGTATTTTGGACAGCTGGAACAAGGAAGTGAGTGAGCAGCACTAGCTTTTGTTCCCTTACTTGGATGAATAAGCAGGAGTACAAGGCATACAGAATAGGTGTAAAGGGATATGACAAGAATTTGGATGCAATTTTCTTTTTCCTAAGAACTGTAAAGAGTGAATGAAATTTGGAAATATGTTGGTGCATTGTATTCTCTTGCCTCCAACACTTTGTGAGCTTTACTGACAAGTTGCAAAGTCTTCACTGGAATCCAGCAAGCTGTGATCAGGAGACCTTGCTTTCCAAATGTTAACACTGAAACTCCATGCTTGAGAGAAAGACTGACAACAGACAGACAGAAAAAAAAAATTAATAGACTGCTTCTTGCCAGTCCTCTGGGATTTTTAATAGCAATTTGGCATCCTGCACCGTTTTAGTAAACTGAGAAGAAATGTAAGTTTGAAAATTGAGAAAGGGCTTTGAAGCAAACTTGTCTGCAAATCTTTGACAAATCTTTCATTACAGAAATTTGGAAATGCTGTTACTAATGTTAGCTAAAGATGTCTTACTGACAACAAGAACCATTTATTATCTATATTTTGTATGCAGCACTTAGTGAATAAGGTGTGTGCTAGTGGTAAGAGTGCTAGCATTAGAAACAGCTGTGAACATCAATCTGCCTCCCTGTTCCAGGACAGAGGAGTTTCTATTTCCAGTAGTTGACTCCACAATTAGTAGCACCTGTCTTGGGCTTCTCACTTATGCTGACCCTTCAGTGGCCCACTTAATGAAAAGGTAAGAGATTCAACAGGACTATTTCAGGAGTTAATGAAACTACCTTCACTGATGCAACCACAATTTGGGTGGCGTGAAGTAGTATAAAAAGGTTAATTATATGTTATCTTCAGTCTGGATGACAGGATGTTTACTAGACTTTCTGAATTTCAGTCAATGAGTGTACATGCATTTAACATATACGCACTTGCTCATGCACAGCTGCTTATTGTGGTGAGTATATGAACCACAAAGTTGCCTGCTCATGCAGCTTTATTTAAACGAGTGAGAGCACTGGGCCTTTGAGGAGAACCTCTGCCTTAATGGAGAGCAAAAGCTTTTTGCATTGCAGCTCCCTGAGGCCCAGCAGTTCCACCAGAGGACGGCATTTAAGGTTATGGACTAATGTATGAAAGACACACCAACTAGGTGGGGAAGGAATTAGCACATACACTAACTACACAGCCCTGCTCCATTACTGGGTTTGGCTGGAGTTTGACAGCATATGTTAGGTTTTAAATATTTGACAGCACAGACAGGGACACCTGTCTTTGACGTCTCACCCCTCATTCACCCATTTAATGCAAAATTTGACCTTATGTCCTGAATATGCCAGGAGAGACAGGCATAACCCTTTGCTTAATACAACCCTTCTCTGTAACCAGATGTTTTAATACAACCAATGCTATTTAAAACAAGACAAACGTATCTCATTATTGTCTGAGGAGAAAAATGGGTCTCTGTATAGCATACATTTATATTCTGCAATAAAATTGACACCTGGTATAGCAAAAAGGATATCAATGTGCATGTTGCATGACTTTACAGACTTCAAGTGAATAATGCAAAAAGTATTAAATGAAAGAAGCACTGAAATTACCACTGCCGATAATTTTTCAAGAGTGCAGAATAATCTCTTGAGAAAACAAGAGGCACTATTCATTACGTTCTATCATGTGAGTTCTGCTCTCATTTTTTTCTCCTGGAATTAGTTGTGAAAAATTCAAAGATCCCAGCTGTTTAATAATGACGTTGTTGTATTCATGCAAATCCCTCAGACCTTATGTCAACATTTAATTTTACAAGAAATATAAAAATAAGACTAGTCGCATCTGTAGTCCCCTGGGTTGTACTGGGCAAATCATCGAAAACATCTCTCTCCCTCTTCCCTCCTGAACATCCTTGCTGCTTTAGAGGTAATAATAGTCAAAAGGAAAATGTTAACATTTGTGTGGTGTATTGAGAGAAGTTTATAGATATTGACAGTAGTACTCACAAAATAGATTATATCAAAACACCAAATATATTACCTTTACCCGTGATAAGCTTTTGTAAACTGAAGTCAAATATGTATCGTTGAACTCTGCAAGGATGATAAAGGCAGCATACAGAGGAATTCAAGCACTATGGATTTAGAGAAGGAACTGTTTCCACTAACCATTTACTCTTAATGAATTTTAGATAAAAATTCACTTATTTACTGACTGACACTTTAAAAAGGATTTATAAATTCTCAGATGTTTGCATAAAGAATGTAGTATCTATAACTCCCTCTAAAAGTTTTTCCAGTGCATTGAACACAAAAGAGAAAGCAAAGAGAATTTGGTTTCTCATAGAAACAGGTGCCTCAACCCTGAAAGACAAGTATCTTGCAGAAGAAAACAAGACTGTAGGGACAGTGAATATGATTGAGAAGCAATGATTCCGAAAAACCTATAAAATAAAACATAGAGTTATATCAAATATGTGAAATCTTAAAACCACAATAGAGCATTTAATATAGAAAATTCTCTACAAAAATTATTCTTCATGCAGTCCAACAGGAATTTCCTGTAAGACTATATATGCTTAAAATAACTAGATGTTCCTCAAATGTCAACACAACAGATTGTTAGTGAGACAGTTGAAAAAAATCACTCCTAATTCTGAACTTTGGAAGACTGAGGCAACATTGGTAGGCTGCCTAGTACAATAGATGCAGAAAGTTAAAACTAGACATACTGGAGTCAAGTTGAAGTATATCAGTATCTCCTGTGTAGTAGCATTAAGTGAAAACCACTTTAAAACACTGGGAGAGCTGGTAGCCAGTGACAGCCCAGATGAAACTCTACTTTCACCACATCTATGGGAACCTTACTACTACTGTTCAAATGGGTCATGATTGTACCCTGTTCATGCATAAAAAGGTGACCTTCACAGTAAGTTTCAGAAGTCACATCTCTTAGGCAGTTAGGGACCAAATGGGTGAGTAGGCTATGGGAGGGACAGCAGCGTTGTTTCTTTTGGCTTCTCCCAGTGTAGATTCAGCATGTGTCACAAAGCGTCTTTGACTCAAAAGGCTGATGCAAAGACATGTCTGTTGTTTCAGCCTAAAGCCTTTAACAATAGTTGTGCACCATTTATACAGGTGCTTTGGAGGAAGAATCTATCTGACAAACTTCCACACATATCTAACTACCAAAGCCTGTTCTTGCACTCTCACCTCAAAACATCAACCAGCACTTACAAAATATCTTTCTGTTTCTTTAAAACAATCAGTGATTTTTGCTCTTCACATTCAGGGATTCCTGTAATGACTCTACTTCTTGTACATCTCTTTTCTGGCTTCCTATTGCTTCCCCAGACACTCCACATTTGTTCTGCAGACTGCCCTGTTTCTTTGCGACTTCATACTATCTTCCAGGCTGCTGTCTTCATCTCAAGCAGTCAACCCCTTTCCACATTTCCCTAGTGCATCCAATGACCTCATTCCCCCTCCTTCAACTCATTTTCTTCCTTCAGTTTTATCTTCCCTTTCCACCTCCTATCATTGCTTAAGAAAAGCCCAGTGTCACACTTCTCCTTAACATGCCAGTAACACTAAAACAATTAGGCTAACAAAAATCAAACAAAAACCAAACCAAACTAAACCAAAACTTTTCCTGAAGAACCTTTATTTTGTTTTCACACATATAGATATGTTTACAGTGGCTTTGCTTCAGATGTGATTTGTGCTGATTAGATTGTAAAATGCCAAGGATAGAGCTTTGGATTGCCTTTTATCTGTGAAATGCCAGGCATGTAAGTGTTTGTTATAAATGAAATAATACTAAGACAATAGTGAAGAGAGCAGTTGCATCTTTTTCATATCCTCTGACTTGGAAAGGCTCTGAAAGGTTTTGAGTGAGACTGTGTGTGAAAGGGTAAGTTTATCTTTCCAGTTCCATGTAGCTGGTGTTCCTGAGGAAGTGCTCAATGCTAATGAAAAGCTGAATAGTTTCTCTAAAATCTTAGGGATCTTCTATCAGCCATGCCATGAGCATCCTGTATTATGAGTCATCCTCTTTTTGTATCAGTCTCTTCTCTCTTTTACTTTCAATTTCCACTGTATTAATTACATTTAGTTCACATACTCTCCTCTGTGGTGAGAAGTCTGTATGACAGGTATTTTGTGTATATATATATATATATATATATAAAGACAGTGCCTGCATGACAGATCAGAGATATGTCTGGTTTTTAGCTGTGAGAACACTTCAAAATAAGGTACATTGTAGATTTTGGTGGAGCACTAATGATTTCCAAACAGCACCTTTAACATTGTGTTATTGGAACATGGGTTCCAGTACAGTTATTTGCTTTGGTACCTGAGGGATTTATCCCCATACAAACCTGGGCCTAGAATGATAAACCTGATCTTGTGGATACCTTTAAGATACTATCAAACACTGACAAACAATACAGTAAGTAACCCAATATACTCTGGGAACAGTATGTAAGAGGAACCAAATACCTGCTTAAAGAAACAACTGAAATGAACATGTTTGAGGGAAGCCTTGTAAACTTGGGTACAATATTCCAGTCTGCTCATGTATTTTTGTTCTTTTCAGTCTTTATGACTTTGAAGAGGAGAAATGGACAAGGTAATCAAAACAGGAGTGCATTTTCTAAAATGCAAGTTTTATAGCTGATCTGAGACATGCAGAATTTGCTCTAGCTTTAAACCAGAGCTCGTTTTGCAAATCATTCACAGCTTTGCAAATGATCACAGTACTGTAATTTGCCTGGAATCACAAATGCACTGGATCACAAGGAAAAGATGCAGTGAGAGCAGCATTTTCTCCTGCACAGGAGTGTCCAACAATCAGTGTCCATAGCCAGCAATCCCCAAAAGCCTGGGAAGGCTTGGAGGTTAGTACACCTGTCTCAATTCCCAGCAATGCACCCTGGAGCAGGTGCACAAAGTCTATGGTTCAGAAAGTCTGTTCACACCTGCGCCTCTTAACTAATGACCCTTTTTGTTTTCTCCTTTTTTGATCTCCTGAGTGTGAGAGATGATGCTGACACAGCAGACAGGCAGGTGTGGCAACCCCAAGGAGAGGATAGAGAGGACATGTGCCTGTGCGTGTGTCTGCCAACAAACCATTGATTTTGTCCTTTATCTTTTTGCAGGTGACTTCTCGTGGGACTAACACAAATACTTGCACTTTTAGAAGCTTGTGATTTCACTGGAGCTTTGCATGCATAGAATCATAGAATAGTTAGGGTTGGAAAGGACCTTAAGATCATCTAGTTCCAACCCCCCTGCCATGGGCAGGGACACCTCACACTAAACCATATCACCCAAGGCTTCATCCAACCTGGTCTTGAACAATGCCAAGAATGGAGCATTCACGTCCTCCCTGGGCAACCCATTCCAGTACCTCACCACGCTAACAGGAAAGAATTTCTTCCTTAGATCAAATCTAAACCTCTGCTGTTTAGGTTTCAACCCATTACCCCTTGTCCTATCACTACAGTCCCTAATGAAGAGTCCCTCACCTCCATCCCTGTAGGCCCCCTTCAGATACCGGAAGGCTGCTATGAGGTCTTCATGCAGCCTTCTCTTCTCCAGGCTGAACAGCCCCAACTTTCTCAGCCTATCTTCATATGGGAGGTGCTCCAGTCCCCTGATCATCCTCGTGGCCCTCCTCTGGACTTGTTCTAACAGTACCGTGTCCTTTTTATGTTGAGGACACCAGAACTGCACACAATACTTCAAGTGAGGTCTCCCAAGAGCAGAGTAGAGGGGCAGGATCACCTCCTTTGACCTGCTGGTCACACTCTTTTTGATGCAGCCCAGGATACGGTTGGCTTTCTGGGCTGTGAGCGCACACTGCAGCCGGCTCATGTTCATTTTCTCATCAAACAATACCCCCAAGTCCTTCTCCGCAGGGCTGCTCTGAATTTCCTTTTTGCCCAACCTGTAGATGTGCCTGGGATTGCTCCGACCCAGGTGTAGGACCTTGCACTTGGCATGGTTAAACTTTGAGGCAGGAAGAACCAAGAGCCCCTTAAACAAATTCATGTAATTCTGATCTTTGCACTTGAGAAAATATTAGTCAATCCTGATTATAAGCATTTTCTTAAGTACTTTCACATGGTGAGTACTGTGACACATCCATGGGCATCAGCATGAATACTCTCAGCTAAGCAGATGTTTATTTGGCCCACGGTCAGGAGCAGTGTGAAAGAGCAGAAGTCTACCCAAAGCAGTCTGATAGACCCAGGAACTGGTCGATCAAGTATATACAGCCCATTTCATTTATGGCATAAGTAATCTTCTTTTGAATTGAGCTTTTATTCTGCTTATAACCCTTCTACAATGGTTATATTCTGTAAGCTAATCCTGACTGGTGGATATATTTTCAGTATTCAAGATTAAGCTTGAGTGATAGAAATTAACAGTTCTTCACCTGTCATCCATGAATTCCTGAATTACATTGTTTATTTGTTATTCTGTCTGGAAGCCATGTAAAAATCCTCACTCTTCAGTAAAGGAGCTAAAATATTTCACACAAAATACCAATGCATACCACATAATCAATAGTGTGTAACAAATACTTTTGTTTTCAAAAATACCTGTGTTTTTACTGAGAAAAGCCCATATTACACATATGTATAGTGACAAAGAACTGTTTATAATCTAACAGCAATAAAATCTCCTGCTAATGTGGTTTGGCTGGATATGGGTACTGAATTCAAATGGCTGTCTGTGCTCATAAATTTATTGTTGTGTGATTAATGTATAAGATCCTATGGGCAGAATAAGTCATATTTGAAATAATTTGAAAGGATTTAGTTTGAAGTAATTTGCCAATAACTTGTAATCAGCATATAATCTTTAATGATGATATTGCTGAACTTTGCCCATAAACCAATAAGCAGTTTAAGAGCTACTTATATTTCATAAATTAAACATTATCTGGATAAATACATGTCAGTACAGAAGCATTTGTGTCTCATATCTTTTCCTTGTTTTAAATGGGTTCATCCAATATCAGCTAGGTAGTGAACTTTGAAGCAGAGTCCACTGTAATAATAGTAAAGTTTAATGATGCATAGCTTTGTGAGACTGACAAATTCCCAGCCAAAGTATTGATTCCTGGAGAATTTATGAAGCACAGGCTCTATTCTATGTCATTATGGTCCATTTTTGGCTGAAAGAATCATGTAAAATAGATTTTTAAATGAGTGGTAATAGCCAGACATAAAGAAGGTATTGATGTGTGTCATGAAGGGTGAAATAGCATGCCAGGTAAAGGCATATAACAAATTGCAAACAACAGTGCTGAAACTCCTACAAATGTAAATTTGTTTTTAGTTTTAATCAAACCTTTGTTTCAGTAAGTACAAATTTTGCCACAGAACTAAAAAAACTCACCCTTTTAAAAAATGTAATTATTTACGGTTCGATTTCATGCTTCACTTTGGAATGTGTCTGTAAAATGCATATCTCACAGACATGTTAATCAATATGAATTGTGTACTACATTACAACAAAACTACATCTGAGATTATTAAGGAAAAAAATCAAATGCACATAGTTCTGCTTACTTGAGCAATATGTGAAAATTAATAGTTTGAACCTCTGCAGAACTGTTAAAAGACAGGACACTTTTTTGTTGTTATTCTTTTTCTCTCCTTTTTTTTAAGATACTTTTAATAATACAATCTAACGTATTTTTTCAATAAGGTAAAACCAAATTATGGCACAGTCAAAGCTTGAAATAGGAATAAAATCTCAAAGTGCAGAGAAATTGACAAAAAGATGGGTGAAGAGAACTTCTGATTGGGTTACCAGGGCTTTACAAGAAAGTAACACTGCATTTTAATTGCATTCCAGCAACCTCTTTTTGATCTAGAAAAAGGTCACCTAGGTCTAACAATGCAAGGGACCTTCATAGTCCAGACGTAAATATATCTCCCACACACCCAGAAGCGCCCTGAGAATTAGCTAAATCCTCCTCAGAGCAGCTGCTTTTCAACCATTCAGGAGTTTATCAGCCTAATAAAAAAAGTAGCTGCCAGGAAAAAAGGCTGACAGTCTCAATAGGCTCTTCTGTAGCCTAGTGGGGCTGAAGAACTCTTCAAGGCCTTAGTCAACACTAAACAGAGGGCTCTGAACTGACACACTCATCTACACCACAAACAAGCTGCAAAACCCAGAGAGAGGTCATTCTTTACATAAATGGTTTTCCCAGGCAGAATGCAAGTCGACTCAAAGAAAGTAGGTTGAATCCAGGTGCAAGGTTAGAAAAAAGTACTTTCAGGCTCAAAGAGCAGGAGGAAAAAAGGTTCCCACCTGTAATACAACCTAATATTAGCTCTATTTACTTCACTTTCAGTTCAAGTCCTTTTCTGGTTTTTTATTCCATATGTTTATTAGGATCTATAAACGCAGTCCTCATCTCTCAAATGCAGTATATTTTTGTCTGAAGTCTAAATTTTCAGCTTGTTTTTACAATAATTTCAAGAACAGTCTGGGCACACTGTAACAAAATATGATAGTGATTTCATCATCTTATTTTTCTGTTATATTTGTTTCATAGGCCATTTCACATAATTCATATCTCCCTTCCTATTACCAGTTTAAGATAGACTTTTAAAGGTGCTGTAATGTAACTTTCATGTGTTAATGCACATATAGTATAGATAAGAGTACATAATTATTATACCTGACTGCAACAAATCAACTCTACTAAAACAGAACTGTCCTTTTATCAACAATGTTAACTGCTGAAAAAGGGAAAATGAGTCTATTTAATGGCATATTAGATTTAGTAAATAAGCTATTCTACAATTACTAACTCACTTGATGACAGGCCTCCAAAAAACCACCTTTGATCACTGACAAGGCCCCACAAAATCATATGAGCTATGATGAATACCTATAATTAACAGCATGAAGTTAGTTCTGACCTACAGCAAAGAGATGACATCATATACAGCAGAATTTTCAGGCTCTTTGCTTACTGATCCATGTGGTTCATTTGTGCTTTAAATTCTCGGGACTGATTTTCTAAACTTCATGCATGCATCTACATGTACAAAAAGAAATTTGTAGCAGTCTTCATTTTCATGCATAATTACTGCAATTTGCACATGCAATTCAGCTACTTTTGCAATGTTACTGTTCAGTTTTATACCTAACTTGTCCCACAAAAACTACTGAACACAAAACTGTAGTACTGAAATATTTGTATATTCCCAGATCTTTGTTGTCAGTGTAGATCTACAACACATTTTGTATTATAACTGAGGAATACTCTAGCTAGCAAAATAAAAAACTATTTAATGTTCCTCACAGCCCCAGGTTTCACTAAGAAAGCTTTCTGGGACCTTATCCTTCCCAGGCTAACCTAACCTGGATTTGACAATTTAAGTGCACACAAATAGACAGTTAATACACATCAATAGTCTGTGGATGTAAACCTCCACATGTCACTTGTTTGTGTGTGTGAACTCTCTGTATTTTAATTACAGATTCACTGGAGTTATCATTAATGCACATTTCTGTCAATAATATAATTCTAAATCACGTTTTAATGCAGAAAAAAATACTTTTTTGGTTACGAAAGAAACATTAGTGATAGACTAAAAAGCATTTGTGGCTAGAACGGGTAAATTTAAATTTTAAGAAAAAACACATCCTCTCTCAAACTCAACTGAAGGCCCAGCACAAAGAGGATGTGTTGGAAAATCCAGCTGATTGCCAGTGTTGAAAACAAAAATGATTAACTATTATTTGTCTTTGCAAAGCTTTCACTTTACACATGGACTTCATCATTAATATTAGAAACATATTCTTTTCCCCCAAGTTTTCATTGCTCTGTATTTTATGCATGGATTTAAATGAACAGAGCAGAGCACGGAGTCACTGCACCAGAATGTCAACCTTTCACTTTCACTTTGTGCTTAGCCAGCCTTTTTTGGCTGGACTGATGTAATGCAACCTCAAAACCCTCCATCATTCACCATGGTCTTGTCACTCAGTAGCACTAAGCGAGCAGAATGGTGTCTGAGCACACTTGCTCATTGTTGTTACAGCTGGTGTTGTAAATGCAGGGCCTGAAAAGCAGTTGCTTGGCTGGGAACTCCTTACTATAACACAAATTTTGTTGAGTATGTTGGGTCACTGATTTTATACATGCTGTATTAGGCTTAAGAGAGAATAAAAATGACCTTCAATGAACAGAGTTGCTTTTAGCTGCAGCTACAAATCAAGGCCACCAAACAAAGGTATAATTCCTATAAATGCCAAACAGAGCTCACAGGCAAATACAGCCCTTTTTGAAAAAAGGTTTCTTTCCATCCACATTGAGAATTGTACAATATGAGTTTCAGTAGAACAATATCATACAGTATTCTGTTTGATATATGTTTATTTCACATTACTTGAACCTACTTTTGTGGAAATAATGTAAAATAATGTTTCCCACAGGATATACTGTTACTGTCATGAATGGATATAAGTGAACTACTTTCTAAACGAAGAGCAGGTCACAGCTTATCTAACACGATTCATCACAGAGGTTAAAGGGAACAATTACTTTCTGCATGACCAGCCTTGCCCTGTTATTTATGATACATATTGCTCTAACCAAACTGGAATGAGAGATCTAGATGCTGCCATAATTGGATCTTCTTTAATTATATCACTCAATAAAAGCTACAGTTTAAGAAATAGACAGGAACTGTGTCAGCACAGCTGATCTTCTGTAACATTTTAACAATATTTAAGTTATGTACTATTAATATTATGTACTACCACATCAAAGGACCAGCACTCTCTATTAGGGCATGAAAATTAAGACCCACATAGAATTTCCAGAATAAAGGATGGAAAGTCCAATATGAGACATTTAGACTGTTTTTTTGCTTGTGATTCATAAAGATATGGACTACAATCTCTGTCAAAGAAGAAGAGAAAAAGAAGTCATCAAGTAACTGTGATAGCAAAACAGTCAATTTAACAAATAATATCTTACAATCCTGGTCAAACTTAGTCCCCTACCAATTTATGTGAAATAAATTAACAAAATTAATTTAAAATAAAGTTTTGCATATTTTCTGAAGTGTATTGAACTAAGGCTCAGTAATGAGGCTGCTATATAATTGTAACTCACAAATATTCAAAGACAGATTACTTTCTATATTTTGGTGTAAATTCTCTTTATATCTAATGTATAGAATAATAACAAGCAATAAACCACTCAGAAATGATATTTCAGTACTCTTTCCTTTAAGTCATTTATGTGAAATCAAGTATTCTGTTTTCTCTGATAAGTGAAACACTTATACATGCAAGGTTCTCAATTCAATTTCTTCATCTTTGGTTTATTACAATTGTTAACTCCTAGTTTACTTATGAAAATATGTTCCACATATACTGTATAAAGAATATCAACTACATTCCTTCACCAATATCTGTATCTATATGTCAGTACAATGGGTTTGTAATGAATGTGTTCTAGGATGTATGTTATGGGGAGCAATTATCTTGTCAAGCATAAGACATACTGAAGAGACAAAGAGTGCAAATTGCACTCGATAGCCTTAAAAGCAGTGCTCTGCATGTAACATGTTACACATACCCCTGGCAACGGTCCAAAATGACTCTTCCCTGAGGTCTGCATTTTGAGTATGATAAGAAATAATCAGTCTCATGTTATATAAATGCAGGTGACAGTCTATGTGCTACAATAATGCAGATATAAACCAAAGTGATGATACAAAACCCTCTATTAGATGTAGATTAATGTCACTAAACATTATTTTCCAAAGGTCATGGTCTCCAGCATACTTCTGTGTTTGGCAAAGCTACATTATTGATAAAAAGCTCCCACTCAAATATTATAGAAGATATACTACACTGCTTGACTTACAAATTTTTTTTCTCAAAGATAATGTTATATCAGTCTGTCTGCAAATCTAAAGCATTTGTTTCTGTTAAAAACCACTCAAATGTCTTTAGACCTTCACAAAAATATAAATAAATCTTAGCAATGTACACACTGATGAAGTTTATTAATGACTAGAATAAGCCTTCCAAATATAACACACTTTGGAAAGGATGAGTTACAGAAATCACCCACCACTGCAAATGCAATATTTAGTGTGTAGGGCTCCACCCATCATCATCCCCTCTGATGGATCCTTTAGCACTGGACAAAATTGTGACTATTCTTCCCCATAACAGTGATCTGGACAAAAGAAAAGGAGTGCCTGTGTGCAATTATACTGGTTAGCACAATTGGCCCAAAAATGCAGGTGAAAAACCTCTGTACTGCTGAATGTTATCATAGTAAAAGATGCTAAAAGAGAGTTAAAAGGAGGCTAGAAAAATACATTTTTGGATGTTAATTGCATGCCTTCTGAAGCATGAGCAGTAGTATGGCGAAGGGTGTGAAAATTCCCATTTGCAGAAATAACCACAAGGAAATAAAGAAACTGGCATTGTGACTACTTGAGGGCAGGAGTCCGTATCTCCACACAGCAGTAACAGAAGTCTAAATAAAACCATTTAATCTATTAGGACCATGTCCTGTCACTCTGCAATGCACAGAACTGTTGAAGGTTCAGGGAATATTTTATGAAGAACATCAGAGTCAGAACATCACTTCTTTGCTGAGGTTTTAGCTGGTAAAAGTGTTTAACAAACTTGTTAGAGAGCTACTGAATATTTATTTTTAAGTCTCCCACTGATTTAGGAGGTAAAATATTAAATTCCTTTACATACAGTAATAAATGAACAGCATAACTCTGGTTTGTGATGCATAGTTCTGCTCACCATCAAATATTATGTTACCTTTTGGACTGTTTCTGATCTTGGCCAATTTGGATAGCAAGATATTGTCAACTTGTCTCCTGAAATGCAGAGCAAACACAACAGTGTCTTCGCAATGGAATTTTTGCTTCAGTCTGTTCAGACACCATTACACCTTGTGGTGGAAGATAGACTGAAGTCATATCAATCTCTCAGTTATTCACTTCTAATCAAGCAGCTGTATCTCTGTTCCCAGACTTTGGCTGCCTGAGAAGCCAGCACAGTGCTCCTGCTGTTCCTGTTACTTCATGAGCAAAGTAAAACCAGTCCCTTATCTCCACCTAGCATACTGAATGTAGCCAGGATTGGCACATGTCAGAGAGAAATTCTTACATACTTGCAAACTACTGCAGTAATTTACAAGTTAAAATGCTGTATTTTTGATACCTTCCTGTTCCTTATTTCTTGGAATTGTAAAGGTTTCTGAGGTGGTTAAGAAGTTTTTAAATTCTGTGCTTTGTACATGACTACAGTTGAGAATTATGATCTTACACTGACTACATAACAGTACTGCTGCCTCAGTTCAAGACCAGTGTAGGTAGTCTGGTAGTCCACAAACTGTAAGTAGCAGGGAAATTTCAATTTAATTCAAGAGGTCAGTGCATCTAGGCAAAATGGGTTTAGGAGTTTCATCAAAGAAATTCTGACAGTTACGGTTAGTTATCAGTGCTACTGCAAGTTTAATTGCTGTTAAGGCATTCATAGTTTCTATGGGCGACTTCTAACTGCTGTTGCGTTAGAAGGAATAAACAATTGTTGGGCAAAGAACTATGATTCCATACAGACAGATATTGCTGAATACTGCATGAAGCATTCTGCACTGTGCACCTGTATCTGGCTGGAATATGCTGAATGGTTGCACTCAACAAGTCACAGTAAACAGCTTGATGTCCAAGTGCAGACCAGTGACGAGTGACATTTGTCAGGGGTTGGTTTGGGACTGGCACTATTCAAGATCTTTGTCAGCAGCACGGACAGTGGAACTAAGTGCAATCTCAGCACTTTGCCAGTGACACCAAGCTGTGTGGTGTGGATGGCATGGTGAAGGGCAGGGATGTCTGGACCTTGACAGGCTTCAGGTGTGGGCCCATGTGAACTTCATGAAGTTCAACAAGGCCAAGTGCAAGGTGCTGCATCTAGTTCAGGGTAATCCCAAGCACATATACAGGCTGGGCAGAGAACAGATTGTGAGCAGCTCTGAGGAGAAGTTGGGGTGTTGGTTGATGTGGTTTAAACATGAGTTGGCCAGAAAGGAAACTCTATCCCGGGCTACATTAGAAGGAGCGTGGCCAGCAGGTGGAAGGAGGGGATTCTTCCCCTCTACTCTGCTCTCATGAGACCCCACTTGGAGTACTGCATTCAGCTCTGGGACCTCCAACATAAGACAAACGTGGACCTGTTACGGATGCCCCATTCCTGAAAGTGTTCAAACCCAGGTTGGACAGGGCTTTGAGAAACCTGGTCTAGTGGAAGGTGTCCCTACCCATGGCAGGGGCATTGGAGCTAGGTCTTTCAGGTCCCTTCCAACCCAAACCATTCTATGCTTTTAAGATGCTATGGAAGAATTAGAATTCTTTTATATTAAACACTAGCAATATCCCCTTTTCTGAATCCACAGTCAATAAACAGAGTATCTGAAATGGCTGAAGTTTCATTATTTGTTCCTCCAACATGTCTACAAGTTGAGGTACTGTCTTCAGCAAATAACCCTGATGGGAGTGGTTGATCAAGTTCATTACTTTACTAAATGAATTTGAGCTTTGACCTAATGTTTTGCATGTGTGACTTGTTCTTACATTGGCACTAAAAAAAAAATTATGCTCTAGGAGCCTGCCCATATGCTGGCTCTGTTTGACTTTTTAAAATTGATTTTAATATGGTTTAAGGTTTTCTTTTAACCATGTGAGCTAGAACAGTATGAACTAGAAATCAAAAGAATGTAAAGTGCATTATATTATAGATTACAATTTTTGTCAATATGGTGGACTCATAGAATCATAGAATGGTTAGGGTTGGAAAGGACCTTCCAACCGCCTGCCATGGGCAGTGATGCCTCACACTAGACCATATTGCCCAAGAGTCTGTGTGAAAGACTGATTTAACAACATTTTATAAAAAAGCAGATGTGAAAGCAAAAAGAGAGAAAATACTGATGTGAAACAGCAAAATTGATTCCTATGAAGCTGTCTTACCTACTTTTTTTTTTTTGTCTAGTAGCCCTGGCCAGATTAATGATAAAAGAACTCACTTTGACAGAAATGCAAAATTCAGAGTTCCTGAGGAATATTTTCACAACCAAACTCTTTCCAATTGTAATATTCTCTCAAAACTTCTCTGCATAGAGATATAAATCTGAGGGAAACCACACTTAGACTCAAATTTAGATAAATCTATTAAAGGAATTTTAAATGTAAAACCTGAACTTGACAATTTAGAATTTTAGAACCTTCTTCTGCAAAGGCTTTAATTCAAGGATGAATGTGAAGATCCAGAAAAGTTTTAAATAATTGATGGGTGTGGGATGGGGTTATATTATCCAAGAGGAAGGCTTCACAGTCTGCTTTGGGAATGAGTCAGTCTAACCAGAGCCAAACAGACTTCACAAACTCCACCTTTATGACTAAGACTTCTTTGTAAATTCTGCTAGTGTTAAGCTTCCCATTGTAATTACATCTCCTTTTCAAATAAATAATATGATGCTCATCTAAAATAAATTAACCTGTTATTTCATCTAATGCATTTGAAACTGGAGCACTCACTCTCTTTGAGGAAACAATTGTTTTACTTGAGCAGACTATATTTCTTCAATGGTGGCAGAAAGGAAATGCTCTGCCTGCAACATCCTGGCATAGTCTTTACAGCTAAAGTAAAAGAAATGCAAATCTAAAGGACAACTCCCTTTTTTGCACCTATGAACAATTAAATGTGCTGCTGGCTGCAATGCTATTACTCCATTCCTCATAGAGCAGCACTACTTAATACCTCCTGACAATTACAAAAAACAAGTAAGTCAGGATCATCCTGAACTGGATTGTGCTAACATATAGCTGAGGATAAAATTGGCTTCAATGAGTCTCTCTTTACTCAACAGTTCACACCGTTTTTATTCAGTTTGTCCCATTTCTTGCTTAATCTCTCCTGGGATTATTCTGACTCCAGTAAATTGAACTGAATAGAGCCTCCAAAGTGGAGATTTTTTTTTTTGTTTTTTTTTTGGTGTACTGAATACTATTTTTGCTTAGAATATTGGTACTCACTCATATACGCTCTTTGACTGAGACTATTGCCCTGAAGAGTCTGTCAAGGTTTTCTGTATTTCCAGAATCCCTAGTATCAACATCTAAGGGCCATTAAATCAGCCATTAAAATTTGTTTTTAGCTACATCTTACTGACTGAGAACAGCAAAAGACCTTTGCTTAAAAATGTCCAGGACACCAAAGGACTACAATTCTGCACATGACTTCTTTAACACCGTAGCTTTGGCCAGGAACTGAAAACCAATTTGCCATAATTTCAAGCCACAAATAACACTGGCAAACCACCTTTGAATTCCATACAAATTAGGTCCAATTCTTATTTCCTATTACTGTGATAGATACACTGTGCAAGGACAACACAGCTAAAACATGACTTCTTCCATGGGAAGCAGCAGCTCAACTTCACATAACTTTCCTGCTGTGTAATTTTTTTTGTTATATTGGTGGCTGTGGCTGTGTGCGTGTCTGCATTCATGCATCTCATTTCTGTAATATTTCAGAAATTCTCTCCAGTCCTCCTGGTCTGCTTTAGTGAGCATCTGGTTAAGCCGTTGTAAAACTCACCTGTGTTGTGCTAACCTTGACATGCTACACAGTCTTAGGAAGTGGAAGGCAAAACACAAACTATCAAAATCATCAAAGGAATAGCTATTTATATTTTATATAATTTGGAAAGCATCAGAGGTAATTAAAAAAAACAGCCCTACAAAATGGCTTGAAACAGGCAGGAACTTTTCCTCTTCTCACAAGCCCAGAAAAGAAAAATCACCTTTGAAAGTCCTCTTTAGCAGCCTTTCATGGTTAGCAGAAATTATAAATCGTAGGAAACACATATACACTTCTTTTCATAATGTCTGATTCAATACTCTGTCATCTGGCAAATCTCCCACTGACTTCAATGTACTTTTACCTAAGCAAGGTCTGAGTAAAGACTGAAGAATACAGCCCATAAGCTTTAAAATACGCTGTGTAGCTTTGAGGAGGATAATCTTTCTCTCTTTATACACCCTGTGCCAAGTTGGACCTGGCACTGACGAGATTTTTGCTATTAGCAGACAATAGGGACTAGGTTAAAAATAGTGTAGCCATGAGAAAGCAATGATTCTGATTAAGTAAATTCCATTGAACTCTTTCTAGTAAGTATTATTCAGGTCATGAATGCTAATTTGTCCTGCAGGGGGCTGTGGGTAATTACCCAGAAAAACTATCAGCTTTATTGAGTTGCTACAAAACAGTATTACTGAATGGAGTGCACTCTAAAGGGAGACAACCTTGATATGTGCCCATAGAAATAAACAGTCTTTTTCTGAAGATACTGTAAACTGGATTGAAATGATTATAACTTTACTGTGGATTAGGATACATTTTAGGCTACTTTTATGTTTCTATTAAATAAAATTAGCATGCAAAATTATTCAGCACAGAAGTGCCACTATGACACCTAGAGCAAATTTAGCGTTCTGCATATTTAAAGTTGTGTAGAATCAGAACCATCTTAAAAAATGAAGCAAATGTGGCACATTGGCTGCATTCCAGCAGTCACATAGAACTGCTGACATTACTAAAATCTAGATAATTTAGTCCCATATGGGAATCCATACCACAATTATATTGTCCCTGTTCTGACACAGTCCTGATTTTGCACTTCTTTAAGCCTAGCTTTTTATAATTTTAATTCCCTCCACCAATAAAGCAATTTGCATTCACACAGCCTTCTTTGCTAAGTGAGAGTGAAGAAGAAATCTGTTACATGACCTTGGTCTTTTTTGCAGTTGATTACAAGGAAACAAACTCTTCAGCTAAACCATTCTCTCATCTGTTTTTAATTGATGTAGAACATTGCACTAGAAACTGTACGAGAGAACTAAACAAGGAGCATACCACAGCAGGTGACATTTCACTTTCATTTGAAGAATGCATACCTGAGGCAAATCCTCCTCCACAGAAAGAGATGCAGTACACACACTGGAAGTTTTCTGGGTATATACACAGTATTGGCTGCTCACCTTAATTATTAAACTGAAGGAACTACAAAGTGTCCCCACTGAATCTTGCAATTCTGTAAGTGTTAATCTGACTTGTTGGACTTAGTTGTGCACACAGTGTAGAATCAACCTGTGCATGTTCTGCAGCCATTTGTCTGGAATTTTGGGCCATCTAGTCAGAACTAATGCTGTGATCCTTCCTTTGGACGTCCAAAGAGCCATTAGGTTACGGGTAGAGTGATATGGTACTGGCAAAAGTGTTAGAATGAACAGGTATATCTAAAGGAATGGCAGAAATCAAAATAGAAGCATAAAATAAGAAGATATTCTATACACCTATGGAAGCAGACTCTGTACTGGAGTCAATCAAAATAATCTTTCTATTGATTCAACTCTTAGAATAAATTGCCAGTCAACAAAGGCACACCTGAGTTCTATCATGCTAGACAATGCACAGACAGCTGTGGACCTCAGTCAAAGGATGTAGAAGCAGAGGCTGACTTTTCCACAGATTCTCTTCTATGAGAACTCAGATCAACTCCTATAATTTGATAAATCTAGTGTAATTAATAATAATTCATGATATGACCTTTATCCTAAACAACTAATAGCAAAAAATGATTTTAGATGAATAGTTCTTTAAAAGCACTCCAGGTAGAACTGACACGAATCAGGGGAGCTTTGTAACTTCTTTTGACTTTCTTAGTTACTGTGACAGAACAAAAACAGCATGTGAAAACTACACTGAAATTAAAAATTAATTTAAAGAATAGAAAAGTTATCCTCATGAGTCTGCTTAATTTCTGGCATTGCTGGACAAGGAACTACAGAACATGTAAGACTCTGTCCAATATAAGGAATATTATTTGAAAGTTTCAATAAAAATGGAGAAACCAGCAGCAAAACTTGCTTATTAATTTAGTAAATGAACTGACACTCCATCCTTTGTATTTCACTTTCTCTTATTTTCTTTAACTTTTCACTCTCCATTTTTTTTCACAGTCTCCAAATAAATACTTTTCCCTTTACTCAACAGCAGATTAACATTCCCACAGAACCAGCACAGTTGTGATTGGCTACTGTAATTTGTTTAAAGGATTGATTTAATGTTCAGAACATTGGAACAACAATGTTTGTGAGTAAAATAAAATATTGAACATAACTTTGAGTTGGACATGATATTAATTAATAATGTTTTTCAGTGCTTCACTTCCCATCAAAGATATGGGGTTTGGATCAAAGATCAAAATGTAACTCTATACATTTGGCTGGAAAAGGCTCATTTCTAAGTACTTGAATGCAGCTGGTTAAGTCTGCCATTCGGCATTTTTATATTTGATTTAAAAATAAACTTTATTATTACTTATTTTGAAAATATTATATTTTCTTGCTTTATTTTGGCAAAGAATAAACAAATTCTTTCATTCTCACAATGAACTGTTTTATATGTCCTGAATGAACTCACCAGCTATGAGCAAAGATAGCCAGACAGCTGTGAAGCTGAACCGTTCTAATACACTGAAAAGCAAATACATGGAAGTATTTTTTCATTCTTTTTGCACCTCGACAAAGCCAGAATTGAACAACAAAACAACACCATGAGCTGTTGTGATTATTGGTAATTCTTACTTTTCAGTGTTAGCAAAACACAGAAGCAATCATGATAATTCAGCTGCAAGTCTTTGTGCTGTCAGTGTATATCATTTTAAATCAATAAAATCAAAAATGCATGTCTACCTCAGACATATATTCTTCAGAATATCATTTTGTCTTGTGGTTGTTGTTTAATTAATACTACATATATTAATGAGAAATCCTAGGTATGAAGAGAGTGAACAAAATCATTTTTAGCATTAGTCCTATTTCCAGAGAGTTTTCTGATAAGCTTTTTGCTTACTTGGAGTATATATAGAGTCATTAAGTATCCTTTCCTGTATTTTCAGATGACAGACAGGTGCTCCTAAATACAATTATCACTGTGTATTTTGTGGTCACATTAATATTGATTTCTCAAAGATACTACTACCAGAATAGATAGAATTGTTACTGTAGGGTCATTAGTCCCTGTGCTCAGTCTAAAAAAGTCAGGAAGCATTTAACTGGGTGTTTTACATGGGACTGTTGTTCATCTACAGGAAAAGGTTAAAAGAAACCTTTTATTTCAATAGGGGAATTAACATAAAGAAAATATAAACACACTTACAGCAACCCCAACATACTCTAAAATTCTGTTTCTTTCTTCACACGGTGAAAGACTGAGAGCCATTTCTCATCATTCCTGAATGTGCTCTGTTGTAGAAAAAGCCTAAAGGATTGAAAAGGCCGTCCTATGCATGCACTTTATTAAATCCCTGCATGCCATTCTAGGGTGACTGTACTGTCTGAACAAGTTCTTCCTGTTTGCATGTAAGAAATAGCTGGCTCAAACAATTCAGCTGATCAGTGAGGCTCAGCCAGAGAGTGTGCCAGTCCAACTACATGTGGCCTAATACTCTTTCCATGAATGACAGTTAAAAAGGGTTTTCTTGCTTGAATGGTCTTCCATAGGATGTGGAAACAGTCTCAGCTGGGGGAGGGAGGCAGCCAAGGCAGGAAACCAGCATCAAACATCACTGCTTAGGTCCTTCTGGCTACCTGGCTTTTACTACAATGGAAGCAGACAGATTTACAGTAAATTCTTATAACTGTCTTTCAAAAAGCTATTCATTCTGTATCTTTTACAAAGCAGTTACCTGAATGGGGCAGAAGGTCAATGTGATTGCATGATAGCAATAGGACACTGAAAGAAATGCACTGGGGCGATCTTTGCTTCCTCTTATGAATTCTTCTTTCTGCCTGCTTGCACCTCTGCAAGTCACGTGCATTTTCCATTTCAGTAATTTTCTATGAAACAGAGACAACATACACGGAGCACAGAAGAGGGCTGCATGACGCTTGAGGATGGAGCAATGGCACCAGGAAGAAGGACAGGTGCCATTCTGCCTTGTGTTAGAATTATCCACTTCAGTGTGTTCAGCAGTCTCGGTTTTGAGATTTCATGTACATCTAGTTCTCATGTGTTTATTTTGAAAGATAAAGATGTGGAAATGTCAGAACTGGTCTGCTAAGTGTCATAACCAAAATATAGCTTAGATAATAATTATTCTACTAAGGCAGAGAGAAAAGAGTGAGGCATTTTACCATTACTGTTGCAAGAACTTCCCACTACAGATATGCACACTGTACATATACACTGGTCTGAGTAGACTGAGTACGTAACGAATACAGATTAAGTTCAGTGAGCTCAATCATTATGTGTTAGTATATTCAAGAGACTCTAGTTATTCACATCAAGATCTAAAACTAATTACAAACTAATTTGTTTTCATATTTCACATGAATATTTCACCTTCTAAAGGTTATGTCAGTAACAGACACAGTAGTAGGAAATAAATGAGGCAACCCTGTTTACTATGCCAAGTGAAATGAAGACTATCTCAGGAAGAGTTTCCTTGTACTGTTCTGCCAGTGAACTCACTGCTTGGCTAGAGAGACACTCATCTGTAAAAGTTTAACAAGTATTCCAATGAACCGGCCACTAAACCATCTTCCTTTGAAAGGACAGAGTAAGCCTGAGGATTTTGAAGCTTATACACAGACGGCAACTTTCAAATTATATACAGGCCAGGTACAAAGCAGGCATCTGTAATGTTAATTCCCCATTACTGTTCCACTGAACACATTTCTACTTTCCCACTGGAATCTCTTCTTAGTGACAAATGACTCACTCATCATGCTTACTCAGTTCTGACCTCACCCAAACACATCAATTGCACCAAATAGTGCAAAGCTTTCCTAGTTTTGTGATGTGGTCAGCTTTCAGACAGCTCAACTGTCTTCACTTAAAAGAGGTGATGATGTTCCAGAGACCTGAAAGGCAAGTGATAGTTGCTTTATCCAGCAAGACATCCTGCCCTTGGAGTAAGTGTATTGTAACTTGTCCATTCAATGAATTATCCTACATCCTTTGTGTCTGTTTTTATAATTTGACAATTGTGCAAGGTGATATGGATATCTTTTCATGACATTTTTGGGAAGGTTTTTTCTTCAGTTTATAGAATTGGGTTTTTCTCAGACTGTTTAGTGCTGAAATTTCTATTCCAGGTTTCATATAGATGTAAAAGATACACATGTGCATAATGTTACTTATTCTTACCCTGGTAGTATCCATGAGACATACTGTATCTGGCCTTTCCACAGACACACAGAATGTTAATTCACTAGAGAAAGCTTGCTAAAGAAATTTCCATAGTTTTTTTCTTTTCTTCCTTTCTATAGTCAGACTCCCATCTTGGACATCCATGAGACTTACATTTGGGGAAGAAATATGTGGCAGCTTAAGGGCTTAAAATAGCCATGGGAAAAGTCAAAGCAATCTCTGGATGTGTTAGCTGCTAAGGTGGACCATGTTGCCATGCATGTTCAGTCTTGCACAGTCCTCAGATTGTGGGAGATGGGCTTCCTGTGAGCATATTACCATTGTTATTAGATGCCCCATTAATATTCAGGCATCCCTGGTTTTTTTTTTTTGGTGATTTTTAGTGACGAAAGAGTAGAAATCTTAATTTCTCCATGTGTGTGATCTGCCAGCAATGACACAAGTCCATACACCTTACAGTGCTCTGGTCACTGTAGGAACCTCAGGAGGTTGCTGGGTTTGTCATAATACACTACTGAATCTCTTAAAGGAGATGCATATCATCTGAGCATATTTAAAGCTCTAAGGAAATGTGATGGATCCAATGGAAACAGATCTCTTGCACACTGCCCTAGAAATCTTCTCTCATCTACCTGTTCCTCTGACAGAAGCATGGGTAAGAAGCTTCACAGGGAGGTACAATTACTGAATCTTACTGAAATGAAAAAAGAAGTAATACATGACCACCTAATATTATTCCTTTTCTGATTTCACTGTCTGTTTCTATTCAATTAATCACTTCTGTGATTAGGGAAGAACACAGCAAAAGAACAGACATGAGACTGGTCTCTTGCCCTGCCCAGGAATCCAGAACTTTGGCAACTTTGCTGAAGCACCATGTTAAGTAGTTGATGGGGTGTGTATGTATACATTCGCATCCGTATACAAATTAAAATATCAGTGAGATTACTGAATTCACATCATCACTTACTGTTTCATTTTTGCAGCATGTTTGCAACCACCTCATAATGCTATAGGTTGGGCAGCTGCATTTTTCACCAGCATAGCCAAGAAGCCTATTTAGCCAATCTCACCTGTGCTAGAATCACAAGCAGCAGAGTTTAAGTATATACACAAGTGACTTCAAAATACTGTGAATCACTTTATGTATTTTTAAACTCTTCCTTCTCATAATTTAAGTAGCTGAGAGTATGTGATCAATCATTCTAACAAATAATTTTATTCAACTTCGTATTGCTCATGTGATTGTGCATGTGCATGTGAATCACAGCATTTATACTGCCTAAGGCACATGAACACAAAGGAGCAGCATAGACCCAGCTGATTAAGCTGTAGTGCAAAACAACACCTCAGTAGTCAGAGGTATGACAGCCGACAGTGGTTTATTGGACCAAGGAGTATAACATTATAATTTACTTCTTTAATACTTGTCATATTCTTTCTTATTGTTTCCCCTTATAGAATGAAATATGTAGGTAAGAGATTGCTACACAATTTCATGTGTTATGTCCCTCCAAAATTAGAGAGTAACAAACTTTCTTTATTAGCCACTACATTTGGTATAGTGCCATAAATCACTGGAAGTGCAGGTGGGCGTCTAGTGGTTTAAAAAGTCAAGAAAAACTAAAAGGCTTCATGTATCTGCCTAGAGCAATTTTAGAACTACAGTACAACTAGACAAAATACTACACTTCCTAGTCATGTTATCTTATAGTATGTTTCTAGCCATAATGTTTTTGCTTATTGACAGGAAACCCACAATTTACAGAGTCTGGCTCAGGGCAGATATTTAAAAGTTCTTACTTTTTTTTTTTCCCAAAACTGAGTAATATGGGCCAAAACTATTTTTTCTGTGCCTGTTTTTCTTTCAAAACTGTAATCTGTAGCCTTCTTCTAGAAGCACAAAGTATTTGTCACAGACAATTTATAAAAAATATTTTGTTTATGAAAAAAACATACGTAAAACTGATGAAATGACTAATGTCACAGCGTTAACTTTCTTCTCATCAATATAGCTTACCAGTGCTGACATTGCAATTACAGTCAAATGTTCCGGCTCTTTGCTTATTTGTTCAATCTGTCAGTCCACCATGGGGGGAGACAAATTGTGGTGAGCATTTGACAATGCACAAAAGAGATATAAGACCATCCTGATTAAATCTTGGTGAAAGATTAAATGACTCTGAATACTTGCCAGATTTCTCAGACATGACATTTTTAACCAATGCTACTAAAATATTCTGTTCACCACAGTTTTGAAAACATTTAGGGTAAAAATAGTCTGTGAAGCTCACAGACTGGTCCGTTACGTTTCAGAATCGACAGATTAATAGCTGCATTCATACTATGTCTCAGCGTTGTGAATTATGCATTTTACTGGATCAAAACCTATAGCATAGCTCATCCATACTCAGACGACAACCCCCAAATGAGTGAATCCTCTGATAAAACTTTCCCACTGATATCAGAGCAAGAATATTACTGATTTGACTCTTTTACCAAGGAAAAAAGATATTAAACTACTTTTGAACTCAATCATCCACGTAAAAAGGCTATAGACCAGGCAAATTTTGAATAAACTAACTACATACATTTCAGAGTTAGACAATTATGAAAAAAAAAACATAGATCTGTAATTTCCATGACTTTGGAATGTATGATTTCTGCTGATTTCAGCTGTATTAAACTGGGTCGTAATACTAGAAACAGATAATATGGACGATGTGAACTAAAACTGCTTGTTTATACTCCTATGGGTGATTAAAAGTCTTGACTGTCACAGAATGGTTGAGGTTGAAAGGGACTATGGGTGATTAAAAGTCTTGACTGTCACAGAATGGTTGAGGTTGAAAGGGACCACTGGGAGTCACCTAGTTCAAACTCCCTGTCCTGGGTTCAGCAGTAGCAGTAATTTTTAATCTTAGTAGCTGGTACAGTCCTGTGTTTTTGACTTTCAGCCTGGGAACAGCACTGATAACATTGATGTTTTTAGTTGTTGCTCAGTAATGCTTATTCTGACCAAGGATTTTCTGAGTCTCATGTTCTGCCAGGAAGGGGGGGAAACCTGGAGGAAGCAAAGACAGGACACCTGACCCAAACTAGCCAAAGAGGTATTCCATGCCACAGTACATCATGCCCAGGATGTAGAACTGGGGGCAGTTACCCGGAAGGGCTAGATCACTGCTCAGTTGGGCTGGGTATCGGTTGGTGGGTGGTGAGTAGTTGTGTTCTCTTCTCTTGCTATTTCCCTTATAATTATTATTATTGGTGGTAGGAGTAGTGATTTGTGTTATACCTTAGTTACTGGACTGTTCTGATCTCAACCCATGGGAATTATATTCCTTCGATTCTCTTCCCCATCCCTCTGGGAGCAGTGGGGAGGAAGGGGGAGGAGTGAGTGAACGGCTGCGTGGTTCTGGATTGCCAGCTGGGCTTAAACCATGACACTCCCTGCTCAAGCAGGGTCACCTAAAACACTGTCCTTCTCCATACAAAAACACACAAGAAAGGAAAGGCCCAAACTGCTTATTATGGTTTTTACTGGGAATCCTTTTAACTTTGGGATTCAAGTTGCCAGATACTAGAATGGATTATGTTCTAGTAGGTATTATATTCATATATTGGACTAAAAAATATTGGTCTACTTGTAGTCACAATATCGGAAAGAAGCCATGTAAAATTTAATGTTTCTTAATCAAGGAACTGTAAGTGATGACACCAAACATCAGGGCAATAAAGCACTAAACTCCCTATTTCTAGAATTATATACTACGTTTATAATGCAAAATACTGAAACCTGTTAATCTACATTGTTTTTATATCAGCTGAGGATTTGATCTTAAATTTCTATTCTAATAACATTTTTTCTTTTTTTCTTTTTCCAAACTGATATTTTTGCAAAAGAATAAGACCCAAATAGTTAGTTTGGGGCTTTCATTTACAATTGATATGACACACATTGAAACTGAAACACATAAATGACACATTTCAGAAGTCTCTAACAGACAAATGTTTACCTTCTGAGTGAATGAAAGTATTGTATTTGCTTTCTGTTTCATTAGATCTCAAGGCTGAAAAAAGTCTCATATGCTCACAATGAAAACATATTTTGATTTATGTTTTGCCAGATTTCAGTGATGACTTCTTACAAAAGAAGTCTTCTTACAAAGGAATCCTCTGTATAGGTCTTGTGAAATATACAGGTAATATTACAGAGAACTACAAGAATACAATTCTCACAGTTTACATAAATAATAATAATAATAAAAAAATCTTAAAAAGCTATTTCTTTAGCATTCTGCTTTTACAAACACCACAGGCATTCACTAAAACTCACAAGAAATGGTGAGCTGGCAAAAACCTAGAAACTAAGACAATTTTGTTGACATCATCATGGTTAGATAAATTGAAATAACAACTGTCTCCCCCCAACAAACAGTTATTACATCTCCTTATGCATTCTTTTAAGATTTGCAATATGTAGGGGTTTTCCTATTTTTATGCATAAAAATCTACATTATTATACACTTTTCAGATGTGATAAATGACCAAGTAGTAGTGATTTTTAAGTCCACCTTCCAGCAAATGCTTAAAATACATATAAATTCAATAGAGCAAGCAATCTCAATTGAAATCAACATGTTTGGCAGAGATGTGTGTAAAATACAAGCCTCAGAAAAGACGCTATAAATTTACAGCCCAATCCTGACCTTAACTTCAGTAGTAAAAATCCAGCTGATAGTGGTAAGAGCAGAATCAGGCGCCTACAGCTTAGGTTTCTAAGGTTTTCTCCCCCTTCCTTCCCCCTCCTTCTACAACAGCTTGAATTCCTGTATTCTGATTAAGATAGATGGAGTATTTGCATCCTATCCATATTCATAATCCTTCTTTTCAGTGTCAACCCAAAATACCACATTTGTTGCCCAGGCAGACACATGCAATGTCTTCAGAAGGTTTTGCATAGATGGATAAGGACACATCCCTTTTCAAAATTTGCAGAATAGGTGGCCACTAGGTGAATTCATGCTGTTTAAGTGCTAAGAGACCAGAACAAAACCTACGTCTTTTGTGTGTGACAGAAACTGTAATTAATGATTTCTTCCCTTTTTGCTAAAGAGAAAAGGGAGATGTGCTGTTGACAGGCATTTTATTAATGGTTTCTACCATCTTAGTATATATAAAAGGCATTATTGGTTGCAGTGCTAGTATAAAAGATTTTTTTTTTTTTTAGGAAATGTTGAAGATGTTTCATGGATGAAAAATGAAGGCAATCTGTCCGCTGCCACTGAAAGTTTGGGTTTCAATAATAAAATTGAAACTATTGTGACAGTTCCTATTGTATCCTTTAACCATCTGCCTCCTGCTGGCACAATCAATGATGGCGTCTGCAGGGACATGGTCACCCTTACCTAGATTTTCTCTTATTTCAGCAACAAAACCTGTCAATACCACATCTCACGGTTGCTCTTCTAAGAAGATTTATCAACCATCTAGGTGATGGTACTTATTATAGTGACTGTTGGTCTGTTGTTGCATTTGGAACCAATAGAAGATAAATATTCAGTCTGGCACACAAGAAATTAGCCATGCATTTTCCAGTTGCAACAATGGCAGCTGACTGTCTAATCCAGAGGCCAGAGCATTGATGATTTACTCTTGGGCCTTGCCTATACTATGGAATGAAAGTGAATGAGAATAAGACAGCATCGTATTTCTTTCTGAATTATATCAAGCAGGAGACTGTGACAATCCTGCCCACAATTCTTGAATTTGTGCTCATTTTCACTGAGTTAAAAAAAAAATATTGTGAAATATGCCAAGCAAAAAGCTGAAAATCAGAGGCCAAATCTTAATTCCGTATAAATGAAAGGTGGCAGTTTGACTGTTCAAATAGGCTATGCTCATTTACACTGGCTAATGGGCTTTCCATTGCTTATGGACAGACAAGAAAACAGTCATTTGTCTAGGTTAGTACTTCTTCCACAACACTTTGAAGAAATGTTTTGCTTTGCCACTGATTTGTGAACAACTTAATAACTTGTGTGAACCAACAAGAAGCAGACATTTACCACATGTATTCACAATAATGCAACCAGAAAACAGGTTGGGAAAAGGATTTACAGCAGTTTGCACACTCCTCTCCTGAAAGAAACAATGAAGTAGCAAAAAGCTTTCCCTATATTTTATTGAAAGTTTGCTGATATCTTAATTTTAAGCACAGAACTTTTTTTGTGATTGTTTAGCTCAGCCTTACAACTGACAAGAGTGTTAAATAGAGCTGTACTAGTTAGTTAATAAAATATCCGCCCCTTCTCTAAGCAAATGTGTGATTCTTTTAATTCAGTTTTTCAAACTTCATTCTTAAAAGTCCTGGAAAATCTATGTTTTGGAAGGCTGCTAGAAATCCACTGTTTGCACACTGATCTATACTAGCAGCCATTCATTTTCTCTGGGAATTTTTGTGTAAGCTCCCTTATTGGGAATATGCTAATGACATCCGCCATGATTACTGATTTTCTTTGAATCGTTATTCCTCTGTGGGCAAAGCAATCAGAAAGGGAGAACAGGAGATTTACTTTTTGCTTGTGTGCCTTCTTCAACCATCTGCTCTATCCTGATTCATTTGAATAAGATCTGCAGTTTTAGATTCTTTACTCTGGCATTCTGAAGCATTTTGAAGCTTAAAAGGAGTTAATAGTTATCTATCAGTGTCACAAACGTGGTACTGCAATGCATTCCAAGAGCAAGTTTGCCTTTGAATGGTTTACAGAGGCAGATTAATTTTATTAAAGTAAAAAATTACAATGTTCTTTAACAGCTTCATTATTTCAGACAAGTCTTTTGTGAGCACATTTATTATCTGGAGCATGGAGTATAAAAGCTGAAAGAAAGGGAACTAATTTATAAAGCAGGAACATTTTAAAGATGAAAATTGTTAATCTAATCCCCCCTCCCCCCATGGAAAAAACAGAGAGCAAAATTGTGATCAATTTAATAAAAATACAACCTTGTAAAATGCACTGCATTTACTGAATTTTTGTACCTGTTCTTTTACCTGTGTGAATTTCTGAAGCACATTTACACAAAGTCATTTTGGTTTTAACAAAAGGTGCTATTTAGCTGTATCAAAATTCAATTAAATTGTTCTCTCAAATGAAGTACTGGCCTCATATAACAAGTTTCTCCATGCACAGTGATAATGATGTGCATGCTTTATTTATTTTTTTTTTACAGGATACCAGTTTTGCCCTGCTTTATATGTACATGACGGGTTTAAAGCAGCACCGCTGATTGCCAAAAGGCCCGTTTGTACAACGATAACAGAAAATAAGCAAGAAGACATTGTAGCAAGACAGAATAAAGCACAGACAAATGCAGAGACAGCATTCAGAGGACTGTATTGAATGCTTTAGTGTAGTCTTTTCATAAGCAAGTAAACTTTGAAATGTTAAGGAAAATTAGTGGTTGGAATTAAAAATTCTTTCCTGTATTTATTTCAGAAATACTGTTAATGAACACAAAAAGACAGCCTCTCTAATTGGTTCATAATGCCTATAAAAATAGAGACCCTTTGAAAAAAGTAAAGACAATCTTTAGATTAGCAGGCAGCATATAATGGTTTTCAAAGTGCAAGATGACTTGTATTCTTACCTTTGAAACCAGAAACTAAAAGTAATGCAAAATTATTATTAAAATTGAATAGTTTTCCAGTTTCTTTGGAGGTGCCACATTAAAACCTCTGCCTAATGTTTCTACTAGTTTTCTGGCAGCCCCTGTTGATTAACATTCTGATTTCTCCTTATCTTTTTAAAAATAGAATGACAATGCAAAAAACTGAAATGGCAGTGACCTTCCTGCTAGAATTAGTTATCAGTAGTCACTTTCTATCAACTAACTTCAACTCCTTTCAGTGCTCTCAGACAGAAAGCTGTAACTTGTATGAAAAAAAAGTAGTTACTTGAGAAAGGGTTTTTCTGTTCTCATTCAAATGAAGGGAACTTAGAAACACACTTTGTGTTTGCTTTTAATTAGAGATGCAACTAAACTAAACCATAAATTACAGGGCTCAGTTCAACTGTGACTTGGTTATCCTGGAGATTGGAAATTATGACTACAGTTTCTTTTAGTTTAAAGATGTATTCATCTCTGAAATTCCCTATTCCGTATTGCACTAGAGGACTGAAAATACAGATTTAACTTTTATGGTGTTTTTTTATAATCAATGTCAATGTGGTTCCATGAATTTCAAGGACTGGTCTCAACCTTATTTTTACTTTGATGTATTGTACAAAACAAACACTTCTGAGAAACCTAACAAAAACAGAAGAGCAGAATTCTATCTTAATAATTCATAAAGCAAAATTCTTAACACCAAATTAAAGGTAGGCAAGTAAGGAAATACAAAAGAGAAGAAATCATGGAAATGGCAGTGTTATTTTTTATAACAACATAGACACCTCACTATTTTGCTGGTCAAGTGTACTAAAACCAAAACACATGTGATGCGATATTAAATCCTTTTAATTGAGAAACATGTTCTCTTGTCTTGCATTAGTATTCTTCTTTCTTCCTAATGAAAGAGTACCTTATTGCTAAAACTTTGTGCAATACAGCTTACTTATTCCATGATTAAAGCCACTTACCACATGAAGCTCTGGCTCTTTAAGTACACAACCTCACAATACAATAGAAATATTTTAATCTCCTCCTCACTGTGTCTCTGTAGTCTTAAGCAGTTTTAGGCTCTTTATTTCTACTAAAAAAACACCTTATAACCAAACACAATGTTTCTGAAAAACAGTACCAAATGCTAGTCCTTCTTGAAAAGCTGAGGAGAAGGCAGTATGTTTATTTTTGACAGAGAACTGCAGAGTATCTCCAATGGAAATGTACAGTAATAACATCAGTTAAGAGGCCCAGCCCACTCCCATATTAATGGCTGACAAATACAGGAAGGTCTACCAACAGCATTTAATCCCATCAAAAATACCACATTTACACTCCTGCAATGACAACTGTACAGAGTTCAGCTTTGAGGTATCTGGGGGTAAATGGAAAAACCCCATGTTATTTCTCCATAGACTGCAAAGTCAGTCTATGGAAAACTTTTGGCCCCTGTTAAAGCACTCAGCTCATTAATACACAATTTGTTGTAGGCATTCTACATAGTCATAATCACATTAACATTTGAGCCCATCAAGATCTTTACAATTATTAATGCACGCATATGAGATGACAGTGATAGGAATGAGACTTCAAATTTTTATCCATTTTTGCTGCATATTTATTATATAATTTACCTAAACAAACAAAAAAAAAAGGGGGGGGGGGGGAAATGGTCACACTGTAGACCTTACCTGTTAATAAATCCTGCAGAATCCAAACTTTCACTTTTATCAATAGGCAAGTATTAGTTCTTTTTACTATAGTTTTTTCTCTTGAATTTGAGGTAAATAAATGGAGTATTTTCCATTAATAAAAAAAAAAACAAACACAACAAAAAATCCAATGCCAAGAGAAGCACCAGAAAACATTCTGATAAACTCTCTTGAGATTGCCAAATAAGATATAGATATACTTGCTCTTTGAGTGTCTTTGCTCTTTGAGTGTCTTTGCTCTTTGAGTGTTTTTGGATGATGTAGAATAATGTTCCTGTGGCCAGTTTAAAATGGTATATACTGGTTTATGTTTACCTGTGAATTCTTTAGCATTCAGACTGTAGACTGAGAACTATTCTTTGAAATTTCCTAAAAAAGATAGCGCTGCCATGGGTTAACATTGTAATATTTCATTTTCATGTAAGTTTTGTTATATCCGTGAGTGGATATATACAGACTAGCAAGCCACTAGTATAGCTGCATTCATGTTCCTTTTCAGAATACACTGTATTTCTCATCTTTGCTATAAAATGGAAAAAGAATTTCCTTTCATTTGCATAAGATGTTATTTGGAACTGTTAATCTATCATATAGACACAGTCAAATGCACCTTGTAATTAACACAAACCAAATTCATTGCATTTAGGTAGGATGCTTCTTGATGTACATGCAAGGCAATTGTTCATGCAGCCTGCTCTGGAATTTGAGAGCCTTTCATTTAATGCATACAATAAAACTAGTGTGATTTGTAAAAGAGGCAGTTTTTCAAATAACCTGAAAAATGGAAGGTGGGGGAAAAGACAGGAATAAAATTCTTGGTTTGCAATGCTTCAAATGTTTCCCAGACAATATAACATACATTTTTTTTTATATATCTTTTAAAAAGTTATGAATTGGTGGCAAAAATAAAACTTAATTCAGAATGGTTTGAATGGTCTCATAATTTGAGTCCAGTTCAGAGAAGATGAAAATTTTCTCACATTATATTTTTGGGAACTGCAGGACCCTCAATATGACAATTACTCTGACAAAGTACAAAGTTTCTGCATGACATATATACTATGCTCTTAAATTTCTGACATCTCTCAGCACTGAGATTTTCTGGTTTATGCAGCTGTAGAGATGTTTCCATAGAATTAATTTATGTGCTATGCAATTAAGTGAAAAGATTTTCTCCTCATCACATTCCAAGAAGTATTCAGTAATTCAGTTGAGTTGATGGAAGTTATACTTTGTGTATGTTACAGGCAGTTATTGACTAAGAAAGGAAACTGACTTTGGGAATAGTAGACAGATGCCAGGATCACTGATAGCTTGAAGACATAGAGAACACCAGACACTATGTGTACATTTGTAGCAAAAAACTTCAGTCCAGCAAAAAAGGCCACATATTGCAAACCTGATGAGACTTCTGTTAAAAGAAAACACATTTTGGGGCAGAATAAAGGTAATGAATAGTGTCTCTGTGCCTCCCCATTTATCAAACATCTAGCAATCTTTACAATATATTTTTTAAAATCTTTATGCTGACTATACAAAACCCCTCAGACTATACAAAACCCCTCATGTCATAAATACTGTGGTTAGCTAACTTAGGCAATAGGTGCATTTTAAATCCCAGCCATATGCTCAAAATACCTTTAAATCTAAAAAATAAGAGGCAAAGGAGCAGAAACCAAAATGCTGCAAGAAAACAGGATTGAATTAATTTATCATTAGTTATCAGTCCTGTAGATTAATATACTGATCCATAAGCTTTCATTAACTGCTGAAGAAATGGTTTGTATTTTCTTGAGTCACACATTAGTGTAAAAACGAGGACAAGGAGAAGCCTCAACCAAGCTTTGTATGCAAGTTAATTAAGCTTCTGGAGTAATTGTCCTCTCATAAACCTCAATAGATTTCTCTCTGTTGCTTTCTCAGATACTGAATTCCCTAAGGATTTTAATTTCCTTCTCCAGTTCCTAATTACTGTACTCCACTCAGGTTCCGGTTATCTTGTTTTCCTTCTCCGAGTGCTGTTTTACTCCTTTCAGCTCTTTACTCCTCCTCTTTAGGATCTAGTTTCCCCATTCAAGCTGTTTTACATGTTATTCTGGAGAGTCATTTAGTACCTTTTTTTTCCCCCGATACTGATGGAAATCCTTCACTGCTCCTAGTAGACCAGATTTTGGGGTAAAAATAGAACACTGTTCTCAGCACAATGGGTGGGGTCTTTTTGTTGTTTTGGTTTGGGGTTTTTTTTCCTCCTCCTCCTCCTCCCCCCCCAACATCAATTCAATAGTATCGCTGCACAAGCTAGTTTGTGCTTTGGGGTTACTTTGCTGAGAAATAAGCTCATCTGCTTACAAAATTTTAACAACATTACTTTTGGTGGAAATGCACAGACCTAAGATCTGCAGACTGCATGAGTATATAAACTTACAGACTAATTTATCTTTCTCCAGAACTACTTGAATGCTTCCTTCAAAACAGACTAAAATCAACAACAAACAAAAGCAACAAGAAGAAAGCAAAAACCAAAATCTCCAGTCACCCTGCAATTTCTTTTCAAGAATGGTGCAGTTGATATCATCTTGTCTCAAAACACACTGGCTACGAAAGTTTAATTTTGTATGTAGCTTTGTTCAAAAACTTCCTAGCAAACACTGCTTATCGAATAAAAGAACACTATACCTTTCATGGTACAAAAATCAAAGGTGGCTCTTCCTGCTACTGGTTTTACTCAGCAGTAAAGAGAAAACCTTGCAAGTGTTGTTTACACAGTACTAAATCCTTGTAAAGTCATACTGAAACAAGTCTGCTATCTGACCTAGCCCTTAGGGCTACTTAAACACCTGTGGATTTATAGAGTTCAGATGTCTAGAAGGTCTGTGCTGAAGTTCATTTCCAAACCTGTGCCCCATGTGAAGTACTTTGTTGGCACAGTTAAGCCATTACTACTTGTTTCTGGTTTGTAAGGCAATAACATTATGAAACAGAAAGAGTTCAGAATTAAGACTACTTATCTTTATATACAGACTATAAATGTGCATAATGGCTAAATACTCAACATATAAGTTTTTATTTGCAGAAGCTTAGCTTCACTAAAAGAAAAACAATGCAGGGAAAGAGAGGAGTTATCCTCATCTGTACACATATAACTAATTCCCAAGTAGGAAGTATATATGTAAAACACATATCAGACCATCAAGTTTAAGTAGGGCACACTTTGTGCTAAGATACTACGTATTATTAGAGAAAACACTTCTCATCCCCCTCTTAGAAAATAAAGTCTCCTGCAGCCCAGATCACAGTAAAAATAGTATAATATAATCTACAAGCAGAAGAATAAAATAAAACAGGTTCTAAACTTTTTAAAAGGTTAATCAGTTAGAAGGCTTATTCATTAAATCCTGGTCACACAGGAATCAATAAGCTTGACTTGAACAGGAACAAGATTACATTGTCCAGTGGTTTTAAATAAAGTATCCTGTACCGTGAATCTCCAGAAGTCAAACATGTTTGCTTTCCCTTTAATCCTTTCAAAATCATAATTCATTAAAGTTTAAAATTAAGGCCATGTTATTATTATGTGGCTCAATTATATCCATTTACTCTAGATTCTTTACTACTGGATGTATGCTCAGCAAGCTGTAAGAGAAAAATAATGGCAATTTTATGCTTTCAGTGGGTTTTGTATAACTCTGTCCAGCACAACTGGTAAGTTTCAGGTTTTCTATGAGGTCCCCACAGGTTTCAGAAATCCACAGCCTTGCTTAGATGATGCAAATGGCAACAATTCTTTAGAATACAGCACAACCCCAGCAGCTATAGAAGCATTTGGCCCAGTTCAGCTGCAGTGTGCATTGACAACTCACAGTTTTATTGAGATTTCAGAATACTGTTTTTCAGAGCTCCAGTTTCTTGAAAGACCAGCTCAGGAAATGCTTAAAGATATGATATTAGTATATCCTAAAAGTTCATAAAACCAAAGCAAATAATAATAAAAGGAATACAGCTTTTTATTTTTTTCTTCCTTTGGTTCTTTAATTTCGTGATTTTTTTAAGCCAAGCTCCTAATGCATAAATGTGTCACCTTAATTTGCTAATGCTGGAACTGGTAAAATTGTTTCCTGGAGCTCTGAACAAATGCATGCTGAGAAAGAGCTTTGGGAAAGCATGCAGTCAGGGATTTTTTAATAATTTTTAATTTTTTTAAACACGAAGCTAGCTTCACTGCATGAGAGAGAGCAAAAGCAGCAATTGTCTTACTGTTGCCTCATATCTCTACAACGGCTTTAGGGAGGTTGCTGCTGCCAACACAGAGCAGTGAACGGTGGCTGCATATACTGTAGCAAAGATGGCTCTTATGCAGGGGGACAAGTACATATCTCCATTCCCATTCCATGTTTAGCACTGTACTAACCCAGAGCACAACAGCACATCTTCATGTATTTCATCTGAGCCACTACTGCAACCATTTAGACCTCATGTATGTACACTGAAGAATTAAGAGTTACATAAAAGCTAAATGTTCTTAAAATCAGACTCACAAAAGCCTCAGAACTCTTGTGGAATGCAAATTCCAAATTAGATCCCTCTTAAAGAGCAGAATAATAAAACCAGCCATTACAAATTTAGCACTTCTTTCTCTTTTACATTCTGCTCAGTATGGCTTTCAGTACATAGGTGCGTATAATAACCCACTTCCATACTTAGCCTCTTGCGTATCTATCCTGTTTACACATTGCTAAATCTCTTTTATTGCTGCTGACAATATGTTGTTTCATACCTTTATATCTGTGCTTATATTGGTTTTACTGTTGGGTTATCATTGTGGTGGTGAATTACACTGAAAAAAAGATATCTATTTATCTGATAGGGTTTGGCTCACACAAACATTTTCATGATCATAGTCTTTTTTTTGTACCATTTATTTAATATACATTTATACACAGATACATGGTTATTCTGTACCAAACATAATAGAACGTAATAATTGCCATCAGTGCTATTACTAGACAAAGAAAAACTGACAATTTCTGGCAAAAGCAAGAAATGACACAGCCAACACAAATTATTTATCTCAGTTGTTCTCCATACTGAGTCCTTGAGGTCTAAGGATGAATTAAGTGCCTAGCAACTAACAGATAGTCCACATTACCATTCCTTTCTTGTCTTTATTTACATGAAGAATTGGGCCCTCACCAGGAAACATCTCTTATCCCCACTTAATAAGAAGATCCTCATTTATCACCAATTGTCAATTCATACAGATCTCTCCATCCAATCCTGTGCATTAGCCACTCAGGAAGACTGACTGCTCTACACTACATAGGGAGAGTCAAAATATATGAAAACTGTTAGCAACTCTTATTCACATAACTATGCAGCCAAAGGTTATAAAATGCCTTTGTTCTGACAGCTATAGGGAAATGTAAAAGTAGCACAAATTCAGGGAACTAATCTTCTGTTTGGAAATTTGGGAAAAACTCGGAATTGCCATCCACAGCTTTTTACCAGCAGCAGAAAACCAGGGCAATATGGAGGCAAGGAGATGCAGATCCTTCAAGTCCCATCTACTGAATGTGAGATTCATGCACCTGAAAATCCCTGTACATAGCCCTTTATCAAATGCATTTGCTAATCAGGGCAGAGACTTCCCGTGTGCCTGCATGTACTAGATCAGCTATGCCTGGCATGTGGGGTCATGCAGCAGAAGGCAGAAGCTAGAGGCTCAAAGTAAAAAAAAAGGCAACTCATCCTGTGTCACAAGTGTTTCTCTAGGATATACTTCAGCCCATACCAAATTTCTCGAATGCTAGACGAGGAGGGTTAATTTGAAAGCCCTAGGGGTATTGCAGTGCTCAGGTCAGGGGCAGTCAGTAAAAAAACAGCGGAGACTGCCAAAGTGGGATTTTGGGTAGTACAGTGGGAAGGTAACTGAAAACTCCAGAAAGAGCTTTTAAAGTATGTGGAATAGAGATAGTCCATGTACTTCATATCTACTTGGCAGGTAGCACAGGGAAGCTCCCTGTGGCATTACAGTAAAATGGTTTTACATTCCTAGATATGATAGCAGTGTGAGGCCATAGCAATAGCTGCTGAAGGGTAGAGAAGAAAAATGCAGGATAATGAATCTGAATTAAGATGAATAGAGCAGTGGACAATTAGCTAGTTTGTCAAAGGAACAAACAATCATTAAAGGAAGACTTTCACAATGTAAAACCATTTGTACAGATGCCATAAAAGCGACATCAATTTTGCAAGACTGCAGTTGAGCTTGATCTTACTCCAAATGGGGCTGATTTGCAAACTCTCAGCACAATAATCAGTTATTTCCCACATTCAGAGGGAATGCAGCTCTACCTCTGATTAAACTTCATTCTTAATATTTCATTTGTTGTAAAAAAAAAAAAGTCTCCTGAATCATTAGACTACTTTGATGGGACAATTTTTTTCTTCTGCTTGAAATATTTCATACTGCAATAAACTGCTGAATGTAAGTGTTAAAATACAGATTTTTGGAGAGCTAGAGAGATATTTTTGGGTTTTCAAATATTAAGACAAGATGACATCATTTTGTATCTAAGTCTGAATTTTAATGAGCAGCTCTATTGATAATCACTGAACATCTATATTTATAGAAAAATTGAATATCATAAATACAGGATTGTGCCATTATCTACATATGTTGCATTTCTCCATACATACAGAAATCAGAGTTTAATTTCAATAGCAATGGAAATACAGCAATTTACACCAGAACTATTAGTCAGAATGTAAAATTAGATCTAAGTCAATGCACTGGCTCAGTTTTTGAAAGTTGGATCTAGCTAAATTTTTCTTGTGTATACTTTCATTTCTGCCTCACTGGAAGAAAAGAAGCACAATCCTGTGCCCACTTGTAAGGTCATTATGGAAGGTTCTTAAGACTTTTAATGCCATTTACTGTGGTGCAGCAGTACTTATGACCTAGGACTTAAACAGCATTGAAATGCACAGCAGCAAATCAGAAAAGCAGAGTAAAAGTTTGATAGAAATTTTGTTCACAAGAGTTTTGTTTCTAAAGGTAATGTTGGTGTTTGATAAGAATTAGTAAAAATAATGAAAGGAAAAAATACTAGAAACCATGATTTTTGTTTCCTTCTCCATAGCAAAAAAAACACTCAGTATTTTTAATTGTGGGTTTGAAAACTACCCTAGTTTCCCAAAGTAAATATACTATAGGTGCTCTTATGAGATGGAATCTCTCTAATTTTGTTGATTCTATAACTAAGTTGAGAATATGCAGTTAATGTGCAAATTCTTAATCCATTTACTTAGCACTGCCCATATTGGCATGCACTTTAAAAAGCAGAAAATATATTAATTATGCAGTATACCTTCAGATCTTAACAGTGTAAATGTGCACAAATAAGCATATAAGAATAAAGTATTATGGACACAGCTAAAAGTGTTGGAAGCTGGCTTTCTAAACATGTTTCTATAAGCATAAATACTTTGAGATTCTTATATGAAACATAAACACATACCATTGGTTATTCACATACTTTCATAAGGAATATAACTGCATAGGCAGAAAATACTGTGTTATAAAATACAGTTATGTTACCTACAGCATGAGCAATAGAGTGGAATGTAAAATCAAGACAAATTAACCATCTTTTTCTCCAAAACATGTGTTAATATTAAAAAAACCTTGCAAAAACCTGACTCTTCCTGCAAACATATACACAAAGTTAATATTTTTGCTATTTGTCTAAACTGAATCTTAAAGTGGTTTTGTTTTCTTTTAAACTTTAAACTTTATTGACTGTGGGGAAAAGATGTATACACTGTGCAGGGTAACTCTTTTAGGTGAATATTTTCTAGCATTGTTATTATTAATAATAATAATAATATAAAAAAGTGAAGCGGATCAAACCAGAAGGAGCCTTGAATATATTTGCTGGGAATTGCCTCAGGCTAAACACCAGGGACATGAAACAAACTGTTCTTATCACCTTTTTCCAAACACAGCGATTTAAATTTACAATGAAAATGCCAGCACCAGCTGCACTTTAAGAAAGCACCACATGTCTTGATGAGCTCCAAGAAAATGGAAAAAAGCCCAGTTCAAGTTGGAGGTGTCATCTTCCTCTAGTCAGCTGGGTGACACAAAGCTGAAAGCGATGAAGTGCTAATTAGAGGTTGATGAACAGAATCTCTGAGTGGAAACTTGTCGAAATGGCCTCTACTGAATCATAGCCTTATAAGTCTGCCCTTATCTCCCCATACAGAGCACTGACGGAGCCAGAAAAAGGCAGTGTGAATCCAAATATCTATATGGTTAGGTTGCATGTTTTATCTCATACCATATGTCCACTTTATCTTGGAGTTATTTAAAAATTACCTTATTTTTAATGCTGATATATCTTTCCCTTAGTTAGTTCTCTTAGAATGTCTAGACTCTACTGCAGAAGGAGCAATCAGACTTAAAAAAAAAAGATGCCTTTTATAAATAACTCCCATAATGAAAAATAAAAAAAAATATCTTCCAATGTTAAGTGAAAATAAGCAAAGACCTGTGTCTTAATGAGAGATATGAATAAGACCACAGGAAAGAAAAATGACGAAATGCACTGAAATGAAAACAAAATGAAAGAAAACAGAATAAAGGTCATGCTTAGAATAAGGCTGAGTTTAGAATTGTTCTTCACTAAAAAGAAATGCAGTGGAGGAGACCTTAGCTGGCAGGAGAATTTGGTGGTTTTTTTCTTCTTTTTAAATAATGTTGATGTTAAAGTGCAGGCTTTTTTTTTGGAGAGTATCTTGTTCTAATTGGAATGAAAGCAGAAATGTTTAGTGGTGCTGACAGGCAAGTACAGGCAGGGCGGTTTCACTTCTAGAAACAGCAGGAGCTACTGCTCACACAGCAACAGCAGGTGCTCCAAGCTGGGCTGGCAGGACACTAGAAGGTAACTACATCCTTTTCACAAATACATTGCTTGCTCTTCCCTCCACCTCACATTTCCTCCTTTCTTCCACCTTATTTATTCATCCTAACTATTGCTGTCCTCACTGAGCAAATGTTAGCGTCACTACAGCCCTTCAGGTCCTGAATCAGCATGTTACCAGCTTCACTGGGAGACAAATATGTGCTGAATATTAAGAGCAAATTCAAAGGTTCTCTTTATTCCGGGTGACAAAATCCAATTAATATGAAAGAAAATCTGAAAGTAGAGAGGAGGGCTGAAACCTTTCCCATGCAGATGCTAATGCAGATGCACAACACTACAGCATCAACTAATCTGTGTATGTACGTAGTATGCTAGAGCCACATAATTTGGGTCATCAGCTTGGCATCAGAATATCATATCTGGAACTTTTTAGAAGCTTTTTCAGATTACATTGCATTGATACCCAGGAACTGACTAACTGAGCATTGCATGTTCCTTTTTAATTTTAGGCATTTTGTAAACTGTGTAGCAAAGTGATCACCCTATGAACAGTATGTAGTTTGTGGGATAAAATACCATTAAGATTAAACTTCACCAATAACTGAGTAATTCCAGAGTATCTTTCAGCCCATATGCTAACAAGTCCAACAAAAACCAGACTACACACAGCTGAAGCCCTTCTCCTTGTGCTACAAATTTTATCCTTGGGAGGCATTAGACATTTCTGTGCAATTTATGCTAGCTAATGTAATGTATTTTTCAATATAACCTGATTGTATTACAATCCAAAATATAAAAGTTAGAGACCTTTGTTGATATCAACAGAAAAGGAAAAGATAATGAAAAGTTCAGAAGGCACTCACAACACAAAGAAATACAGCCCTTGCCGGAAGGTCACAAAATTTGGGACAAAAAAATCCAGAGCCATGATTGTTTTATGTAAACAGTATGGACTATACAAAAATAATATTTCAAATATTTAATACGTTATAAGATATGAAGCACACTTTCACATTTGCAGTTTCAGTCAGTGTTTTGTTCTGTTAACCTATCACTTCAGAAACCTAGTTCAGATTAATTGTTGTCTCAGAAAAAAAAAAAAAAGAAAAGGAGAAAGAATCCATGCTCTTTTGAAAATGCCAACTCCCATTAAACCAGCTCTCCAAAATAATGATGCTCATCTGATTTCTCCCTCTTTGATTAGACTTGTATAATTCTGTATTATCTTGGTAGCTTTGATGCCAAACAAGATTAGATTGTCATGTACAGTATATTAAATTTATAATCTGAATAAAAAAAATCACTTATAAGACACTCAGAATCAGTATCCAGGGACACAGCTACTACATTTACATAATTTACATCACTGATATGCCATTATTTCCTAATTATTTATGGCCAATTATCAATTGCTGGTCAATGCTTGGAATCAGTCACTATAATTATTTCCCTGTGGCTTCTTGTTTAAATGTAACAGACACAGTTTTATCAAGCCTGAGCAAAGCACCAACATAGACATTTTCTCTACTATTTTTTGTTGCCTTATATGTAATTTTTCTTCAATATGAGAACTGTACCAACTACAAACTCTAAAGGCTTTCAAGCAGCATTTGGTTACTTCTGACATGTATTCAAAACTCGTGTATGAAACAGAGATTAAAGAAAACCCCAAAACCACACCAAAAAACCAAAACCCAACCAAAATCTTTTGGAAAATTCTGTCCTGTTCAACAATATATGTGGTTGTATTGTCTATCCTCTTTTCTTTTTTTTTTTTCTCACATTTTCATTTTTTTGCTTTTGTGTTTTGCAAAAAATTGATGAAATAATAGCTGATTTCTGCCCTCATATCTAGATTTCACTTCCACTCAAATCAGTTCTAAAGCATGCAAACAAAAATCTGCATTTGAATTCCTAATGATTCCTCCTATTGTCTCATTGCTGCTACAACCTGTCAATCACTGTTGAAAAGTGCTAATCACTCCCAGAAATCCCAGTCTCACAGACAAAAGTACCAGTCACCAAAAAAATAACACCAATTGGTCATGGATGGAAGGCAAATCTCACTAGGGATCTAACTGCACAATGGAGTTTATTAAGTCCATTTTGCTATAGTCTAGCAGCACCCAACGGTTTCAGACTTTAATTTCAAAGTCAGCTAAAATCCACCAAAGTAACTTATATTCATTAGCTAGGCTTTAACTGAACTGCTGTGAAATCTCTTGGCTGCGAGGGCCTTGAGTAGAAGTGGCAGCTTTCATTTTCAGTTTAAGGAAAAGAGATCTAGTTAGGTGTTAGGTACTCATTTCTTAATCAGTTTGCTTTTTACAGACACTTAGTTCTTTGCAAAATTATTTCTTTAACTAATTGTATACATCTTTGGCTAAAAATACACATGAAAGAATATCTCACAGTTAATACTCTGTACCTGACTAGTTCCCCTCTGTTACAACATTCAACTTTAAGTAGAAAGAAGTAGTAACAATGAGTATATACCATGCACCATGAAAAAAGTTGCCTCAGGTCACAGAAACTGTATTTTATATTACAAAGTGGAAGGTGGCTAATTCAGCAGTCATGACATCTAAACTGCTGTATCCTAAACCTCACTTTTTTTTTAAGACTCAGTGCAGATTGCACTGTTTGAATTTAAAACTATAAACACAGACTGTGTTTTCCTGTTACATCAACTAAATACCGAAGTATGTTTGATCTTAATAAACTATAATTAAGCAATATACAGTAATTACCTTTTAGAAATCCCTATAGTGATTATTACCTCTGGAGTTGAGTAGAGGAGGCTAAGAATGTGCAATAATTGATATCTATTGGTTATATGCATTCTACTCTTGAATTCTTAGAGAAACAAAATATTTTAAACGAGTGAAACTTCTTGGATAAGTAAGGCTCACCTGGCTTCAGGTAGACTCTACTGCAACCAGGAGCTTCTCCAAAAGGTATTGTTGAAGCTATGATTAGCGACTATTGCAGTAGAAGGACCACCCCTGAAAAAAATGACATTAAAAACTGTTTGCAGAGAAGCATAATTTGTATATGGCTGTGTGCAGTACATGCCTGCCTGCTCTGTGTGGTTGGATTTCAGTAGGGTTTTACAGCCTGTGATTCTGAACTCTTCTTGCTTCAACAGGAACTCACAGCTAGCAGCATTAGAGTGCTCTCAGCACGCTTGGTGCTCATAGTACTGAAGAAGTACTTGCTTTATTTATTTTTTACTCAATATGCAACATTTGAAAAGCTTTTTTCTTTTTTTTTTTCCTAAACCAGTTTTTGCAGTTTGAGTGACTTCTTCAGAGTTAAAACAAACAGCAAGTTTCAGCACAGTGATTGTGAAACAGTATGTAGCTTCAAAACACAGAAGGTTCAGGTTCATCAATATACTTCTTGCATTACTGGAGTGCTCATTCTTTTGGATTTCTGATTTTGGTATAAGTGCAACTCAAACAACTGTATACATGGTGATCCAGGAGGGGAAGCAAGCTTGCACTTCAGGTATGCTCAGTTTGTGATACAAGCCAGGCACATTAATTCAGAAGTACATTAATCCACAGTGCCACCTAGCCACCTGCGTATATTTAGTTTAAATGTGACAAAAAGAAAAGCCTTCTAAACTGTAAAAAGTGTTAACCCTCTCCCCTTTCCCTTCCCTCCAATTGCTAGATGTAGATTGAGTAGAATAGTAATAAAAAAATGGTCCCACATGTTTATAGCAACTGTTACTGACCGAAAGGAAACCTGCAAATCTTTGCTACAACTCTGTGTTACACTGTCATTACTCCAAACAACATAAACTGGGATATTAGCTGCACTGAATTAAAATGCACCATTCCATAAACACCTGCTTTGTTGTACAAAACTTTTTTCCCTGAAACATGGAACGTCTTTACCTCCCTTCTGTTTTTCCTTCTTTTCAGTTTGAGCCTTAGGACTAAATTAGATTTTACATTATGTTTATGTTGCAAGAACGTTTTAAAGCTTCAGCAAGTATCTAGTTTATTTTATGTCTTATTATTGTAGAAATAATAAAGTCAGGCCAGCAGATATTAAAAGACACCCTCCAAGTATACATCTAATACATATTCTCAACCAGTAATATCCCCACAGCAATTTCAAAACATACCCTGAGTACACCAAAACTCTTTGACAGAATGCTCAAAGCACCATATAGTTACCAGCTCAAGGCGTGACAAAAAGGTGTTCCTTTCAAAACTTCTTTCTTCTTTGACAGAAACTGCACAGTATTCCCTGACTACATTTTACAATTTGCACAGGAAAGGAAAGAAAGCATGAGAACTGAAACATCCCAAAGAGTTATCCAAAGTAAAGCCTGAGGTGGGTGTCTGCCCCACCCAGTGAGAGGTGGAAAGTGCTTATTTTTTCCTTCCTGGCATTTGTTCATCTTCCAAGCAGTCCAGAGTTTCATTGGACATAAAGTTACAGATCACAATTTAGTGTGTGACACAGTGGGTTGAGGGTACACTTAGAAGCCCTCCCAACCACATAGGGTTTCAGCTGACAGGCATTCTCCTTTGCAGGCTCCAGGTGGGCTCAGTGGGGTTTGAAGACTGAGCTAGGCAAGTTGACCCAACACCTGAGAGAAGTGCCCAAAAAGCGGGGAAAGATCTTTCTGTCCCTTTCACATAGCAGTCAACATCCAGCTTCTTTGTATGCTAGCACTAATAAGATGTGGGGGCAAGATTTCAGAGCAAAAGCTTAATTTAAAAATAATTCCAGTTAACAGCAGTTTATTTAGAATCCTTATAATACCTAACACAACATTCACCAGAAAAAAAAAAAAAAAATCTGCAGTTTCAAGAGTATCTTTAAGGAAGCTGAATAAGGGAAATTGCTTAGGTCTTCACTCCTATAAAATCTCTATCAGTTTTGAACCACTGCAAAAAGAATTTCTGCTGTAGGCCCACTGCCTGACTGGCTTCCCATGCCTTCTGTTTGCTTAATGTAATTTTCCTATATGCCTCAGCTCTGCTTCCCTATGACCCTTACCCATAGACTCATCATTTCCCAAGTTTCTGCTACTGCTGTTGTTGCAGCATTACCATTTGAAGGAAATGCTACCTACCTCTCTTATACACTCATAGCCTACTGATTGTCCTCCTCTTGCCTTAATTCTGTCCAGCTCCCAGGCCTCCACATTTTGCTCAGGTGTCCCATACCCACAACAGAGATCTCTGACTTGGCCCACCAGGCTAATGAAGAGCCAATAGGCTAATCTACTCTAAAAAAACACATCAGAAAGTAATTCTAAACATTGCCTGTATGTATTTAGCTAGACTTCTGCACAAAGATGGCACAGAGAGAAAGCCTAAACTGGAGGGGAAAAAAACCAAACCTTTGAGATACATTTTCCCACTTCTACACAGGGAATTTTTCACCCTTATTCATTTTCCTATGAGGAGAATCAGTGAACATTCCTTGCTTTTTGTTCCTTTTAAAGAAAGCAAGCTGATTTAAAATAAAATAAAATAAATAAAAAAATAAAAAGGCACAAAAAGAGCACACTTAATATACAAAAAAAAAGGAAAAAAGAAAAAAAAGAGAAAGTCCCAAAGAACAAAAAAGATGGGTTGATTCTGACACAGGATAATATAAACAGTTATTACTTCACAGTTTTTTGTGAGTAAAATGGCCAGTTTCCAATGCCCCCTTGATACCAGACCTAGGCTGGTGCCAGATACTGTTTCTTTAACTTTTTTTTTTTCAGTTCTTTTAATATGTTATTTTGATTATTATTTTGTTAAACTCTTCTTTCTTAGCACAAGGTATATATGCAAATACTTGTTTATGCTCCTCTTGTTCCTTTCTTCCTGAACCTTCTCTGGCACCTTTCACCTGTTAAACAAATGATCCTGATAACTATATAAATCTCAACTAATAGGTCAAAATGTACTGAATATATTGGTAAGAAAAAAAAATAACCAGGTGAAAATTAAAGGACACCCAGTAAGAGGACTTTTTACAAAGAAAAATTATCATGTAAAAATTAAATTTCAGAGGCAGCCTTTCAGTCCCATCAACTTCACAACTAATTCTGCTGTCTACCACTGGCTTGACCAATACAACGTATGGACTATTGCAAAGGATCCTGCCTGCTTTTGGTGGAACTGAAAAAGTTAACATTCAGGGTTTCCTTTGGTTCCTACTCTCACCCTTCCCAATGGATCACCTGTCCTTTCTGCATAACTTCAGGACTGGTTATTTCATATCAAAGCAAATGCAGTGGGCAGTATGGTGACTGACACCTGATCTAAGACAATGGGGTATGGAGGCAGTGCATGGCAGCCTTGGGCTTTGACAGGCTTTTTCTCCTGATGACTGTTAGCCATTGTGTGATAACTACAGACTTCCCTTCCCACAGACCTTTCTGAACTCTGCTGTCTTTGAACAACACACAAAATGCAAAGAAAAGTATTTAGCAGTCAGTAATTACAAGCCACCCCTTATGTAAAGGTAACGGTAATGAGGAATGTGCAAAGAATAGCTAACACTGTCAAAAGAAGAAAAAAAAAGAGAAAGCAAGCTTGTAAAATGTAAAGCCATACAAAATTCCTTATAGACTTATCCTGCAGTAACTGTATCAATTAACCATGCTAAAAGCCCTAACTCAGATGGGCACTGCACACAGCATGTCTGCCAGTGTTTTATTATCAAGTCCATTATGATGAGTTCTTGTCCTAGACAAAAGGAGAACAGAAAAAGAATTCAGGCTGACAAATTAGACTTGAAATCAGTTTCATTTACATAACGACTGGAAGTTCATTAATAACAGAGTTTTAATTATACATGCTCTTGTTTCACTAGATACAGCAGTTTTCCCCCTGCTGTGCTGGATGTCTGGATTAGCTAAAATGAACCGTAGCAAACTGATAGACTGCCCAGATTTCTTAAGTTCTTTGCTGCTTTCAAACTACCAAGGAGAGCACTTGGGGGTGGACGAGTAGGAGATGGCAGGGGGAGGGGAAGAAATCCTTTCCTCCAGTTGATATTATTACATGTTAATGTAGGAGATATTTGAATTCTGCTTTGAGTGCAAACTTTGATTGCTCAGTCTCAAAATCTGAGAAAATATTTACGAAACAGATTCCAAATACTGTATCAGTTGCCAACTTCTAGTTCCTTATTTAGATCACTTTAGATTAGTAGCATCAACACTGGATATTTTTGTTGGGATACCTCGTGTCAGCAAACTGTTTCTAGAGAATAACCATATTTCACTACCTCACAAAGAGTTGTTTAGCATCTATGCTAAAATTACAGTTATTTCATAAATCCAATTTTCTCCCAATTCTTCTATAGGTTTTATTTCATACGTGTTTTCTTAGGGGTTAGCTTTGTTTTTAACTATAAAGTGGAATAAAGGTGGTCAGAAGCTAATATTTTCTATAGAAAAAAAATGAGATCGCTAGGGTCTTTGTAAAAAAATTCATCAAACTGCAACGATGAATGGACAGCTTTATCTTATAAGGGTAAGTTTTTCCCATCACAGCATCTAACAAGTAACTCCCATTGACTTCAACATACCCTGCAGTGAAAGAATAGGACCCGTGGATTTTACATGACTATTTGCTATTCAGTGAAACCTGAGGGCCCTACTCTCCCGCTGCAGGACGCATGTAATACCCATTGAAATCAATGGGAATTACTCTTCTGTCCTGCAGCACAACCAGGCCTCACAGCTACATGTCATGAACTATGAACACTGCCAGGTGGACAAAGTGAGGCATATATTTGAAGAATGACATTTACTAAAAGCTGTAAGTAACACTTTGAAATCCTTTTTTCTCATAGCATGTAACTAAGGCATGAAACTACAGGTCTTTTCTTCCAAAACCTGAAGTTTTTTGAAAACAAAACAATGAATGGAATAAAAACATTTTGTGTAGAAATGAAAGCAAACAAGTGCTCTCTTAAGCTTTTACAGTTCAGGGTTTTTTTTTTTCTTTTTTTTGCTGGAAATGCCAGTGGCTTTTTTGCTCCTTCTCTCCACCCTTGAAAAATTAGTAAACTAGAAAAAAAAAGATGGAAAAAGTCAGGGACAGATTCAATAGACATCTGGATCACATTTGTTCTTGTACATTTTAGGAGCCTTTTGTATTAATGTTGTTGTAGGTGGCAAAGAGGAGAGGTATCCCTGCACTTATGTTTGAATTCAGATACAAGTATTCAGCCATAATATATTGTAGTTTCCAATTCTATTTATTGGTAGATAGAGCGTGCATCTTACATATCTTGCCCATAAAATATGTCAATGAATCTGAGCACTTTTTAGTTTGGTTTTTTTTTTTTTTTTTTATGGAAGCCAATTTTCGATTATTTCCTTTCTAAGAGAAAGGAAAAATACAAGGGTGAGTTAGTACATTTAGAGTATATTCCAGCTGTATTACTGTCCCTCATCAAACAGCCTACTTGTCGACCCTGGGCCAAACCATGCGGATGGCTAAGGAATATATTCATATATAATTATTCAGGGGCTGGACAAAATTTCTAGGAGTCACTGATCACCACTATGAATAAGCAATGCATAGACTGACCTTGTATTTTCTGGCCCTCTCCCTGGAAATGTGGTGACAGCATTTCCCTGACTGATCAGTTTACTCAATGAATACATTCCTCAGTTGGGTTGTAGTGGTGAACACAGTAAAAATCTGAAGCAGAAAGAGCTGCTAGATTCCTATTTGAGAAGATTTGGTTGATGCGGATGACTTCCTATTAGTCTGAGAGTGAAAACAGAAATGTAATAAAGGCATGAAAGGTGTATGGATGCATTAACCATGCAATGTGTTTTCGATTGGACTTTGTGTGAATAATTTGAGTTTCTTATACCCAGCTCTAAATTTAGGATGTTCATAAAGAAGCTACTGCTAAACTGACAGAGTTGACAGGGTCTAGTGGAAAAAGAGGTCTGCTTACCACAGAGGTCAAAAGTGACCAAGGTTATTCTAACCTAGTCTAATTCTTATTCTTACCAAGTCCCCAGACATATGATGTGTCTCACATTCCTATGGGAGATCCCATGTTTCTAACCATTCTTCTAATCTTTTAGGAAGCATACCAGGCAGTTTCCGTTGCACAGATGGCATGCAGTGCCTGACTGAACTAGCAGACTTGACGCTGTCTCAATGCCTTTACTAGCAAGAACTGATTGAGTAGCCCTGATTGATACTCTTAGTACTAGCTGGACAATCTGCCTTGCTATGTTTAATCCACAGACCATGTGGCTTTGGGAGACACTTTTTTTAACAGCTTTTTAACAATTTACAAGGGCAGCTTTTTTGAGAAATTATCCTTCCTGGTTTTAACATGTTTCTGTCTCTACATATTCTTCGTCTATCACTGGATTTTCTAAAAAAAAAAAAAAAATTAGTCCCTTGTAACTCAGCGTGGTTTATTTTCAGTTGTTTTTAAGTTTTAGAATATAACTCAGCAGTGCAAAATCCTGGAAAAACAACTTAGTGAAAAAGTGTCACAAATGCAGTCATGAAAAAATGTGGACACACATATCACTCCTTGTCATTGACAGATCACGTTGCTGAAAAATCTAACAAGGGATAGAAGCTTAAAACAACACATTAGAGCAAATTAAAAAGACTGAAGGAGGACTCCCAGATTGTTGCTCTGGCCCACATTTTCAAATATTCTAAATTCAAACCTAGCCAAGACTTGACTGTCTAAAGCCTTAAGCTTGCAAATAGAGCCTTTAATTTTTACATAAGAAATGAAAGATTAAAACTACCTACCTTTGACCATTTCTTTGTCAAAAGTGACCTCCAGAACACATTTTTGAACTTGTCTGATGTAATATTTTTCTTGAAATCAAATCACAGACTCAATCCCATTTGGCCCACTGCACAACATGTGATGAAATGCACAATATGTGATGAAATGCACAATATGTGATGAAATGCACATGCATTTTTCCACACAGCTAATAAGAGAATTATGTACTTTAAGGAGGATACTTAGGTAAAAGTGAAGAGACAAAAGAAAGTTGTTTTCCAGATCTAATCTTTATTATCTCAATTTTCCACATTTACAGTCCTCATGGTTTAACCTGCTCTCACCAGGTAATTTTCAGTTATTCACTAGTTTTCCCTTAGCCTCAATAACAAAATCTTCAAGTAAGGTTAGTGCAGAAGATTAAGACTGCATTAAGATTAAGTCTGAAATGTTCTGCTACCAATTAGCCCTCTAGTATTTCTGTAAGCCTTGAATTTTTGATGCGATCAATGACACCAAGTGGAGCCATATTCTGTGGAGTGGTTATTAAAGATATAAAAATCAATACAAAGATGATACTTGGAAATCTATATCACAAGATAATGAATCACCATGAGAGCCAGCTAAGAAGAAATGTCAGCAAACCAAACAGAAGGTTTGTGCATAACAAATTATTTGATGCCAGTAGAGTTTAAGCTAAATTTTGCATGAGACAGAAGTCTTCAGGCAACACTTATGATACATTTGCATGGCAAGGTTTTAATGAGATGAAGACACAAGACCAACCGTGCACAGGGCTTTTTGTGCATTAAAGAGAGACAGAAGGAATGAGAGATGATTGAGACATATGGGATTAAGACAATAAGGCTATAATTTGATTTTAATGACAAAACAGCATCAAAAACTTTCTCTGTCAGTAATCCTCATTCAATTTCTTTTAAATGAAACATTATTTGCCTGCACCTTAAGTGCTGATTGTTATTGGAGTTGTGTATTGGAGCTTCACAGGATACTCCAAATTTAATTTGATCTACGGATTGATTTAGTTGGCTTCAAAGCCAGGTTTTCCTTTCCAAAATTGAACTAGTGCATGACTTTGCAAGTTCATTTGGGTTTACTGCTTGACACAATTGTAGGAGACTTTACAGCATTTATAGTATGTTTTGCCCTGCTGATCTCTTTTCACTCACATGTACAGACACTCATACAGACAGAACTATTAAAACAAACACTCTTGCTGCTCCCTTCGCCCCACCTTTTCCCTGAGATATATTTCTCACTAAAAGCTACTGATTCAAAAGACCCATACAGTTTAAATCTATATTATATGAAAACCATCACTTTGAACTTCTAATATATCAATTAGAAAGCTCTTAGAGCATTTGTTATCCTTAGTTATGCTATACCTTTTCTGAAAGATGAGAATAGCAGGATCTCATTTTGCAGATTACTTATTTTAGTGAGTGATGTAAAAAAACCAAACAAATATTAAGATATGACAAGGTCTTAGGCAATTTGGATGCTCTTCAGCTGTGGGACATTTACCTGCTAATTGCCTATCTTGTCTATACAAACCATGAGATCTTTGGGATACAGCTATATTACTATGATTGACTCTCAAACAAGGCCTCTCAACACCAATAGAATTCAAATGAATTATATTAATAAAAATCAGATAAAAGTATCCCATAGGAATTCTAGCAGATCCAGAATGACAGCAGGTCCTATAATGCATTTTCTTCTGTAGCTACATAGCTAAGCTAACCCTAACATTCATATAGTTTTACTCCAACTCTTTTTTATCCTTTTTTTTTTTTGCAAAATCAATATATCCATTTTTAGACTTCATACTCCCTTTCAAGGGCTATTTGCTCTTATTCAGTAGGATTAAGGCACTTTGAACACACCTATTGTGGTACAACAACAAATGCTTCTGTTCCCTTGTTTTTCCTAGGCACACATAGCTTTCACATTTGCAGCTGTTAAGTAGCAACACTCACAGATAATATGCTCACAATCACAGCTTACTGTGCTTTTAACAGGACACTAAATGCAAGCCCGTTATTCTTTGTTAATCAGTAGATGTCTGTCGGTTGACAGTCACTAGATTTTTTTTTTTACCCTTAATTTTTTTGTGTGCAATTTCTAATTTATGCCAACCCCCCTCTCCAAACCAAGAGACTAAAAAGGCAAAGGCAGTTCAGGTCCTCAACATGGTATACGCACACCTGCAAAGGTTGCATATTTGAGAATTTGCCCTTTGTCCTATAAACAAGAACACCAAAACATTACAGCAACTTTACTTCCATCTGCTTCAGGTTGGCTGGCAAGTTCGTGAATCAACCATCTAGTTGTATAGCAAAGCTACTTCGAAACTAAATAGAGAAATAAATAAGAGCTGTGACATACTTTGTGCAGTTTTTACCAGTCATTGCAGTTTTGACTTAATTTGTTTCCCTCCCTCTTTGCATCTTGAGCCTTTGAAGGCAAATGAACCATTCGGTGTCATAAAACAAGGAGAACTAGAACAGCTTTCAGTAATAACAAAAACTAACGGAAAAAACAGATCTTTTGCAGGCAACATTTCACATGGCTCAAAACGTCTTTGCCGCAGTTTAAATCCTGCAGCCTTGCGATTGTTCCGACACCTCTTTATTGTTCCTTTTAAGTGCAAATGCCTAGGTAGCATCACTATAAATGAAACAGTAGTGTTCACAGATTGCATTCAACGGCTGTTAGAGCTTCCTCTCCATCTGCACAATTTGCATCTATTATAGGCTCAGGAAGATGGCTTTTGCTGCTTCTTAGTGGCCTCAGAAGGGCACAAGATCCCCATCCCCCCTTCCCCGCCCCAAAAGAACTGCCGTGAGGTTGATCTTTAAAGCCCTTCCTAGAGGCAGCGCAGCTATGATGCGTACTGAAGGATGGAAGGAAGGGAAGAATCTGGTGCTGAGAACGCTTTGAAGAACACCGCTATGATGTGGCGCAATGCAAGTTCTCTGAATGACCCCATCTTGTGATGCCCACTACAAACTTTAGGTGTTTATTTTGAGTTACTAATAAAGATGCAGAGCTCTAGTCTGAGACCCCAGCACAGGCATTCACGACTCCCGAGCATGGCTCCGAGGGGTTTTGCACAGTGATTTGTGCAGTACTCTGCTTCTGGGGTGCAAGAAAGAGGTGGGTGAATACATTTCATACCTGTGAATTTCACATTTCTTTCACAGCACCTCAGGGAAAAAGAGTGTATGGAGAACAGACTGTATCATCTCTCTTAATTCCCTATTATCAGTTATGTGCTGAGAATATTTTAACAAGGGGTTTCTTCGAAAATTAACCACTGTGGCCTGAGCTAAACCCCTGGCAGGTAGCAGGGAAGTGTTTTCATGCAGAGCGAGATAAGAAGCAGAAAACGCTCTGTGTTTGCTTTCTCATTGCTCAAACCAGGAGGGAAGACAACCACCCTTAACAAATGAAGTATATGAAGTGCAGAAGCTGCCTATTATTTATTTCTGAGAAAATAATATTTTGATGATATGACTGCTCTCCTTGGATAGATAAAGAAAGTTTTGTAGATGAGAGCCAGAACCTTTGCTCCTTTCCTGGAAATGTTTGCAATAATTGACAGGTACAGTCCAGAATAACACATTCCAAAATCTAAAATATTAAAACTGAGTTCTTTAGGGAATAAAATTATGATATTTATGTTTAGTATTTAGAGTTGGCCTGATTTAGTAAGGGTGATCTTTACCAGTCATAACCAGGCTAAAGGTGATTGCCTATTGAACATATTTGTATTATCCTGTACTGTTATAGATAGATAACAGTGTCAACACTACAACGTGTGGTGCCATTGATGTTTAGGTAGTACAAACAATCATTGTCCTATATATCATGAGACTCCAGTATTGCCATAATCACATAAGGTGAAAGCAAAACTACTACTGCTATTATTATTATTAATTTTCCTTTGTTCTGTTTCTCAGGAATCAGACAAAAAGCCAAAGCCAGGAGACAGGAATTCATTGTACTAGGCCACCCTGCTGATCAACTAAAACAATGTTATCATATGCTTTATCTCTGTGACAATGCAATGGGATTATATTATTTTGTTTTACTAGCAAGGCATAATTGTATACAGTCTCTCCATGGAGCACAAAAAGTACTGGGAGTGGGAGTTTATAAAAAGGAGCTAGGCATACAGAAACATTTTTTCTTCCACTCTGATCAACTGAATGAAAATTTGAAGAATCACTGACACAACATTTTTCATATTCTCATTTTTTTTTTCTAAATAGAGAATATATTTTGCTTACAGGAGTTAACTAGGATAAATGCAGTTGAAGCCTGCGTTATCTGCACTTTGGATTTCAGGCACCTGCTTAATAAATGAAAATAATTAGGTAAAATCTTTCAATGATTATAAGAATTTATGAGCAAATACTCTATTTGTGTATCTAGTTTTCATACAGTAAAAAGTTATTTCTCTACAAAAACATACTACTTTAAATACCTACCTACCTGAAAACTTGTTTCAAGTGCTTTGTTCCACAGTTAAAAAGATGAGATTTCATCACACACTGGTCTATTACTGCCTTAAACACCTTGCACATTGACTTCAGTGTACCACTGTTGATATGCCATTAAATGTGTTGTTATTATTCTCCTAGAAATTTGAACAGAGACATAGAAATACAAATTCCTAAGCCTTAACCTCCTAAACTAGACAGTGGCTATCCAGAACGCAGATTTCAACTCCTCTAAACATTCTAGCAATTAATTTTCAGCTACACCATCTTCCTACCTAGCAAAAAAAAATAATAAAAATTAATTTATAAAATACTTTGATTCTCCAAATAAGTTTACATAAAGATAGGCTTCCTTCTGTTAGTAGAAAACAAAAGTCTTTAAGATGTAGTTACAGCATGATGTTATTAGTATTTAAAGGAAAATGAGTACAACTATAGCTTGCATGAAGCTATATAACTTCAGAAAGTCTGCAAAGCCTTGGCACTAAACTCACTTGCTGACCAGTTATCCATCCCCAGTGTCTTAGAGATTTTCCATTGTTACTCAAGAAGATGAACTAGGTGCAGATATCACAGAAGCTAAATCAAGCACAGTATATGTTTTTTATATGGATGAATTTCATGTTCATATTCCTCTGCATTTCCCACTAAAATTGTATTTGGAACAAGGTAATTAAATTAGACAACTGGTAGAACTCCAGAGGAGATTAGCTCAATCAGACAGAAAAATCCCAATACCTTCATTGATATTCGCTTGCACCCTTCCAGACAGAGAGGTGAATACAGAATAAACAGATGCAAGCAGGAAGATAACCACTTGGCAAAACCTTGATGCAAGAGCACAATAGCCAGCTAAGTACAACCATCCAAGTAGGAGGGGGAACACAGAAAATGGTTCATTAGGAACCCCTGCAAGGCTTTTCAGCTTCACGTGGCACCCTTTTCAGCCCCTTGACACCAAACACCAAATGCTACTGGCCTCTCTCTCAAAAGCAGCAATTTTTTAATTGTCACCGTGGCTGCGCAAGCAGTGCCAAGAGTCACCCCTCTCACTTGCCTCATACTTTCCACCACCTGGTGCTGGCAAAGATCCCTTTAGTTGGCAAGGCAGTGGGACTTTATTTTTCCTTGTGGCTCCTTTGTAAAGGGTACAATGTGGATCGTTGTATCCTTACATATAATTAAGTGCTTAAGTGGCAGCATGTCATGCTGCAATGTTGGGATCTGAGCCTGGGTCCTGAGCTAGCTTGCAGGCTCAGAGTGCTGACAGGCAGTATTGTATTGAGTAACAGTGGTGAAAACTGCCAAAGCTGGAGTTAATTCAGATAGGGGATAAATGCATATGCAGGATATAGAGAAATCTACCTTAATCACAACTTCATTAGAAATACTTCGAGGAAACAGCAATGAAGAAGAAGTCAAATGAAGCCTGTCACAGTAGGACCTCCAATCCCTCATGGGCTCCTACCCAAGATTAGGTCTCATCGTGCCCAGCTTTAGGCGATGTCCCTTGGTGCACTGTCACCTGCAAGAACAAAACCAAAAGAGCACAAGACATGAGAGGATTTAAAATACAAATATTTCAAGCATTAAAAAAGCAACACATGATAAATTCAATTACATTTCTGACCAAAAATTAATCTATATTTATCTAGATAGATCCATCTAAATGCATTGATATAGGGGACTTCTTTGGTTAGTGAACCTTGAGGAACAGCAGAATAGTGTTGCAGGGAAGGAGGGAAAGAAGGAGGAAGAGAAAGGTGGCTGAATGAATTCAGGAACTCAATTTGGTGGCTGAGAGCAGGTGAAAAACTGCTGAATCCCATGTAGCAGTGGAAGATGGTTAATAAAAGAGAAACAAAAACCACAACCAAACCAATCAATTCTTAATCTTCAACAATTAGTTATTTGAAGAGGGCACTGCTGCCACCTGCTTGTATTATTGATCATGAAAATTAAGGTCATTCAGTGGAAGACTGCCACCGTCATTAAAACTGAATTTCTTTCCTGTCCATAGGGAAAGTAGTTGCCTTTGGAGACTGAATAAAGACACGTCTGAATTCTTCCCCTACAGTTTATTCTTCAGCAAGCATGGATCCAGTGAGAAAGACAAAGGGGTTATTTTGGTTTGCACACCATTGCTTCCTTTCATGTGTTTTTTTTTTTTTCTTGAAGTGGCATGTGCTCCTTTAAAAGAAGCAGGCTCTCAGTGTGCCATAGGACCCCATTTTTTTCTAACGTGTTCAAAAGAAAACTCCTGAAATACGTTTGGTTACTCTTTAATTTCAAAGTGGTGGCCAATAGTCAGCTACAAATGGGTTTAAAGTGATCTTAGCCAGTGCAAATTTAAACTCCCTCATCACTTGCTGTAAAACAAACCACAGTGAAATCCCTCTCATTATCATCAACTGTGAAATTCTGGTCAAGCCTTACTCAGCTATCCTCACTCAAATTGTTTTTGAATCAACACAGAGACTAGTGCACAGCATCCCCACCCCTACATAAACTTTCAATCCACCTCCATCTCTTACTTTGTCCTCTACTTGCTCCCAGACTTATTTTTTGCCAAATGAAGCAGACAAGTGTTTAATTACTAATTTTTATTATTTTTTAAAAAAACATGTTTATCTTATCTGTGGTTCTCTCTTAAATAATAAGTTATTTGCATGTGCCTGGGAGCCAATAAATGTTTTTATTTTTCATACATTTCTGATCTGATCAAAAATATTTTATTAGAAGAAATTATTATGTAAGGATTATAAGGGAGGAGAGCATGAAACCAAAGTTATTAATAACCAAGTACTCAAGGAATTCTCCAGCCTAAATTGGCTCCAAGAATTTGAATCTAAGCCAACACAGAAGAACTTTAATATTATCAAAGGAGAAAAAAAAGAAAATAACAGCATCACAGCAAAACCCAAACATATGAATAAAAGCTTATTTTGGAATTGATAGCTACGGTAGTAAATGAGAAACTAAATTAAGCTCACAGCTAAAATACAGGAGCTCTGTTCTTGTATCAGGTGTGAACACTGCATCCTCAAGTAAGAAACTTTTTCAATATCTGCATCTAATGGATCAGATTGAGTCATTAATAGTATTCTCTTTACAGAGCTTCGACATCCTTGATGCTAAGTATTGCCATTACTATGGCATGCCTGGGTCTGTGGCATGGCTTTTGAAAGCAAAAGCTGCTAGTTTCAAGCAGAGAAGTAGCATATGTTCAGTTTAAAATTCAAATGTATTTATAACTGAATGCTAATGGCAATGTTATTTATTCACTTAACAATTCTGTGATAGGCTGAATGAGGCAATTAATTTTTAAAAACATTTATTAGTATTGTACAGAGAAATAGGAATTTAAAAGTAGCTGAGATTCATCAGGATTTGGAGTGTATCATAAGGTGGCGAATGCTGCCCTCTGGCTCAGGTTGGCAATGGTCACTTATTCAGAAACTGTCTATTTTCAAAGTATGGGTGAGACAGGAAAGGTTAAGTTTCAACAGCTTCCCTTAATACTCTGGTCTGTAATAGTTTAATTAAAAGTCTAAATGCTTAAAACATGTTAAAAAGAAATTTCCTCAAGGATTAAATGTTATTTTAAAATTATGTTTTTCAAATATCTGCAACACAGAAAAGGAGCTGTTTCTTGTATGTATCTTTATTGTGAATGAGCTATATAAGTCATGTCAGCATTAAATTTATAGGCCCATAGAGGACTTTTACACTAGTTTCTTTTTTTAATGATTCAAGAATACAGAGACTTATTTCACTGTATTTTTTTTTTCACAGTTTTAGGCAAGATTTAATAACACAGGAAAGGCACAGTATTTTTTATCTGTTCATACAGTGGACAAAAGTTTAGTCCGTTTTAGCGGGAGATAGTGTGATTGAAATATATAGGTCTGCGGCTTAAACGTAGCAGCTTTAGAATTTGCTAAAGCTTATGGTCACAGAAGTCTGCTGTAGGTATACAATTACTTTTTTAAAAACCATGTGTGAACAGATCTTTAGGAAACAGAACACAATGATTTTACTGTGCTCAACCTCTTAGAAACTGGGGACCATTTTTCCCTTTAGAAGTAGCACCTTACCTTGTACTGCCTGCACCCTTTACATTAGTTAGAAATAAGAAGCCTTCCTTACTTTGGGAAGTAAGGGAGAAACAATTTCACTTACAGAACATAAATGTTAGGCACTGCTCACCTGACACCCTCCCCATACCAAGTTTGTCCCACAGGAAGCCCAAAGCCTACCTGCCTTACTGATCAACTGACTGGCATGTCAATTCTCAGCAAGGAAGCATTAGACCCGGTGTCCTTCTGAGTGCATATCTGAGTTATATTTTCCTACCTCCCCCACCTAAAATTCAGTGCTGCTGTTGCATGTCTGTGTGTAGGAAGCATGGAACAGAAGAGATGGTTACAGGCCGCATGTTCAACGCAGATACATAGCAAGTAGGATTTCCTTCCTCCTTCTCCCACACCCTTTCTTACTCCCAGTCTTTTATAACCTCACCTTATATTCAGACCAATAAAATACAACCATGGTAGCATTTTATACCCATCTTGCCCTCATGTGAAGGACTATGTAGGGTTTAGGACAATAGGAAATCCAGCCCCGTGACTAAGTCCTGACGCTTATCTTTTTAGAATAGAAGCTGGAAGAGAGACTGGATGCCTGTCTTTCAAGATGATAAAATGCAGTGTTCTAATACAAGGCAGTATTTCTCCTGGGAATATCTCATTTTGGATAGGAAAGAGTGCAGTACTCTTTTCCATTGCTGAAAATTTTGTTTGTTTTAAGGGAGAAAGTTCAGAGCAGCTTTGGGAACAGCTATCTCAGAATCAAATTGCCAATAGAAAGGATAAATTGATAGGGCTTTTTGTTCACAGATCATACATGCTAACATAACAGTAATTAAAAAAAAACAACTTTAGTATATTAAAAGGAAAAGGAAACCCAAAGCAAACTTTCAAAGGAAGGATTTTTAGAAGCTATGAATGTAATACATGTTTTCAAAAGACCCAGTGGAATCAGGTAAGGAGAGCAAAATACCCTGGGAAACCTCATAATGGGCTCTCAGCTGCACTTAAAAGTGAAATTTACGCTCACAGAATGAGTCCTAAGAATTCTTTCCTATAAAAATGAGAAAAATTAAGACAACTTGCAAATCTTCTAGCTTAGATTTTATTTCAGAGAAAGGCAAATGTTATGCAAATTCTACATCCCTGTAAATAAGGAGACCTAGAAAAGCTTTTAGCATGCAAGATGCCTCCTTTCCTTATTTATTCAGAAAGGGATATCAGGTGGAAATTACTGCAAGGAAATCTGAGATTTTCAGCAATAGAAGTGGCTCTTCGGGAAACTTAATTTCCATGTCTTTAGCCACTAACATGGCTTCTGAGAAGGAAAGCACCTGTTTTGAGAGAAGCCACATAATTAGAACTGATGGGAAGATAAAAAATCCTTTTTGTAGTAACACTGTGGTTTTGAAACTTGCTGTTGCCCTGCCTTTCAAAGGTTTGCAAAAACAAAATAGTATGAATGTGTTTGCTTTGAGATGTAGTGAAGTTCGCCTATTCTGACCAGAAATTTCACACAGAATTTGGCAGAACATAAAGTTTAACCTAGGTCATAAGCTTTCCAGGCCAGAGCCATAGCCCACAGATGTGTTGCATTTTATGAGATAGCATGTTTTGGCATACTTCGCATGTGACAGAGAAGCCATCAGTTCAAGTCTGTCCTCAGTAATGTAGCCAAAAATTTGAGTGAGTGGTGTTGGCATGGCAGGACCTCTGGGATTTTTGATCTTGGGAAGATCACTACATACAGATGGAATGATTTAGCCAAACTGGTTAAAGTTGTCCTAGGGAAAAGCAAGGGGCTGTGTGGGTATTTAGGGACAAGTGTCTCTCCTGTTTTCTTCATCTTATCGATAGAAGATGTCTTTCTCAAACCTCTCAAAACATGGTGTTCTTTCCTCCATTTCTCTCCCCTTCATAGATGTTTTCCTTCTGAAAAGCACAGGCCTCCTCCCCAGCCCCACCTTCTTTCTCTTCTGCAACAACATCTATTCACTTATTTACAGCTCCCCAGTTTCTGAGAAAAGGCATCAACAGGAAAGAAGTGAGAGAGAAAGGCTAGGGAGTTGTCAAGAGCTTCAGACAACTCAAGTTCAGAGTTAAAGGTCCTAATCCCAGTCTACAGCAAATGGTGAAAATGCTGCCAGGCCTATTGTGCTTACATCTGAACCCAGCCCTACACAATTTTCTTCTCTGGTGGTACAGACAAAATTAAATCTTTGGAGGACTCATACGTCTATATAAAGACTCTCCTGTAAGGACAGTCACTGAGCATGACAATGGAAGAGGAAGAAAATACAGAAGACCCTCTGCAAAACATGTGTTTCTTGTCCTGTTCTTTCCAGCCTTGGTATTTCCCTGCAGTTTTTTATTTTGTGAGGTCCCAGCTGGAGGAGTAATTAAATGGATTATTATATTGGTACAGCAATTTCCAAAAGCAGAAATAAAAAGACAAAGAAGGAAACATTTTTACATTTTCCCCGCCTTTATACTCCAGCTAGAGATTTCTCTGATCTCCTAAGTCTTCCAATGTAATATTTAAAAAGCATATTGCTAGAAAATCCTTATTTGTAGTAGATTTACTTAATAAATTAAGACAAAGGAATAACTAACTCTCAAGGAAGAGTGATGGAAAGTCCTTCTGCCATGAGTGTTGGTACCTTTTCCCACTCCTCATGTTACATATTTCACTGCAGACTTCACAATTTCAGAGCCATGAGTGCACAAAAATCATGCAGCTGCAATTTTTCAAAGGATCTGAGTGGCAAGGACCTCAGCTTCTTCCAACCAATTAACCAAAAATCATTCCAATATATTTTTCCATTTACGTGAATGAGAAGCTATGTTGTACAGCATACAATCTAAACCTCTGGCTTCCCCGATGAAAGTGGGAGGAATTGTGCCAGTCACAGTTGATGTAGAAGGTAAAGTGAAAAAGATATGCTAAATAAAAAACCTGCTTGGTTCTTGGTGGTTTTGGAAGCTGCACTTATCTCTCATCACCCGAGAATTTTTTCATGAAGGCACTAGCAGCTTCTTTGCTCAGAGTGACAATACCTGCATGACTTAACTTACAGCATCTCACATTTAATTTACATCAGAGCACAACAAGCAAACACTAGCAAACTATCTAGCAAATGTATTTCACTGAGAGAAAGCAGAACTTCAAACATATTTCATGAGCTGCATGTGGGCAATTGTTTCACCTCCAACTTTAAAAAAACTGTTCTTCCATTTGTTCAGTTCTGAGAAACCTTTTATTTTTTTTTTTCCGAGTGATTTTGCAATAAGAATTTAAATGCATTCACAAATTAATACACATGAAATAATAAATCAGATTGAAAAATAAAGGAGTAATACCTTTGCTAACGAATATCACTAAAAGGTATGATTATTATGAATTTTCATATGCAAGTCTGCTTCCAACCTCATGAAATCCAAAAACCTGACATAAAAGCGGAGCTCTGAAACAGCTGGGTAGCTTGAATCTGATATGAACTTTATCTTTCAGAATGATGCTGCACATCTTGTACTTAAAGACAGAGCTTTAATTTTCAAACCATGGAGAAGAGAGGACACATAGGGAGAATTCCTCATTACTGTGTTAAGGGAAACTGAGAACATTTGGTTAGACTACGAATGGGGGTAGGAAGACATATTGAAAGTATTGAAAGTTGGAAGCTAATAATAGATATTGTAGTCCTTTTATGAGTTTTTATTTTTGAAACATGCATACCCAAATTGAAAGAGTTCAAGTCTTTAAGTGAGGTTCAAGGGTATACTTTGAAATGGGAATAATATGTAAGTAGATGACATTTATACCATCTAAATTAGAAGAAAGAAATTAAAATTAGTATATCTGAAGTGAAGAAAAAAAGAAAAATAAGGTAATCATGTAAATCTGAAGCTATTTAGGCACCAGTGTCTGGGCAAAAGAAAGCAGTGAAGGATGCTTGCTAACAAAGACTGAATAACTGGGCTTGAAGGGAAATACCAAGGTGTGCAGGAGAAAGAGGAAGTAATGGAGAGACATTCCCCTGTTTGCTGTGACTTTATATCTGCAGTGGCCCAGGGACACTTGGCTAAGAATCAAGAACAAGCTCCTTCCAGCAAGATGCTAAAGATTCACTGCCAGCTAACTGGGCTAAGGGAAAAATAAAAAAAAAAGGAGAATCATAATAAATATAATAACACACATTAAAGATAGTTCTCACACTTGTAATATCCATCTTAACCATTATCTTTGGACCAGTATCTAATTAATACATCTGGACCAGGCCTTGTATGGTGGTAATAATACTTTTCATATCATTTTAATTTGAATTCATCTTAATGTTTTCTTTGTCTGGGTTCTCTGATTTAATCCAAATTAACTTTGCTTTTATGTAATGCCCCTGGCAGAGTTTTTGAGACTCATGGCACAGAGTTACATTACACTAATCCATGGCAAATGTGGAAAACTGCTGAAAGGACAGTAGCTTCTTTTTTTTTTTTTTTTTCGGAGGGTTTCAGAGACACATGTTGGATTGGGTTAACTTTCTGACAAGTCATCCTGCCAAGATCATATGATCTCTAAACCTGACATCAGAAAAACAGGGATAGGACTTCTGGTGTTACACTGAATTAAGTATAATGAGAAACTGCACCGTGAGAAGGGAAAAGAAACTTCTGAGCATCTTAGAAAGCCATGAAATGCCCTCTCAGCTTAACAGAGAGGAATAAGGCTACAGGCCTGTCAGAAGAAAAGAATTTAAAGTGAGGTTGTGTCTGAGGGGAGGGCACATTCAGTCAGTGTAGATGCAGAGTTTGATCCACAGCTCTCTGAAGTCAAATGTTTTAGTTTACGTCAATGGCCTTTGATTAGGCCCAGAGAGAGCTGTACAATCCAAGGGCTGCCAGGCTTGGTTACAGTCATCAATACTATAAATCCCTGAGAGAGTTTCCTTACTAAACTCTAGGCCTTTTTGCTGCAGGACGCTAACTAAGGGCATGATCCTGAGCAAACTTAGTTCCCTTGGCTCCAAAGGTTATAAATTCTTTTGGCTATCTTGCAGCACACACACATATCCCCTGTTTTGTTGTAGCTGCTTAATAAGAGCACTAGAAAGGGTGGGAGAGTAAGAAAGCTATTCCCATAGCCAGAACTGGGGTCCCCTGAGAGGGAAGTGAGACGATAAGGCCCCAGCCTGCTGCACACCGGTCCCCGGGGCTCACCCACAGGTGCAGCTAGGGGCAGCAGGGGCTTGGCCAGGCTCCTTTCCTTCTGCAAAGGGGAAGCTGGACCCTGAGGCTGCCTGAGGGGAAGCCTTCAGGTAGTCAGATGAGTCATTTCACACCACTGAGCCCAGCAAGTGGGCCACTAACTTCAGAATCTAAACCAGTTTGTTTCACCTTTGCAGCATCTCATGAGAGACAGTCTGATTTCTTTATTTACTAAGCTTTTCTGAACAGGGACAAGCTCAAACAGAAGTCTGTTCTCCCAGGAAACAGAAGCTGTAACCCTCCCTCCTGTAAGGGTTGATCATAATGTTGTTGTATACTTGGGAAATCCTTATCTGCAAATTAACCTCAAAGCTCCCTGTCTTGCTCCCTCAAAGCCCAACTTATATTACTTTTTTTTTTTCTAAAATAAATTTAATAAAAAAAAATATTTGCAGGATGAACAGAAAATAAATCAACACTACCAGAAAGCCAGGAACTTGATTGTTTCTCCCTGCTTCTGCAAAAAACCCATAAAAGCTCAATTGTCCTCTCAGGACTCCTTGGAAGTCTTAACAAAAGTCTCTAAAAAGAAACTAAATGAAAGACCAGGGAGTTAGCAGCAGGGCAGATCTATCATAGACAAATCAGACAAAACCCTCTTTCCTTCTGACCGTATCTGGGCTTAATTCTGATCTCGTTACTCACACTGAGTAATAATTCACACCATAACTAGCCCCACTGGAGTTGCTAAAACGACTTGGAGTGACCCATAAGCCTGTTTGACAAATATCAGTCTGATACACTAAGGCTAAATATCTTAAGAGCTAATTCAAATATTATTTTTGTAATTATGTGGCCTAAAAAAACCCCAAAAAAACAAAAACAAAAAAACCCAAAAAACCTGCTCTGTTTTTGTTGTTCTTCAGGTGCTTTTTTACCTTCCAAAGACAGCAAATTTGTGATTTTCTTTTTTTTTTTGTTTTGCTTTGCATCTTAATACAGAATGCAGCTAGAAAATTAATGCCTTGTCTACCCTCCAAAATGTAATGAATATACAAAGACATATGAAGAACTGGCACCTTTTGACAGGTATTAACATAGAAAAACCTGAGGCCAAGTCTACAGTATGAACTTCTGTCTGAAAAGTACATTAGTCAGCAACGTAATAGGACACGATCTCAGCCATTAACCCAGGCTGAGCAATGTATTTTGTGTACCTAGTGATTAGCCTGATGCAAAGTCCTCACTTATTTACTGTGTCTTTGTGTTGCTTCATTCACCCGTATGTACGTGACAGCAACACTGTGAAGAGGGAGATTTGCTGTGCTGCAGAAATGCATACTGTAGACTATTTTTGTATTTTTGTACACTGATGTCTTCTACATGTCTTTTTCAGTGAGTCGTAGGAGGGTTTTATCCGTGTTTCTAATCACATGAAAGGGAGCCATTGGAAAGTATCAAAAGACTATCAACAATCAAGCCAATTTTCCTGCATTTCAGTCTAGCAAGGCTGGACACCAACTCAAGTGGAAGCACTCCAAGAGCTAATCAGGATCCTTAGGAAGGGTATTCTGCTCTTGCTTAAAATACCGAATTCCTGCGAGCAAGTTCAGCATGTAGACAGGAAGCCTGAGGAAGTATCTGAGGTGCCAGCAGCAAAGCTGTTCAATGAATACTATTGCACAACACACCCCAATGGTTCCGCCAAACTCCTCCTCCAGCAGGAAGCCTGGCAACAAGGCACTCAACCAGTTGAACAAAAACTACAAGCTTTGCACCATGCGAGTGATTTGCCAACAACTAGTAGCCTGCAGGCTGCATACTGTTACCTAGTTATTAATGAATGCTGCTGATTAACCTTTTGAAAGTGCTTTGTCCACCACACCTACTGGTGGGAACCTGCAGTGGTAACGCTCAGGGAGGTTGCTGACATAGGAGTGACATTGGGGATAATGAATGGGCACCCCAAGAAGTGACAACAACTCTAAGAGTTGGATACAAACCAGGATAGTTCTTCCGAAGACCTTTGTGAACGGGGTAGTGTAAGCTTTTAAAAAGTTATTAACCTATAGACTTCACTGTAACCTACACTGTATTTCAGGCTGCTGTGCTTAATTGAAAACAAATTAAGACTTGTTCAGATGACTTCCTATTATGACCCAGCAGTAAATTTGGCAGAGACTGTGACACACACACCCCCCTAACTCCCCTAGCTCAACTCCACAAAGTAATGCATCTCTGAAACTTAGAATATGGTACCTATAGTACTCAAAAATGATGTGTCAGGCTATAAAGAATCATGATAATGCCTCAACACTATGGCAGTAAAAACTTCTGTATTCATATTTTTATTTTTTTCTTCTTTCTTGGTCATGCTTCCTGGGCAGTTTTTAAGCTTGCTTTTCTTTAGAAAATGTCAAATAAACAAGAAGTCAAAACTCCTTGAAAGAGGCATCAAATAACATGAAAATAGGGGCAAGAGCATCAAGAAATATACAATTCTGAAATAATACAAAGTTTGCACTAAGATATGGAGAGTTGATGACTACAGTGAAAGCATAGTGAATAAGCAATTAAAGGAACAGCCTGAATTTTAATTATGGATAGAAATGAGGGAGGAAAACCAAACAAAATTGAAAGAAAAGTACAGAAAGGATAAATATGTGAGAGGGAAAAAAAATGCACAAAAAGCATATTATACAGAGGGAAAAAACTGAAATTCAATAAAAAAAAATAACAGCCTCACTATATTACCATGAAAAGAGTGCTTATGCATTCCTTCACTGGGGGATCTGCAAAACACTGTTTTTAAAATTGCTGTTTTCTCAATTTAACAAAACTGTTACTTTTTAAGCTAAAAGCACAGTTAAAATAGAAAGATTTCTTTTCTAAATCCTCTTTTAGGTTGAGATTTCACACAACAGTTGAGCCAGTTTGACAGCTTGCTGCTGATTGGGGAGGCAGCCTCACTCCCCTGCTTTGTTCTCAGCCATGTGGTCTTACTTCTTCTCTTGTGCTGAAACTGGCACTTGTCTGACACCCCAGTAAAAAATATTCCACTCTCTAAATAAAAAAAGGATATTTTTTTTCTTCAGAAGATATTTCTGTTTGTAATTAAAAAACCATCAAGACAATGTAGGTGACACTGCTTAACAGTCCTGAAACTATGGAGAAGACAGACATTTGTGTTTTATGTCTCTTCTGCTCATTGTATTATTACCCATTTAATTTCCTTCAACGCATATATCAAATGCAGTGCCTTTCTCCTCATAAATTAATAAAAATAATGCAAAAGGGCAGGTTACAGTCCCCTATGCAAACTACTAACAAAAGTAGAGTACGTGAACTAAAACTAAGTTTCCATTCTGACTTTTACACTTCAGACTGACACAGTCCTGAGCACAGACCCAAGGCAGGCTATCAGGCATCAGCTAAACCAGAAAAAATTACAAATCATTTGCCATATTCTGCCTTCATTTACACTCTTGCAACCTGGTTAACACTCACTGCTTCAGCTTCCTCTCACAGTAGAATTTGGGTTTGTGTGTACAGATTAGTTAGAGTTTCCTTGTTTTCACAACATTACTACTATTACTTAAATGAAGGATATGTTTTTGTTCTCCTCTGTTTCTGGAAGACTTCTGTTCTTATATCGGGATGGAAAAAAATTCGTGTGCTAAAATCCAGACAATGAAAGGATGTCCAGTACTTTGGTTTAGCGAAAGATTTTTCTTTTGGCAACAAAACTGCCATACACATTCACACACACAGAAAGGCACAAAAAGAGGAAAAAAAGTATTGCTGAAAACAAAATTTAGCTCCAATATTTAACCCTAATTTTTACTCATAAGAGTAGTCTCATTACTATCTGTGGTACAAACAGGACATGGCAGGATTCAGGCTATTAAAACCAGAAATTATTCAAAAGTTAACATGTGTTTTTTATTTAGAGAAACAGAACAAAAGGGACTCTATTTGAAACAGATCATTTAAATAAAACCAGCATACTACTTATGCAGATAGTATACTTATGTAGATACACACGTGTGCACACATGTACACCCAGCCGGAGCTCCCAGTGTTTTCTGGCTCCTGGTATTACACATAGAAACCTAGTGTGCCCAAAAAGCCTGGTGCCAGGATTTCATGGGTATCCAAACACCCCAGTATAAATCTGAAATTCACTGGGCACAAAAGGAGCCCCTGCTTAAATGCAGCAAGATCCTCAGCTACCTCTCAGGGAATTTGCCTGTGTTTCATCAGATCCAGCATATTCCTGAGAAATATCTGAGGATATTTGATGAAGTGACATTTCCCTGATAATTTCCCTTATTGTTCCTTTTTAAGAGACAGCTGAAATTATTTAGATTGCTTGTTAAAAGAAACAAACACAGGAAATGAAACCGGGTGAAAATAATTTCTTAATTTTGAGGGTGCACTAAGGTGGAGTAATACTTACCAAAGATAACTGAAAATGTAAACACACTGATTTCAATCAAGAGCACTTTTCATAAGAATATTTCACTCACTGGTTGCTGCTGATGGCTCCCTGTTCCTTTTAGAGGTGTGTTACCCATTCTGGAATATACACAAGAGTTCAAGTGTTGCATAATTACACAAAACAGGGCCTATACAAGAATATCCTGTTTTGCTTCCTGTACACTCACTAGGGTGGCTCAGCTGAATCCTTGACAACATCTAGCTCCACGAAGAAAACATCAAGGCTCCTTGCTGATAGCAGTTTTTCACCTAGAGCTTCTCAGCAGTTGGGCTGTTTAGCCCCAAAGTGTAAGCAGACAATCACCCTATTGTTTACTTTCTAGTCAGAAGGAGCATTACTGCTTTTCTTCACTGTCCATGGCCTGTGTAATCCTAGCAGTCATGTTCACTCAGCAGTAAATCTAAATATGAGCTTCCCAAAGGAGTTTCAAATCCATGACATAGATTAGGATCACTGTGGTTTGACGCTATCTGTGGCAGATTCCACAGTAATTAACATTTTAAACCATGGTCAATACTGAAATTATTTGATGAGGACTTACTCTATACGCCAAATCGTGAGAAATTAACAAATTTAAGGGGTATTATTATTATAAACTGAATAGACTATGGAGGACAATGTATCTTTCAAAAACCCTGTCAGCATTGCTTCATCTCATTACATATCACTATATCTTAAAAAAAGGAGCGATTCAATTGTGTGATGGTGAATCATGAAACTTCACAAACATTCAAGGAACACACATGCCACTACAAATTAACCATTAGCACTGCATGGTATTCATCCTTTCTGTCAGACACTGTGGGAAGCACGCCTTATTAGCATGGAAGCACGGAGCAATAGTATCTCAGTGTACTTAACATTCGCTTACCTTGAAAAAAAAGAGCACACAATTGCAGTCTTAAACAAAAAACTCAATCCCCAAAATGCTGCAGCTCTATTCCTTTCCACATTTAATCCTAGGATTTAAAAATTACAAAATTAAATCCTAAAGCCTTTTCTTTCCCCTCTTCCAGTTCACTATTTTTTACAATGAAATGTAGTTTTTGCATTTTTAATCAGGCTTAATCATAAGCAAAGCAGGCATCACAATTGCGGCTATTTCAGGGTTCCCCCTCACACACATTTCTGGTTTTGAATTTCAATAGTACCCGCAACTGGGGGTCTTCCTGGATCCCAGATGTCGAATTATATGGTCTGTCCTATTCTACTTATAATGGTAGTCCAGTTCCCTGTTAAGTTTGACAGGAATCTGAATAGCTATTCTGAAATCCCCCATTTCTTCCTGAACGGTATTACAACTGAACTTAATTTTGCATCTTGATTATTAATAGTCTTTCTTGACTTAACGATTACTCATAAATATCTGTTCATTCTTTCTCTTTTATCTCCTAGTAATGTGAACCACCCTATGCAAATCCTTAAAAATATAAATAAAAAATTCTACATTCAGCATCAGTGTTCCTGTTTGAGGTCCTGTGCGGTCTATAAAAACTTGAGAAAGAGGCCCACTTCCCATACCTATCCTACTTACATGCTGTTTTATTTAAGAATCAAGAGTACATTTTACAACCACTTTGCCATGTTAAAAAAGGAGAAACATAAAAGTGATTTTCAGGGGGAAGGTAGACTTATGTTTTGTTTCACTAGCTTTTTTTCAGAGTAAACTTGTAAAATACTAAGATGTAAATGCCAAACAATTTTGTAAAAGCTAATGTAGCAGTAAACCAGTCTCCCACTGACTTAGTAGCAGAACTGGTATTTTAAAACTTTACTGTTTAGTGTATGTTTTATACAAACATGTATTTGAAATTTCATTTTTTCCTAAGTGTAACCCAACACTATGGAATCACATACATCTCAGAAATTACTCCTATCCACTTTTAGTTCAAACAGTAACAGAGGCTTGCTGGCAGATAAGGTTAACATTGTGTAAGGTATTTGAACTAGCAGAGCAGTTCAGATACGTAACACAGTGCATCACAAAGGCAAGTCATGGCCTTTGGCACCCCTGCTCATACTATTATTAATTATGCATTTCCTCATCTTATTAGTGTTTGAATGGGTGTGAAAAACAAACAATGCTGCCCTAAAGGATATTACAGCCATACTACAGCCTGACATCTTTCTGGGATTAATAACAGAGAAACCAGCCCTACAAGTGACCTTTGGCTTGTATGTCCTAGAGACAATTTTGGTTTTGGATAGATTACATAGACAACTGTTATCTGGCTTGGGAAGGATCATTTCTTCAGAGATATTGAGGACCCTGTTGAGCTACATGGCAGCAGTCATAACCTCCCTTGCTCTTACAAACAAAAAAACCCAAATCTGTTGAGACTCATATCAGCAAACCATTAAATTACTGAATAATCTCAGATTACCTGCATACTCAGGAATATCTCTTTGCATGCATAATTTGCTTCTAAATCATAAAGACCTAAACCCCCTTTACTTACAATAGCTGACTTACTATCATGTTAGATAAGTTAGGAGTTGAAGTTCATCTGATGGTATCTAAATTTGTCTGTAAAGTTATAGATTTGTAAAATTACCTGAATTAGTACAAAAGTCTCAGCTCCTTATTTTAGATACTTTCATAAGTGATGCATCTGTATGCAATTCTTTATTAGCATTATTATAGGATGAACTAAACTTCCATTGTCCATGCTGTACCAGTTTACAGCAACATCTGCTGGATAACCTAGAGCTGTAACAACAGAGACCTTGACATACTGAAGTGACAGAACAATATGAGACATGGCTATCGGAAAGCAAGGGTTAGATAAGAGGATAAGGAAAGGCTTTCACATCAGACTTTTCTTTGCAATGACACCTTCCCTTTGCTACTGCCTGTGCCACTGATTTCATGACTTGTCCAGGTTGCCAGTTCATCTAGAAGGCTCCCCAGCTTATGAGAGGTTGTATCAGAAACAATAAAGTCAGATGGCAGTTTTGTATACCTTGGGGGAGAAAGTAGATTCAAACGCTAGAGAAAATGATACGAAAATTGAATGATTTTACTCTATTCCACAGACATTTAATGTTTTAGCTTAAATTTAATGTCATTAAATTTAAGTGTACCTTATAGTGTTAGTAGCTCAATTTTGATGGCCAAAAGTTCCCCTTTTTTTAAGAGAAAAAACATTTTAAACCCCCACATTCACATTAGTAAGTCAATAACAAGAATACTTGCTTTGATTGTCTTGTTGACACAGAGTAGTTGAGCCTGTTTTATATATTATTTTTTGTATTATAGCAGGAGTATCTTTAGGGCAAAGTCTCTGGGAGAAACACTGTTAAATGCTTACCATGGACAAAACCTTCTTGCAGAGGATTTTTTAATTCTTTTTCAGGTGTACCCTGGTTTGTTTACTTTAAAACAGATGCTAAGCTACATACAATGACGTCTGTTAAAAAAATCATTATGGTGCAATTGAAAACAATGTTAAAGGTGGAATTTCCCTCCTCTCTCTCTCCTCCACACCCACCCCCCCACCCCCCCATAAGTGTTGTACACTTCCTCTGTGCCTTTCATGATTATCTGCACCAGCTCTGGTCAGGAGATACAGCTGTCATGAAACACTCAACAGATGGCAGTGGCTGGGTGATGCTTCATCCATTTTTGGATGCTCTACTGACATTTGAGCTCATGCCTTCTATAAATGCTGTCATGCCCCCAACTTCTTTTAGCCAACACAAGCCTACAACGTGCAATGACAATATTCATCTTTCCAAAGGAATAGAGATAAATTGAACTGCCCTTATGAAAAGCAATATAAAATACTTAAATTTAGTGTCCTTTAAAACTTTTAACCATTACAGATAGATATGGCTAGAAAATAGATAGACTGATAAATTGGTAGATGGATCTCCTTTCTTACTGCTGTTTCATCCTTAAGCTATTTTATTCTTATAAGGCTCTTCAGAGATTGATTTAGCTTACAAAGAACAGCAATTTCGCTCCAGATTTAGGAAACTGCTAGGAACTAGAGTGCTTTGAAAAGAAATTGATTAGCCCAACTTCTTTAAAAAGAAAGGAAAACAGCTAAAAGATACACAGTATCTTTGAGCTTTTCAGGTAGTAAAGGCTGCTTAGTGTTTTATCTTAAGTTTTTAAAGCTTACTCTTATTGCATTTTTGATAGACTCAAATTGGAGGAAGCATCAGCTTGTGGAATAGAAGACACAAGACCGCCTTTGTGTTTGGATTTTTGTTTGTTTAAAAGCAACTTTGTAATAGTACCATCTAATATAATTGTTTCACATGGAGAGATGATCCCTGTGTGTGTCCTACATAGGGGACTATTTTTTGTGCTTCCCAAGGTTCATACCCAGTCACTACAGTTCCTGATAGAAACACAAACAGAGATAAGAAATGGAGAGAGAAGAGGAGGATAAATTCACGCACTTAATCATAGGGATTAAGAAAGGCTTCTTGGGAATGCCGGGTACTGGTATTTTGTCCTGACCTAGGAGTGGTGGCTACATTTTTCTCATACTGTTTCCAGCACAACTCATTCTAAATACAGGATGTTCAGAGACTACCACTGCAAACAGAGCTGATGTGTTTAATTGCCAAACACTTGATGATGCCCTTCACTATGAGGCCTGGTTTTTAAATGCTGTTGAGAATGTTATGATTTACAAGTTAATTTATACCCTAATAGTGTTGAAAGAAAACCTAAGGGCTACATCATTTTGTCAACAGTCCTTGCTGAACAGCCAGGAGATACTTAGCCAAGTACTTAGGTAAGCAAGACACACCTTCATGTGTGATGAAAGGGAAACCAAAGTTAGGAAGTATGATCTAATTCTTGAAGCCTAAACTTAGATTTAGCACTAGAAGTAATCACAGAATGATGCCATCACATTGTGAGGGTACAGTCAGAAGTCAGACTTGCTTTTTTACAGCTCAGCCATAGATTATGTCCAGCATGAAGTTGTGCAAGTTAAGACCTCTTAAATAATCTTAACAGAAATAACTTCCACAAACATAATTTATTATTTACTGTCACTAGCCATGTTTGGCTACTGAATACAGTTGACTGATACAACTTCCTACAGTTTTTTTAATTAGCTGAAGGGCCTCCAGATTGCTGTCTTTTCACTATGTTAGGTTTAAGGGCAGTGACTGGAGATAGGCCAATCTCAATCACTTTTCATACTATATTCCTTCCTGTTTCCCTTCAATTGTTAAGACAGTAAGGGCACCCAGTCTACCCTGAGTCTGTAATTAATCAGTAGGATCAAAACCAACTATTTTCAGCATAAAACACTTACATGATTTGCCTGTAAAAATTCTTCATGTACTGAACATTTAATTCCTAAACTACACCTCTAGAGACAAAAAACTACCAAGAGAGTCCAATGTTGACATCTTCAGTTAGCAGTGTCTATTGTTTCATCTATTCTTGGGCTTCACAGTCAAGACATCCTAGCTAGATGAGGACAGTTAGATGTGGCTAACTAATCTGTGCTTATCAGTTAATAAGCCTTTGGACCTTAGAGAGCAAGAGAAACATACATGGTTCAGGCTGGGCACAATCACATATACAGCCATATATCCGAGCATTAGAAATGAAGGAGATACTAGTACTGTATACCAAAGGGTTAACCTTCTTTCTCACTGCCTAGAAGACCTCCAGATCCTATTTTTACTATACACCCACACAGAGAACAAACAGCAATTCTCATTAATTTCTGCCTTTAAGACAGCATTCTGATGCCTCAGCAAGCATCAAAGAATATGTATTATGTGTGTTTATCACAGGTTCACATCCCCTTAAATATTCTCACCTATTTAAATAGTATTTACCTCATGTTCCAGAAAAGTTTGTTCTCTAGCTGCAGCCGTATAATTTATTTTTGCTGTTTTGTGCTATTGTATTCATTATCTAATGTAAGAAGAGAGTAAAATACAAAAGTATATAGTTCTTTGTAACACTAGATTTCGCATTTAGAGGCGTTTTTGCAGCAGCTTCAGAACCCTCTATCTTACATCAAGAAAGAAGAGAAGGATACAGAAGAAACTATAGAAGGAATTTGAACTCCTCTTCTGTAACTTGTAAACTTATGCTGCAGAGTAGTCTGTAGTGCACCTGTGTATCTGTAACTCTGGATAGCATTACTGTTTCTTGCAGCATTTCCCATCCCGTGTGTTTATCCCACACAGTTCCATGGAGCTATATTAATAAGTGGAACATTACTAGTTATAGTTGCATTCCGAATTAAAAACCCAAGAACCACCTGTTATGCACTTCATACAAATAACAGCACAGCACTGAAATTTTTCATACAAATGTTAGCTGTAAGTTGCCTCAGAAGACAACAATTTTCCTTGTAAACATGCGTAATAATAATTTTTTTTTCTTCATACATTCATGACTTCCCTTATTTCAGCATCATTAAATAAGGGAGTGGGCATTTCATGTTTTATTGACTTTTTGTATAGATGAGGTTAGAGAATTTTGAAGTAAGACCTGTATGGTAATGGTTACTTCTTTTATTATATAATTCCTGAACATATGACTTTGCAAAATGATAAAGGACTGACAGCATAAGCACTGGGAAAAGCAGTGACAAACAACCTGCAAACACACAAAACAGCAAAGCTGAGCAAAAATCTCATGCTGCAAAGATTCACAAGCCACAGCTGATCTGTTTGAGCACTGTGAGACTATACACAATAGGGAGCTTTCCAGTACTAATCTGTTCTGACATTTTATAGAAACTAATTCTTGCAGACAAATAAAGGTCTAGCTTGGAACAATTTTATTGAGGCCATCAGCACCCTTCATGATTTTATCTGATTTTCAAATAGCATATGTTTTTCTGTTTGTGGACTTCATATCCTGCATAAAAGCAAGACAAAACTAGCAAACACAGCATTCAGAAGAAAGCTAAGATATCAGGCATGTATAATCTGAACAGATTTTAAGGCACAAGAAGGAAGAAAGTTGAACAAGAACAGAATTACCAATTCTACACATTTGATATATATGCATGTCTATTTACACGTATTCACACACATTGGGAATTAGAACAAAACACTCTTTTATCAGCTGGGTATATGTTGATCATCAGCCACTGGCTGAGACCCTAAAGAAAAATCTATTTGAGCTTTTTGTGTGTGTGCGTGTGTGGCTTGAGTACTGGTCCTTCTGTCAGTGTTTCACTGCATTATCGTAAAGAGCAACTCTTTGCATGTGAAGAGACAGATGCTGGCGATTTAGGCAGGCCAACACACCACAGTACTTTTACTCAGCTGATATTTAATGATTTACCATTTAATGCAGTTCATCTTTCATAACCCTGGGTTCAAACAGAAGCAGCTGCTATTAGGGATGCAACAGTATTGAACTTCTAACCAAAGGCATAGGAGAGCTTCTTTTATAGCTCTAGCTATTGGACCCATCTGGCTCTTCACTTAAGTACTGCAAATGAAGGAGAGAAACACTTTGCTTCCCATCAGTGAGGTCCTGAACAGAATGCATAATTATTCAGAATAAAGGCTTTCCAGTCAAAACTAGCTGCATTAACAACACTTTCCCAAACTTCATGTGGATGAAAACAATTTAATCCATCTTATTATCTAAAGAACACTCTGATGAAGTCAGAAGCATATAAAATGAGGAATCATACTTGAAATAATTTTTAATACCAACATCCCCAAGTCTGATTGTAAGGAAATTGGGTCAGTATTTTTTAACCATTTTCCTCTGGAAATTAAAAATTCAGTTTTTATTTACCTCCATTTTGAAGCAAGAAGGGAGAAAGAGGAAAGAGATAGCTTATAGGATATTAGAACACAGCAGAAGCTGATGTATGGTTCCTTTCTAATAGAAGAGCATCACTGAGGCAGGAGGCTTGCTGTCCCCCAATACCCCTGCTCCAAGTCCTTGAACTAAAGAACTGTTCCCCTTCTCCAATAACATAAATGAAATGAAAGCTTTTAGAAGTGCTTTCAATCACTTTAAAGGAGAAAACCTGCATGTGCTAGAAATGTTATCAAACTAATGTTTAAAAAAACACATTTTAATTTTATTTTTTTTTTTTTAGTAAGATTCTTTCCTAAAGCAATAATCTGTTTTCATTTTTGTTCTTGTGGAGATCTGATAGAAATCAGATTATGGTAGAACTACATTTACTCCCAATTCCTACCAACATCTGTAAATTAGGATTTGCAAGAAAAGAAGTAGATTATGGACTTTCATTACAATTACAGGGCTACAGAACAACAACTGTTGCCTAGTTATGATTATAGCTAATCCTTTCATTGCTCATAATGAACCAAATATATCTTAACTGTAAATGTAGGTGTCTTTTGTTATCAGTGGCTTTTAAAGCAGAGGTATCCAAACACAGTGCAATTTATGTCATAACTTATATGCAACTTCTTTTTTTTGGTTTCTCTCACATCTGAAAATATGAACTCACTGTAATTGTTAGAGGATTCGGTCTCAATACAGACTATACTTTTGGTGATGCTATTTTTACCATTGAAAGCTCTTCAGCACGTATGACAATGAGTATTGCTAGAATTTATGTCTAAGTGCTAAAAGTCAGCTCTGAATGGGTTCTCCATTGCTTGTTCTGCCCAATATTGTTATTGTTCTAGCACAGTGAAGTGGAGCCAATTCATCTCCCTTTTCGACTATTTTCCAGTTTTCAGTTTTTCCTTTTTCTCCTGAGAATACTAAACTTAAATTGCAGTATTTGATTCAAAGATATAAAAATTTGTAAGAGACTTGGAAAGAGTTTGGTTAAATCTGAAGTTTATGCTGAATTAGTGGAATATCTTTTTACAAGAAAATCTCGACAAACACTGTTTTTCTTCCAAGTGTTGATTTCCTTTAAAAGCTAAACAGGATAACCACATACAACTTCTTGCCAAGCTTTATCAAGGAATCCAGAATCAGGTTATGTTAAACTAGGTCACTTTCCCTGTATTTTGTAAGCCTCTCACTGTCAGGTTTTTTCTTTAAATTTCATCCTTCAAAAACAAATACAAAAGAATAACTTGGGGCCAGAAGTTTATGTTATGTTTGCAGGAATCCCCGGGATTCTTGGCTGATTGTTTTCTTTCAAAGAGATAATACATAATAAATATTCCACTTCACGCCACTTAGGAAGTGGCATTGAGCAGGAAAAGTCTAGAAACTGGGTTTATAAAGAGATAGCATCCTGTATCCTCCCTGTTTTTTTCCAATGGTAGCTTCCAAAACTCAGTACTCTAATTAAGAAGACACATTTTTGAATGCTTTTCTGGTGTGAATAGCAGCTTTAACTGGATAGTTGTGGTGCAAGAGGCACTTCTACTTGCCAGGGTTTGTAAACAAAGACTGCAGAAGTAAGCATACCTTCTTCCTGCTGTTTCTTGGCATTTTAAGGATATTACACAGCCAAATCTTCCGAGAAAGATGGGCTAAAGAACAGTTTAAGCTTTGTTTTAGTTATCCTTGTCCAAAACTTCAGCACCTGCTCAGGTGATACCTAGCTCTTGGAGCACCTCAAGTCTGGAGAAAGTTGCAGGTTAGACAGCAGAATTCCACAGATTCTAGAAGGTACTGTTTTGTTGTTTGCTTGCTTTTCCTTTCACAGGGCTGCCAGTGCTGAAAATCCACACAGGGAGTTAGGATCTTTCACATTTCTAGTCAAGGTGATCCATGAAGTTCCTTCCAATGGAACAGAAGCATGCTCTTACCCTACGTATTTCTAAATTTTCACTATGGAGGACCCCAAGTTCTGAATCCTGAAATCCTTCTGATTCAACAAAATATCTTCTCAGTATTCATCCAACACTTCTGTCCAGGGTTCTGTAAACTGGCTGCTTTGGTGGCTGCTTAGCTTACAGTAATTTTGGCATCTTCTAAGTTTTGTTAGCCAAGATTAAGTATATTTTAGTCATATTTTTAAAGGATTTTCAAACTAGATACTTCCCAACTTCATAGCTAGACAGGCCTAGTAGATTTATCTGTAAAGAGGTAGTTGAAAGCGGAATGAATAACAACACTTTCCTCCATTACAGCAGTCACCAAAACCATGTCAGGGCTGAGGACTAGTTATGACCTCAGCAGAAAGATATGTTTGTACCTCTGACAGCAGCTCGGAGAAGAGAACTTAATATCTCATATACAGGGAGTGAAAAAGCTAAAACTACTGGATAAGAGTAGGGAAATAAAAGCTACAGGGATAGAAACAGTTTTGCTTTTAAGGGCCTAACCATTTAATTCCAGAAGATGAATCAAGATTGCTAATCCTATCTGGAAAATATTACTTTTGACCCAGGTTACCTATGGTAAACTAAGACATAAGTACGCTTCTGTCATATGATGTGTTTGTATCAGCAGTGAGAGCATCTAAGCACTAAGTCACCTGATTTAACACACATACCAACTGCTATCCTGTAAGGGTACATTTATTACTGAGATAGCGTAAGATCCTGCAGAAGGTGGGGGAGAGAGAGAGGACATGCCACAGGCACAAAGGCTATCAGCCTGACAGAATAACTAATCCAGCCCACAATTTTTCCCCTTTCTTTCCTGCGAACCTTCAAACAAGAAGCAGGCTAGAATGATCTGACAGACAAGGCAGTCTATAGTGTATAGGCCTGACCTGTCTGTGACAGAGCAACTTATCTCTTAGCATGCTTAAATTCTTCTTCAGACGCCTTCTCATTTGCTAATGCATTTGCTATGTTGATTAAATAGTTTAGGAGCTGTGACAGAGACACTGTCACACTCCACAACCCTGCTACACAGACACCCGTGTGTGGGCAGGCAAAAATGAGTCATTCCTTGTTGTGTACTCAAGTCTAGTTCACTTTTCACTAATATCAGAGCATTTCTTGAACCCTTCAATACTCTCGCACTACACTGCATTTTTGCCAGATGTATCAGCTTTAACATTGTCCAAGTCTAGTTTTTCTGCTTCTGCTAGTTCTTAGTCCTGTTCCTAAGAACTATTCCTCTGTCCTGAGCAGCATTCACAACATATCCCTGCCAAATATATATTAATAAATTCACAGACTACACTATTATTCTTCCTCAAGAAAGCAAAAAACAAATAAATTAGTAGCCCACCATACATCCTTGTAAAGCTTTTCTAGAGAGTGAGAATCATAGAATACCAGATTGGAAGGGACCTCACTGATCTCCTGGTCCAACCTTCCTTTGCAAAAAACATAGTCTAGACAAGATGGCCCAGCACTACGTTCAGCTGAATCTTGAAAGTGTCCATCACTGGGACTTCACCAAGCCAAATCTTTCACCCAGATTTCAAAAAACGTCAGTTTTCATTAATGTACATGTGATTTAGTAATACTATTAAGTGATACAGGTTTTATTTTTGTAAAACATTTAGCCTCAGAAAATCCTCCAACAGATTGCAAGCACATTAGTACATACATATACCATGCTTTTATAAAGAATTATGTTTTATTAGGGTTTTTTCCTTGAGCTTCTATTCACATTACAATCGTGATCTTGTCCACTGCTTCACTACTTGTTCCCTCATTTTTTCTACAATTACATATTAAATGCAACTTTTTGTAAGTTGTCAGAATTAGAATTACTTACAAGTAACATACTTTTCCATTTTCTAGGAGAAAAAATAAGTCCTAAAGTCAGCTTGAAGTCTTCATACAATCACTGTCCTGAGAGTATATTTTCTTAAAATTTATGTGTGCTAAGGTTTCTTCCAAACTAAATTATCCTATGTGCCAAGTTTCTGCAAAGCTTTTAATAAAAAGAGATTTTTTTTTGATATTATGGCTTTACTCAAGAAAAGTAAAGACAGATAAAATGGTGCTTAACATCTTAACATTCGGATTTACCTTCCTTCCTCCCAGTAAATTTACTTTCCCATGTATTAACTACTGTAAGTTTCTGATACCTTCAAATAAGAAATTCCTTTACAGCAAGATTTCTTGGAAGTAAAAGGGGAAGTAGTGGTATTAGTTTTTTTTGGCAATGCCATCTCTTAAGATTGACTGTTTGGATCTTCATTGTAAAATCAAATGTGGCCTATGATAAAAATAATCTAACATCTCAGCTTCAAAAGAGGATCTCAGTTCTGTTGTTATCCCCTCCCCCCCAGTATTATAATCAACCCATGAACTCAGTAAGAAATCTATGGACATTGGAAGAGAAGGCTATCATAATTACAATTGAATATAGGAAAACAAAAATGTCCTCAATTACACTTATGCAAAGTGTTTACAGGCTGAACAGAAGTCATACTTGTCTGTTTCTTATCAGATTGTTTCTAAGGAAGAAGCTAGAAATATTTGTTTGGCAACCACTTATTTTGTAATGAGGTCAGCATGTGCATTTCATTTGTTTTTCTTGCTGTAATACTTAGTCCCACACCTTCAACTAGAGGACAAAGACTATTATTGCACAGTGTTAGCAAGAAGCTTATGAAAATGCAGAACAGAGGTTGCTTAACAACATAATGCAATGGACAAAGGCAGCTGACAACACTGAAAGCTGAAAGATTTTTAGATAACATTAAGTATTTGATTACACAAAAGAAATATTCTACAAATAGATGTAAATTACTTGGCACAGCTGGATTTGGAATCATTTCTATTTAATCTACCATTTCTTACATCCTATCTACTGTAGACAATAACTAGAATTGTTTCACTGCACTTAAGACCATAGTACTTTGGGAAAACTTTGGTTTGTCAGTCTGCCTTAGTTTCATATATACAAATTCCTGTTACTAAGAACTCAGGGTGGTGTCCTTCCTCAGTGCTGGTTGGACAATAACTTGCTTACCATGTGTATTCTGACTGAGGAATGTCATTTGTGCAGAGGAAATTGAATCCAACAATTTTCATCTCTAGCTGCCAAAGTGTTACCTTGGAGATACTGCAATGTGATAAATGCATTATTGGTCAGTAGTGACTGGATGAAAGCAATATTGTCAGGCGGGCTTTCAGATGTAATATGAATGGGAGAATGGAGGAAACCAAAACCGGCTCAAAAGACTTTCCTTTCCCTGAACATCAGGTGTCAACCTCAATATGATGATAATAGGAACTCCTTTCTATTTGTGATCGGATAGCAGTGATAGCTCTTCCTTTATTTAGGGTCCTTTCATCTTTTTAGATCAAGTGCTTTATAGGCTTTAGATGAAGATTACTCCCTCACATCCACCTACCACTGACATGCAGTCAGCCTCTGGGATGCCAGTGAAGAGTGCCAGAAGCACCACATAGCAGGTTCCAGAAGGGGAAGTAAAAAAGAATTAATCCAGCTGAAACTACAGGGGAACAGCAGAAAGGACAACATAATGACCCAAAATGGAACTTGGCCAAGATACCAGGCTTAACAATCATGCAAGGGGCTGAGCAACTGTTACAGTTTAGTTTCGTGTCTCATCAGCCACAGTAAACCCAGCCAAGCACCACTGCTGAGCCCTGTGCTGATGAACTGATTTAGTACTCCTCTTGCTTCTCTAAGTGGCAAAAGGCGTCATCTATTAATTTGCCAACAGATCCGACTGTAACACCCAAGTCTCTATTGTTCTCCCTTCCAAGCCACTCACAATCCAGTTACTTAATAGAGTATGACAAAGTCGCAAGGCAGTATGGCTAAAGAGACAGGCATTTGAGAGGATAATGATCTGTCAGCAGGGCTGTGGCAAAAGGAATTTACATGAAGATTAATCAATGTTTACAGCTCTTCTCATTTGTGAGAACAAAGCACTGTTCCTACCTGCCATCAATTCTATGGTTTTCAAGAAAGAAAAAGAAAAATAAAGAAAACGAACATCACTTTTTAGCTGAGGGATGGAAATACTGTTCTGTATACTCTGCAAGCCCCAGTTTTAGTAGGTATAAAGCCATAATTATTCTTTAGTGGAGGACCAAAGTGTAGTAGATGCATGATCATGTATACGTTGCTTAAAAGTACTTGCATATTATGGTAAAGTTACCTGAGTAAAATAATACAAAACCCCAGAAAAACACCATCAAGCTGCCTCCCTGAGCTACCACAGCTGTCATGATTCATGGTGATTTGAGAATTAAATAATTTTTCTTTCAGAGTTTCTGTAATTGAAAAAAGGAAGCAAGTATCTTCTTAAGATTCAGCACACAATTAGAGGTGAAAATGACAGAACACACAGTAAGATCTGTGCAAAGCAGGATTTGAGGAATTTCCTAATAACCTGAAAACTGGAACATGAGTTAAAAAAGATCATCTTATTGATTTCTACATCATATTTACAAGAGCTAGTGTTGTGAAATATGAATTATAGCTTCCTATGCCAGTATAAGCCCTGAGCCCCAATGGGATCCATCTTAATGAGAACAAGTGGGTCAACACTGCTGGCTTCATTTAGTCATTCCCAATAAGGATGATAGGTTTATACTCTGTTTGCCTAATGGGAATAGCTCTCACGTATACCTGTCTCAGTCTTTCCTGGACACAGCACCCCATGTAGGTGGCAGTTAAAGCTCTTTTCTTGCTGCTGTCATCCTTCCCTCCTCCTACCACGAGGGAGGTTCTGCCTCAGGGGCCCTGCACCACATACCAACCTTAGGGTGGAGCAAATTCAGAATAACTCAATTACAGATGATAAAGTTACTCTAGATATGCCCAACTTTCATTAAGGGAGGAATCTCTCTTAGGACAAGCCAGCATGAAATGGGACTGATTTGGCATGGGCTTAATAGGCAGATTTACAAGTTGGCAATTTCTGTTTTCTTCTCTGCCTCGTGGGGTTTGCAGTGCCTGATTAGGAAGGTGGTTTCCCTGCGCCTCTGGGGAATGCCTGCAAGCCTCACCCGGCTGCTTCTCAAAGGAGCAGCCCCTTTACCCGCCCTTCCCTTGTGATAAACTCCTCCGAACATGAAGTCAGGGCAAAACAATGGCAAGTGACAGTGACTGAACTGTATAAACATGTTGACAACTGATTAAGCAAAAATAAAACAAGACTCAAATAGCTCTTCTGCATAATTCCCTATTTGCATAACCAAAAGGGTGGCAAGGCTCCAGCCACTGTTCATTTCCTGCAGCAGCCAGAATAATTCAGTTTGGAGTGCTCCTTTGCCAATGGGAATTTCAAAACTCTGGGGCACAAGGCAGCCTCGGCAGCCGCTCAGGCTTGCAGACGACCGCAGAGGCAGCAAAGCCTCCCATCACGGTCACGGAGGGGCAGCGAAGTTTTGTCGAAGCTGCTCCTCCGCAGACTCACAGGAGCATAAGCAGGCTAAAGGCCACAACAACAGGCAGCAGCGACACCACATTTTACAGATCCGACCAGGAGACAAACGGCAGTGCACAATCCGCGGTCGGCACTTCATCTATGAAATTACCTCAGCTAAAGGAAGAAGGCATCTCAAGGTGTAATAAAGCAAAACCGGATGTCTCTTCCTAGACAGAACTCAGTGAACCACTAACCTTGAGCAGAAAGGTTATTGAGATTATCTAATACTATGCTAAAGCAGCTCTAAATTTTGGGCAATAATTGCCAGCTCTGAGAAAGAACAAACAAAAATGGAGAGTATTTAATCATTTTGCCTCCACCACATACTGGTCTGTGGTTCTCTGAAATCTTTAGTATGTTCCATACTCTTTAGTGGATTCTTACATGTAAGTGCATAGGGACTTTTACATTAGTAAGAGCTTGGATTTCGTGGGGTTTGTTTGTTTGATGTGATGGGTTTTAGCTTGTTTTTTTTTTTTTTTGCTTTTTTTGTTTGTTTTTAATATCACAATTTCTAATATAGAAATTAGTGCTCCTTTAATGATAAACCAATGCCAGCAAGGCAAATACTGCAGATTTACTACAGCTGGAAGAAACTCTCCTGACTCTCCTATGAAGCCAGGAGTGTCACAGGCTGCTTACAAAACCATAAGGTTGTATTTATAGAGAGGCTAGTCTCATGCTTACTTGAAAGCAGACTCTTAATTCTACAAATAGGTCCAAATAAGGTTACACGAAATATGACCAATTTTCAAGGGGTGCAAATGCATACACTGTTTGGCCAAGCCTTCTTTAGAGCTTCTTGAAACTGTTCAGGAAACTCAGTATAATAAAAAATTATTAAATAAAATTATTAAAATTAAAATAAAATTATTAGATTTGTGATCCCATTTCCTATAAGGCAGTCTTTCTCTCCCATGCTAATATAATACAACACTTCAGCTCCACAAAATATGTGTAAAATATTTTGGCCAGTTCCTCCTGTTTATACCATAGCCACTACAGTAGAAGAGTTCTGCAGGTACAATATAAGTACCTTGAGTGTATCCTGTTTTCATTAATCCAGCTTTTCTGGATAATAAAGGATTTTTAAATATTATTTTGTGTTCAGAGAGGACCTCACTTTTGTGCAGACTTTCAAAACCTCTTACATGCAATAAAAAGGGGAGCTAAGTTGAGTTTTCTTCTTCAGCCAGAGGCAGTCTGTAGTAGTATTCTTCTCCTTTTAGCTGTCTGAGACCAGAGATGACATAAGCCTTGAAAAGAGATTTCCCCCTCCCCATGCCTATTTCACTAACGCTGGAGACTGCAACAAAGTTATACAGCATTGAACTATTCTACTCTGAATTTTCACAGACTGCTTTGCTTTCAGGTTTCTGCTTTTTTAGGATTTCTACTAAAATTTAGGATCAGGTCAGTTGCATTCAAATTTTTCAGGTTTGTTGACCTTCTTTTCTGTAGTGGCTTATGTTTTCCTTTCCCTCTGTACACCCTCTTCTAACTCTTGCACCCCAGCCTTCAGTGCTTCACTATTGTCACAAAGGGCTGTCTATCCCCACTCTCCATGCAATGATCTCCACTAAACCAACCCTAGATTTGTATTACTGAACATTTTCCCCTCCTCTTTTCCCCCTGAATTCTTAGCACAGTTTACACTGCATCATCCTTGACTAGCTGGCTACTTATACATTATCCACTTAAAGCACCCATACCCTATTTTTCCTGGCTACTAATTTCTGAGGAAGGAACCCCTGGTGGCCTATCTCATCTTTTGTTTGTTATGCCACCTCAGCTATCCTATGTGGAGAGCTTGGTCTTCCTTGGAAACAGGAAACACAGGCATGCATACGCTTACTGTACATCTGCACAGACACCATTCCTTCATCAAGGTTAGCATGGGTCCCATCACATGCAAGAAGTGGTATTAACAGCATATGGATACAGCATTTGGCTTGCCTGTTGTGGGCCCATTGTGTGTCTCCCCCTAATATACCCTATTCATTGGCTTGGTCTCCTATTCCTTGCTGCTGCTACAATTTGTCAAAATAATGTCCTCTGGGATTGCAAATTCCACTGTGCCACCCATGTCTGTCCTTGTGTGTCCCTGTCGACCACCAAGTCCAATCCAACAACTCTCAAAAGGAAAGGGAGTGGGAAGAAGAGATGGAGAGACAACAGCTGATGCAGTTCCTTAGGACTTCCTGTGCACTCATTGAAAGCTTCCAGGTCCCCAGAGGATGCCTTTGCCCTATTTCTATGGTTTGGCGTAAATTCTTAATCCATCTGAGAAAAAGAAAGAGCCTTTGAAATAATTCAAACAAACATATGAGACAATGACAATGGTGGCTTATGAAGGGGTAATGAAGATGTCTCCATGAGAGCCATGAAATATACCCAAGATTTCCTGTAAAATCAGCACAGATGACCAGTATTTCTGATGGGAGAGAAAGACAAGATAATGATATAAAGGAACTGAGGAAAATAATTTAAATTCAAGTATCAAGATCGAACTTCAAGTGCTTTTATCAGTGAGTGGTCTGTCAGTTTTTGAAGGACAGCCACCAACAATGATAGGAGAGCCTGTGATGAGATGAGGAAAAACTCACTTGCCTTATATTAGAATTGGTTGTATATGTGTGTATTTGCACATCAATGTTAGTACCTGCATGTGCATTCCAATACAAAACCCAATGCAATATAGTCCTGCATTTAATACACCTATCTAATGACAACTTTTTTTTCCAGATTTCTCAAGTAAAGGCATGTTGTCAGTGTGTATGCTGACACTTTGGTTTTTTTTTACATTTAATTAGCATAAAGTCTTTGGACTCCTGCTTTCTTATCTCTATTATCCAAACGCATGAAAGAAGCTGACAGCAGATCTCTAACAGCCAAATAAGTATGACCAATACAAATGATTAGAAGATTTCCATGTTCTTTAAAAAGAAAAATTATTAGAGGAAGATTATTTAAATTTCTTTAAAGGAAAAAAACTCCCAAGTCATGAAAATGTATATTTATTGTTGAGAAATGTGAATATCTGATTTGCACTGGAAATACCAAATCTACTACTTTTTTATTTCTGAAAAAATTATCAGAGGTGAGAAAGTAAAATAATTGAAAACTCTTGATTTGATAAGAAATACTCCTTCTATTATATAGACACCAATGTGTCTTTTTATCCATCCACAAACACTTATTCCATTTTTGGATCTTACTTTGGTTGCAGATATATGATCAATAATATAATTTGTTGTGGCTTGACATATCACATAGATGAATACTTTGATCTGCATTTGCTAACCCTGGAACAAATTATTGGAAGCTACAGCTGACTTTGATATTCTGCCTTTATATCTTCACCAATGCCAGCACTGGCTTGAAGCTATTCATAGGATGCCCTTGGATAATGTGATAGATTGTACATAAATTCAGCCTATAATCATTTTGGAGGCAGTAATGACAAAAGAAGACTGTCTAGATTGTGGACTAGTAATTTTTTATTTTTTTTATTAAAGAAAACTGGTATTCAGTGTTAATTTGGTTGCTGCTAAAATAGCCATGCTAAAAATCACATGAAGCTGAAGTCTGAATGTATCTGTAGCAGTAGGCATTTACTGATTGGAAAGAAAAATCTGAATCCAAATACACTCCAGTCCTACTAGTTAATTTCTCAATAAAGTAGTAAAAGGCAACTACAATTTTGTTGATAACTTAAACAATACAATATCATTATTAATAAAATGACTCAGTACTTAATCTAAATAGAAACTGAAGGTACAGATGACTATTATTCCTTCCATCTGTTAAGACCGGTACAAAAGCTTTGGGCCATCATGAAGGAGATACATCTTTTAGGAGATACAACCCCGTGAGAAAGAAGGGAAGGAGACTTTGACAGACCTGTCTTACAAAAAGTTGTGTATATTTTCTTAATGCAGAGTTAAATTAGCCCACTTAAACTTACAGCAGCTCTTAAGGATCTTAAAAGGAAGCTTCCCACACCTCCGTGGCCAACACATCATTACAAACACCCATAGTATCATTAGTCCCAGACTAAGATAAAGGACAGTATATCATTTGTCCCACTCCAACACTGCTTTACTCTGGGAATACCAGACAGGGTTTTGTCCACAGAAGAACGCTTTCATAAAGACAGGAAGAAATAAAACAGCCAGATCACAAAAGAGGCTACCTCCTTGTAAAGAACGGTCTAACACATAAGCAGTATTTCAATTGTTTGAGTGCAGATATCTAAACATTAATCATATGAAAAATTAAATTTAGCCAAATAACATGACAAAACCCCAAAACTGTGAATCCTTTCATCTGTAGGGCAAACAAGATAAATCCAAAAAATACCATTTGGTAAGACCATACCCTCCTGATCCATTCAGAACAAATACATTCACAGCAAATAGTACAAGGGATAGAAAATACATGGCCTTTTTCTTCCAGATGCTTCAGAGAAGAAAATAGTGAGACACAGGAAGACAGATTTATGTTGTTTCATGAAAACAGTGTTCTCTTTCTGCCTCTCTTAAATTTGCTTTACTTCTAAGAATGAGAAAAAAAGTCACTGAAGAGGTGACAAAAGGCCGCTTACCATATACACAACATTAATCAGTGAACTGGGCATAGGACTGGATTTCAAGGAAACTATTTTTACTCTGGCCATGTGGTAGTTCTTTCACCTCTCCCTGCCTCAGTTTCCTTGACTATAAAGTAGGGTTAAGTCTTCAAAAGCCATTTCATGTCCAGGTAAGTGAAGAAAAGTCAGCACATTTGGACCTTTTGTTAAAAGTCTTTACAGGAAAAAAACCCCAAAAACAAACAAACAACAATTATACATTTACTTGCACCTTTAACTTCCCAATAAAAATAAAGCCTTTTTTGATGCATGTGTGGTAGTACAATCCCTTGTTGCTGTTAGTACTTTTTAATGTTAAGAGCCTGTTGGCTAACTCGGGTTTCCTCTGGGTGTGTTCCCATATTCTTCTCCTCTTTGGGAAGCAGGCTCTTGTTGCTGCTCAGATATGTATCCCACATCTTGTAATCATTAATGTACTCAGGGGAAAAGGAGGGGGCAAGAGGACGTTGTTTCAAAGTATGTTTCTGCCCAATTCATTTTGGCTTAATTTGCAGACTAAAGCAGAGCTCTACTGAAGCACGTCCTTCCTCAGTCATTTATCATGCTCCCCCTTCCCCACTACTGAGCTGAGATACTAAGCAGTAATAATACAGCTTTGGCTAGATTAGTAAGTTGTTTCTTGCTCATTTTGTTTAGATTTGGAAACTTTTTAATTCTTACAAGTGTCAGTGAATTGACAACATGAAGGTAACTGTAGACTTATGAAGTTGTTGCACTGCATGGCAACTAAGCAAACCAAAAGCAAGAGTATGCCGTTATTGTCTCTAAAGAGCAGGCAAGAATCTAACTCAAAGCTTCCCAGTATGGGGGAGGAGTAATAAAAGAAAAACAAAAAAGAAAAACACACAACAAATAGCCATTCCTAGGATGACGGGATAGAATCAGTGCCAGGACAAAGTAGCAGTTTTCCCACCCCCACCCCAGACCACTTTTTCAGTGACAAGTCTGGTTTTCAAAGACTCTGGGACAGACAAAATAGCAGCGAGGCCTTGGCTAATTTTGCTGCCTCTGGCAGTCTTCTGCCCTACCACCTACTTTGACTTCATGGCTCTGGCCCTAGGAATAGCTACACTGGGAAGGGCTAGGAATGTGACTGGTTAAGATTTTCAAGGCTGATGCTCAAATACACGATGGGAAAGCTTCAAAGAAGTGCAGGACTACCAGAACTGGGCAATAAACCAGACAGACCTTTTGGTGTCTCATAGTGCAGAAGTATGACGGCAGCTCCTGTGCCAAATGTATTAACCTGTGCAAATCCCCTCCCCCCTTCACCTCACCCCCTTTCTTTGTTTAGTCTTGGTATCATGTATATCCTTCTAAATAGCTGCACCCATCTCTTTAGGCAAAAAGATTGTTTAGCAATGAGCTTGAAAATATCAAATTATATTGTCAAGACAACTAACTCCCCCCTCCCTCCAAAACCAATGCACTGCAAAAGTCTACTGTAAAAGTTCATGTTGAACTGGGACTCTGTGCTCTTGTTTACCAATAGATAGGCTTGTTTTAATTTCCTTTGTATGATGTGTTTAGCCCAGTAACATGAAATATAATCAATAAATAAACCAGAGGGAAAAATTACAGTCCTTTAAATTAAACCAGAAAGATTTTACTGATTGCTTATACTCTGTGCACTGCATCATAGAAAACAGGCAACTACCTTCAGAACATGACTAGTCTGAATATGTAGTTATTAAAACTGATTTTGTCTGTTCATTTTACTACCTGAGTGAATTTTAAAGTGACTGACAATCAATTGTGAAATCTTACCTCAGCAGGTCTTTAGAAATTGTAAGTGCATGCTTCCCAGAAAAAGTCTTAAATATTTCTACATAAGGAAGACCTAATGTTTCTGATAAAAACCATTGCAATGATAAAGACAACAGGTTTACATTTCTCCAAATATGATCTTGTTTTGAGGAATCTCCTTATATTTGTGTTCACTGCTTGTGCCAGACTCTCACTGTATACAGAAGCTTGCTAGTGTTGGACTGTGCTTATTCTGAGCCCTGAGTGAAACAAAGCAATAGTTTTGTGGAATTGCATTACTACCAATTTTAGCTGCTCCTAATACAAAACGCTAGCTGGCACAGTTTGGTACTACTAACACGGCAGACAGCTGCCCAACCCCCTTTTTCTTCCTGCTGTTAAGCTACACCTATCTGTATATCCTCAAGTCTTTTTGGACTTGTAGTAAGATTTGTGCCAGACTATGTTTCTTGGCTTTAACGGTTAGCTTCCTTTCCAGAATATACATGCTGCTTTACACATACTTTTATTACTGACATCATGAGAATACATCTTTGCTATGTTTAAATCTGGATGTTAACCTGATTTTGCTTCTTCCATATGTGGGTGATGTGAGACTAAGAAAGCAAATTAAGATGCTGTTACCTGCTTGAACCATTTCCCCCTGCCCTTTCACAGGGGAAGTGATAATCATTTGAAACAGCAGGCAACCTCTAGCCAGGACAGTTTTCCAGAAATCTGAGTTTCCATGCATTTGAATCGTATTACTAATGCAGTTCTATAGACTTTGCATTTTATTACATGATTAAAATACTACCAGGCGCAAAAAAAGTGCCCCTTCAACTTTGCTTGAGTCTCAGTTGGACATGTTAAATAAGCAAAATTTTAGAAGTAACCATTAACAGTTGTAGGTTCTTGCTGAGATCTGTCTCATCAGGACTAAATAACAGATATTTCCAAATGTCAAACAAGTAAGACATAGGGTGGTCCCTATTAATCAGAGCACATTTAAAACTATTACTGTTGCTCCCTATGAAGTTCTCTCACTATGAGATATTCTAAAAAATGGTAGGATATAAGCAGTATCTTGTATAAATCCACATTCTACTGAGCGAATCCAGATGAGGACTGAGACATTCAAACATGAGATCCTGGTGTTCTCAATGAGCCATAGTGGAAGGTTTATTTAGTTTATTTCCATTCAACATTCTCTCCACACAGACTATTTTTGAGGATCCCAACACATCTGCTTAGACTAGTATGCTGGAATCAGATTCAGTTCCCAGAATGGGCCTTTTATATATCACATGCTCCAACCAGGAGAGTCAAACTCATGTATTCCCAGACCACACGACTTATGGGATCAAGCCTGGATCAGCCAGTGGAAGACTAAACTCCTACTTTCTTGCAAGGGAAGACTATCATTCCATACAATCAGAATTTATTAATAGGATATATTTTTCCTACTGTCCTTGGAGAGCTACTCTACAACATTAAGGGCATGAGCAACTGGCTGTTTATGTGTAACCAAAGATATTTCTAAGACCATGATTTGACAACATGAAATGCTCAGCAGCAAAAATGTTTTAAATTTATTGTCATCCCTTTATTAACCTTTCCCTTCCTCAACCCTATGTTGTAAAAAAATTCTGTCAAAAAAAATCTACATCAGTTCCCAGGTTCAATTCCCTCATGCTGATAAAGGTACAGCTGAGAGGAAACTGCAAGGGCATAAACAGACAGCAAATGGCTAAAAACTGTTTACACAGGTATTGACACCAAAGATTTCATATTACAGTGCAGCCTAAATTTAACTTCTTATCCTGGTTTTAATCTGAACCAGCCACCCTTCTTGTGTCTGCAAAATTACTCAGGAAATGTCTAAGATTAAATTTACTCCCACATAATTCTCAAACTCCCTAGTTCTCTCTGGGACAGAAGACCCATAAGAGTAGTGCCTTTGACAATGGCTTATGGCTTTACATTCCTTTCTCCAGTAAATTGTGGCAGCGAGTGGTAGCAGGAACATATCTAAACAAGAAAGACTGTTTAAAAGGAAAGCAAATTCTTCCCAGACACCTGAAATTAATAAGTGAGTACTGGGTTGGAATAATTCTGTTTTGCTATGCATTAATACTCGGGGTTTTCCTTTCACATGTACCACCTTGCGTGGTGAATGTCCGACTCCTCAAACTCAGCCAAAAATTTTATTAATCCTTCAAATTATTCCCATGAATTTGTGGGGAAAAAATAATTTCATAGCAAGGAATAACATGAAACATTAATGCCAAATATTAGTATTAAGATGAAAATAATACCATTTCTGTTTGATGTTAAAAGATTGATATTATGTTCCATTATACAGGCTTTTTATGATGGGGTAGCTAAGGACTATAGAGTAATGCAGATGAATAGGTGATTAGGAGCCAGCAGGATCCCAGATACAAAACAGATTATGGTAGGACTGAATATTTGTGGCTCACAGGCTATTTGCTGTAATATAATTCAAGAATAAACTGAATCGGTACCAGCTGTACTACAGCACAGCCTTGCTTACCCAGAAAACACCAGTTGGAACCCAGTTTGTATTTAAACAAATTGAAATTTGAATTTGCATCCATTTGAGAGTTTGTCATAGGGGCAGAAAACGTCAGAGAGAAGCATATAACCCTGGAGGAGTTTCAGTGAGTTAATACTGACCATGAGAGGAGATAGCTCACCATACATTTTAACGGAAAAACATGGGAGTCAGAGTTCAAAGAACCATGTTTGAAAATGTATTATTAGATAATTTTTCCTAGGTATAATAAGTTTACTGAATCTCAGTTAAATCAGCTTCCTCACTAGGTAGGCAACTCTACTCTTCTTGCTGCCCAAACCCCGCTACTGTAAGGGTAAAAAAAAACCAACACCACAGAATTCCTCTATATCTAAATTCCCAAATCCTGCAGCTTTAGAAGACCTTCATCGTTTCATCCTTCTTTATATTACAGACTCAAAGGCAGAACTAATAAAAAGAAATCAAATAAGATGATGCTATCTGTTCCCCACTGGACTTCGAAGTACTTCAACGCAACCACAGACCCACATCACATTACTGGGCAAGGCATTTCAAATAACACGCTCCTTCAGGGAGGACAGAATAAGTCTTCTGTTGCAAATTTACCTCCTGCTTATTTAATGCAGATTGCTAAACCCAAATATGCCACTTTTTGGAATGTGGGATTAGTTCTGAAATGCCACTCTAATATAGATAATTCTTTCTTGCCTCCTTGAGGGTTTTATCTGCCAGGCTAGATGCTTTGTTAGCATTAAGTTGGTCTTCTGGCATTTGTGAGTGAAAGTTAGCAAAAATATATGAGAGCGGGTTGCAGAAGAACCCTAGGGGAGTAAAGTATTATTGGATGGTATGTGAAAACTCAATTAAATTTATGCCCAATCATTTTCAGCATATGAAAAGAAAATCCAGAGCCAAATGTATGTATTCCAGTTCTCTAGAACTAGCAAACTTCTGTCTTAGCCATGCATCCTTTCTGAGTACTAGGAAACCTCAACCCTCCTACCCCCAAGAGAGAAACCAGAGATGGTGGCAAAAATCCAGAGATAATTACTGATGTCAGCACACAAATAATGTGCTGATAAATTGGTTGAGGGCTATTGTCATGGCTTAGATTTTATCACCATATAATAAGCAATTAGGTAGAAGCATATAGATCTAAAATATAATAGCAAATCCTATTGATGCCTGCCAAATAAGGACTGTTTATCCAGATATTGAGAGATATTGCCCTTAGTTGGGTATTGAAGTGTTCATAATGTGTTGGTTTACCTTTGGGTTGACTCTGTGGTAGGACCTGAGATTTCTTCCATGAAAATAAAATAGTTTCTCTGTAATAATTTGACTACATGATACTGTCCTGACACTCAAGTTCCAGCTATTTATAAATGAAACTTATTAAAATATTACACGTATTTTTCCTGTATCCATGCACAGATCCTTAAAGCCAGCAGTTATTTACAAAGGCAAAATAACAGCACTTTAATTAGCTCTGGAAGCTATCCATTTTAATACTAATAACTGTATTGAATACCATATTATGTTGTATTAAGAAATTTGTGATAGAAATTCCCTTTCTGTAGAATTAGGAAGAAGCTATTAAGAGATTTTATTTGTAAAAACCTGGCAGCTAGGAAGAAAGTAAAATACTCTGATACTTGGATGTCGTGAATGACTTTTAAAAAGCCTGGAAAAATAACCCTCAAGTTAAAAAAAATGTTTTTGAAATATACCTTGATTTTCGAATTCAATTCAACTGCGTAAATATTATTTTCCAATAATTACAGGCACTATGGAAATGTATTTCCCAAAGTTGTAGCTGTTTATATTAATAGCACAGATGCAAGTCTCTAAATCACATAATGAATTCAAATCTTGCCTTAACTGCTTTTCTAAAGGAGAAATTACTCTGAATTTGAACTTTAATGCATCTGAACCAACCAAGAGAATACCCACTTGTCATTGTTCATCTATCTGACAAAGCCCACCTAACCATTTCCAAGAGAATACAAAGAGCAACACAAACCCTTGTCTCTCAGCCTCTTTTTAGCCCAGATTTTTTGGCAAGTTGCACACATGGAACTCTAAAGAAGTAAAGCCATGTGCATCTATGGCACCTCTGAAAAATAACAAACCCTTTGAGAAAGCTGACCTTAATCTTTTATGGGCTGTCATTATCAAGTCAGTAAATGGCAAAACTTGCACTTCTACTGAAAGCACTGAAGCACCTATAAATCATGATTAAAAACATCATTTTACTATAATCATAGAACAACTGACAGAAAAGCCTTGTTAATATTTTGATATTGTCATTTCTGATCCTCAGTGAAACAGGCCACAGAGAATTACTGTTCTAAAATAAGCTAAATTCTTCTAAAGCTTAAGCTTATGGATGCATAACTCAACACTCATTACCAACACAGAGCTCTCCCTGCAGGCGATGATTCCTAAGGCTTGCACTCATCCCAGGTTAATGCCACCCCATGAAAAGAGTTGGGTTGTGCCCCCTGTGAGAGCTCCTCCAAGCTGTGCTGAAGTGCAAGGGCAGTGGGACAAGACATGCAGACACATGGAAAGCCTGGAGAGCTGAGAAGTGACACATGGTTTCAGCTACTGGAATGTATGGTTAAAAGGCTATGTATAGTAAAAAAAAAAAAATAAAATCAAACCACTTCACTGAAATCCAGGACTGTTTATCCCTCAAGAACAGTTTTAAGGAAAAATTCTGTTTTAGTTTAATAAAAACTGATTGTAGCAATTGTAGCCATTTAAACTGGACAGCCTTGTAATGCCTTGCTCTCCTCTATAAAAAGACTATATAGACACTGAAAATCCTTTGTATATCATAAGGAGCCATTCTGTTAATGATTAATTCTGTTAATGACATAGTGCCAGATAAATACTTTTCTATAAGCTCTAGAAGATATTTTTATATAATAGTATCTTTAGATGGTGAAGCTATAGGAGTAATTGGATAAGGATAACTTTCAGTTCCAGTCCCTGTTAGCACATCCTTTTCAGCTTTAAGTGTGGATTGTGTTAGGTTCCCCCCTCCCTTCGTTTCTATTGTTTCTCTCCTTACTGCCAGAATTAGTTCTCTAGACTGAATAATAGAACACGGCAATCCTTGATCTACTTTGAAAGGAGAGTGACTTCACTTTTAAAAACATACAAAGAAAACAGAGTTTTAAGATAGAACACAGGGAGCAAAATTGTAGTAGATAGGAACACAATACTATTTTAAGACCTTCAAAGGCTTCTCTAAAATAGCTGGTGTCATTAAAAAAATCTTTTTAAAGACTTTTGTGGCACAACATTGCTGAAGCGATCAATTTTAAACAACTTGTAAACTACAGATCAACTTTCTCTAAGAAAGTGTTCTTTATTTTTTAAAGAAAAAAAATAATCTTATCTAAGCAGACTGGAACAAAGAGGTCACTATTAAAAGTTACAAAACCAGTCAATTTTTGTAGGAAATTTATAACTTCTGTCTACTGTGCAACAACATTTTAATGAACAGATATTATGAAGGTCTGCGTCCCAGATAATATGAACAAAAAGCATTACCCAGAGAAAATTGAGATATTTTTCCTTAAAGATGTTTTTTCAAAAACAGAATGGCAATGGAAAAGCCTGCTCTAATAGCTTGGGCTTTAATAAAACAGCATTTCTCCCTGCCCCATAACATCTTGTAACATGCCAAAGAACAATTCCTATCATAACATTCACAGTCCAAAAAAGAGGGACATCAATTAAAGTCATCCATTCTAGAGATCAGTTAAATAAATGGAAATATTATTTTCTGGTAGATACTGTACAATTGGTGTCTAAACCATTTTGTTTTACCACAGAACAAAGAAAGCTATGCATTTCTTCTCTTGGCAGGTGAAAGTACAGCTAATATTGACAGTAAGTTCTTGGTAACATCTGGGGTGCAGAAGACGTAACCAATGACACTTCCATTTTGAGAACCTATCCAGCATGCCACTAGGTCTTTAGATCTGAAACACCAATATCATAACAGCAAAGGTCATGGTAATAACAGGGATGGGAAAAATTTAAAATACGTAATTCCAGTATGAAGTCCTTGCATGATCATATACACTGCACACAAATTATACACATTTTAATGATGCTTTATTTAATGTATTTTTCTTTCATGCACTTTTTCATGACAGTTCCCTCTTCCTCCAGTCTCTATCCTTTAGTGGAAATAAAAATCACTGTAGTCTGCCTATGCCCTCCTCTTGGAGAAAAACAAACATTCACACATGCACCCCTCCTTCCCTGACCTTCTTTCCCCCTGCTTCATGCCCAAACACAAAAAAACCCAGGCATATGGCTTTTCAGATGAACTGGCACTTTAAAATAAGCTCATCCATGGAGGAAAACTGCTTTCAGGGCTAGAACAATAGTCCCAGTATAGTGATGGATATATTCTGCCAGACAGAAGACACATTTGAATGCTTTGTGGAAAAAAAAAAAAAGTTGAATCCCAAATGGATACAAGATTCGAGTAACAGAACGATTTGCTAGTCTGAAGAACTGCTGCAGTTGACACGGAAGGTGGCACATTTTGCTTTCCCTCCATCTGTGACCTTTATATAAAGGTGTGACATAAGTGCTATAAAAAGATTTAGTTGAATGCATTAATGCTTCCTTTTGAAGTCTGTCATAATCTTTTTATTTACTTTGTAAAATAAAAAAATCAAATGGCAATCAATCTATCAGTAAGCAAATTATGATCTGGAAGTAGATAGTGAAAGAAATACTATTGTTGCTTTCAAACACCTGGCATCTTAACTGAGATGCTTTTGCCTTTTTAGCAAAGAATGAATGCTAGCTGCAAACTTTCAAATAATTTTTACACATTGTGGCTTCTTACATTCCCAGAAGTAGGTAGTGCAATTATTCTTGGTCTCAAAATGCATAGCTATGGAAAAAGCCTAAATTAAATTTACTCTTGGTTTCTCTTTGTGATACTTCTGTATGTACAACATTTATATTTAGAGTGACTCTGTGTTAATCCTCCTGGAAGGAGGGGGGAATGGGTGGGAGAAGGTGTGAGAGGCTCATATGCTAGTTCCTATTGTAGGTGAGAACCAAATCTCTATCACTATAGCCCTCCCTCTGCAGCAGCGTTGACAGTACCAGCTGTTATTCCAATAACTACTGCTGCAATAAAGCCATTTCTTCAAATTAGAGGATGCTTACACTGCAGAATGATCCTTTTCTTTTGTACACTAGCTTCAGGAAAGCTGCACACTAACTACAGATCTGGCCTGGTAATGGCATTGCTGAGTGCTGAAATAACTCCTTCAGAGCTCTAGGTTTACAGTCCACTGTCCAAGACCAGCAGAAAATTACTTGTGCAAAGTAGTATCAAAATATGTTAAAGACTTTTATATTACTAAATACTGGTTTTATTAAGACTTAATTCCTGTTCAAAATAACAGTAAATGACACACACTTATGATAGAATCATATTACAAGTATAATAAAAATTCTTGCACCTTCCCTCCTCAGTCTTCTTGAGGCAGACCACAATACAGAAAATTACAAGCACCTTAAAGAGACAGCACAATTTAACAGAGAATTGTGAATAAGGAAATCTACTCTAGTTGGAGTAGAAAAGTAATTCAAATCCAGCAGGATGCTGCAAAATGTGCATAACTTAAAGTATATGATTTCTACTAATTATAAACGTTGAAATAAACAAGACTTTTGAACATACACAAGTTTAAGTAATTTCAGAGCTTCAGGCTTCACATTTAATGCTTCAAGTACATTCATCTGACTCTTGGATATGCACGGCCCCAAGAGCAGAAGGGAGACTGCTGCACAGCATAGTATTTCTAAGCCTCTCCCCAACACTCACAAATGAGACAATTACTTTGGGCAACCAGAGGTTCCAGCTGCTGGTAAAATAACTCAAAGATAGGTACGTATCTGCATTCTGCAAACTTTAACCTTTTTCTGTTAAAAAACAGCAGTGATACTTGATACATGTTCTATCTCAGGTTTTTTTTCAAGTCCTTCATCTCATCCCAAAATGAAGTATTTTTTATTGGAAGAGACTGTGAAGTTGAGCAGCTGAGTTTCAACACAACGGTGTTGGAGCAAACAACAGCACACACTACTTCTGCTTTTATATGGTTAGAGTACAACCTAACTGCAGTATTTCTGCTAGCTGAGCCAAATCTGGCCCCAGATTTGCCATAGTAATTATCTGCTGCACAGTTACCTTCATGCTTGCAATATATTGTGAATTTCTGGATACTTTTATAAATACACACTAAGTTTTTACAAGATATATTACTGGGCTTAAAGACTGAGTGGCTTTTTATTGACATTTTCATGTTATTTATTCATTTTTCCTTGATGATGCAAAGTATAATTCTATCATTTAGTATTTTATGGATAAAATATGTACTGCATTTTTTTATTTACACAGAACTATTAACCCAATCATATTAGTGGCAGGAAAATCTTCTTGCTAAACACTGGTGAATTTAGCGTTCTTGAAGTCTGACTCATTGCCAAAGAAATGCGTATTTCAAGCTTAAGTGCCAAAAAAGGACAGCTTTGAGGCCAAAGGCTCTTTTATGATAATAATATCCTGACATATCAGCTCAAGCATCACTGAACATTAAACAGAATTTTATGAGTACACATGTAAATATAATGATGCTACAATATCTGAAAAGAAAAATCAAACAAGAATTTAAAAAACAATTTGAAACAATAGCAAAACATACCACCACAGACTTGGAAAGAAAAATGCCACACTTGTTACACTAAACAAGAACAAACACAGCTATACAGAGTAGGACAGATCACAGACACCAGGGATGCGTTTTCCTTTGGTGCAGGGACGTGGAGGGGAAGAAGCTGTCTTTAACCACAGCTCAGTACTGCAACTAGTCATGTTGTTATAATGCTAGTACCAGTGGAGACAAAGCTTTCAAGAGGTAAAGTCATCTACCTCTAATCCCACCAAATATATATTAAAGTAAGCAGCAAATTATGTGATATTTGTACTGAAGAGATAATTACATTAGTATCAAGTGAGATTATGTATGCAATAAGAGGGTAAATTTACTACCACATATTGCACCCAACCAGATATTCTTTGGGGCCTTTAAATGTATGCTCAGCTGGCAGATGTTCAGCTGTGAGAAATCAGAGAGGGTGGCTTGTCCTTCCATTTCGCTCTGAGCTTCACAACTGAGCTTTCACAAGGGGTTTCTATGTTAAAGTCATGTTCTGGCCATGCATCATACATGTGGATAAGCAGTGAGCTGATGATACAGAGACAGTAGAAGAATATTTTATCACCAGTCCTTATACATAAAGTATTACTCACATTTAGGCCCCCATAGCTCACAAACTTCACATCCTCAGAGGAAATAACTACTTTGGCATTGCAGCTGTCAGACTCCCCAGAGAAGGAAGCCAGCATTTTTTCTAGCACTCCCAAGGAAATACAGACTTGAACATCCCTCCTTGAGTCACTCTTGAAGTGTCTGCACATTGTCTTGTAAAACAAAGATCTGCCCTGAATAAAAATACCCTAGAAGTATTGAATATGAGCTAACCTATGTGCTTTATAAATATCAATATACTCAGCCATATAAACTCCCTGAAATTATTTTTACTCATACTGATATCAGCATAAAACAGGTGCTCAGGCAGAATCCAGGTGCACTGTAAACTTTTGGCCAAGTACTATTGCCAGAGTCACATATCATGGCTATGTGTAAGTCAGGAAGAGATTTCAGTGAAGTTCCCCTTCTGGGTCAAAGCAGAAAAAGAACCTGCTGAAAGAGGTTCAAGGGCACTATCAGTCTACCCTAGGCTGTCATCCCATCTTGGCTTATTTCCCTGGGAACAGCACTTGGTGCCTTTTTCTTTTTTTTAGTTTTTTAATATTATGGTTTTAATATCATGGTTCAGACTTGGTTGGCCTCAATTCTTTATATGCCTAGTGTTTGAAATTGTTTGGACGTTCTGAAAGAAATAAGCCTGCCAGCCAGAAATACTAAGCACCCAGACACAGAAGACAAGCGTGCCACATACTGGGCCATAACACATGTCAAAGGCTTGGATTGTCTCTGTGCAGTTTATTTTTCCTTCTTCCTCCAGTGTACAATTCACCCTTTAAACAGGTCCAAGCAGTTAAAAAGAGTTATTGTGGATTATTTGTTCCATCTTTATTCTGTTTCTCCAGAGAAACACAAGCTGCACTCACTCATCTTCAGACAATCTAGGACTACAGGAGAAAGTCAGTCAGGTTGAGGATTTTTTTGTGCCACTAAAGGACTTCATATTGTAGCCTATTTCAACAGCTGGAAATTCTTTGTTTTTCATATTGCTTGCATTCATAGGCAACTTCTCCATGTAAACTTTCTGAATCTGGTGATACACTGCTCTTTTTTCTTTTTCATAGGTTACTAAATGCTAACATTAGTCCACAAAAAAGCTTCAATATTTTCAAAACTTCTCAAAGGAAGCTCAACCATACAAACACTCTGTTAAACAGTTTATTTTTACTATTTCTGTAGAATGCTAATACCTAACATAAAGAGAATACTGTGTTCAGATGTAGTTATGTAAGAAAACTCTACTTATTTCAGAAGCTTGCACAATCAGATGACATATTGCTGTACCATATGAAAAGATACTACATAATAGTAGTGTCTTTAATGATGCTGCTGGACTTTCTTCCTCTCTTTAGTAACAAAAGACATGAGCACCTCAAAGGGCAATTGTAGCTCATCATTTTGATCCTGAGCAAACATGCATCTGAAATTTCAGATAATTCCCTTTCTCTGCCACTTCAGAAATCAAAACAAGTTCTGTGGTTTAAGACAATATTCTGGGGGAAAGTATTTAAAACTGTGCTGCTGAAAAAGCATGCTAGGTTTTCAGCTTTGGATAATTTGCTAAATGTGAGAGCTAAAAGCTATAAAAACTGGAATTTATTAGTAAGAAAGCATATGGTATATTCTATTACTGCAGGAAACAAACATTCTAAAAACACTGGTGGCTTAGTTTCAGCAGCAGCTTTTTATCCAGAGATTTATCTATCTATCTATCTATCCTCAATTTTTTAAAGTTATCAGTAGCACATTTTCATTCTGAACAGTGAGGGTCAAACTATACAAATCCTTTTCCAGGCCTGCCTGCTCTTTCTCTCTTTTTATTGATTTTATCTTTTTTCCTTTTTCAGGGTAAAGTGAGCCCCAGCCCTAAACAACTCAACACCTTCAGCAGAGTGACCCAGCCTGCCAAGCAGGCAGGCTTCAGGCAAAGCCTGTAGAGAAGAGAGACAGAGACACCGAAGGAAAACAAGGAGCACAGCTGATACTAAAGAAGGAAATAATGGCAGGAGGGAAATCAGAACTAATGAAAGGGAGTCCTTAAATTTAAATTTCAGTCAGGAAAAGAAGCTGGGAAAAACAAGTGTTGTTCTTTATGCAAATAGTTAGCTCTGTCACAGGGCAAGAATTAACGAGAAAAAGCCTGTTGCAGAGCCACCTTCAGCACCTCCTTCAATACTTCTCAGGAGACAGTTTTACACAGGAGAAACACAAAGGTTTCTTCTTAAACCAAGCTGATTAATCCACCTCCCTCTGCTCCCAAGGCAAGCTGCTTTCCCTGTGAGAGACTAGCAGCCATTTTGCAGCCTCAGGAGTAACTCCAGCTCTCATTCCTTCAAGTGCTTTCACCAGCCTAGGGCTGAGACATAACACCTAAAATAAGAGGGGAAAAAAAACCCAAAGGAAAACTGCACAGACTCACTCACTGCTGCAGAAATAACCAAGAACCAGGCCCAAGCACAGGCATGACAGCCATCAACTATACCCTTCTGATGCACATCCTGTACTGTAGAGAGTGAAAAGTGGCTGTGTGCAGGGGCAGAAATAGGCTCTGCTCCCACCCCAGTAGCTGGACTACAGCTGTTTCTCATTAGTCCTAATTGCTCCTAATTACTGACCCACCTCAACTCCTTCTATGGGGGTGAGGTTAGAGACGTAAGAGTGATTTTTTGGTGGTCTTTCTAATGTAAAATGGTTTCTGTGGCTGATCTTGGCGAATGTTGTTTATAAAACATGCCTTGCCTAAAGTCACAATCTTACCTTGAAGTCTTTTGCTCTCCCTGACAAATTTATACTAAACTGGATTGTGGTTAATACAGCTCGGGTTCTCTGTTGCTTTACCTTCTTTTCTCTAGGGTCAGTTTATCCTTTGTATTTGCCTTTTCTAATGCAGCCACATAGTGAAAGACATCAGCATTTCTTCTACAGTAATCTCCCAAATCTCTTTACTTTGTCAGTATGCTGCATGTTTTTTTTATTAAATAGGTTTTTTCTTTTCTGTTTTGGTTCACTGCTCCTCGACTTCATAATTTACATCATGTACACTAAACTTGTTTTCATTTATAGGCCCAGACATTTAAGCGATGCTGCTATCTCTGAAGCAGGTTGCACAGTTCCTCATTATAGGAGGTAGCTGGCTAGTAGAATGTCAAACATTAAAATTAAGTCATATTTACTGCTTTAGCAAAGCTACCTAGACATATTTTTTTTCTGTATTTAAGTAGCTTACCAACAGTATAGCCTATTTAGTGAGTGATGCAGAAACATCTGCTACCTGAAGAAGTGAGGCAAGGCATGTGCAAAGCCAGCTCTACCACCCTATGTTGAAAGCTTCACTTAGTATAAGCTAACTGCCACATGCCCTTTAATTACAACTGATTCATGGAAGTTACTCACTAGAAGTATGTGTATGATAGAAAAATGTAGGCCTACATTTTGGTAAACATGCAAACAAGCAATAACAATAAAGCTTAGCATTCTAACCAACAGAAGACATCATGATTGACAGCTTGAATAAGTTTTAAACTCACACTGATACTCTGCTTTCACTCAAAACTCTGCTTCCAAACTGCTCTTCAAAGTGGAATCTTAGTTTTTTTATTGCTAGATTTAACACTGTCTCTCTGACTGTGGTCTCTACCAGCACCGCTAAGAGTTTCCCATTACTGCTGGTAATGGTGATATACTTTTACACTGGTGCTGCTTGCTCAGTGATCCATCAGAATTATGAGAGTGCTTAACCTGCTACAAGGTAAATTAGAAAGTCCCCCTAACTTCAGTGGGACTCCCTACAATGCATAAAGATAATCATACGTGGGAGTCACATACGATCCACATGTTACTTGACAATGGTCCAAAGAAAGCCAACAAGCTATGTAATAGCCTGAGTGACTACAGCGAGAATTTACATCCAAACTATGCTGGACAATAATTTGAATCCTAGAATAATATATATTCTGGCTTTAAAAGCCTGAAGTACAAAAAGATAACCAGATTTAATATAGCACTTCTGGACTTAGGTAGTTTTTAAGGAGCACAGTAGGTGTTAGCTCCTGCGCTATTTCTGAGGCAACAGCAAAGAGTCTACTGCTGTAACTCTTGTTTTTCACACTAGCTTGTGACCAAAGGGACAAGGAGGCAGCTGGCTCTTTCCTAATTCCAGGTAATTTTATGGAGCAGGGGGGAGGGAGGATGCTGGCTTTTTCAAGCCCTTGTGGTTCTGCAGAGCAGGCTGGATGTTCATGTGGCATCTTTTTTCTCCCAGTTCCCTGGTGCACATTTTTGTTGCTCCACTGCACATTTCTGAAATACTTCAACAGTTTAGGGAATCACTGTACTTTCTGAACTACATGTCTTGGTCCTCATGGGGGATTTTAACTACCCCAATATTTGCTGGAAGACTCACACAGCCAATCATTCACAGTCTAGGGGGTTCCCCCAGTGCACTGATGATAACATCTTAATGCAAATGGTGAACAAACTAACTAGGAGAGGAGCACTGCTAGATTAGGACTCACCAACAAGGAGGGTCTGGTTGAAGTGATGGTCAATGGCAGCCTTGGCTGCAGTGACCATGAGATGGTGGAGTATAGGATCCTGTGTGGGAGGAATAGAATACCTAGCAAGGCCACAGTTCTGGATTTCAAAAGGGCCGACTTTGGTCTGTTCAATCAACTGCTAAGGGAAGTCTCATGGGAAAGGGTACTAGGCGGTAAAGGGGCTCAAGATAGTTGGTCAGCATTCAAGGACCACTTCTTCCAAGCTCAGGATCAGAGCGTCCCAATGAGTAGGAAATCAAGTAAGGGAGCTAGGAGACCAGCGTGGTTTAACAAGGAACTGCTGGGCAAACTCATGTGGAAAAAGAGAATGTATGGATTATGGAAGGAGGGGCTGGCCACTTGGGAGGAATATAGGACAGTTGTTAGAGGATGTAGGGAGGCAATTAGGACAGCTAAGGCCTCCTTGGAACTTAATCTTGCTAGTCGTGTTAAGGACAATAGGAAGGGCTTCTTCAAATACATAGCGAATAAAACTAACACAAGAGGCAATATAGTCCCACTGTTGAATGAGGTGGGTGCCCTGGAGACAGAGGATATAAGGAAGGCAAAGGTGCTGTATGCCTTCTTTGCCTCTGTCTTTACTCCTGCAGATTCTCTCCGGGTGCCCCAGATTCCTGTAGCCCCAGAAGGAGTCAGGACAAAAGAGGAGTTTGCTTTGGTAGATGAGGATTGGGTTAGGGATCAGCTATGCAATCTGGACATCTATAAATCAATGGGTCCAGATGGAATACACCCACGGGTGCTGAGGGAACTGGCGGAGGTCATTGCTAGGCCACTCTCCATCATCTTTGGTAAATTGTGGGAAACAGGAGAGGTGCTTGAGGATTGGAGGATGGCAAATGTCACACCAGTCTATAGGAAGGGCAAGAAGGAGGACCCGGGTAATTATAGACTGGTCAGCCTTACCTCCGTCCCTGGAAAGGTGATGGAACAACTTATTCTTGATGCCATCTCTAGACATATCAAGGATGAGGGGGTCATTAAGAACAGCCAACATGGTTTTACCAGGGGAAAGTCATGTTTGACCAACCTTACAGCCTTCTATGAAGAAGTAACTAGGTGGAGGGATGATGGTAGAGCAGTAGATGTGGTTTTTCTTGATTTCAGTAAGGCATTTGATACTGTCTCCCACAGCATCCTCATAGATAAGCTAAGGAAGTGTGGGCTTGATGTTCAGCTAGTGAGGTGGATCAAGAACTGGTTGAAAGGAAGAAGGCAGAGAGTTGTGGTCAATGGGGCAGAATCTAGCTGGAGGTCTGTGACTAGTGGAGTCCCTCAGGAGTCGGTGCTGGGACCAGTGCTGTTTAATATTTTCATCAACGACCTGGATGAGAGAACTGAGTGTACCCTCAGCAAGTTCGCTGATGACACTAAATTGGGAGGAGTGGCTGACACACCAGAAGGCTGTGTTGCCATTCAGTGAGACCTGGACAGGCTGGAGAGTTGGGCAGGGAGAAACTTGATGAAATTCAACAAGGGCAAGTGTAGAGTCTTGCATCCGGGGAAGAACAACCCCATGTACCGGTACAGGTTGGGGATTGACCTGCTGGAAAGTAGTGAAGGGGAAAGGGCCCTGGGGGTCCTGGTGGACAGGAGGATGACCATGAGCCAGCAATGTGCCCTTGTGGCCAAGAAGGCCAATGGCATCCTAGGGTGCATTAGAAAGGGTGTGGTTAGTAGGGCAAGAGTGGTTCTCCTCCCCCTCTACTTGGTGAGGCTGCAGCTGGAATATTGCGTCCAGTTCTGGGCTCCCTAGTTCAAGAAGGACAGGGAATTGCTTGAATGAGTCCAGCACAGAGCTACAAGGATGATTAAGGGAGTGGAACATCTCCCTTATGAGGAGATGCTGAGGGAGCTGGGTCTCTTTAGCTTGGAGAAGAGGAGACTGAGGGGTGACCTCATCAGTGTTTACAAATATGTAAAGGGTGGGTGTCAGGATGAGGGAGCTAGGCTTTTTTCAGTGATATCCAGTGGTAGGACAAGGGGCAATGGGTGTAAACTGGAGCATAGGAGGTTCCACGTTAACATCAGGAAGAACTTCTCTACTGTAAGAGTGACAGAGCACTGGAACAGGTTGCCCAGGGGGGTTGTGGAGTCTCCTACATTGGAGATATTCAAGGCCCGCCTGGACAAGTTCCTGTGTGATGTACTCTGGGTTTCCCTGCTCCTGCAGGGGGGTTGGACTAGATGATCTTCTGAGGTCCCTTCCAACCCTTGGGATTCTGTGATTCTGTGAACAGTATTGTAGGTGTTTCAAATGATGATGGTCATCATATACCTGGACCTGGAAAAATATAAATCAGAATATCCTTTTCCTTCGTAGTGTCTTTAAAGATTTCTGAAACTATGGGCAGCTGTTAGATTAACAATAATGTTTCTTACAACACAAAAATAAAAGATTCCTAACAACTGTAGTAGGACCATCCCATGCTTCCCCCTCACTGTTCCTCACCTAGTGAATATGAATGGCAGTCGCAGATAATGACAACAATCTATCACTAAGACAAAGTCCAATTTTAGGACTGAGGGACTGTCCCTCTCCTAAACTCACGGTTTCTTGTCCATCAGTCTGTTCATACAAAAATGTTTGTCTAAATGAGCTGAGCTGCAAAAACGATAAGAAGAGATAAGGAGCTGGTCTCTAGATCATCATGTTGCTATTCTGAAAGTAATTTATGGATTTTGGCAGAAAAAATACACAGAGAAAAAAGCATAATTGAGGACTGAAATCAAAAGACCTTTCCATTCTTGTTCCCTTTATTCTTTCAAGTGTCAACCCAGTCCAAAATGGGCTCTGAGATTTCAAGGGACTTACAAATTGAAGTGACAAGTTCCCCATTCAATTAAAAAGTTATATTGGCATGTGCAATCTCTCCTATGTGTGAAAATGTAGATTTAACAGTAAATAAGAAAATGTGTTTAGTATTGTAGGGGATTTTCTCTCTCTTTCTATCAGCTGCTTGAGAGTTTGAGGAGGACTGTGAAAAGCAAGGGAAGCAAGCAAGACAAACTTTCACAGTGCTCAAAGTCACAAGCAACTATGATGTCATGTTGAAAATATTCCAGCCAGAAACCCTTCCCCCGCCTTATTCTCCCAGCTGCTCCTTCTCTTGTGAAGAAGTAGTTTACTCTACAAGTTATCAGAAAAGCAAACAAACAGGGAAGTTTACACAAAAATCAAGGGGAATGGAATGATAGGACAATGACAGAAAACAACAAAAGCAAGGAAATACACAGATAAATGTCAAATACACCCTCTGGACCCTTCCATTTGTTTTACAACAGCTAATTTAAAATTCTCCTCTTTCCTTACTTTCAGGATGCCTCCCGCTGTGTTAAGGTTTGAAGACATTTGATATTATTTACTCTTAGTACCTGGTGTGGATTTCACCATCAGTAATGGATGCATATTGCGGATGTGGGAAGACCCTCTTCACAAAACTGTTCTGGGCAGAACAGAATGCATCTATGGCAGGGAGGCAGGTATGATGACCTGCTGTAAAAATCTATGATCCTGTTTTTAAGACTCAGTTTTACCACAGAATTCCTGCACAGAGCTGGATAATATACTTCATCTTTTTCTGCTTAAGCTCTCCATCTCCATAACAGCAAGATAATGTATTTGCTTGTTCTTTGTGGGTGAGATTTTCTATATCACTGAGAATTAGCTTGAAACAGAGAATAAAATCTCCTTGGATTTCAGCAGGAGGTTATTATTTGTATGCTTTCATTTGTATGCTTGGGTATTCCCCAACTGTCTGTCTAGATCTTAAGCACTTTGGGTCAGAGACTGTATTTCAGTGTATGAATTAACCACAATTCACACAACAGAGCTCTGATTTTGGATAGGCGCTCCAAATGTCAATGAATAACAGTAATTGAGCGGGGTATGGGGGCTACTACCTTTCAGCTGGGAACATGGGGTACTTGGTTGGGTTGAATCTGAATCAAATTCAAATAAATTCACCCCTGGACTATTTTCTTTTATTTGTTTCAGACAGGAACCCACGTGCAAACACTGACTAGGCAAATTCCTCTACTCTTTTCTGAATATTAGGGTGGCAAATGTGAACAGCTTTGTGCATGAAGAAAATTAATGGCTTTGGGATGTTATTTTTAAATTGTTGTAAAATTTGTCATAACAACATGTCTTCTATAATTTCTTTGATAGCTCAGGATTATTACTTTTCTTCTTTAGTGAAAGGTCACACAACTATATACCATCTTTTAAAACCGGTGAATGCATAATGGCTTCTGCTTTTCTAACAGGGATCATCAAACAAATTCATAAATCAATGAAGCACACCGATGCATTACTTTAATTATCATTTCTGTTCAGGTGGTTGGTTTATGTAATGTAATTGTTTACTATGTCTGAGTATTACACTAGAGAAGCTTGGCTGGATCTTCATTTCAAAATCTATTCTAATTTCTTTAGCATTTTTATGAAATTAACAAACACATCTATGGAGTAGGTGGAAGAAATTCAGTTTAAGGAAAAATACAACCCCTTCTCCTCCCCTTTTGGCATTTGTGATGAGATAATTTTAAACACTGCTGTCATTCCACGTGTTTTCCTAGAGACAAATGCTATCCTTAGATTTGTCAGTTAAACCTCCGTAACAGTTTTCGGGCATTGCGAAGCATTACATGTCGTTAGGTAGACAGAATTTATGAGTTGTGCAGTTGGCTTCAATACTGCCATGCTTAAGATATTAGACATGACCAAACAGAAAATGATAGACATTAATAGAGAGCACTGACATTTTTCTTTGAAATACAAGAAAGAATGGGTTAAGATGAAATAGTATAAAATTCATTTTCTTGAAATAATATTTTTCCTAGCAGAGTGGTACAGAATAGCTAAGTGTTTAGCAATCGTGATTTACATTTCTTGCAAAATGAAGGGCTTGTCTCAGGAATAATGAGATTAAAACCCCTTCAACAACTATAATTTAGATTTTTATTTATTTCTTGTGTTTTTAGCTTTTGGGGTTTGTGTTTTTGCTGAGAAATGAAACTCTTATAATCTGATAACCTTAGGCACTGGGATTTTCAGAATAAAATAAAACTAAGAATATCATGAAGTCCCAGTGATGGGATTTACAAGAGCCCAATGGCCTGGATGAAGTTAACTCAAGCAGCAAATTAGTGCCCTGCTCAGGGTATTGAACAGCAGGAAGTGAGGATATTTCTCAGCCAAACAGACTTTGAAAGATCTGAGCTGAAGACCAGGATTTCAGGGAAGCATAAAGGGGAACTCTCAGCTGGAAGAGGGAGACTGAAAAAGGCTGTACATGTACAGTGTTGAAAAAGGACTGTATTACATGAACAGATCACCTGGCTGAGAATGAGCTTTGCATTTATCCCTGAAGACAGTATCAGCTAAGTCTTTTGTATCCCTGTAGTCTCTCAATTGGCTACAGTAGGACATTTGTGATTTACAGGCCTTCAAAACAGAATGAATTGGAAAGAATCTGTGATTTTTCTCACCACATATATTATAACCTATATATTCCTCTCATGTCCAGGCATGAGAATGCATATTCCTGTCTCATGCTTTTCTGAATAAAGAGTTAAAGGTCTTGTTTATTTGTATTACATACAAGATGTTTAAATGAGATATGCTATTGAAGTTTCTCATTAATGTTAACATAAGCTACATATGTATATCAGATGCAGGTCCCCTGAAGTGCGTATCTCCCAATATGCTGTACAATCCATCATGGGATCTGAAGCTAATAAGTAGGTAATAGGACCACCATATGAGCTTTGCTTATTTACAACTGTTATTAAAGTCATTCAAAAGCAGGACTGAGGACAAGAAGAATATATTAAACCATATTGCTTTATAAATGAAAAAATGCTGCTGTACAAGATGACCAGAACAATAAAATGTCATCTTTAATTCACCTCAGGGTTAGCTGTAGCAGTCAGTGGAGTTTTATCACAAATTACTATGGCTTATTGTGCTGAAATTCTGTGGATCTTGCAGCTCCAGGAATGAACAATAAAGTATTAAAAGAGTCAGATTTTAAAATCATAGGTGATATTTTAGAAATGGGCCGCAGAAAATTATTAGCAAAATATTTAGAAAAAGTAATTTTTAAAGCTGTTGCAACTACTGCACACATATATCCTTGGTGTGATCTCCAAGTTAAATTATTATGTTTTTTACATCCTTTGTATGGTGTGATATTTCAAATAAAGATTTAAATTTGTTCAAAAAAACCCCTCCAATAATAACTGAGCAGTTAGTAATGCATTTTTCACAGGGTCTTAAAGACTTCCACTGTTCCACATATGTAATGTTTTCTCCTACTAATAGCATGCTGCTTTATAGGTTGAATTATACTATTACATAGGCTTGAAATCTCAAGGTAGTCTCCAAAGGCTAGAATATGTCTTAAAGGACTGCAACCCTCAGCACATGCTGATACGTAAATTGTCCCTCTTGAACCTCAGCAGGTCTTATGATTTAGCAATCTGTTGAACTTCTCAACTTTCTTGTCTTTGCTGGACTGTCTTTTGTGCCTTTATGTATCCAAAACTAGCTGAGATGCCCAAACACATAACAGAAAAAGCAAGAAACTGAAATTCTGCCATGCTTTTGCTCCCAAATGTGAATGACTAGTATTATACAATTTCTTTGTCTACTTGAAACTTGTGAAGCAGTGTAAATGTGTTCTTGCAATTTTTACTCATTTGTGGAGATCTGTAATCAAAATCACAATAAGCTGCTGAAGTGCTGCATGTAATCTTATTTCAGAAATGTTAGCATTAATTTTATTTTGTTAGCATTACGAAAGGAATGTTTTCAGCAAATACCAGATTGTATACATCAAGGTACTTGGGACCAAAATAAAATAAGGTACCACCTGAGCTCTAATGCTTCAGAAAGCAAAAGGAAGTTGTTTGTAGATTCAATTATGCCTGGTTTTGCTGTACATTATTCTAAATTACTGTTCCACAACAACTTTCTCTGAGAAACACCTAGATACATTTAGGCTTCCAGAAAAATACCTGGCATCAATCCAGCTCTCCTTTGTCTTGATTTAAGATTGTATGGTATGTCTCTTGGCAACAGCACAGACCTCTTTTCCCTTTTTTGTGAGGACATATTCCTCACAAACAGGAGGGATATGTTCATAAGACAGAGGGATTTCAAATTTCTTAGTGAAACACACAGCAAAAGCCATCTTATGACACATGATGTTACAAAACAAATGAGAATACAAGTTTTACAAATAGGAGAGAACATTGTCAGTATTGCATTTTCAAGTAACTTTTTTTTGGTTATAAATCATTTGCTGACACCAAATGTCAACAGAATCCATTCAAAGATCCAACTTAGAAAGATACAAAATGCTTTGGAGTTGAAAAGAGCTGAAAATGCATTGCAACTAGCATTAACACATTTATTCATGTAATTTGAGTACCTTAAAATTAAACAGTTTACTGTTTATCCTTGATCTTTATAACTGTTTCATTAGCAGAGATGGGTTTGGTTATAGAAAAATGTGACCTTGTATCATAAATTCCCTACCTGGGTTTATGTGCAGCAGCTGCAGTGAGGTTTTCTTTTTTGGGGGGGAAGGGTGTTATTGTTGATGGTGTGTTTGTTTGCTTTAATATGGTCATTTATTGAGCATTGTGAATGTGCTCAGTTTTCTACTTGACATTGATGAAGGCTGCCCCATGGGACTTCTATTCTTTAGTAGTGCAGTTCAGGCACACAGAATTTAGCCCACTGATTTACCATGTCAGAACACATTTTCCCTCTTCCTTTGCCTTGTCAGATTGTGGTTCTTTGTTATCTAGTAGAGGCAGCTTCTCTCTTCAATGAACCAGTCAGGAATATCATCACACTTTGTAGTCTTTCTGCATCTCCTTCTAGAGTAACACCAAACTGAAGAGGGGACAGAAGTACACATTGTCCATATTATTACATATAATTATGGTTCCATCTGAATAAATATCCACAAACCTGAGGAAGAAAATGAGAGTATAGCCAATCCTTGGGGAGTGTGCTACTGAAGGAACATTGTGCCCCCAGAATGGTGAGGTCTTTATAACACTCATACCACAGCTGAAGACCTACATCTGGGGGAGGTTTTTATGCACTGTTTTCAAAACAGGTCCATGCCCTAAAGGCAAAGCCTGCTCTCCAGATGGAAAATGGTGAGGTAACAGGGCTTCCACTGCAGACCAAACAACCAAATGTCTTCACCAAAGCTACCCTGATTTATTTATTTTTACAAGGTTTTGATTGTTTGAGTGAAATGGCTGCTATTTCTGCCTTTGCTCAGTTTGAACATGTGTTAATAGAGGATTAGTCTCCTCAGGCAGGTGCAAGGAAAGTGCTTACAGGATACGACAGTGAAAAGAACCGGCCGGTAGGGAAAAAACCTCAACATGTTGTGGTATAATGAGCCCATTTAAACAGAAGTGAGTGTTTGACATTTACATTTCCCTGTCTTCTGTACAAGGCAGAACAATGTTCTGAAAATATGAATGTAGTGGAAAATATTTTGCTTAAAAAAAAAATCTGTTTAATTTATTAAGTCTCCAGCCCTGACAGCTTGTCACAGGAAAAACTGGGTGCGCTCCATCTCTAGGGACAACTCTGTTTTCAGTTGTTCCACAGATCATCTCTGGTGTCACTCCAGAGAAAAGACACCTGCTCCTTTCTCAGCCAGTGGTGAAACAGCTAGCAAGTATTTAAAAATTCACAAAAAATTAAAAGGAAGAAAAAATGAAAGTAAAATTGATGAAAATTAGACACTGGGAATAGGAGAATTGTAAGAGAGGGAAAAATAATAAAGCCTATGATATTTACTCTAACTTTCTAAAGCCATGACTAATGCATAATTTAAATATGTTTAATTAATTAATCCAGTAAATGGATACCTAGCAATTTCAAGGAGCTAGCAAATAAGCTAAAATAGATTACATTATCAGAATAGGCAGAGAGCATGCCCAATAATATCTCAGCTAATTTGTCTGTTAAATAACACATCACTGTTCCACTTCAAATTCCTCCTCAAAACCTCTTTGCTCTGTTGCACGTGTGAATGGTAAGGCTTACGGTTTGCAAAGAATACACCTTATTATGCTGGCAAATTTTGACTCATTGCCTTCTGCTTTGTACTCTTTGTACTGTTTTGCATTTAAGCATAGCACAGAAATTTTCCCAATCTGTTTAGGATTGTAACGCAGTGGGCTTCTAGTAAGAACAATCATTTGTAGACAGCACACTAATACTGCTAAGAAATTAATAACAAGAATCGTATCGGATAGCTCATGCTTTGGTTTAGTTCTTGAAAGTCATAATTAAAGGTACCATTTTATAGTCTGTTTTCTAAGAAAAGTAAAGTATAAGAGATACTTCATCTCTGACAAATATCTGGAATATTTTTCATCATCTTAACATTTTTTAGGAAATGGATGAATACATTAAAAAAAGAACAACAATGAATATGAAAGAGTTGATATCTATATGATCAGAACTATTTGGATGGAACAAAAGCTGATCTGGGTGTCTGCCAAAACCATATCCATTTAAGCTGAACTAAGTTTGGTTTTGGTGATAGAGAGAGACACAAGGCAGAAATGGAAGGAATAAAGCCATAGCAATACAGCTTCATGGCAATAGTAGTGATATAGGCATTTGTACAAGAACAGGTTTTGTTGTGGTGAAAACTGTAGTGAATGAGGATGGAAGTGAGGAAGTCGGCATAAGGATGCTTTTTGACCTGCTTATGAACCAAAATACAATAAATCAATAATAAAGTTACAAAGGAAAGTTTTACATAAAAAAACAGCGGAAGGTAGAAAAACAGTGAAGATTTCACAAAAAAATCTGATTCCATCTGCCTCTCTTCCAGAAAGATCAAGATAAATTTAGAATTATTTTGATCTTTTTATAAAGTCTTAAACCTTCTTATATATAACCCAGAACCAATCTTGGCTTAAATTCAAAAGGCCAGCGTGTATTTTTCAGTTGCTGACATCTGAATACCTCATTAGTATGTTGAAATTGTCACTCAAGTGGCTGTTTTATTTGCCTAAGTGCTGATTTAACAGACCAAATGCGAGATTTGGCAGTATTGTTAAGGCAACCATGTTTGAAACTTGAGTGCTGACTTTGAATTATACGTGACTATATCTGTGCCACTGTTCAGTGAAAACAAGCCTTCTAGCTATCCATCATGGCAAGCATTGCATCAAAACCTGAGGTATTGTACACAACTGACCTATCAGGTCCTACATGCAGCTTTTGTCTTTTTTTAAACATATTTTACAATAAAGACCATGCATTATTTGAATTTTAACCATTCCTTTATCATTAAGACTTCAATTCTTGAATAGTTGATGTGAATTTGAATCAATAAGGCCAGAGAACAACTCTGTAGTTAGCATAAACAGGGAGACAAGATGCTTAAAAGTCCCAGAAAGGATGAACAAAGGAAGAGTTAAGGGTACCCTGAATGGCACCCTTGCTGATGACTACTGGCTGATGGCTAATGAAAAGCTGTTAGTCTCCTTCCTTTGAATCTACATTCTACATGTAGGACATTATTTAAAGGGTGGACTTTTAAACACTGAACAATTTAAATATTGAACACAGAACTCACCAGCCCAGGATTTTCAGTTATGCTGTGTCAGTACTGAAAAAACCCAACATACTGCAGCAACAACAGCAGCAAAAACCTCAAGACTTCTGTTATAAGAAAATCATGATATTACCAGGTAAAGTTGTTTGAAAGTACGGATGAATTTGAATATGTGATATCCTTCAAAAGTCAAAGTTAACTTATTGGTTAATAAATAGTTTATGCTTGTAAGAGTTTTATACTGGTGTGGGACAGCTTTGTGGAATAGAAGAAGCCTCCTTCTCTATAGCTTTTCTATTATTAACTGCAAGCACACATAAAAGGTGCTACATTTGCAAAGTATGATTGTTCAAAAATATCAATGTTAAAATTCCTTTTTAGCTAATCTGGCCTCACAGCTTGAAACACACTGTCAGTCCTTGAAGTACTGGTGTTTCATCCAGACAAGCTCTGGCATAATTCCAGCAATGACTGACCCTTAAAAGGCCTGGACTTCAGTTAAGGCCAGTCAATCACACCATACCGTGACAGATCTGTGGTGTGGGTAAATACGATAGATAGAGAGGCTATGATGCTGCCCTCACACTCATTTTAACTTACTCCTCTGAAAAGTCTTGGATCAGCGTTTGGGGCAGTATCATTATTTTTTTTAAGGGGAAAAAGAAACATGGTTCATGACTTCATAAGAATGCAAAATGGGAAGTGCCTTCAAAAAGTGAACATATATTTGCCCGCATGAGCCTCAATCAAAGAGGGATGCACAAAGAGACATTTGGGTGTCCAAATGTGCGCTTACAAAATCAGGAGGAACTGTTAAAAATAAACATGTTCTTCAATAAGACATCTTTATTTTTTAAATTTATAATGCCTATTACATGCAAACTGTTTTGCATTTTTACAGTTAGCAAATGTCAATAAATCCATGGCATGTAAAAGGGCACTGCTACTATGGCAGTTATTGGAATTCTATACTTTGTCAAATATATGTACCTCTTAATTCAATAATCTTTAAAAGCAATACTCATTGTGGCTTACAGTATGACACCTGACCTTTTGTTAATGTCAAATACCATTTTACTTTAGCATGGGAAATTATTGTATTTCTATAAATATAATCATTATTCTTGGAAAAAATGTATTAAAGAAATAGAATAGGAAACTGATCAGCTAATCAGCCATTTCACATGACAGTGATTTTGTGTATTATTTTTGACATTTCTGTGAGTACCCTAAACAGACCTGTGGTAAAAAATGAAACAGCAACTGGAAGTCAAAATTTTTTCTGTAATACTGCCTTGTTAGCTGAGAGTAGGTAAAAAACAAAATTCTGTTGTGCTGATTGGCAAGAAGAATGTAGCATTAAGTCATTTTTCCAGCCAAGCTAGATAAAATCTCTGGCAATGGTTATATAGTATGTGGTTTGGAAGTTTTCTTAAAGGTAGCTAAGTTAAGTACAATTTACAAAACACCTATTTAGTTGTGATAGATATATCCAGTTCTGCCTTAAAAACAAGCTAGCAGCAGGGGAGATAAAGAATTCAGTTCCACATCATTAGGAGATACAGATTTTTTTTTGCTGCCCTAAGCAAATATGCTTGCCACTGAATGAAACATATCAGTTAAGCCTGAATCTGTTGCTTGACCAGTGTATTCATGTACATCATCTATAAATATGTGCCTTTCTTTCCACGTTGACAGGATAGATGTTATTGATTCATATGGGCATTTGTGTTAGAGGGAGACTGTGGGTTAAAAAAGGACCCTAAAATATGTATATTTTTTACTTATCTCTCTATATGTAAATAGAAGAAGTGGTGCATTCCTACTGAGCAGCTGGATTGCACTGAACAGTCTTGCACAGAGAAGTGTATTGTCCTTTCTGCTGGGATAGATCAAGGCAGAATTTTGCACTGTGAAAAAAAAAGCAATGTACCTTCTTTTTGCTTATGATGTGCCTCCAATGGTGGTGCATGTGCCAGAAAATTATTCTTTAAATAGCAGCCTTCTTCACCTTCCATACTTGGCATTGACATTGTTTTCTTTATGAAGTAAAGTGTAGAAAGATGCAACACAGTCTTAGTGTGGCTTAGCAAGAGAGTAGTGCCAGATTTAGACTTTGTTTATGACATAGTTCTTCTATGAATATGCAAGCAAAAATCAAAAGGCTCTCCAGCTTGCAAAAAGAATTCATTATGAAACCTCACAACAAACCTAATGAGAACTTTAACAATTCCTGATTCAAACATTGTATTAGAGGGCAAAAGTGTAGCAGAGATGAATCAGTTGGTTTACTGATGCATGAAATAATGGCTGCATTCATGAGTATGGAGGACATGAGATTATTTTGGAATATTTATGTGGACATTCTAGGTTCTCCAGCTTTCTGCATGTTATTTATAAGGAGAAAGATGGGTTAAGAGCTAGGAGTCAGAATATGGCTATTTGAAAGGGCCTTTCACCTCCCGAAGTATCTGCTAAAAATAATAGAAGACTCAACCACCTAGATGGTAGGTTTAAAAAATTAACCATTTTCTAGAGAAGAGAGAATTTGCCAGAGACAGTATTTTACTATTGCTGTTGCTGACTTTGCTAGATTTGGCCTCGACATTTTGCCCCTAGTCATTCAGTAATTGAAACTACCAATAAAGGCTACAGCCATAGCTTCAAAAAAACCCTGTGTTACCTACTTGTAATTCATTGCTGGTTGCTTAGCTTCCCTTAAAAGTCAACTCCTCATTTACAGTTGATATAAGTCTTTCTGTAAAGGCTGGAGAAAAGGTAATGTGAATTATGAACCTGCTTTTCAGGACACAGACAAAAAACTTGTTCAAGATCCCACTGAATTGGTTGGTGCTGTTTTCCATCACAGGAAGCTGCTACCCCAGAGCTCTGACAGAGGAAGGAGGTCGTGTGAGTGCTTTTCAATCCATTTCAGACAAAATGAGCTGGGTTAGCTCATACTCACCTTCAATAGTCCATTAAGATTTCCCAGCTCATTTTGCCAGCAAGGCTAAGGAATGTGTACACAAACTCTTCCACAAGCAGAAAGGGGAGGATGTCAGCTTCAGCAGAGGAAGGTGACAGACCACTGGGGGAAGAGCCATTTTCCAGTGCTCTCTCAGGAATGCTTTTCCATGAACATTAAGTCAAAGCAGAGAAAGGCAAACTAGAGGCAAGCTAAAGGAAAGCTAAAATCTAGCCTGATAAGGGTATTTTGAGGTGATTTTGTAAAAACTGGTGCTCAGTGGAGAATCTTTGCCAAAAATCAGCACTTAACTGAAGACCATTTTAAACAAGAGGTGATCGGGGAAAAACTGTTAACTTTAAAAACAAAAAGTAAATGTTTTATTAAAATCTTGCTTGCATCTTAATATATGGATATGAAAGCAGGATATTTACCAGATTTACTGACAGATACCTTTGGAAGTAAATGTCTTTGAAAAAAACTAAGTATTTAATTACAATAAATTAATTAAAGTAAATTACCAATGTGAGGATTCACTGGAAAATTCAAATCTCTAGCATTCTTTAAAAAAATGCATGTAAGTATCTGAGAACTGTGGGTCTAATCACTGAACAGTTTCAAAGACTGAAGACAGCAGTGAGTAAGAAAAACATAGAGTATGCTCAAGATAGAGAAAAACAAAGAGCCCCCTACATGCTTGACTACAGCCTAACAAACCAGTGGTGTTTGATGGTATGAGAGGCTTTAGAGCCTTTAGACAGAACTATATACAAGCTTTTAATTTCAAAATCAGGTTGAAAAACACAGGTTATTTCATGACAATTCTAAATGTACAACTTTGTCCAATAGGCCACTAAAGCCTGTATTTGATCTTTAACAGAATCATTACATATTCTCAAAGCTTAAGTAAATGAAGTGCTTTAGTACTGAGATTTCAGGGCCTATAAATCCAAATACAAAAACTGCTCAGGCCCAAATACAGTGTTTTGGAGGCACTAATTTTAAGGTATTGTAAACAAGAATCTTGCAGATGTCATCTTTTCAGTTGTAATAGTATCTCTTTTAATGTGAGAGAATGAAGTATGGAAAGAGATAAGGAAGGGAATATGACACTGGAAACTAAACTGGTCTAGCTTAAAATGTAGCAGTGCCCACTGCTTTGTTGAAGGAATGTAACCTGCTGGTGACAGCAATCATGACTTGACAGAGGATCAATAACAAGAGTTACAAGTGCTTTGCCCTTTTTCTGATATGTGACAGTTTTGGAAAACAGCATCCTAGATAATCCCTTGTGGAACAACTTTCTGGATTATCTCTAGTGACCCTAGTTTTCCTACACAAACATAAATGTGCTTCATATTATTAGCCCCAGTTAGGATAATAGCCTTGGTAACAATGAGATGCAGAATAACTAAGGAGCTTTGCTGTGCTTGGCAGTTACAAAAGGCACCTTGAACAAACAGAATAAAACAACAAAAAACATTTAAAGCTACCTGCAGCTGCACTGTGCAACTCTGGTGGGAACAGTTTTACTGACTGTGAGGAATTTGATTCACTCCTTGCATTTCTTCTGGTTTTAGCCAGTACAACTTTAATGAAATAGCTAGCTTAGTTTCCTTCCAAAATTCACACTTACATTTAAAATTGGAATATCACAGCAATGAGCCAGACCCCTTTTATTTGGCCAGTGTTCATCCTATAACTACAGAAGTGGCTCCTGCATTAATCTTCCATGCCCAATGACTAGGAAAAGATTTGAAATATTAGGACACAAAAAGTTTTGAAAGGATTTGCCAAGTTTGACATTTGCACCTGTGTAACTAGCAAAGGACAAACTTTAGCCCTTAATATTATTTTATCCTGGCAGCATTTTAATAGATCCTGGTTTGATTTTGCATCATATCCTAACTCCTTAACAGTTTTAAATATGGTTGTGACTTACTGCTGGGGTCACTGAACAGTGTAGCTAAACATCCAGAGTGTGATATTTGATTACAGTTAAGCTTTTCCAAAAGCCAAGAGGAATCCATGAGTAAAATACTAGAGATGAAATATTTAAAGACTCCATACGGCTACAAATTCATATAGCTGATTAACATATATTTTAAGGATATTGATTCCAAAGAAGAAATGCTCCCACAAAGACAGACCCAAGATAAAGGCTAATGTGCAAATTGCTTTAAAAACTGTACTTACTGTAATTACATGGCGCATTTTACAAGCAACTAGGGACTGCTTTGGATAGATGACTGAAATTTAATCAGTATCTGGCACAGATTGCCTTTCACACCTCACATTTCTGAAGTACTGTTCTAGGGAAACCTGGTAGAATTGCGAGCCTTTATTATCACATTTGATCTCTCTATGCAGTTTCTGAAAGACTGACTTTCCCAAATATCACAGAAGATACGGGTCTGGGTACTTTCTCTCAGGAGCATGTCTTTCTTTTCATTTTTGGGCAAACGTTATACAGCTACCTAGGCTCAGGTTTGTAATCACATGGAACATTATGTATGAAATGCAGAAAATGTTGGTTTCTTAATGCCACCACCTGAGACTACAAGATAAAGGAAGCATGCACAGCCCTTTGTACTCAGGATAGAAACACTTGTGCTAAACCTTCTATAAAATACAACTTATTTCTTCTACTGGCTTTATTTTGTTATTTGTGTTAGCTATCAAGAAGCTGTCAATTAAGAAAAGGGATCCCCAAATGATCTATGCCTTTTAAAGCAAGTAGGAAACAGAAAATAATTAGATATGGTAAATGCGAAAATTGATCTATCTGAAGAGAGTGCAGTTTACAAGCAAGAAATCAATCAGTTTACACCAAATAGATTAAAATCATGTATCATTATTTTTAATGGTTCAAGATGTAAAGGTCTGAAGTCTAAATAGAATTCCTGATGATTACTTTTATTAAAACCCTGAGTATCGGAAGATATACAATGGCTGCCTAGATTGATTACTATGTTATCTGCTTTGTAGAAAAATAATATCCTTGACTTGCTGCTTGTTGCCAAAATCCTCATTACTATGCCTAATATACTGTGTCCCTGGAGTAAATTAAAGCATTTCCTTCTTTTGTACCCTAGTTTCCCTAAGTTGGATCCTTAGAAATACCAGGACTATGCTGTGACATCTGAGTTCTGGAGATCAATTTATAGCTGTTAAAGATCCTGAAGAATTGGCCATTAAAACAGTTACTATTTGACAAATAACAACATTTGTGTTTAGCCTGGACATTTATCAAGCAGCCAGAGCACTTATTCTTGATGCCTGAATGAAGGTCTGCATGAACAAACTTATTAATCAGTTAGTGCCTGTTTTTAAAATACCTGTCTTATTTAAAAACAAACAAAACAAAAACCACACACACACAAACCAAACCCCCAAAACAAACAAAAAAACCCCTAAAACCCAACAAAATAACCCCAAAACAAAAGCAAACAGCTTGCACTTTTACATATATTAAAGTCCTGATTTGATAACACTGGGAAGTGCCTATGTCATGGCATTATAGCCATGGGCCAAACCACCACCAAAAAGTAAAAGCTCTGATATATATAAAATAAAAAGAAAAATAAATAATTTTTCTTGTGAAATGCTTACATATTGTTTTAATCTTAGACTAGGGATCTGGTGGATTATATGTATACATTTTGTTGCATTTAGAGGTACAAAAACTCAAGTAGACCATGATTGCATTTCCTCAGATGTAGCAACTGTGCTATGTTACTGAAGTTAATAGGAACACTGCTACTGACCTCATTAGCTTTTCAGAGATTGGAAAATGATCCATAGGACACTTCAGTATTTAAAAAGTTTTAAACTAAAAATAATCTTTGAACTATTTCTTTATTATTTGTGAGTGAAACCAAATTTTTTTAAGCAAAATATTTTCACATAACAAAAAAGTTTAATTTTGAGTTATGTAAGATTGTGATATCAAAAACATACAACAAAAATCACTTCTATACAAGGTTTGCTCTGAAAACACCAGTGTATTACCAATTTCCTTCCTGGTTTTGTTTCATAAGAAAACGTGGGTTAAATTGACACCATTTTGTGGAATTTATCACCACTGCCAGAATTGTATTCTACAGAAGAAGATGGTTTCATCAAAGCTGTTCCAAGAAGCTTAGTTATTGAATCCACAGGGAAAAAAGTAAGCCTTACGTAGGTCCCAGTTACAAGAGTCTACTGTTTGCTAGTGAGGGATCAGTGTAACTAAAATAGAGGTATGGACAAGACAAAAGATTCAAAAGGAAGCTTTGTGGTTCCTCACCCTACTTATTTTCTCTGAGGATTATGTAAAGATTGTTAAACGTTGTGGGTTTCTGTTCAAATTAAACACAACATATAAATATTTAATTTCTATTTACTGATCAAACTACTAGAGGTATTGCATATATTTTAGCAGCAGATTATTAATTTGGCCCTTATATTTTATCATATATATTCCACATGCAGTATCAGCTCTGTTTTCTAAGGACAGATTAAAAATCCAATGAACTTATTTCAAAAACAAATGAATAGTAGGCATACCACTTTCTTCCATGAATAATTATATTCTGTGTTTATAGAGCATTTATTTTTCAAAGCTGGAGACAAATATTAACCAAACAATCATCACAACATCCTTGTGTGCCAGGTTTTACATATAAAGAAATGAGAAAAAAAAAAGAGATACAAAATACAGTGCCTAGCACTTTAGTCCTGTAACTGGGGTTTCAAGTTAAAGTAATGCAAATAACAATAATGGTATGGGAGAAACCTTTCAAGTTTGAGTGTCTAACTGGCTTGATTTTCATAGGTTTAGACTTCTGAGCGCTCACAACTCCCTTTGAAGTTGATTGAAAATGTGAGTGTCAGCACACATTAAAATCAGACCACTAATTTAGATGCTTATACATGAAATTTAAATTCACAACTTTAAGTTTGGAAAAATTCACCTAGGTGATTTTTCCAAAGGTAGCTTAAAAACCAGTGTCAGAACTAGGAGGTTCTTGATTTCCAACACCTTGTCTTCACGGAAATTCCAGCACAGACACTATGGGCTAAATGAAACACAAAGTGATAGATCTATACAGCTAAAGGAAGTTGGTGTGGGCGGATACTATTGTATGCTACCATAACCCAAAGATTTGTATGAGATGCTTCAAGAGAAATGTCCCTTTTTAACTGCAAAAATAGTTGATACAACACTGTTTCAGGGATAAGACACTGAAAGTCTGATGACTTTACATACAGTGCTCCTCTCACCTACTTGCATGTGACTTAATGCGTTACTGAGAAAACACTCATAAAACTGCCTGTGTTATCATCTATGAAATTATGGCTTAGCTTTCTTTGTGCTCTAAGAAGTTATGCACCAGGTTGTCCTGTTCAGTGACTTAAGATCAATTCCTCTGCTTCAAAGGAGTATGACGAATTTTTCTTTCTATGTACATAGGAGCTAATTCTGGTTGTTACATGCAGATAATATTGAGAGAAGAGAGGCTATGAGGAGCATCTTCCTCATCAGCCCTCAGTCACAAGAGATGGCTACAGTACAGAAGGGATGTTCCTTGATCCATATGATTTCCTAGCTTTGATGAGGTGGCCAAAGGTCCCTTTTATATTATGACTGCAGCAAGATGCAAGAATTACTTGAATACACTGACTCCCTAAAATCGAAAAAGGGTTAGAGCTGGTGAATTATGTTTAGTACCAGCTCTCTATGGAGATATGTCTCAGGATGTCTAGCTTACTGAGTACTGCCACTCAGTTTGTAGTGAAAATTGTCAAACACTGAGAACCCAACATACATGTCAGGTATTTCATGATATATTAATTTGGGCAAGTTCTAGCTGGGTCGTGTGCTCTGAATGCTTGAGACTGGTCAAATCCCATCAAGGGCACTCCTGAAACACATCCTCTAGCTTGGCAATATCCAAAGGAACAAGGCCATTTCTGGATGTGGACCAAAGCTCAGTGTTTTGGGAGGACATGCTGATTTGCTTTAAGTGTGCAATCCTAATCTATGTGCACCCTCCATGGATGCACACTCTCCATATTCTCCCATGTTGGTTCTGTAGCCTGGTACTTCCAAGGCCAGCACGCATTGGGAGTTTGCCTGCAGCGGAACTCTGTAGGGTGGGCACTAGTCAAATAACTCAAGCTTATAAACCTATGAAACAGAAAAGAGGTAGAAGCTGGGACTTACAGTAAGCTAAGCCCAGTTATTACAAAGGGTTGTTAGATTCTTTTAACAATCAGGAACAGATACTATAATCTCACTTGCTAAAGCCTCATCTGTAAGTCCTGCTCATACCTAACTGACCTTGAAAATACGCAATAGTAGACTAATATTATAGCTATACCAAAAGTGGACAAAATAATAATTAAAAAAAATCATAAATAAGGAAAGTTTACCATGGTTCAGTGTTTCTTTCCATTACTTTTTGGGAGAGAATGAGGTATATGAATATCAGAAAAGAAGCAGCTTAAACTGTGATGCTTTCAGCTTTAATTATGAGCAACCCCAAGTCTCTGTTTACAGAAGAGAGATTACCTACATGTTATTTGAAAACCATTGGGTGTAAGTTTATAGTGGTAACATGCAAGTCTGATTTTCTTTCATACTTAGGATTTAATAGGTACAGAATGCTGCCCAAGGGAAAAAAAAATGAACAAGTAGTAACTTGATATTTATTCTACACAGACGTGAAGAAAGCTTAAAGAAATACACAATGTCTGAAACAGTGACATGTATATTTTAATTGTAAAGTTGCTTTTCTAATAGATTTTTCTCTTATGGAACAGGTTGAAATAGTTGCAACATTTTCCAGTGAAAAATATCCAACCTCAACACCAACTCCAAACATCCCAAACCACCGCAAAATTCTGTTTGGGAAATCTTATGGTGGAGTCATAAAAACTGCACTGAGTTTGTACAATCTGAAGTTGAGAAACAGTAGTATAATTTTGTATAAATGATGCTTTTTTTTTTCCAGGACCAGATTATTCTGTAAATATGGATTTCTTCTGCTTCCAGGATAGATTATATTTATCATCTACCCTGGAGAATATTACTGAAGAATCCTCAGGTGTTTTCAAGCACACAGATCCACAGCCCTGATACTCTGACTGCAGTAAGGAAGCACAAATATGATGTAATGAGAGGGGCAGTGGTGGAAATTCTAAAATCTGCATTGCCCTTCTGGTAAATCCATGTCTGCAGAAACAGAAACATTTCTGCAATATAAGCCTTGTTACTATTGTTCTTTTTTGCAGATGGAAGTAGAGCCATAGTCAGTGTAGGTGGTTCACCCAAGAACACGTGGAAGGTTTCTGACAGAACCAATATAGACTCATAGAATCATAGAATAATTAGGGTTGGAAAAGAACTTAAGATCACCTAGGTCCAACCCCCCTGCCATGGGCAGGGACACCTCATACTAAACCAATATCACCCAAGGCCTCGTCCAACCTGGTCTTGAACACTGCCAGGGATGGAGCATTCACAACCTCCCTGGGAAGCCCATTCCAGTGCCTCACCACCCTAACAGGAAAGAATTTCTTCCTTAGATCCAATTTAAACCTCCTCTAAGTTTGAACCCGTTACCCCTTGTCCTATCACTACAGTCCCTAATGAAGAGTCCCTCACCTCCATCCCTGTAGGCCCCCTTCAGATACTGGAAGGCTGCTATGAGGTCTCCACGCAGCCTTCTCTTCTCCAGGCTGAACAGCCCCAACTTTCTCAGCCTCTCTTCATATGGGAGGTGCTCCAGTCCCCTGGTCATCCTCGTGGCCCTCCTCTGGACTTGTTCTAACAGTACCATGTCCTTTTTATGTTGAGGACACCAGAACTGCACACAATAGTCCAATTGAGGTCTCACGAGAGCAGAGTAGAGGGGCAGGATCACCTCCTTTGACCTTCTGGTCATGCTCCTTTTGATGCAGGCCAGGATATGGTTGTCTTTCTGAGCTGCAAGTGCACACTGAAGCTGGCTCATGTTCATTTTCTCATCAACCAACACCCCCAAGTCCTTCTCCTCAGCGCTGCTCTGAATCACTTCTCTGCCCAACCTGTAGCTGTGCCTGGGATTGCTCCGACACAGGTGTTGGACCAATATGTGGACTGTGAGTTTATCTTTGCTCTTAGTTCATGCTGACTTGCATCCTGGATCTCCTTCTGACACTAGACCTTGAAAGCTGACTCATCACAGGTTCTTTAGTATGCTTAAGCTAAAGCCTATCTGAAAAACACAGGCCATTATTTTAAATTAACTTAATTTTACAGTGGAGAATTTTCATTTCATTATTATTTATAGCAAATGTATTTGATGCCTCAATTCCTTTTCCTTTTCTAACACAAGAATTGTCATTTGTGTTGCATTTTAAGACAAATTAAATTATAAAAAGACTCAGTTGTGTAACTATCAACACTATGGTATTTCTACTTATTACGGAGACAAACAAGGAGTGCATTGGAAAAAAACCCTGTGAATCTCGTTTCTGATCCTACTGAAGCAAGTAACCCATTATACCAAGGTTAATTTGTTGACTCATGATTTCCACTTATCCAATGATATACTGAATCATATGAACAAACCTCTACAATCTAATCAGGTTTTCTTATTGAATCCTGACCTTTTATACACCTTCTTCTTGATTATGAATGACAGTGACCTTTATCTAATTTAAAACACACATACTGATGCAAAAATATGCAAAGTACACATGTAAATTCTGAATTAAGATGAAGATGTGCATAATCTTCTGGAGAGAAATTGCTTTAGAGAGAGATGTTTATATTAAGGCCAATTGAGGGTATGTGGGGAGAAAAAGTGAATTAGCCAGAACTCAGATGGGTTTGGAAGCACAGCTGTGGAGGTAGTGAAGTTTGCTTAGATTTTCTCAGCTTCTATTTAGAATCCTGAAATGTCAACATAAATATCAATTTTTGTTATGCTATTTAGCATTTTACAGCATTCATGAAATGATCAAAATGCAGCGAAGTCAGACAAAATACCTCTTCACCTAAGATTTGGCAAACTATACCTCAGTATTCCATTTATGTTTCACTACAAATACATAATATTTAATTTCTACAACACAAAAGCTTGGTCAAATTTTCAACATTATGAAAGCTGGCTGGTTCATCTGGAGATCTTGTTTTTTTTTTTTTTTAGTTCAGAATATAATTAGGAACTGCTGCAAATACTGAAAAACAATAAAAAAATAAAAGAGTAATAACTCCCAGGTAAAAAGAAAGAACTCCCTAAGTTTTCTTTGGCTTGTTTATGTTCATCACTAATGAGTCTGAACTGAAATTACTAAAGATGAACCCAGCAATGGGCACAGTCTGAACCATTGTGTAATCCCATAATCCACTCTCTCTCTTCACAAGTCATTCCTTCCTCTTAATTGCTGCAAACCTAAGTGATAGACCAGTGGTTTTGCTCTATCCACTCTCTTAAAAATATATATTAAATATACATACATTTACAGAAAATTTTCAAAATTCTACGTAAAGAGCATCAAACCAAAAATGTAACAAACACATTCGTCCAAGAGACTCCAACCAAACAGTACCTGGCATTAGCATGTACATTCATGATTAACAACAGGGGGTTGTCAGACTGCTATTTCTGAAATAAACAGATTTATCCTGACAGATAATCAGCAGTTTTCACTACTTAATACATGTTATCATCTGCCGCTGACATCATTACATTAAAAGCACACTTAGTATAATCTTTCGTAGAAAATTAAACAGGTTTTATGGTACACTTTTGTTGGATTTTGGGGGAGATAGAGGGAAGCCCAAAGGAGAAACTGGAACATTAGAGAAAAGATACATGCCAACCAAGACAGGGAAGGTCCCCAGAAATGCTATCCTGTATTTGTTTTTTTCATAATCCATTAATGTAACTTTAAGTAAATTAAACCCAAATGTTCTGGCTGTAGATCATGTCCTGTACTTTTAAGCAGCCTTTCATAATGTCCTTGGCTGTCCTGCTATTACCTCAATACTCTTCTGTGTCTGTCTGTCCTTCCTGCTTCATGTAAGAAGAAGCCACATAAAGCACATTTGTGAAATATTTCTGTTTTTCTCACTTATAGATGTATTTTTGAGGCTGCCAGCAGGACATGGGGAGATCAGTGATATCAAGCATAACCTGTATAATTTTCTGGCAAGCTCAACATTTCTCTTCTTTAACTTTCAGGCATCTCCCTGTGGATCATCCCTCCCTTCCCTGAAAAAGGAGGCACTGGGTGACACATAACTCACCGGACATGAAGCGCAGAAGTTACTGAAATAATGGAAAAGTTCATCACAGACCAGTTCCATGACCTGCAGGAAATGTGGAACAAGGTCACTTATGCATGGGGTCCCTGTGGGCCCCCTCTTCCAAGTGGTCTACTCCTTCAGCTCTCTGTGTCTGCAGTGATCAAGTTAGTATTCAACATGGAAAATGACATTTTAGTAAGAGAAGCTTATTATACCTCCTGTTTATAATCCAAGTGAACTATTCTTGCATCAGTTGTAAAGCTGATGGGAATTATATATCGTCAGGTTCACTAGGGGAAATTCTGAAATTCCTTTCCTTTTTTAGATTTTAGGTTGCCAATTAACATTTTACTATTACTGTTCTATGAATTCATCTGATGCACCCAGTGCAAAGAGTAGGTAACAGAAATTACATGGGAGCTGTTTCTTGACTTTGACAAGTTTTTTATCCTCTTCATCAGACTGCAGTTTCTAAGTCATAGACTTAGACTGTTCTGTAGGGGCAAGTCAGATATCAAAGTGCTGGCTCCAGTGGCCTGTTGTGACCAGCTTTATTTCTCCAGAGACAGAACTTTCATCCCTCTTTCCGTCCTTTGTCTCACATGGGATGCATTTTGTCTCCTGCTTTCTTCTTTCATAACTTCATAGAAAGAGAAGTAAGGAATAGTGGCTAGTTACTGAGGGATGTTTATCCATTCACACTCATGCATTTTCATGTCACATTCTCCCCAAGGTTAACCCCTCCTTCCCACCCCAGACTGGCAGAATTAATACAGTGGGAGGGATGAAGTCCCTTAAGTGACAAATGTAACATTTAAAGAAGTGGCAGGATCACATAGACTTTAAATATGTCTAAATTCCTACGTACTCTTTGTCTCTTACAAAACCTAACCTTTGAGAATTATGTATGTGTTGGTTTAGAATCTCTTACCCTCCTTTATCACTTTATTCCTCTCCATAAAATTTCAGTGGCATTTAAAACTAATGTAGAATTTTACCACAGATCTTTTGCCTCAGGTACACTGGACAAACACTCAGCATCTCATACTCTGATGTAGAATGGAGAAAGAAATGCTAATCTAACCAAATTATTTCAGTGGTTTATTTTACTTCTAAAAGTGTTGCATGTCTACTGACCCTCATCCTTTATATTTCTTGTACACAGCGATGTTTGAGGTTGCTTAGATTTTTTGTTTGCATTAGATATTTTGTGTCCAAAGGTCAAGTGAGCACTGCTTTTGAATCAGATGCCTACTGGCTGCATTTCTAATAGTTAATTTTTTCACACTGAGAGAAATAAAAAAAAGTGGGAGACAGTTCAAGCTATCCCAAATAAACAGACAGAAGTAAAGCAACTATTACTTTTCCTGTGTGGACTGCTCTTGCTCATTTCTCCTCAAGAGATAACACTCTCTGACATAATGTCAGATAACCATGTTCAATGTTTCACAGACTTGCCATTTACAGATTCATTTCCACTCCACTTATTTTCTTTTTATCTGCCTCTTTTTTGGTGCATTTCATCAGTGAAAATTTTAATGTAGACTCCCCAGAAAAGGCACTAGGGAGACAGAGAGAGGCAAAAGGGTCCAACTTGACTTAAAACACCTCTAGAAATTATAAACGGAGTAGCAATGAAATGTTCTCATGAGAATAGTTGTTTGCATAAAATTCTCAACTGTTACTAAAGCTTCACTGCAGTTCCTGGGGAAGACAGATATATAAAGCCTCAGGTTAATTTCAGTCATTACCAAGCATTTTACATCTGCTGAGGAATTCCAAACATATAAAAGGATGTCAATCTAAACCTTTAGACTAAAATAAATAAATAAATAAGGAACAACTTCAAAGGCTGTCAGTAGGCAAGTTATGGATCTGATTCAGCTTTTAACCCCTAGAGGTATAAGCATGCTTTATCTGAAAAGAATTGCAAGGTCTGTACTCTGCAACATTACATTTTAATAATCTACAGTACAAAAAATGATAAGAGACTGTGATATAATTTTGTACATAATTTGATGAGAAGCTATGGGGAACATATTCTTTCTATGCAATTATAGAAAATACTAATGACAAATCATTGATCAAGAACTTTGTTGACAATTAGATTTCCTATTTATAGCTGTACACTTTCTTAAAGGCTTTACTACTTTTTAGGATTCCCGAATTTTCTTCCTTCACTAAAATATTTTTAAGGTATAGTTCAGCAAATATACCCGCTTAGAGCTGAAAACAACTAAGGCCTTTAAAAAGTTGAATGGAACTTATTAACAATCTCTACAACATCCTTTTAAGACGATCATTTATCTTTTTAAGTGTGCTTTGTAAAACCAGCAAAAAGAGTCTGATGGGAGTAAGAGCCCTGCATTATACACAGCTACAAGGTTTACTGCATCCTATAGATTCTGCTGCAAGGCACACTACAGTGGACCATCAGGTAACTTATCTTGGAGATGTTTGACTGAATTACTATAGCAATGGCAAGTTTGCAGAGGCAGAGGAAGGAACCACTCCAATAGAAAAAAGCAACTGGCCACAGAACACAGACAATCTTGTTTAGAAAACTTTATAGCATAAACCAGCCTGAAAATAAACACAAAAGTTCACTCCTTAGAGAGTTTACTGAAAATACATTCAGAGGCCTCAATAATATAAACACTTGATTTCTTCTTATTTATTTCAGTGTATCAAGGAATTAACTGAGTTACATCTGGTAAACCTGGTGAACCTACAAGGAGAATTGAGTAGATTATTTGGAAGTAAATGCATGAAATGCTTCTGATGACTCACAAAGGAGCACTTTTGTCCCTCTAAGACATTGGTCATTGGGTAAAAGGTGGAAAGGAAGTAGCAAATAACTGCCTGCTGCAACAATATTTTAATCCACTTACAAAAAATCTTCCTTGGAAAGGTCTTTTTTTCCCTTTTTCATAACTCCAGTGGTGAGTCATCTAATCTCATCTCTGTATATTGCTAAACTCCACAGGGATCACCTTTACTTCCCAACTTTATCCTGGCCAGAGATTCAGTCAGACAAAAGATCCTTAATGTCTTTCCTTAAGTTCAGCTCTCATCTCTAAAATCCATTCCCTTCTCTTTCACAAAATGAAAGAAGTCTTTTTTAGAAATACTTTCCCTCTCCCCTTATTTTTTTTTCCTCTTCTTTCTTCTGGGGGAGGCAGGATGCTGTATCAAATCGCTCTTTTCTATAAATCAAAATTGCTTTGTGTGAAGCAAGTTGCTGTGAAGAATATATTTCTTTTTCCCTGTGTAAAAAGGATTCTAAAATCATACTTTTAAAACTCATAGATCAAAAATACATGCTTGTTCTCCCTAAGTAACATTAATTTACTCAAAAAACTCTGCACTTGAAAGAGTTAATAAAAATTCTAATTACAGGATAAGAAAGAAAGGTCAGACTCCACTTACATCATTGTGAAGGGCTTTTATTACACACTCCTATAAAACATATTTCTTTTTTCAGTTGCCATCCTCACAGGGTAACCTGCATACCAATAGGATCTCCAAAATGCCATGAAGCAAAATATATTTATCTGCTAAATTCTATGTACAGTAACCTAACAAATGCCAGAGAAAGAAAGATTGCCCTCTGCACAGTAATACTTGTGTAGATGTCTTCTTTATGCTAACAATGACAAGGCTCTCTGGGTTTGTACTGTACTCCAGAATGCATTTATTTCAAAAAACAGACTGTACATCAAAGAGAAAAGGTGCACATTGTAGGCACCAAGATACTTAATATAGCAAGCAAGTACTCTTTCTTGAAGCTTGCTAATTAAAAATATCTAATGCAGAAAGGAAAAACAGAAAACGTATATCCCAAGTGTTTTTGAGGAAATTAGACAGGGTATGTTTTGGAGTATCTGTGCTTCTCTGTCCTGACTGGGCAACTGAATTCTAATTTTAAACTCCGTCTAAAGCTTCACAGAACTGTTATTTGATTAACTTGAGTGTGTTAGATAGTAAGTCTATACAAAAGCAGGGTGGCTCCAAATGTTATTATTGTAATTTCTTAACTCCAGCTGTGCAAGACAACAAACAAGAACTTTACTGTGGGACAAGTGTAAGTCAGAATAATTCTATTCTTTTGATATATTACACTTCAAATCCAGTATCTGTGATTTAACACATCCAAAGTGGTTTTTTATAGTTATTTTAGTCATTTGCATCCCTAAATTCTTACAACAACTGCAAAGAAATACACATTTAAAAAATGTAAGATTACTGTTGGCCTTCATAAAACTAGTGTGTGCTGTCAGATGCATTAATTCAGTATTTCATGTGATTTATGCTCAAAGTTAGAATATAATTAATGGAGGGCCTGACTTTCCTTTTCTTAAGGAGTTTTTAAGAATCACATTCAAACAGTTGTTTCTGAGTTGCACTTTGTTTGCAAAGAGCAAGAACTGCCTGTCCAACATTTCCAAACAATAGATATTAGCAGAGAACTGTGAGGGTTCCATTTCACCACAATTCTATTAACTGTATGTTTACCTTGTGGTCTAAATTTATGACAGGCCCATTTGCCGTGAGGCCTGGAGTTTCCTTGTTTACAATACTGCAAAGTAAAAGGTGACCTTTTTATTTTTGTTTAAAACCTTTCAACAGTTTGTTCTGCTCCAAAGATAGCACCTTAATAAGGTTTCAGGACAGAAAGCTCTCTTGATACTGTTTTCCTTTGGGGGGTACAGAGCACTGCATTAACTTACATAGACATTAGAAAAGAATTTTAAAAGAAAATACAAACTTGACTAAATATTATATTCATAGATTAGAAAGCTGATGTGCTAAGATCCTACCTGCCATTATGAAAAAGAAAAGAAAACCGGGGGGGGGGGATGGGGGGTGGAGATCGGGGAAGTGGGGATACATAGCTGTCTAAACAAACAGTTAAAGCAGCCATTTAAACAGTTGCACCTATACACACAAGTAACAAAAGCATCGAGCACCTGGCCAATTCTATTAGGACCTAATTCTGACAACAATATGCATCATTATATTGGGATCTGATAATGAGCAAACACTGGAGGCATTACATGTCTTTAGAAGAATCAGACTTCCTACCTTAGTAAGACAGATAGAAGGTAAGTCCCCCTTTAAAGAAAGTTGTAAGTAAAACCAGGCAGCAGTTGCAGTAAATTGAGTCCTTTCAGTCACTGTATACATGCAGCAGTTCTGCAATAAGGGAAAAATATAATGGGAGGAGCAGCTGTGAACGAGTGACCTCCTGAAGCTGAGTTCTCTTTGTGAATCAAGCACTGAGAGCCAGTGCCTCTGATTTGCATGGATTATCTCCACTTGAACAGATACATTTAAATTAACTGGCACAGGGGCAGCGGGATAAAAAAAAAAAAATAAAAAAAAAAAAGGAAGAGTAAGTGAGTGAGTGAAGGAGAGGGGAGCGGAGGAGAGCGAGGAAGGAGAGAGGAGAGAGATCGGGGCGCTTGGCTGGATACTCCGGTTCAGGCAGCGCTGCGTCTCAGAAGAGCTACAGCTCCCTCTTCATGTCACAGTTGTAAGATGAGGAAAGCTGTCATGGTCGAGTTTAAAACAGGTTTTTCCGCCCTCCTTCTCCCCACTTCCCGCTCCTACCCCCCGGCCGCCCCCCTCTTCCCCCCCCCCCCTTCTGATGGTCCATTTGATCAGATTTCTATAAACACTTAATAACTCAGTCTGTCATGCAGCTAGGGTTTTATACTGCAAGCCTCAAATGATTATAAATCTGGTAAACCCCACTAAATGATTTTAAACATGGAAATATTTTGAGCAGAGTAACTTATACAAATGGAGATGGGATATTTCCAAGTGTGCTGTGACAGATTTATTGTTTGTGAGTGTGCAGGTGTCTTTAAAATAGTTAAGGGAAGGTAGCATTCAAAGCACTTCTGTGCAGGAGAATAACAGGATGATGGTATGTGCTCCAGCCAGTATTTTCAACATTATCTAAAATCTATCAAGACAAAAGAGATACAAAAATTTGCATTCAACCGCTTCAGAATTTCTCCCTTATTAACATAAATACCACAAACATTACCTGTTGCACATTCCTGATTTGATTTAAATGCAGTACTTAAGCTGATTAGAGAAATATGAGAGTATGTTCAACCCTCTTCAACCTGTATCCAATCCAAGAGGAACCTTAGCTAAACTTTTTTTCTTTTGTTTATGAGTACTTCAAATTAGTTATTTTTACACTGAAATACAGAATTTTGTGAACCTCTACATGTATTCATTCCACTCTGAAAGTCATGAACAGAAAGTAGAATGGCTGGTCATGTGTCTTTTCATTACCAGCTGAAAACAGGAAAGGATGAAATTAACATTCTTTGAGAATAATTATTTGGTAAGATCTGGTGGGACAAAATGTCCCATATTAGCAGTTAAAACAGTTAACCTTTGTCTTGTAAGAGGCATGTCTTGCTCTAAAATTCTGCTAACCTGGTCAGAGATCAATAGAATGAAACCACCTACAAAGACACATAGGGCTAAATTCTGTCTCTTGCTTATTTGCAGTTGAAGTAGAGTCCAACGTGAGTCTGTTGTGTTCCTGTTAGTGATTCACATTTCGGGGGTAAAGCCCTAGAAGTTTTCTTTGTAGGACCCCAACATTTATTGGAACACAGATTCCAGAATGATGCCTCTGTCTGAACAGAATATGTCGTAAGTACTGTACTTAATCTAGTAATGAGAAATTGCTTCTTGGAAATAATCACATTTACAGTAAAATTTGCTGCAGATAAATGATTACATAGATATTGGACAAAATACTGAAGAATATATTTGGATTTCCTAATACATGCTATATGGCACATTTATTGGTGTCTGCCTGAGCCCCATAAAGTGCTTCCTCTGAGAAGTGCTCCAGGTTCACTGAAGAAGGTTTGGGATTTTGATTATTTTATTATGGGAGGGGGAAGGATCCTTCAACAAGACTCTGTATATCTGAATATTTACCCTGATAATATTTAACCTCACCTAAATCTTATCTTTACCTGTGCAGTCTCCAGAACTTCTCAGCCCTGTTCTTTGGTCGTATCTTATGTGCTTGTTGGGCACAAAATTGTATTTCAAATTTTCTCTCTTGTTCTTTTTGCTGTGACCGCTCACTAGGTAATAACAGCTGAATTTGACTCCAGCAGGGCCTTCAGGAAACTAGTCTTAGTATCTAACCTGTGTATGATAGCTGTGGAAAGCAGCCTCCCAGTTGATAGGTGGCTTTGAAAAAGATGGACTGTGAACCAAATTTGCTCCTATTACTTTGCACCCTGCAATACACCTCTCAGTCCTGCAGTATGCCAAGCTGATAATGGCACAGCTGTTCAGTCCCACCAACCTGTACATCACCCGCAAAAGGGATGCCCAGAAAAAGGAAGAAATATCCAGCAATAAGAGGGATTTTCACCTTAAAGTTACACGTAAGAGGAAATGTAAGGAAATGAGAGAGCCATGGACGGTACAAGACAAATTTTAGAGACAATGTAAACTGGATGCAGCAGCTGTGGGATGTCTTATTCTCTGGAAAGATATGGACGCCTGAAGTGTCATCTGCTAAAGTTCATGAAAAGAAGATGTGCCTGGAGGCAGTGTTGAATGAAGATGTGTGTTTAAGGAAATGGTGTAACAAAAGTAAACTGAACGGGCAACTGGGGATTTATGGACACTTATTGAGAGAGAGGTCATATAAGAGATAGCTCAGAGGAGACTGGTGAGTCAGGGAAGCTTTCAACAAAAAAGAACAAGTGGAACAGTCTGGGTAACAGAGCAAAGCTAAAGAATATGCTTGCCATCTGGGAAACTGAAAAAGTACAAGAGACAAAACTAAAACAGAAGGTAGAAAGAAAGTGGAAAACTTAATTCCAGCAAAAATTGTAGATTAGGATCCAAAGAGGAGTATGAAGGGTGGAGAAATTTGTGAGAAGGTAAAAACAAAAGGAAGTCTCATCTGTGAATAGAAGATAAAATGGACTAAGAATAAAAATAGTGCTTACATGAACTGGGAGACTGTGTTAAACAACTAAGTTGTCACTAGATCAATTCTGCAGAACAGGATGCGAGGTCATTTCCCAAGAAGGAGGACGTGAGATGTGGGTGGGAAGGGAAAAAAAAAGATTCTGCTAGGAATAGGGAAGAATTGTTTTTTTTTTTTTAAATTATTTTTTTCTTCACAGTGGGAAAATGATGCTATGAAATTCCCACTGGAATAAATCAAAGATTATTACATGAAATCATTTCATTTTAGGTAGGGGAAAATGCCTAAAAAGTTAAGACTCATGGGAATGATATCTGGCTGACTATTAATGGAAACAAGTGAAACTGAGATCCACCTAGATAAAAAAAGAACCTTAAGGAATACAAGGAAGCCTTGGTAGAGATTAATTTCATCTTCATCCCTTCTTACTGTACACAAGAAGAAAATCTGGTCAATGAAAACTGAGCTATGGTTGAAGAAATACGAGTGGATGATCAGGAAAGAAAAGGTAAAACTATATATTGGGACCACAAGCCACCCAGGAAAGATGTAAAGAAAGCATAAGTAACCTTGTTTAGCTACCTTCTAACAATCTGATAGACTAGAAAGAAATAAGAAAGGATGGCATGCATCAAACAGAATACGTTTGGGACAAATTAGTGAGTATGTTTAACAAAGAGCCAACAGCCAGCAAGAGATGAAACTATTGCCGTCTTTGTTCTAGTAAGCAATATAGATACTATGAGAAAACTGGTCCAAAACCTAGTCCAAATACTGATCACAAGTTAAGCTGCTTTAAAAGAAATGGCAAAATCGGTAAAAATAAGATTTTATAGCTCAAAGGGCAAATTTTGATAACCTATAAAGTCTTAGTAAAATTAAATAGACTGATCTATTCAAGCCTTTGAATGTGGAAGAGCCTTGGAATTACTTTAAATCACAGGTGCTAAAGCTAAGGAATGTATAGCTGGTTGATGGAGGGAGAGAATGCGTTGGAAAGTGGTTGAGCCATTCCATGAAAAGGAAGAACACCTTCACGAAGGTTATTATTGCTGTGCAGGGCACAAGAGAAAGCAAAAAAGATGTATCAGCAAAGACAGATCTGGTTGAGAGGTCAAAATGCAAGGTAAAGTGAAAACTTTCAATAGTCAAACTGCACAACTATTTGCAAGGGATATTGAAACACAGCAAAGCAATCATCATGCGAATAAAAGAGACCAAATAAAACACTGGACTTCAATGCGAGGAGGAGTCAATGGAAATAAAGAAAATCTACCTACAGTTAAAAAACAGTATTTTGTTTCTGTTTTCAGTAATATTGACCAGAGAGGAAACAGGATAAATAATGGAAAAGAAGTCATTATAGAAATTATCAAGCTTTAAGCAAAGCTAGAATCACAGTACACTCAGGCCAGGGAGAGGTATCAAATAAACTTCATTCCACAATTCTGACAAGAAAGGGAACATGAAATCCCAAACTTGGTAGGAAGCAGCTCAGGCATGATACTAGCTGACTGGAGAACAGCAAATGTATTATCCATTTCTAAAAGGAAGACCTATGCAGCTACAAACCCATTACTTTGACCTCAGTAGCTTTAGAAGAAATTTTGAAGGAAAAGATAATTGAAGACAGGGAGGTAAATGGAAAATGGGATAACATACAAAAAGGATTTACTAAAGATAGATCATGCCAAGTGAATTTGTTATCTCTCTTTAATAAGATAACTGATTTTCTAGACAAAGGATTTGTGATGCATCTTATCTATATCTGTGCTGCATATGATACAGCATCACATAGGAAACGGGATTAAGAGAAGAGTTGTAAAGTGGATAAAAGATTGCTTAATGGATAGGTGGCAACAGGTGGTATTGAAAGAAATAGCATCAAACTGCAGGAACTTTACTAGCAGGAATCCTCAAAAAATCATTCTTGGGATAAATCTTTTTTTAAGATCTAGGCATAAAGAGAAGAGATATGAAATCTGTAGTTTTCATTAAGCTGGGAAACAAAGCCATTACAAAAAGGATCACAGTTTTTTTTTTATTACATAAAATATAGGTACCTGAATATTTTATACACACACATAAAATATGGTATTATAGTTTCTATAATAAAAAAGGAAATACTCATGCCATCCACAGGCCTGAGAGTATGGCCTTATCTGAAATTCTGTGCACAGTCTTTGTCGCTTGGAGTCAAGAAAATATGCTAAAACTGGAATAACTGCAGAGAAGTGCAACTGCAGTGGCTGGCAGACTGGAGAGCCACCACTTAGGAAAGAGAGTGAAATGCTTGACTGCTTTTGTCTGGCTAAGCAAAAAGCTGAAAGAGAATATGGCTGATGTCTATAAATGTATTTATTAGACACCAGGCTGAAAAAACAGCCATATAAAGCTATAGGATAAGGCTGACAAATGGAAAGGCAGCTCGTGCTTAGATAAGAAATGCAGAGATGATTCCAGCCATCAGAAACGTGATTTTTCCAGACTCCAAATAGCTGTAGTAGGGGTAAAAAAACCCACTAAAATTAACTGCATTTTAATGGAGAATGATTCTTTTATTGAAGAAGTCATCTCACCAGGTTGCCTATGCAATTAGAAGAATAGACTCAAGAGATTCCTTCCTTTTGTTCCCAGTTTCTGTAATATATTCCATTGAACTCGGTGACCTGTCATGTGTCTTCTCCCTCCCCCTTTTTAGTGCCAATCAGTGTCTTTGGTGTTGCTGAAGAATCGAGCAGATTCAATGGTGTATCTGTCATGCTTCAGAATATGCTGTCCGTGGATGCGCTGTGCATTCTTCCCACTTCTACCCTTCATTTTGAAACATGTCTGATAAGGAAAGATTATGTCATAGATATAACAATTATTTTAGCATCCAGTACAGCATGTTAGGCCTTCCATTCAAGATAAGTCAGAAGAAGAAAAGGAACATTGAAAGGAACAAAATAATCTAGTGAGAAAAGACAAGAGTGCAGTTTACCAGGAAAATATTACTGGAGCAAAAGGAATAGAAAAGTACATTATCTTTTAGCATGACAGAGATCACAGAGCAAGTCAGGCAGAGTCAGAGTGAACGATGTAGGAAAGATTAGAGAAAATGGACAAAGAAATTCAAAAACATTTTTGAACCTTACAAGAGACTTGATTTTGATTCACTTATGAAAGAGGGCCCTTTGATTTATTTAAATCCACGTGAACATCCTTGCTCTGCAATTGTACAACCTGTTAACAATTCTCTGTTGATTAGACAATGGAAAAGCAGAAAAGAACCAATCATGGTTGTAATGGCAGAAAAGCCAAATACACGCTAACAACTGGATATCATGTTGGTAGGACATTGCTACATCCTGGAAAGGAAAGTCTAGCAGAGTCAGTATCTACAAAGTCAGATTAATATGCAAAAGCATGAATGTGATTGCTGTTGGTGCTGTTTTTGTTTATTCCCAATTCCAGTATGGCCAGATGTGAACATCAACAACAACCAAGCACATTCAGATAAAATAAGAGCTCCTGGATTTCTCATAACTCATAAATCTATATACAAACTGTAACTAAACCCCAAATCTCCAAAATAACCAGTATCAAAAGGTTCTACCTAAAGTACTTCTGGCGGAGTCAGAGCTGATTAGTTCCAGAAAGAAGAGCATATGATCTGGCTTCGTAAGGAGGAAAGAAGAAGAAATCAGATCCTTGGTGACCCTTTAAATGAAGCCTTTGAAGGAGGCAGAGCCTTCTGGCTGAAGTAATTTCATTGAGAAAAGCAGCTTTGTTCAACTGGAAAAGTTTTGACAAAGTGTTGTAGATTCCAAACAAGGCTCTAAGGAAACTTTAGTTCCTTTGTAATTCTTTTTGTAGAGATGAAGAAATGTGATGCAGCAGCGGTGCAGCTGTCTGCGAGTCTTGGACCCTGCTTTCTTTGTTTCAGGTCTGTAACTATGAGCAATACATCCACTGTTCTACTTTGATAATGTCACCAATAATAGCAAAGATGTTGACAAGAGCATAATTTTCATTGAGAAGCTACAGGGTTGAGAAACCATATAGAAAAAAAAAAGAAACTCTTAAAATAAGCAAGCAAACAAACAAACAATCCTCTCTTAATCCGGTGAAGTAGATAACCTGCTTTTCAAGCACCTGGAATAAGTCTAAAGGGTCTATTCTGTAGAGGCTTTTATCACAATGTCTGTAAATTCAGAACAAAGCTAGAAAAGAATTCTACAACTAAATCTGCAATTTCCAAAGGTTTTTCTTTTTTTTTTTCTTTTTTTCCCAATTTGTGCCAAAATCTTCATAAAAGACAAAACAAAATGCCATAGAAACAACCTGTCTGAACAGCAACCAATCTTCAGGTTTCAGCCTGGAGCAGCTCAAGTCTAGCCTGCCAAGGAGATATTAAGGCATACATGTGGAATTCACATTCAAACTAATCCACTCAGAAGCTGAGAATCTACATCTCAAGAAAAATTTAATTGAAACAAATGTTCCAAATATTTTTCACAAAATGTACAATCTATGAAAAAAGGAAATTGATACCTGATGAGGAACTATTTCATTCACAAATTTCTGTATGACTTTAATTCTTCTGTATGCTTCTTTTCTTAGTTTGGAAAGAATCTGTAAAGTAGTTTCATAATTTGTACCAAAAAATGGAAAAATTAATGCTTTTTATAGTTTGAAGTTTACCTATAATGTTTGTAGGTGATGAAATTGCTAGTTCAGCCTTTCAAACCCTACATAAAGAGATAGTAGAAAATGCATTTTAAACAAAGTTAGTGACAGAAGAAAAAGGAGTAAAACAGAACATTCCAGAAAACATTGAAACTATTACTGGTATTTTACTTGTAATGACAGCTTTCCCACACTTTTATGTAGCATAGAGTGCCTGTTAGGCTGAAATGTGGCGGATAATCTTTATAGAAGAGGGATGAAATTTAAATCCAAAGTCAAAGACTGTATAGTGTAATGAGCAATAGACAGGCTATGCATTTAATTCCATTAAGTGAAATGTATTTAATTAACAAAAGTGTTAGTAGAATTAAAACCTCACACTAAAGGAATGTGAAAATCATCAGTGGCAGCTAAAAAGCTGCTACAATATGGCACATATTTCAGAACAACTGAGGCTGATGTGGCATTAAATACATATGAAATGAAAAAAAAACCTGACAAAATTGTAGCAAAATTTGAATGCTAATTTATGGCACCTACTGAAAGAAGCAGGACAGCAGATCATCTGCATATAAATGGCCTCAACACATTTTTCAGTGCCAGTCTGTTATCCTGCTCAAAAGGAAACAATTTTTTTTTTTAAGTAGACTAAAGCAAGAAATGGTCAAACAGGAGTTTCATTAGCTGAAGAACAAGAATAATAGTGTTAACTTTTTTTTTAATATAGTCTAGGAAAATTAAGAAATGGTTGAAAATGGGGAATGGATGAGAGAAGGCAAGAAAAGAAAGCACAAGAACTAAAATAAAATATCAAAATAAGCCTCCATATTAAAGAAAGAATGCCTACACATGTATACCGTGTTATGCATAATTATGCTATCTGACCCTCTGAATTTATAACGAGAAACAATTTTATATATTGTGAGGCTCTGAGCATCAAAGAGAATTCCACATGGGGAAACAAATACTACCATAAATACCAGGTGGCAGAATAAGGTATAGTACTATAGACTTCCAAACACCAGTATGTAACAACTCTGCCCATAATCAACATAATTATAGAGGTAAAGAAGACAATATGAGTAAGTTTATTGTATTAACAGTTATATTCTTATCCACCTTCCAATAACGTTTTTTAAAGCAAATGAAAACAAATATTAAAAAAATCTATGGGAACTAAATATTTTTTAAAATTGTGTGAAACAAAAGTAATTTTAGATTTTTATTTTCTTTTCATAAACCTATTTTGTCTTTATTAAGCACCTCTGAGGGCCAGCTGTTTCTTGCAACAACAATTATTTTAAATTTCTGAAGTGCCTGAGGTTTTGCTTTCCTAAATATATAAATGAAAGCTTGTATGTATATAAATGAGTTCAGCAAGAAAAAATTAAAAACCAGCATGTGTGTTGATGAATAACGAATAAAAAATCTAAGACATTTGATTTATTTAATGCTTGATTCTGTTTTACCAAGATTAGCACAAATTTCAGAAATCCTCTATTTTAGAAGTGGGATCTACTAGTATTCAAGATTATGCATTAGAATTCACAGTGAATTCTTTAGAACTGCAGTCATCACATCTGATTACATTGTCTGATGTTACTCTATAACATTTCGTATAATTTTAAAACATCTTCTTTTTTCTTTTTTTTTTGAGTGGCCAGCTAAAACAAATGAAATGACAGAAAGGGATTTGTAAGAATTCACGTAAGTGTTGCTGTATTTTCTGAGCTACCTGTGGCTTCTTCCTCTTGTGTCTTATTGTCCTGGTTTGAGCAGTAGCAGTCATTTTTCTCCTTCTTGGTAGCTGGTGCAGTGCAATGTTTTGACTTTCGAGCTGAAAACGGTTGCTGATAGCAAGCATGTTTTGAGCTCATTTGTTTGGTTTGTTCAAGGCCTTTTCTGAGCTCATGCTCTGCCAGGGAAGAGGGGAGGCCGGGAGGAAGGAGAGACAGGACACCTGGCCCAGGCTAGCCAAAGAGGTATTCCATACCATAGCATGTCATGCCCAGGATGTAACCAGGAGAGACCCGGAAGGGCTGGAGCTCGGGGGGGATGGAGGAGGTATCGGTCGGTGCTCGGTCGGGCATGGTGGAGTGAGTTATGGGTCGGTGGCTGGTGAGGTGTTGTATTCTCTTCAGTTGTTATTGGCTTTATCATTATTATTTGTAGTAGTAGTAGCAGTAGTGATTTGTATTATGCCTTAGCTATTAAACTGTGCTTATCTCAATCCGTGGGGGCTACATTCTTTGGATTCTCCTTCCTAACTCTCCAGTAGTTGGGGGAGCAAGGGGGGGAGTGAGTAACGAGCTGTGCGGACTTGGTTTTAAACCATGACACTTATGAATGTAATATCATCAAACATGACAAAAGAGTCAATCTATTGTAATTATAAAAGATCAAGTGTCTCTTCTCTCTGTAAATACAGTATTAGTGTTTCTGCCTTTAATTGCAGGAATGGCTCAAGAGGTGAGCTGGATATTTAATGACTCCCACACACTTTCTGGGTAGCACTGAAGTCTAAATCTTCCTCTGTGAATCCGTGCCCCATTAGCTGCCTTAGGGCTTCTCCCACGTGCTCCCCTGTAATACAATTTACAGGGGAGCTCCAAATTCTGCACTATGTACTATGTACCTGGAGCACCAGGTCCTCTTGCTGAGGCTGCTCAGTGCCCTCTCTGGATCTACAGCTTAGGACTCGCTTCATTGTTTCCTTAATTGAAAAAAGAGGTCTGTTAACATGACAGGCGTTTTCTAAGCAAGTAACTGATTCACTTGGAGATGGTTGGTATTTTCCTGGCATTAGTTCATGTTTTTTCTTTTCTGGTTTGATCATCCCCAAAAGACTCTGTTGATTTCAGTTCATGCAGTGCAACAGATTAGTTGAGTGGATGCAATAATGTTTGTACAACAAAAATCATACAGCAATCTCCTCTCCTCTCCCCAATTACCAATACAGTATTTTAATATATGAAATGTTCATTTTGCAAATACCCGTTTGAGATTTGCTATATCATTTCAGGAATAGCGTAATAAGGTGCATTAAATAACACCCGACTGAGAATGGTCTCATTTCATACTTGGATCCCTAAAAGATTTAGGTTATTCTTTAGTTTCATATTTTCTTTTTCTACTAATCTCGGTGTAACTGTACACAGTACATAAAATTAAACATATATATTTATTTCATGGAATTAAGGAGAAAAATCTGACTAAAGAAATATAGTTTTAAAGACTAGGAATTTTTACATTGCTTGTTAATCACGGAACATACTAATAAAACCCAGCATTAAATAATTTAAATACAAATCTTGGAGCCTCATCTTTCTAACTATATATTCAAAAAGGAGAGAGAGAAAGAGCCATTCCTTCAAAGAGCATTCCAGGTCACCTAAGGCAGGTAGGAACCCCAACCCTCCATTTTACTTCTAAACTGTGAAGCAGCAACAGCAAGTTTCCTGAGGAAGTGGATTAATTAAATTAATCTGTGGTCTTTTGTTCCAGGTGAGTATCAGAAGCAGTTCTGGGATTCCAGTGTCAAAGATTAACACATTTATTTTTAGTTCTTTTTCACAAGCAGCTAATGGATGTTGATACCCTTTTACCGTTACAAATAGTGGCAATTTGGTGTCTATTCTGACATTGTTTTGAGAATCTTATCCATAGAGTTTTGAATGGTAAAACTAGCTATTTTTTTTTTGTGTTTTTTTTTTCTGACCAAGAACTTCCTTTTCTTAAATTATTTGTATTAATTCCTCTTACTTCTTGTTTTAGCAATCCAAATCCTCTTTTGCCTTTCAGAAGTGAATGAAAATAGTCTAGGCAGACGTGAGTTTTAGCACCTGGATAAGTTAAACCTTTCAGTTCTCTGGCTGCCTTCAGGAAGCTCTTTTTCGTTAAAAGTGATTTGCATACTACTAAGTGTGCTCCCTTGTAAGTCTTGAAGCTGATTGGAACCAGAGGGCTGATGGGCAAAAATCAATGAAATTTCCAAAGAAGAGCTAATAAGTTCAGTAAATTGTAAATAATTTTTAAAAGAAATCTTTCTGGGTTAGTTTTCAGGCAATTCAGGCAATCCTATTCTTCATGCAAGTCTTACTTTTTAATTCATCACATTTATTTTTGCAGAGAAGCAATACTGAAGATTGAATTTAAGCAACCACTTTAGCCTTTTCCACTGGGTTATGTAATGCAAAGAAATTACTCCATGAAGGGTGTAAAGCTTATCCACCTTTTTGTTACTGTGTCACTTTCTGATGACTCTGTTGTATGCTTTGTCCTGTTATTAATATTCATGGTTTTGTTACAGTAGTAGCACTTTATTCAGCAAATCTGATTTATGCATGCATCTCATCTTGCAAAACCCTAGGAAGGAGTGAGCAGGGTTATGTTCATTTGTTCTTCTCTAGAATCCCTAGATATATTCATCAGTGTATAGGTAATGTAGTTTATTTTGGGTTGGTCTGTAAAGTTGCTGCCTCTTATGACAGTACCAAGTATGTGGAAGAAGCAAAGGCAGGTTCAGTTGTGTCATGTCTAGGCACTGTTTCAAGAGCATAGACTGCTTGAAACAGAGCTCTCTCCTCTGCCACTCCTGGCTCTGGCTGAAATAACTCAACTCTGCTTCTTTCCCTTGTCTGTATCTGTAAGCAAGTCTTTGGTACTTTTGTCGGTTTTACTCCAAAACTCATTGTGCGGGAAAAATATTAATTTGTAAAGTTCTATTGGGTGAACCTAGCAAGCTTTTAAGATTTTGCTCTTGGGGGAATACCAGATGTGAACACTGACTGATGTGTAATGGCTGGGAAAGGAGAGGAACATTTCAGTTGTGGAGATGGGAAATAAGTTTATTGCTACATTTTCCTTTATGATGACAGGGACTACTTCAAGCTGATGACAATTTGAGACAGCTGGGTTCTGCTTTTGCAAAAAGAAAGAATTGCGGGGAATATAAATATCACCTGCCCCAAAATGAACACTGAGAGACAGAGGCACACGTGCACTATGCATATGTTCAGCCTTTGTGTGTAGTATAAGTCTATGTCTTACCCTTCAAAAGACCTCTAAGGCCCATTTTATATTTAGTGGACCCAATCACACGAACAAAACTGGTTGCGTGTGCATGGGGGAGATGGGAATGGAGAGGAAAAAGATGTAAAATACCAAAAAATGAGCCAAATGCAACTTTTCAGAGATCTATCAAAAAACACTAGGCCTGGCTCTGGCAGTTGACTAAACTCAACGTTTATACTATTCAAAGTTTTTCCTAGGGTAATTATGGAGAAATACAAGGAAATACTGTATTTAGCACTAGATATGTTAGGAGGTATTAAGTGCTTCCTTTGAAGCTGATTTGAGCTTAGGTTGCTCAATACTTTGCAGAATGAAGCTTCTGCTGAGAGCTTATTCATTCTGAATCATATTGACATGACTATATATGACAGAGACGTAAAGAAAAATCCATGTCATACAGAGACAGTTTTGTTGACTTCAGTGGCATGTTACACATCTGAATCAGGCTGAATTTGTTCTTGCAGCTATAGACTGCATTTAAAGAAAGCATATTACCGAAAATCAAGTAGAAAATAAAAAAAATATTTGTTATGATTAAGAAATAAAATTATTTTGCCAAAAATAGGATGAAATTCAGTAATATGTTTTTGTATTTGCTTCTACCAAACAAAAATGAAATAAAAATAGTTTTTATTGTAACTGTTTATGATAAGAAAACATTAAATGATTTTTTTTCATCCAGCATTTAATGACAGTGAAGACTGAAATGGCTCAGAATTTTATTTATAGCAGATTCTATCTTCTTTGCCACACAATTTTAGGCCCATACAAATGTATCCATCTGCGTTCAGCACTCCTGAAAAAGGCATTAAAGAAAGGCAAATTCCCACTCCTTCTCTTTCAGTAGAAGTATACTACATGGAGAAGAATTATATAATTTACAATATGAACAAATGCTATCAGCTTTTTCTCATGCATACTACAAATTGTTCTCTCAGAGAAATGTTCTACATTTTAACATTTTTTTGCAAACTCAGTTACTCTTTTGTGGCCAGAATCTTGTACATCTTATTTGATGAGTAATACATTCATTCTCATGAATATCATGTAAAATTCATTAACGTCCTATGAAATTGCTGTCAGTGGTGTTAAACCTGACACAAAGTGAATAACAGTAAATGGGAATCTTAAAAGCATTTTTCATCAGTTTTTTTGTGTTGATATTAAAACATATTAATAATAAGGTTAATATAATACAACTTCAATGCAATAATATCAGGAAGCTTATTATTAAGGTTATCTATTTTATACAAATACATTGTTTGTAAATGTGCTAAAAACATTATGTGTGTATAGCCTTCATCGAATACTTCAGAATTTTTCAAATTTCAGAATTAAATAAAAAGATAAAAGTAGCTTAATATCATGATTCCCATTTTACAGGTCAGGAAATCTGGCATTTAGAAAAGAACTCATCTAGTAGTCTCTGCACATCTCAAATTACTATACTCCATGTAGGATTCTGGAAATGATTTAGCACTATGACTAAAATTAAGCAAATTTAAAACAACAAAAAAAAAATTGGTATCTGTTCCCATAATCTTATTAGGTAAGTGAATTGCAGAGAAAATTCAGCGGCAGGGTTGGGGACCTTTAATCTACATAATCCCCTTTCCATCAAGAAGCCCCTCACATTCCTGAAATTTTCAAAAGAAACATTTCATTGTTATCACTGGTTAAGTATTTTATTATGCAAAGATTTTGCTTTACAGCTGTCTGTATCCTTATTGGTCTGAATTCAGAGGGGTTGAAAACTCATCAATTAAACAATTTGATACACGGAAATTTTTTGAGAGTTCTTTATTTTAGTTCATTCTTTTCCAGACAAAGAAATGAGTAACTAAGTATATATATATTCTGCTATTCTAAATCAGAATGTCAAAATATGTACATACTTATGTAGGATTCTCTATGAACAGAAGTTGACTTAAGACATTACAAGTCAACATTAGCTGTGAAAGGGCACTGGAAAGAATTGACTACCCATTTATGGGGCCCAAAGCATCTGTTATCATGACCTATTCCTTAGCTCTCAGTGGTGTGCCAGCATACAGCAACCTTGTAGGGAGCGTAGAGGTGCAGATGGCAGCTCAGTGGTGGGCCATAATCCAGCTCTTACACTAAAATATCCAGTCTCTAATTACTGAGGCAAATTCTTGCTGCACTGAAGAAAGGGTTAAATAAGAAGATCATAGCTGCTAAAGACGTTGACTGGTTTCTTTTGTTTTTACGTCTTGTACTCTGAGTGTACAACTAATGCACTGAAGATTACACTTCTAGCTCTGAACAACCCCTGTCTGATGATGGTAGTGGTGAGAAGCACACACTCAACACTTCAGTGCTGAACAACATATATTTTTGATACACCACAGACTGAGAATTTAGTTTCAAAATATCTCCCTTCTGTATGAAAAAAGACATTGGAAGCCTTCAAAATCAAGTGTGTATCATCTTAATCAGCCAAACCCCTCATTTCATCCAAAATTCACTAATCCTGCATCTTCTCATGCCACCTTTTTATTGCTTTTTTTTTGGCTCTCTTCCAAACACACTTTCATCACTAAGTATTGCTAAATAACAATGCTTTGTGCAATTTTATCTATATCTTCATTACTGTCAATACAGAATGCTTCTCCAAGGGAGACAATTATGTCAAAAAAGCTTATTCCTCCCTGAATGTTCAATGAATTACTCCACAATTAGACTGCTCCTGGATGTCCAAGATGTTAAGGACTGTATGAGGAAAGAAACCTGCATGAGAATCAAAGATCCAGAGATCTGGCAGCATTTGAATGAAATCCTCCTTGTTGCTTACAAGCATTTCTCCAGTCTACACAGACCTGTTTGGACCGTTTTGAGTCCTAATAGGTATGTGGATGTATCTATTTGGACTGATCTGAGGAGTCCCAGCAGTGACTTTCACATCAGAACCACCCCCCTTTCCCCAACCACATCCTTGTGACTGGAATGGGATTTTCTTTAATCTTTTCTGATGTTGTACCTTGATTCCTGTGATAGAAGCTAAAGATGTCATAAACACTATTAGTTAATCTAATAAATTTAATTTAATTTTATTTTATAAATTCCCTCATTTTCCAATTCTTTTTCCCAAAGAAAACACATTGTAGTTAAAGGTCATCCACTGACACAGATACACCTCTCTCCACTACTAAATTTGAGAGTCAAATATATTTTGTGAGCCCACAGCTAAAACTGCAGCAGTCACTTGGTGTGACCCTCTTTTCTTTAAAAAAGAAAAAAAAAAGTAGTAAGTTTTTGTATTAGTCTAACCACATGGATAATGCATTAATATGGTCACAAGTTCTCACACAGATGTCTACTATGTTGTGAAATGGAAGACTGTATTACATTGTGAGCATCAGGACAGGCTTATCCTAGAGTGTGTTTGACACTGTAACCCAGCTAAGACTCCAGCAAGAAAGATAAACTTACAATGTCTTGATTCACAGTAAACCCTCCCTTCCAGCTGCACAATGACAGCCTCACCATTCTTAATTAGTGACTTACAGTGATAGATCTGATTGCAAGATTTTTGGTGATAGCTATGCCAACGAAAACCATTATTTTGCAACTTCGGTGGAATCAGCCCCAGCTGATACAAGCAAAAAGTACTACTCTTCTTTCAGAAAAAAAAATATTGAGGAATAATATCTGCTAATCTGGCTTAAATGCATAATTTCAGTTTGTGAACTGATGCAACTTTCCTGTGTAAACATATCCAGGATGACAATACTGTGACTATAGACAACAAGGACTGTTACTATAATGGGTGGGGAAAGTGCTACTTTCCTATTGCATGTATGAGCAAGTTGAAGTGATGTTCAGGATGCTGTTCATATAGAGGGAAAAAGTGAAAAAGTACTTGGGAGATAATTACATTAAAGAGAGACTTTTTAGGCATGAGAATACCAATGGAAGCTGGGAAACAGAAGCAAAAGGTCATGGTCTGTGTTTAATACAGGTTATAAAAAAATTCCTAGGATAGATGTTAAGTAGTCCCTTGATAAACTGATTTCTTGATTACTTCTGATGGATTCAAGCAAGATGAAATGAGTTGAAATCTTTCCACTCCTCTATGTGCTCTTCTGAAAGTCATTTTAAGAAAAAAATATGAAAATACTAAAGCTAAAATAAAATTAATAAATTTAATGGCTTTCTACCTGCAATGGAGTAGAAAACCTCACTCATTGTTACTGTATCCAAAACATTTTAAAAGTACAAGCAAGGAATGCATCTCTATCATCTGAGTTTAATATAAAATCATGTTCCTCTCCTGTCACACACAGAATTTGTTATAGATTTTATCTGCAATAAAAGCTATGTCTGTAGTGCCACATAATACATTTGTAAAGGTTAGAGATATTTTAACCCACATCTGTGACCAGAATTTTAATGACAAGCAAATCTTCTGAAGCAATACTTAGAGAAGAAAACTCTTCTGTAGATATTAATGCAAATCAGTCTGGAACAATGCCTAAACAACATTGCAATAGGGTCATTGTGAATCATGTCCTTGAAATTACAAATATGTGACATAAGTAAAATATATTATTACAAATTCTGTCAATCTCCTGCCCTTGTCAGGAGTTTCTGGTTTTGCAATCCAGAGAGATTAAACCATTTTATTGCTTAAACTGTCACGAAGACCTGCAAAATAGAACAGCAGAATTACTTTAATGACTTTCTTTTTGAAATACACATTCTTACAAACCATGCATAATGAACAGTGAATTCACAGATGTATTGTTTCTGTCCATTTGTATTTCGTTTTCAGAAAGTTCATTTATTTTCACCTTGAATCTTTGCTATTTATGGGAAAAAATTAGGGAAACAAACACCCCATCAACAGTAGTTTTGTTCATGTTCAAGGGCTTGAATGATCAAATTTTAAATTTGAAATTAGAAAGAGTTTAACTTGGGAAATTAAAATTGGTGTAGAAAAGTAGCATTCCCCTTTAATCAGCCTCTCTATTGGTAAAACTTCTGTGGGTCTACAATGTTTAGTTTAATTGGTTTTTATTCTTTTAGTCGATTCAAGGTGATGTTCTGCAAGATATAGCTCAGCAGTACCTTCTTAGAAAAGAAAACACTATAGCTTAACTGAATAAGAGCTTGGTCCTATGGCTTCTGCTAAGAAAATGGAATTGATGATTTGAACTTGTTTTACTAACGTAGAGCAAGAGAAGTAGGTAGGACTGTTTACCTGCTTAAAAAAAAAAAAAAAAAAAAAGAAGATAGATATCCAAAATAAACTCTTGGGTTACAGGTCTCTGACCATAACTACTCATACTACTTAAGGCTTATTTTGGCATTTAATCATCTTTAATAGAAATGCAAGACTTGTTTTGGGTAAATGTTAATTCAATTAGTGGACTCCATACAAAGTTTCAACTTTTACCTTTTCCCCTTAAAACAGCAAGTTTCTAGAAAGCATTGGCAAAAGTCTTGTTTTGATTAACCTTTTATCTTCAAGCCTTAGATCAGTATCAGGACATTTTTTTTCTTTTCATTCATTTTGTTTAGAAAATACTGTTGATGTTTGCAGCATTACTGAACCTCCAAGTTACATTTTGTAATTATCCATGAGGTTTGTGTAGCATAAAATAAAACTCTTTGCTTTTAGGGGACATCTGCTATAAATAAAATGATAGCCATAAATTTTCCAAGACGGCCATCACTACCTAGTTGCTACAGAGGCAAAACGTCTTTGCTTTCCAGAGCAGGCTCCTTTTCAGCCTCTTGCCAGGAGGTCAACAGCATTTACTTTTGTGCTTTTCCTAAATACCCTCCCCCTCTTTAATGAAATTAACATGTAATGCTTTCAACGCCTGCACATATCAGCTTTCACTCTTTAGGGAAACATGTGAACATCATTAAAACATAGTTTCTCTCTCTCTTTTCAAAAATATTTCCTTAACAAACTTTATGAAATTCAAACTCAGGGAGTTCATTCTGATGCTGTCTTTAATAAAGTGGCATCTGCTATTGCTGATAAATGTAAGCATCTGTTATCATTTCTGGTAGAAGCCCCTATCTTCATGAGCAGGGAGATCTCAACATGGACATAAGATTTAGTATAAAGGTGCTAACACTGGAGCCCGATTAGGTATTTGCTTTATTCTTTTTAACATTTTTCAGATCGATTCGTCTTTTGCTTAGCAAAGGAAAAGAAATGAAAGGAATTCTTAATTATATTATTGTTGCCACTTTTAATATTAAATGCTACACTGCACCATAAGGAAGGCCATGCATAGCTCTTGTCTCCTGAGAAGATTCACAGCGCAGCTGGGGAGCGGGACTGCCGTTGATCTCTTTTTAAATCACGCTCTTCTCTGTAGTGGTTTTCTTAATAAGCTTGTTAAGACAGGAATGAATAAGGAGTGAGCTGATGACTTGCTCACCTCAGAGAAGCAAGAATTATGTTTTTCCATTCTTTGAAAAGTTCATGGGCAGCATCTACTCAGGTTCTCTGTGTGCCTTTTCTTCATGAGGTTCTCAAATATCTGAACTGTGATAGGCCTTGGCATTTTTATAGAGTATTTACCTTCCGGTATGTAAAGAGCAAAGGTGCTTTTCAGGTTCAGCAGGATATGAAAGCTCCTTCTCTGGCAAGATAACCTCAAATGGTTTTGTAGCTGGCTGAGACTGAAGTAAGTGCTTTTGATGAATGAGCCAAAATGACATGTTTGGGGATGAAATAAGGTGCTAGATGCAGGTATTTGAAACAGCAGCCATGGTAAGTGCTTGAAATATAGATTTTTCTACTCAGTTTCTTTAGGATGAGTAATCCTAATGGTTACCCTTTTTAGTTGTTGCTTTTACTATCAAAATCCCGTATTGCTATTAGATGATATTAAAGTAGGTTAGAAACTGTAACCAGCAATCCCAGCCTTGAACAGCCATGAATAAATTCTAACCCCAAAATGAGTGCAAGAGCATTTCTTTTTTAGACTGAAATCTGGGATTCTTCTATAGACATGTGACCACTACAGTAGGGATGATAAGGAAAACAAGAAATATTCTGGGACTTATGGTATCTCGGTAAAAGGTGATAACAGAAATAATAGCATTGCATGTGGGATTCTCTTGCTTCTGTCACTGGAGAAATATCTCATGCTAGCAATGAACAGGCAACAGATCTTTATGCTGTTTTACCTTTTCATTCTATAGTATCTTATTTGTACTTTGCTACAAAAGGAGTTCTAAAACTGCATTTTGCTATTTTTTGTATGGCATACAAAAAGATGTGTATAGTACCTCCCTAGTGAGATCTCTGATACCTGTTTTGTAAGGTACAGCTGTCCAGGACACTTGGGGAGAAATAGATAAGATACAATTAATATGGTTTAATTAGGCTGCAACTTTACTTACCTCAGGTTGGAATTAATGGCAACTGAGTGCAAATGTTAATAATTTATATAATTATTTTCATTAGTTAAAGCCTGCTATATGTATGTCCTCTCTTCTTTCACACCAGTTTCCTCAATGGGAGGAATTGGAAAGAACTGAAAAACAAGGAATTCTAGAGAATTTGGGAATTCCTAAGTGCTAGAACCAGACTAAGAAGTCTTGCACTATGCAAGGGGTGGAGAAGCTGAAGGAGAAGAACAGCTGCTTATTTTCCATAGAAGATAAATTCCATTTTCAGTCTGTGAAAAACATGCATTTCCTATTTCATATCAGGCCCCAAATTCTCTATAGATTTTTGTTTTCCTTTTAATTTTTCTTCAGAGGAAACTTACTTCAGATTTATGGCAGTCTTTTCTAGTGCTAAGGTACTTTCCAAATAAATATTCTGATTTAATGCCTTTTTGTTTCAATATATAAATTTAAGCATATTCTTTCAGCCTGAACTATAGGCAAAACTGGAAAAATGCCTTTTGTACTAGACTATAGAATGATATGAGTTTTGAGACACTGACAAATTCTTAATTCTGCAAATTTATGGCCTGATCTTGGAAGGTCTGATTACTTACTTTTTACTCAATGCTCAAATTATTCACATACTTGTATGTATTTTCCTAAAATACAGACCTTATAAGATACACAGGTCTTCATGAGGCAGTCTCTAAACAAACCTAATTAAAATGTTAGGGTTAAAATAAAAGTTTCAGATATTCCCCTTTTAGAAAACTATATAGGCCTTATGACTGTCAACAAATATAGACAATATTTGTGAGACATTTAGGAGAAAAAAAATTAACACAATGGGGAAGAAATTTTTTAATAGGGTGCAGCAAGTAATCCGTTTCTCAACCAACCTAATCCTAGCAAATCTTGAATCTTTACCATTCTTCAGATTAGCAAAACTTTTAACAGGGATAGGTCTAGTAAGAATAATGACCTCAATATTTAAAGGCACAACCGAGAATGAAAAATAAACAACATTGTTAGTTATACTTCATATTTATAAAATATTACTACCCTTGTTTTTCAAATATACAGTTCTTTTTTTTTTTGTAACTTGTTTATATCTGTGTCTTGTCCTATATGGAAAATGTTAGGATGTGTTTTATATAAAAACTACTGTGAACTCAATCTCATCATTTGTTGCTTTTTTTTTTCCACTTCAGATTTTATTTCCTAATGGCATAGGCATTTTAAGATCAGCAAAACCAAATCTTGTTCTCAAGAGACTTGGCTTGCTCTGAAGTGTTAAGCTAATTACCCATTGAATGAATGGCTATGAAATACCAATAAAGCAGTTCTTTCAGATTCTTTATGTATTTCAGATACTCTTATGTTTGAAAGTGTTATTATACTTTTATGAGTTATACTGTGATCTTACGACAATAAAATGTGTTGGGTTTTTTAAACTGATTTTCTGATACCTCTCAACTTTTAACACATTGCAACTGCATTGGCATCTTCAAGAGAATATAAGTAAATTTTGCATCAAACTCCCTGAGTTTCAGAGAGAACTGAGCATTGGCCATGAGTATCAGCCTTATAGCATCCTGTTCCGGTTTAATGCATCTCTGTCTTTGTCTTTTCTAGCAACAGCTGGAAACACACAAGGAGAGACTACTAGACTGCTCCTAGTGGGTTCCCCTTTGCAGGATAGGTTACACCTTAGTGCATTGTTGGTGCAGGCTGCAACTGTGATACAGATAATACTTAGCCAACACTTAGCTTATAAGCATAGACTCATAGAATAGTTAGGATTGGAAAGGACCTCAATATCATCTAGTTCCAACCCCCCTGAGATGGGCAGGGACACCTCACACTAAACCATATCACCCAAGGCTTCATCCAACCTGGTCTTGAACACTGCCAGGGATGAAGCATTCACAGCCTACATGGGCAACCCATTCCAGTACCTCACCACCCTAACAGTAAAGAATTTCTTCCTTATATCAAGTCTAAACCTCTGCTATTTAAGTTTCAACCCGTTACCCTTGTCCAGTCACTACAGTCCCTAATGAAGAGTTCCTCTCCAGCATCCCTATAGCCCCCTTCAGATACTGGAAGGCTGCTATGAGGTCTCCACACAGCCTTCCCTTCTCCAGGCTGAACAGCCCCAACTTTCTCAGCCTGTCTTCATATGGGAGGTGCTCCAGTCCCCTGATCATCCTCGTGGCCCTCCTCTGGACCTGTTCCAACAGTTCCATGTCCTTTTTATGTTGAGGACACCAGAACTGCATACAATACTCCAAGTGAGGTCTCACGAGAGCAGAGTAGAGGGGCAGGACCACCTCCTTTGACTTGCTGGTCACGCTCCTCTTCATGCAGCCCAGGATACGGTTGGCTTTCTGGGCTGCAAGTGCACACTGCTGGCTCATGTTCATTTTCCTCATTGACTAACACCCCAAGTCGTTCTCCTCAGGGCTGCCATGAATTTCCTTTTTGCCCAACCTGTAGCTGTGCCTGGGATTGCTCCCACCCAGGTGTAGGACCTTGCACTTGGCATGGTTAAACCTCATGAGGTTGGCATCAGCCCACCTCACAGGTGTGTCAAGGTCCTTCTGAATGGCATTCCTTCCCTCTAGCGTATCAACAGAACCACACAGCTTGGTGTCATCGGCAAACTTGCTGAGGGCACACTCAATCCCATTGTCCATGTCAGTGACAAAGATATTAAACAAGACCGGTCCCAACACCGATCCCTGAGGGACACCACCCGTTACTGGTTTCCAGCCAGACATTGAGCTGTTGACCACAACTCTTTGAGTGCGACCATCCAGCCAGTTCGTTATCCACCGAATGTTCCACCTATCAAATTGATGGCACTCCAATTTAGAGACAAGGATGTCATGTGGGACAGTGTCAAACGCTTTGCACAAGTCCAGGTAGATGACATCAACTGCTCCAACCCTGTCCATCACTTTTGTAGTCCCATAATAGAAGGCCACCAAATTGGTCAGGCAGGATTAAGCATAGATACATGGAGGCAGACAATGAAACACCTTACACCTTACTTGGTGAATACAGTGGATTTACTGGTTATTTTTATGTTATATACACATTGACAGTTCACCCATTGTCAGACCCAGAGTAAAAAACACAAATAGTTCAGCTTAAAGTGAATTATATATATATGGCTCAGCCACTGTTAGAATAAATAAAACTTTTATAGCAATTCTTTACATATTTGAGAAGTGTTTTGAAGAGTTTTTTTTGTATTTTTAATGTATGGGTACTTAACCTTTTTTTCTCCCTGATCTGTAATACAGCTCTAATTATAGCAGTTAAAGGTGAAGGAACAATTAGAAATTTAGAGAAATGCATCCAACTAAATTTTACATAAAACTAAGTCACAAATTTAGGCCAATAATAGAAAGGGATTGTTTTCCTAATAGGAAAAGAAAAAAAAAAAAGATTTCTTTTCTGATCCAGAGTGATATACAAAATTCTAGTCTGGCTCAATGGTTTATGGATATACAAACTTAAATCTGTAGCTGATCAAGAACTGCAAAATGTTTCGGAATAAGTATTTTTGCTTGCCAGTTTAATTTCTTTCTTACAAAAGATCTATCCTGAAACAAGGGGAACAGAAAATCACAAAATGGAATTTATAAACCTTTAGAATTAGTTTTAAGCAATGTTAAGTTCAATGGCTTTGTAACAGTAGCAGTGGGAAATTACTGAGGTGCATAATACATAGAAAAAATAGAGTACAGCTAGAGAACATACTGGCACAAGATAAATCGTTATAGTTGATGTGGTCTTAAGAAAAACAGTCTAGAAAAACAGGACACAGGGATAAGGAGTATCTGGGAATAGCAGGTGTCCAGGATAGGCTGTGGGTAAACTAACTGATAAGTAGGAGGATAGGGGGATTATTATGTCTCTGGTGCTAGTGAACCAATTAAACTGGTATGAGCATCTACTGCGCGTGCTTCAAAGGCTGCCAGAAGTGATGAAGATTGTTGGAAGAAGTAAACGACCCTCAGAGACCACCACCACAGTTCTGTACGCATGCGGGGAGCTTTCTGGAAAATGATGTAATCCATACGTAGCCTCATGAATATGTATGTATGCCCAGGGACTATATAAGGATGGCTTGTGTAGTAATAGAGAGACACACGTTAGGAGGAGTTATCCCCCGTGTCTCCCGGCGCCGCAATAAAGAATACCTGCTTGTCAGCTTGAAAACTTTGTTGGCAAGTTTGTTCCTGGAGTTTTCTCCGAATCAATTTGGCACCCCAGATGGGACCCTCTCTGCTCGGCTGCAGGACCCGCTGAGGACAGGGCTCCCTAGGGCCCTCGGGAGTCTTTCCCGGAGGGACCCCTCGACTCATTCGGATCACTGCGGGAGCAGACAAGGACCATCTTCGTAAAAGGTATTCTTTTCTTTTCTATAGTCTGTAAGGTGCAGGGGGCATCTTGCATAAAGACTGCATTGGTAATTGGGTTGGTTTGGTATGCGTACGCAAGGTTTGGAAGCCTTCCGTAAATCGAGATAAGAAATCTCGTAGGTAAAGGCGTATACCCGGCTGCTAGCGTCCGTTTGGTATACACCCACAAGAAGCAGGGGGCTTCTTGTGGTTTGGGTTGTACAAGACGCAGTGGGAGTCTTGTAGAAAAGGTTTTGGATTTTACTGGCATACACCCTCAAGAAGCAGGGGGCTTCTTGTGGTTTGGGTCCTGCAAGATGCAGGGGGTGTCTCGTGGAAATGGTTTTGGATCTTGTTGTGGCTTGTGACATTAAGGATTTTGGTCTTGTGATTTTGGTATTGGTGACAGGATATTATAACTGTGTTATTAACTGTGGTTTGTTTGATAGAATTTTAGTCTCTGTCTTTTTCAAGTGTTGTAACTGTGTGGAGTGTGTCTGTGGGATCCCGTGTGTGTGTGAGTGAGAGATTAATAATGGAAAATCAGCAGAGTGAAGAGATCATGCAAAAGAGTCCTTTAGGGTGCATTTTGGCACACTGGAAAGAACTGGGAGGGTCTCCTGGGGGCTCAGTAAATAAGAAAATGTTGTCCAGCTGTTTTGAAAAATTTTGTAACCGATGGTGGCTTTTGTATACTTTGGAAGATCAGGAAAAATGGTCTAAAAATGGAGCCTGAACTATAATACATTGTTACAATTAATGTTGTTTTGAGGCTGCAAGGAAAATGGCATGAAGTAATGTATGCCGATATGTTCTTCACTTTAAGAGACCACGTGGAGTGACAGACGCAATGCAAAATTAATATGGCTCCACCAGATCCCTTAATTTTGGTTTTGGAAAAGGACAGGGAAAAACTGAAAGTTAAGATGGAGAGATGTTGTTCAGCCTGTGATACTGGGGAAAGATGTTTAAAGTTAAAAAACAGTAATCAGGAAGATAGGCTGTAAAATTATCTATCACAGGTACCTCCGAGAGGAGCACCCTCTGCATCTCTCTGATATTCATAAGGAGCGAGAGATCACTGTCACTGGCACCAAGCAGCAGATGCACTTTCCGAGTTCAGAAAGGGTTAAACCATCAGTGCTGTTGCAGAGGCATCTGCAGCCCCTGCAGAGCAGGGTGAGCAACTGTAAGGAAAAAAAAAAGGAAAACCAAGGGCAAAAGGAGGGGAGCTCGCGCAGCTCCTGTGTTTGAGCGTGGGATGCTGGGTGCTGGGGTAGGCAAACAAGTGGGAACAGATATGTGCACGGACGGGACTGAGGGGTTGTTGAATAAATGTGGACAGGAGGAAGCATGGAGAGTGTATAGGAATTGGGAACGAGTAGAAAAGAAAAAGCTGGGTCGTGCTATAGCCACGGCTGCGGTGGTTGATTTGAAACTGCGGGGGGAGAGTTCGGACGCTGGAAGCGAGACTGCCCTTGGGGGGGGTAGTGCCATGGTGTGGCTCCAGTGACTGAATTGGAACCAGACTGACAGGGACCTGGGGAATCTACCCTAGCAGATCCACTGGTTAAATTAAAAGTAGAAACTAAAGGAAATAAAGTGGAATTTTAGTGGATAGAGGAGCAACTTATTTGGTGTTAAATCTGAGAGAAAGGAATTTGTTACAGATGTGGGAGCTACTGGCCACCAAGAAAAACAGAGAAAAAAAAACAACTCACAAACAACCCGAGGCATTCTTTCTGAAACCCTTAAAGTACAAATTGGGAAAAAATAGGAATGCATAAATTTTTATGCATGCCAAATTCTCTAAAATATTTCTTAGGGTGAGAAGCAACATTTAAAGAAGGCAGAATGGAATTTAGAGTTAAAATCAAACAGTTAATTGCAGTTTTGAGTTTATCTTTAATTCAACAGAAAAGCAAACACGAGAACCTCCCTGAAATAGAAGAAATCCTTAATCAGGTATATCTGGGAGTATGGGCATCTGAAATTCCAGGTAAGGTGAAAAATGCTTTGCCTGTTAAAGTGGAAATAAAAAGGGGGGCCTGCCCAATTAGAATAAAACAATATCCCTGAAAATTAGAAGATCAAAGGGAATTAAAAAAAAGTCATTGATAAATTTTAAAATATACATTATTAATTGAATGTGAATTGGAATATAATATTCTGGACAGTAAAGAAATAGGATGATAAAAGTTGTAGATTGATTCAAGATCTCAAAGCAGTCAACAAAACTGCAGAGGATGTTTGTCCAGTAGTAGCTAATTTGTATTAATTATTGACTAAATTGAATAATAATCAGGAATGTTTTGCCATCTTGGATTTAAAGGATGCTTTCTTTTGCTTACCATTGGCCAAAGAAAGCCAAAATTTATTTGCTTTTAAATGGGAAAATACTGACACAGGAAGGGAAACTCAGTTAACTTAGACAGTATTACCTAAAGGATTTAAAACAGTCCAGCAATTTCTGGAAATCAGCACGAGAACTAGGATCATGGAAGCCACCTGCTCAGATGGGGACTCTGTTACAATATGTGGATGACCTATTAATTGCTACAGAAATAAAGGAAGAATGTATCCAGTGGACAGTGGAATTATTAACTTTTCTGGGACTGAATGGTTATTGGGTATCCAGGCAAAAGGCCCAACTAATCCAAACCCTAGTTTCCTACCTAGGATATGAAATAACAGGAGGACAGAGAGAACTTGAAGCTTCTAGAAAAGAAGCCATCTGTCAGACTCCACAACCATCAACTGGCAAGGAGCTCCGGACATTACTGGGAATGACTGGATGGTGCAGACTTTGGATCCATGATTACGGTGTTCTGGTAAGACCACCATATGAACTGTTGAAGGGAAATCCTCCCTCTTTAGAATGAACTAATTCAGCAGAGGGGGATTTTAGAAATTTAAAAACAGAGCTAATGAGAGCTGCAGCTCTGTGACTTCTGGATGTAACTAAATCCTTTTGGCTATATTCCTATGAAGAACAGGGAATAGCTTTGGGGGTCCTTGCTCGAAATCTAGGACCCTACAGAAGGGCAGTGACGTTTTTCAAAACAGCTGGATGAAGCAAGCAAAGGATGGCCCAGGTGCCTAAGGGCTGTGGCAGCAGTTGTCATGAATATTGAAGAAGCTCGCAAATTCACCTTGGGACAAAAATTACTGTGCTAATGTCCCGTGTTGTATCAGCAGTCCTGGAACAGAAAGTAGCCCACTGGTTATCTCCTTCATGTTTTTTTTAAATACCAGGCCACCCTTGTGGAACAAGATGATATAGAAAGTGTGGTCACTAACGTTGTCAATCCAGCATCCTTTTGCAGGAACAATCGACAGAACCACTAACACAAGACTGCTTGGCCACCATAGAGACTGTATATTTGAGCCGACCAGACTTGAAAGAAAAACCTCTGGAAGATGCTGATTCTTGGTTTACTGATGGTAGTAGCTTCATGAAGAATGGTAAACGAAAGGCAGGATATGCCATTACCACCACTTCACAGGTAACAGGGGCTAAACCTTTACCCTCGAACACTTCTGCCCAGAAGGCAGAAAAAAATAGCATTAATGAGAGCCCTGGAATTGGCTAAAGACAAAAGGATAAATATTTGGACTGATTATGTACATGGTGCTATCTGAAAAGAATGAGGACTTTTGAACAAACATGCTGCAGAAATTCTACAATTACTGGAGGCTGTTCAGCTACCTGAAGAAGTAGCTGTTATGTACTGTAAAGGACATCAACAAGGTGACTCTGATCAGGAAATTGGAAATAATTTGGCCAATTCTGAAGCCAAACGAGCAGTTGAACAATCACAAATCATGTCCTTAATCCGTGATGGCAAACTAATAATTGAAAAATCTAAACCTAGGTATTCAAAAGGGGATAAAAATTGATTGAGGATCTAAAAGGACAGGAAAATAAAGAGGATTGGGTTCAGATACCTGATGGGCGAATTGTAATTTCCTATAACCAACTCTGGAAGTTAGTTCAGGGAGAACATAATAAAACTCATTGGGGTAGCAACTCTTTATATAAATATTTAGACAAACAAATTGTAGGAAGAAATCTATACAACACAGTTCAATCAGTGACAAAACAATGTCAGCTATGTCTTAAGAATAAGCATAAAACTGAAAATAGAAATCAAATTGGGACAATTGTAAGAGGAAGTTTCCTGGGACAGCAGCGGCAAATAGATTTTTCTGAATTATCAAGAAAAGGGGGTTATCAATATTTGTTGGAGTTAACAGATACTTTTTCTGGCTGGCCAGAAGCATTCCCTTGTAGGATAAATGATGCAAGACAACTCATTAAAACATTATTTAATGAGATAATACCTTGCTTTGGAGTATTAGCAGCAATTTCTTCAGACCGAGTTTCACAGTTTAGTGCAAAATTGTTATGAGAAATTAGCAAAAATTGGAAATTGATTGACAAGTACATGCTCCATACAGGCCTCAGGCCAGTGGGCATGTAGAAAAGATAAACTATCTGATCAAACAACAAATTAGGAAAATATGTCAGGAAATGAAATTATATTGGCACCAAGGTTTACCACTGGCTCTATTAAGATTTCGAACTAAACCTCGGTGGAAAGAAGAGGTTAGCCCGTTTGTAATTTTATATGGAAGACCATAACAGTCCCAAGTTAAAGGAGAAAGTCTGCAGGAAGTGGGGGAAGGTTATCTCTGACAGTTTTTGGTCAATCTGGGAAAAGAATTGGAGGAGATAAATAAGAGAGTAGCAGGGACAAGAGCAAGAGGTTTGGATTATCTGATTCACCCTTTCAGATCTAGAGACTGGGTTTATGTTAAGAATTTTTCAGGAGATCCTCTACAGGACAACTTGAGTGGACTGTACCAGATATTACTGACCACCTTTACAGCAGTGAAGATAAAGGAACAACCTGCTTGGATACATTATTCAAGAATAAAGAAAGCACCAGAACCAGAGAAGACGTGGCAGATGGAACCTTCAGTACTCTTACGTATGAAATTGCGTCGGTGATAATTTGGACTCATATGATAACTGGTGCATAAGCTTGAGACCAGAATTTATACCTGAAATTAATGCAAAATGTTACTGAAGTTTTAATCGTAGTGACTGTCGGGTGTGTGCACAGTTGCCTAAATCAAGAGAAAGCCTGGAACTGCCATTAATTGGAGTTCCAATTCCTAACACTGTTTCATGGACAAATCTGTGGGTGAACACTAGCAATTTGTATTCAAATGAAAGGTTCAAATTTGGAATAGTTAATCCTAATCCAGGCAATAAATATTACACCTGTGCACAAAGATGTATTACACCAGGAACCAGGGTAGGAGACTATACTTTCTTAAATGCCACAGATGTAGGTCACCATTCAAATTGCAATTACACTATTAATATAGATGGTATCGTAGTTCAGTGGTGGCCCGTTCCTAAAGGGAAAGGATGGTATTGGTTATGTGGAGAAAATGCTTATAAAACTTTACCCCAACTGGAAGGGGGCATGCACCTTAGGTGCTATAATACCCAATTTTACTATTATCAACAGGTATCCTTCCGGAACCTGGATTAGAAGTTTTGTTAAACGGATTAAGCAAAGGTTTAACCCTATTATTGAACGGCACACTGCATTTCATAGTTTTGTGAGAGGGCTAATTCCATCTTTGGGAGTAAGTGAATTAGAGAAAGCAATTGTAAATATCTCAGCAACCATAGAGGAAATGGAAAGTAAAGGTATTGATATAATGCAGGCAGAACAACAAAACATAACGAGCCTATCTAAAGTGGTATAAAACCGAATGGCTCCAGACATGTTATTGGCATCAGAAGGAGGAGTTTGTTCCATAATCAATGAAAGCTGTTGTTCCTACATAGACCAAAGTGGCAGAATTGAAACATATCTAGAGGAAATTTGGAAACAAACTAAGATATTTCATGGGACGGCCATGGATGACACCTCCTATGGTTTCGAAGAAATATGGAAAAACTACATGGTTACCTAATCTCTCCTGGTTGAGGCAACTGACTGCAAGAATATGGATGTTAATTATTTTAATATTGTTTACTTGTGGTATGATACAATGTTCCCTCTGGTGTTGTAAACTATCTATGATAAATTATGAAGATTGGAAAAGGAAATCAGGCACCAAGTAGAAATGGGAAATTATTTCAAAGGACTTTGGATGGTAATGGTAATATATAAGATGTTGCAAAAGAATTTGCAAAAGGACAGAAAAAGGGGGGAATTGAAACAAGGGGAACAGAAAATCACAAAATGGAATTTATAAACCTTTAGAATTAGTTTTAAGCAATGTTAAGTTCAATGGCTTTGTAACAGTAGCAGTGGGAAATTACTGAGGTGCATAATACATAGAAAAAATAGAGTACAGCTAGAGAACATACTGGCACAAGATAAATCGTTATAGTTGATGTGGTCTTAAGAAAAACAGTCTAGAAAAACAGGACACAGGGATAAGGAGTATCTGGGAATAGCAGGTGTCCAGGATAGGCTGTGGGTAAACTAACTGATAAGTAGGAGGATAGGGGGGTTATTATGTCTCTGGTGCTAGTGAACCAATTAAACTGGTATGAGCATCTACTGCGCGTGCTTCAAAGGCTGCCAGAAGTGATGAAGATTGTTGGAAGAAGTAAACGACCCTCAGAGACCACCACCACAGTTCTGTACGCATGCGGGGAGCTTTCTGGAAAATGATGTAATCCATACGTAGCCTCATGAATATGTATGTATGCCCAGGGACTATATAAGGATGGCTTGTGTAGTAATAGAGAGACACACGTTAGGAGGAGTTATCCCCCGTGTCTCCCGGCGCCGCAATAAAGAATACCTGCTTGTCAGCTTGAAAACTTTGTTGGCAAGTTTGTTCCTGGAGTTTTCTCCGAATCAATCCTTCCAAAAGAGTGGTGGTCCCTGGCTGATACAGAAACTGAACACGGAGTGTATGAAATATAACAAACACCCTGACTAAAAACCACCATATTAACTGGCAACTTTATACAAAATAATAAGTTTGAATATCATGTTTTTAATAAGACAGGGTGTTTTGTTAATCCCTGCAGTAGGAAGGTTGTAATAATTCATGCACAAGCTGACTAGGGAGAGACTGCCAGACTCCAGGACAAACGGTCATGAGGAAAGTCCCAACAGCAAGGAAAGTGGAGGGTTAGTACATTAAGTAAAAACTTTGTGAGATCTGGGAGATCAAAAGCACATTGTTTAGAAATAGGTCCAAGAAGCTTGAGGCATACACAGGCGTCCTTCTTGCATCCAGCTGCAACTAGAGTCTTGCAGCTACAGCTCAGGTAATGGGACAGAACTTGATCCTTTGTTTCAGCGTGCAGTTTTCATCTAAGATTTCAACAGCCAAAGCTTGGATTTTGGATGCTTAAAACCTCTTCTAATCTGTGGTCTTATAAGCAAAAAAAAAATCAAAAAAAGAAATTATTTTTTGTCATGCCTGGAACATCTTTAGATATGTACAGATACGCATTGTGCAGTTTGGGCAGCTATGGCAAATGGGAAATCTCTATAAGCACCATCAGAAAGCCAAAGCTAGGTGAGGAAGCACTTAAGATCCTGAGCAATGTTCATTTCCAGATGTCAGGAAGTTTGCAAGCCATAACCACCACAATGAGTCACCAGATTTGCTGGAATTAATATTCATCTCCTATCTTGATAACACCATGTCATAACAAATAATGCAAACAATGAATAAAGCAAGACTAGCTTCACTGCTTTTTTTTAACAGGAAAAATAAAAGAGAGAGTGTAGCTTTTAATTTTAGCAGGGCATTCAACTGTGAAAAGGGGGAAGTGTTCTGGGGTGTACTTCCAGCATTTTATTTCAGAGGGTTTTTTTTGTCAATAATTGTTTAATGTGACATGTATTCAGTGAGTCCTCCTTCATGTCTTTAGACAGAAAAAGTTATGCACAGTTCATTCAAGGAATACAAATAAATGCTTATGTCTAGGAGTTGTTTCATGCTTACCTTAAGTTTGAAGAGTTGGATTACAGACTTCTTTTCTAGCGTTCCCTAAGGTATTCACCGTCCATATACTGGGGACCTGATGAATGTTTCCTCTGGCATTTCTTCTGGGGAACTACAAGCACATCCTGAAACAATACTATGTCACTGTGTTTGTGTCCAGAAAACCTGAGCTAATTTGACACATTTCCCACTTACTACCAGTTATTCATAGAAATTTTGCAAAGAAAAAAACCCAAACAAACAAACAAAAAAACCCACCAAACCACAAAATAGGCTTTTTTTTTCCCCCCATTTTTTTCCCCAATGTCTAGTGTGAGATTATTCCTATTGACTTAGCTCAAGACTGCTCTTGGTTTGTTACCCAGCTAATTACACCTGAACATTGTAGTGAAAAGCAGAATACTTAAATTTTGTTTTGAGATCTTATTCTATATGCTAGACATATGATTGTTCACATTTGAAGTCTCCTGACCTTACAAAGCAACAAATCTTTATAGAATATGACCTTTTGTCTACTGGAGTCCAAGTTTTTCCTCTACAAAATGAAATAATAGAGGCTTTTTCCTACCTTATTGAGGCAGGTATTAAAGTCCTCCCTTAATGAATGAAATCTTGGCTTTGTCAGAGTCAATGTCAAAACTCACATTGACTCCAATATGGCCAGATTTTATCTAATATTTAGGATGCCCTTGTTGCTGCCCTCTGTGAACTGTGACAAACCCCGAGTGTTCTGCACATGCTGTAAAATATAACCTTGTGCACTCATCTGATGACTCCCTCTGTGTCACTTACTTTTGCCCTCTTCCCTCTCCACATATAGACATTTAATGCATCTATAATTTTCTTGATGATTTTCGTCTCTTGTTTTAATATTGCAACCATATTTGCTGGCTTCCTGCCTGGTCTCTTGGACTCATCTGACAGTCTGTGCTTTCATTTGTTATTCAGCTATTTTACTATCCTTTATGATTTTGTTTCATATCCCTTCCTATATTCTTTATAACTTTACCCTTGACCTCTCTCTTCCTTTGGCAGAACTAAAACCCAAAACCTTCCTGGATTAATGTGATTTGCATTTCCAACTGTAGTGTTTCTCATTTGAAAGTTTTTCTTTGCATTTGCAGTATCTTTATCTGCTCTGAAGCATAACAGAGTTTCAATTTATATACTGCTTTTAACATCAAGCAGTCAGTTCAAAGTCTTTTATAAAATGGGGAAAGGGGAAGCTAAACCTAAATGGTGCAAATAGAAAGTTTTCAGGCTAGATTTAAATTGAGATAATGTAAGCACATTCTACATATAATAATGTTTCTTTCTTTACTCCCAGTGTTCTCTACTTGCGTATTTTCTATTAAACATTACACTAAGTGATCTTTCCATTCTTCTGTATCTTTTTTTGTTGCTAATTGCTGCTGTACATACCTGTGGGAAGTTGATAGTGTTGCTTTTTTTTTTTTCTTATGGTCTTTCACACATACATTTTGGAATCGTTTATTGTGACTTTACTGTTATTTTTAGACATAGGGCAAAATGAAACTTAATCAAATACCTTGACAGTCAGCTTTAGCATCACATGTAACACTCCAGGCCAGCTTCATTCTCTGGTAGAAATTTCAGCCACTATTCACTCTCAGGAATGTTAATTTACCACAAATTGTACCTCTTTTCTTGGAAGTGATTTGCCTGTAATAGACAGTCCCTGGAGAACAAGAAGAGACCTTTCCTTTTTTTTTTTTTTCTTGAGGTTATCAGACACAACCAGGATTTGCAGTTCTGGCTTGAAGCTACTAGAATAACACAAACTCAGTCTGATTTGTCTAATGCCATGATGAGAGTCATTATTAGGAGAGACACGGACAGGGGGTTGTAGAAAACACTTTGATTCTGTAACCCAGAGACTTTCACAGACATGCTGTGTCACTGTGAGACTTTTTCCTCTTGTGATTATCTCTCTGTAATGCAACATTATTGTAATGGAACTCTCAGTGACTTATTTCCCAGAGTATTACATCATTCTATTATAAGGAATCCTCCTTATTGTCATTCCTTGATCAGGATTATGCAGAAAGGCTAATGGATACCCAGGGATTAATCATTACCATAACTGTGGATTGAGCTCTGGGAGAGGAAGAAGTAGAAAAACATCCACTACTTATCATTCCAGAAGGATTCGGGAGGCAAATTTTTATCCAGAATAAAGTACAAATTAAAACATGCTAAATTAGCAGATGGTAACAACCCCAGGTTACAGTCATTACTTTTTTTTCCCTTCTAAATTAACCTACAAGTTCCCAGCTGCTAGTTTGCCTTTGATAAATACTCAAGTGGACTTCTGTCCACCATGAACAATACACATGCACTGAGGAAAATGGAAGTTAGTGGCCACTCTGTGCTGTGTCTCACCCTACCTTTAAGAACTGCTTGCCAGTCTCCTAATCTGAAGAAGGCTTCATAGTAATGATGGAATTGATAAAGGAAAAGATATTTAAGCTAGAGCACAAAGACATTTATTTTGCTGTTGATCCATGAATTGTTATTTCTTTATAGGAAGCATGATGCATCTCCCCAACAGCTATTCAGAGATACTTGCTTGTAGAAGATTTTCAATTCATTGTTCAAAGGAAAGAGTTTACCTACTACTTCACTGCAAACTTCTGAGGTATAAAAAGGGAAATATTTGCTTTAACACACATCAAAAATTACCTTAAAACTTTACTGCTTGCTTCTGTTTCTCTGTGCCTGAACTCACAATCACTTTGCTTTTACAACATCCTTTGCAATGAATGGAAAGCATTACTAGATTCTATTTCTCTCAAGATCATTCCTGAAAAGTTCTGTGATTACTTGTCTCCTCTTTTCCATGTATCATTGGAAGACAGAGTAGGGGACAGAAATACTATAAATACAGTGAGAGGCATTTGTTGAATCACTATCTTGCTGCTAGTAGCATTGATCAACACACATTTCTAAGAGCTCTGTAAGCCATGGCTTCACTCACTTTCTCTTTAGTAGTCTGTCTCACTATGGTATACTGCATGTCAAGCTATTTTACATGGAATACTTCATGTGTTTTGATTCTGTTTCCAACCTAAAGCCATCTTTTCTTTCCAATCAAGTAATATTGATTTCAGGATTTTTAAGTGCTGTAGCCATACTATTCTCTTCTCTGCTGAGCATGGTCTGATTCCCTCTATAAAGAGGCTAGCTTGTTCCATTCTTCATCAAAGGAACTGTTCTCAGCTCTTCTTTTCCTCCTGATACAGTTGGCTCTCATTCCTCTTCCCACCGCCAGCACTATTGGCCTACTTTGTTATGCTCTGATGGAGACATCCTACCCTACTTGGCTACAGTTGTCCTATTCCACTCATCTCAGATTAAGCTCTCTAACTCTGCTCTTTTTTTCCTCTGATACGGTCATTCTCCTGTAATCCTGTGTGCTTTTCTATAATCAGTCTGCTCATCATTTGTAGAAAGCCGTCTTGATAATAAGATTCCCATATGGAATTTAATCCAGGTATTTGCTAATGACTACTACTGCTTTTTTCCTGCCATGTTTTTGACAGGAAAACTATACTGTGTGTCTGTCATATGCTCTATAAAACAATATACACTTCCACATTAATGTATAATGATCTGTGTAAGAGCATATCCATACAAAGCTGTGAACAATCCTTGCACGTATCTTGGGAGCCAGACAGAAATGGACCCAGGTAAATTCTAGTTAAAGGCTTATTATTAATTGAAACACATATTACAGAGGCATAAAGGGATCCCATTGGTGTTATTAAAAACCACCTGACTAAATCCTTCATAGAGTGTATCAATACCAGTGCACATGCCGTGGGGTCTCTGGAGAAAACTTTCCAAAATGTGTATAAACTTAGGTTAAGAGCATGTCTAATCCTACAGTGTTTACAAGCTGCTAATTATTTGACCCCTGATCTGTATTACATATGAAAGAATTTTAAGTATCATTTTGTATGTTCCTATTGGCATGTCCTAGCCACAACTGTTCTAGCCATTTCTGACAATCAGTTTATTACTTTCCTTCTTGCTTGATGCAATTTTTTTTTAGCAGTTACAATAATACAGAAAAAAGTCCATGAATTAAACAAATGAGAAAGCACAATTAATTCACGAATGACATCTTTGAAAACCTTGGCCCATATTAATCTTTGTCTATGTATTCATGCCATCCTATTTCTTAACTTACCTATTCTGCATTATAAAAGAGTAACCCTAATTCATTACTGTGAACATTTATTTTGACTGAAGCATCACCAGTTTTAAGCAATATACTTGTATGAATCAGAGCATGATAAAAAACATTTACCTTCATAAATCTTTTACTTCTGAACGACTGATGAAAAAAGAAAGGGTCTATAAAGCCATGAATACCTCCTTAGTAAATGATGCAAAAAGTTCTATTAAAAAAAATTGATAATTTTGAGATCAGTGAAAAAAAAATCTGTCTCCTTTATGAAGTCTCTTGTGTGAAATATGGAATAGTTTAGGCTATAAAATATATGCTTACCAGCAGGAGACTCAATGCCTTTAAACAAGATATTTACAGATGAAAACAGAAACCAGTGTTATAGATAAGCAATTCAGATTTTTTTATTTATATTTTTATTCTCTTCCTTATTCTCACTTAAAATAAATGATCCCAACATTATACACAGTTAATGACATCTGCTGGAAACTAAAATATTTAGTTCCAGCACCTTTTCTCAATGGACTTGTAAGACCCTTTTTAGAATTTGTGTATATGGTGTGTTGCACATCTTAAAACCATAAAGACCATGTCAGGGACTCTAAGGAATAATAAAATATTAATTTGATGGCAAAAATTAAGTGGCTTAAAGACAGAAGCTGTTGTTTATCCCAAGAGTGGCTTTTAAGACATTGATGTCTGGTTTTGAATGTGTCTATTCTTAGCCAAACTAACCACACGTAATGAGATCTAAGTAACTGTCTGACTTCAATCAAGAGCTCACTTATGGAAAACCACCAATTTTCTTTCTGTCAGGTCCTCAGTATGAGAAAGGACATTTACTGTTTCTGGGCTCTCCTGATTTTGGTAGCACTATAAAAAAGTCCATTTCTTCACTGAGAACTTGCAGAAAAGACATGCCCTTAAAGAAGAAACCTACTCTTTACACACAGAGAAACACACGTACAGAAAGAGTGCATCTTATGTGTGATATTCTAATTCACAGAGAAAACAGAAACATCTAACTGACCATGAATAGAGAAACATATAAATTAATTATATGCTTGTTAAAATAAATGAACGGTTCCAATGCTCTGCTGCTTCAAGAGAATTAATTCAATTTACAGAGCCTAAAGTTCCAGGTTATAGTTTAGTAGGGATATATATATTGTGTTGTCCAGTTTAAATAAGAAATCTAGGGATGTACTTCGCTTTCAGTAACTGCTAAAGCTAGTCATAGTAGTATGGACAAAATACCAATTTACCCAAGGAATATTGACTATGAAAATGCGTGAGACTAGTCACTATGATTTCTAATAACATTTAAAAGTAATCACAAAACATGGTAATAATTAGTTTCTTTTAGAAACTAATATACTTACTTTCAGAGCTGGTTTTGTATTTTTGTAATGATTACAGGGACTAATAACAACTTACATTTTTTCTTTTGATTAATAACATTTAGAACAAATCAGAGAAAATATGATCTCTGAAAATGTCAAGGAAGCATCCTTTTAATATCCAAGATTCTTGACTTTACCCTGTCTTCTTCCTGCTTCTGCTGACACAATTCTTCAAAACAAAGCAAAATGCTGAATACATCCTAAGGAAGCACCAGATAGTCTAAGGATCTTAAGCAAAATAATGTGAAAGCATTGACAAAAGTGTAGAAGGTGGAAGAAGAGCCAGTAGAGCAAACGGACACTGTAGCAGCACAGAGGTGAGCAGAAAAGGGTCTATTTCACAGGCTTAAAGCGGTACAAAGAGTAAAAGTTACCGAACTTAACCCCAGATTCCAATTCTTTTGAGATGTTCTGGTAAAATCATTCTTCTTATCCCTTGAAGTTAATGATCAGAAGGACAAAATGTTATTGTGACCTGTGGTCCTTGAGAAGAATAAAAAAAAAAAGGAAAAAAGAAAAATATCTGCACTGTGCAAACCCTAGGACTCTTTCGAGGATAGAACAGCTGGATGTATTTTCTGCTGACTCATGTCGTTGGTATGTATGCCATAGCAGACTTCATCATTCTTGCAATTAGTATTAAAATTATTTTTAGAGAGACAGTTGGCCTCTGAATGCAGATGTGCTACATACAGTTGGTTATGCATACGCGTCAACTGTTTCAACAGAACTGAGGAGAAAAGTAGACAGACTTGGATGTTTTGTTCAGCTTTTATGTTTTAGATGCTTTGCTTTGGTCCTATGTGTCTGATATTCACTTTGTCATGTAATTATACTATGTCTTGTTTGCTTTAGAAAACCAGGTTTATTTCCTTTTTCAGGAAAGAGATGACAAGTGCCATTTTAATCCTTGCAAACAGTTTCAATATTAAACTTTCCTAGCACATATCAGCTTGGGGAGAGAAAGTTACAGCTTTGGGTCACTACATCTAGAGTTTTGTCCACTCCCAGGTAGATGTGACTGCCAATAGCAAAAGACAGAGACGAGTTTGGAATTGGATTTTCAGTTAAGGTTATACAGACAGCATCAATGGTGTCAGGCTCAAGGGAAGCATTCACAGTCTATATTTGCTATGCAAACCACCAAATGCCTCCATCTGACAGCTTTTCAAAATAGCTACACTTGGCACCACTACTTTGGGCACAATATGTCCTAGATAATTTATTTAGTTTATATATTCAGCTGTGTACTAATTAACTCTTTGTCTTTTGGAGTTCTGTGTTCCTGTTTAATACACTTAACGTTGTGCCATTGGAGTCCAAGGGGAAAAGTTGTTTTGACATTTACCTGGGTTGAATTCAGAAGATGGTTTCAGTGGACTTATACTGCCTTTAGAGAGCAGAATTTGATCCTCTCAGTGGAATTAGCAAAGTGCTATAAATACCTCAATTAAAAAAAAAAAAACCCTGCAAACAGATTTTACCTTCTTTTCTTACCATTTGTTTTTTACATGCCAAAGGACAATTAGCAGAGGACAGCACAAAGCTTTTCAAGGAGGATCACTCAAGCCAGTAAAGTCAACAGTGAGACAGAACCTAGATTTTTAATTGGTCCCCCATTAAAATTGCTCAAGGGGCAGTGACTTTAAAGATTTTAATTTTTGACTTTTAATCTGGAGAAGTTTTTTCTGAGAGAAAGGTCAACGTGAAGGAAATTAAAGCTAAGGTTTGCATTTTTTGCAGGCCCCATGCTTATTGAATTAGTCATTAACGTTTGTAGGAATTTTCAGTTTAGAGATGAGGAAAACCATGTCACTATTAGAAGCTAGTGTTCAAAAGCAGTTTGTTACCTAGAGCAGCAAATAGGATACTAAATAGTAAACTTTGAAAGGCATAAGAGAATTTCCCTGTGCATTCTAAAGAAAGGAACAGATAGGTAATAAACTTCCCTTACTTGGATTTTTTCAAAATACATTTTTTTTTAACTACTTGTATTACAGTAGAAATGTTGCACCTTTCTACTGTATTTTGTTTTCTCTTGCTTTTTTCATGATAGGCATGAATATTTTTTCATTATATTTTTTGAAGAGATAGATACCACTCAACCTCCATTGGATGTGAGATTTAGTGTTTCAAGTGTATGAATTCATGCTTGTGTGTATGTTTATTTTTTTTATACTGAAATATTTTATTTAAACAGTCACATTGTGAACTGTGTACGGTTGAGAAATGCTGAAATCTTTGGGATGTTTTAAAATCTCTTGGTGGCTATCCGGGTTTTGTTGCAGAAGGCATTTGGCTTAGTTCTTTATTTAGATTAGTCTGGTTAATTTGATCTGTGCTCCTTTTATGATACACAATAACCTGTACAGTGCACATTAAAGAAAAAATTATTTACAAATATGTTTTATCAAACTCATTATTTCCAGGTGCTTGGTGACAGCCAGCATGGCTTCACTAAGGAGAAATCCTGCCTGACCAATTTGGTGGCCTTCTATGATGGGGCTACAGAACTGATGGACAGGGTTAGAGCAGTTGATGTCATCTACCTGGACTTGTGCAAAGCATTTGACACTGTCCCACATGACATCCTTGTCTCTAAACTGGGGAGACATCAATTTGATAGGTGGACCACTTGGTGGATAAAGAGCTAGCTGGATGGGTGCATGTAAATAGTTGTAGTCAATGGCTCAATATCCAGCTGGAGACCAGTAACGAGTGGTATCCTTCAGGGATCAGTGTTGGGACCCATCTTGTTTAACATCTTTGTTGGTGACATGGACAGTGGGATTGAGTGTGCCCTCAGCAAGTTTGCCGAGGACACCAAGCAGTGTGGTTGTTGATACGCTGGAGGGAAGGAATGCCATCCAGAGGGACCTTGACATGCTTGTGAGACAGGCCGATGCCAACCTCATGAAGTTTAACCATGACAAGTGCAAGGTCCTATACCTGGGTCAGAGCAATCCCATGCACAGCTACAGGTTGGGCAAAAAAGAGATTCAGAGCAGCCCTGTGGAAAATGACTTGGGGTTATTGATTGATGAGAAAATGAACATGAGCTGGCTTCAGTGTGCCCTCACAGCCCAGAAAGCCAACCGTATCCTGGGCTGCATGAAGAGGAGCGTGACCAGCAAGTCAAAGGAGGTGGTCCTGCCCCTCTACTCTGCTCTCGTGAGACCTCACTTGGAGTATTGTATGCAGTTCTGGTGTCCTCAACATAAAAAGGACATGGAACTGTTGGAACAGGTCCAGAGGAGGGCCACGAGGATGATCAGGGGACTGGAGCACCTCCCATATGAAGACAGGCTGAGAAAGTTGGGGCTGTTCAGGCTGGAAAAGAGAAGGCTGTGTGGAGACCTCATAGCAGCCTTCCAGTATCTGAAGGGGGCCTACAGGGATGCTGGAGAGGGACTCTTCATTAGGGACTGTAGTGACTGGACAAGGGGTAACGGGTTGAAACTTAAACAGCAGAGGTTTAGATTGGATCTAAGGAAGAAATTCTTTCCTGTTAGGGTGGTGAGGCACTGGAATGGGCTTCCAGGGATGTTGTGAATGCTCCATTCCTGGCAGTGTTGAAGGCCAGGTTGGACAGAGTGGGTGGCATGGTTTAGTGCCTTGGGTGAATGGTTTAGTTGAGTGCATGCCTTGGGTGGCATGGTTTAGTGCGAGCTGTCCTTGCCCATGTCAGGGGGGTTGGAACTAGGTGATCTTAAGGTCCTCTGGAACCCTAACTATTCTATGATTCTATGATTCTCCCTAGTTATTATATCACATATGAAATATTATATGTGTTTAGCATGTATGGCACACTATACAAAAGTTTATTTCACTGAAGTACATATTAGAGTCTTCTCTGCTTAGTGTTATATTTAAATTTCCTGTATCACATGTGGATGTTTTGTCTTATTAAACCATTTCCAGCTTAGAAGGAGACAAGAAATTAAACCTGAGAGTTCTGAAATTCACTTACAAAAGCCAGTTACTTTGATTTGAGTTTTTAACTTGTTAAATTAAAACCAGGATATTCTGAAATACAAACTGTTGAAATTAGAGTGCTTCAACTTCTTCAGAACTGTATTCCAGGGTTGATCTTGGGTTTTTGTTTGAAAGCTGATTCTGACAAAATTAGAACTGACCTTGTACTGTGTTGACAGAGCTGCATATTCTAGAGGAATAACCCTCTGACAAGGGCTACTAATAATTAATGGAAGTATTTGAAGTTCCCGTCACAGAAGCATATGAACTGCTGAGAATTTAGAAGCCTGAAAAAGAGATAAAATATACACATTTCATCATTCAACATATGGAACTAGGAATTTGATGCTGTTTGTTGGCTGACAAACTCAGTTCTCAGATATCGAGAAAGTCAGAACTTTGTGGCAGGATTAAGCTGATATGCCTGACTGTCGAGTGATGAGCTCTGATTGACGCAGCACGAGTCTGAATGGTGTTCCCATGCACAGCAGGGGAAAAAATGTAAAAATTTCCCTTGCCTTAGAGAATGGAGAGGACAGAGAGGGCAGTGGAGGAGAAGAAAATACATAGACGTAACATATGTTACATATTAAAAAGAAAAATTGTTTACTGAACTGCATTAAAGAACCATTAGTTTTTTGCCTTTTATTTTTAAATATAAAATTCACTTGTGTGGGGTGAAGCAATACTGTGGCAGCCAAAGCGCTAGAGTGGAGGTCAGGCTTTCGCTGTCACTTTTGCAAAATGCTTGGTAGCCCCAACTGCACGAGAGACCACAGGCAGAAACTTCACACCAACCCAGCAGTCTGGCTCGGAAGCAAAAACATTTCCCAGAAATTTACAGTCTGGCACTTCTTATTTGTGTGTACCAGCATGCTCAATATCCAGGCTCCCTGCAAGCTACTTTTCACTTTGGGATTCACAGTAAGCATATTGAAAGCAATGGAAAAATTCTCATTGATCTTAGGGGCCTTCCAGACAGACCTTCTGTGAGTGCAAATGCTCCAAACACCAAGTTAGAGATGTTAATGTGAGTTTGTCATACAGTGAGGTTGTTACAGAATTGTATATAAACAGTGTTTTAAAGTGTGGGGCAATAACCATTTAGTGAGTGAGATGAAATGGGGACATGTAAGTCACAGCAACATATTTTAGTAATTTGTTTATGTGAAAGCAAACAAATTGCTATGAGTTTTGTCAATTGCCATCAATTTACAGGAAATTATTTACATTTTTTTTTTCTGTATTCGATTGACAGATTCAATCTATTCTATTTATTTACTTGCTCTCTGTTTTTTGTTTTTATTTTATACCTCTGGGATAATTAGCAGAGACACAGACCACAGTGAACAGAAATGCCCATGGACCTTCACAGCTCTTAGAAGCAGCAGTGAGGAGTGACACATCAGCTAAAGGGAAGATCTGGAGCAGATGACCCACGTAATGACCTATCAAGAGAGACAGGGGATGAACTGGATAATTTGGGGATCTTTTTGATACGAAGAAAAATCCAACTGACTATGATACCCAAGTTACTAAATTTTTGACACCTCTTTTTTATTTTATTGGTGTTTTTTAAAAAAATTTATTGCACTTCACCAAATCCAGATATCAAGGGAAAAAAAGCCAAATGGTAAAGCTCCAGTTATCAAAGGTTTCCAGTATCCTCAGGAGTGTGTGTATAAAGGGGAGCATGCTCCATCTAACATACACCTTGATCACTCTTGAGCTTCTACCATCCTAAAGCAAGCACAAACCTAGAGCCAGAGCCATGTGTATACATAAAAGACTAAACAGATTAGTTTACTCAGAGACATTGAACCAAACAACAAACAAACAGAAATTAGGCTAAAGGAGATTAATACACAGAAACACAAGGGGAAAAGTTAGCACTTAAATCTCAGATAACAGACACCTAGCAGATTCATTCCTCTTCCAAAGGAGAAATAGCCGATTCAGCATATGCAGGGAGTGCATAGGCAAGAATGGCATTTACCCTTTTGGGACTCACACAGCCATCCTATGAGAATGGATTATTGCATGCTGATGAAAACAAACATAAGACAAGCTCTGGGATTGCATTATGCTGCTAACTACTTTTCAAAGAAAATTTGGACTACTAAGATTGCAAATATAACAGGTCCCACATTGCAGTGACAAACACAGTGTACAAACACTAAACCTAGTGCTTTGCTTAGATAGCCCTGTTCAACCACACTGGACTCCTGCTATGTTTTTGAAGGGAATTTTCTGAAGGATAATAAAAATGTGTGTACATGAGAGACAATCAAATACACCAATGTTTTTAAAGCAAATGACATTGCCTTATGTGTTCCCCTTGAGCCTTGCAGAAAAAAAAAAAGAAAAAGAAGAAAATTGCCAGGTCCTAAATTGCAGCTGTTTTTCTCAATCGTCCTGGTGGCATTAAGTTCTAAAACTTTTAATTTTCCAGCCAAATACCAAGCATACCTGAGATCCCTTATTATGGACTTGATTATCTGTGCCTGATTGACATGGTAACCATGTCACCTTGTCCTGGGTTCAGCAGTAGCAGTCATTTTTCTCCTTCTTAATAGCTGGTGCAGTGCTGTGTTTTTGACTCTCAGTCTGAGAACAACGCTGGTAACAACGGTGTTTTTAGTTGCTGTTCAGTAATGTTTGCTCTGATCAAGGACTTTCTGAGTCTCATGCTGTGCTGGGGAGAAGGGGAAGCTGGAAGGAAGCAGAGACAGGACACCTGACCCAGACTAGCCAAAGAGGTATTCCATACCACAGCACATCATGCCCAGCATATAAACTGGGGGCAGTTACCTGGAAGGGCTATATCTCTGCTTGGGTCAGGCTGGGTATTGGTCAGCGGGTGGTGAGCGGTTGTTTTCCCTTCCCTTGTTATTTCCCTTATCATTATTATTATTATTGGTGGTACCAGTAGTGATTTGTGCTATACCTTAGTTACTGGACTGTTCTTATCCCAACCTGTGGGAGTTCTATTCTTTCAATTCTCCTCCCCATCCTTCTGGGAGTGGGGGGAGGAAGAGGGGGGAGTGAGTGAGCAGCTGCATGGTTCTGAGCTGCTGGCTGGGCTTAAACCATGGCACACCTTTATGGTGATGAGGAATTCAACTTCAAAAAAAAAAGAAAAAAATCTTTCTAATTTACAACCATACAGTTTCACACAACATGATAATAAAGAGAATACGTGATGAGACCTGACAGGACGTTGAGTTTATTGCACAAGTGTGGACAGCTGAAAAGGCAAAAAATAATTCAGTTGTCACTGGACCGTTTCACCTTAACACTGCATAAACAAAAGGACTGTTGTTAATCAGTCCAGCTCTTCAGCTGCATAATCCTGAAGTACTAATGTTAAACGTGGAATCTGTAAACCTCCAGCTTTGCTGGGTACATAAATTATATGACTGTACAGCAGTCTGTTTTGGTCAAGAAATTGTTTTGATGTTTGAAATCAAGACATCCACATATAAAGTAAATGCTTTCATAATGCTTTACATTTTTTGTACCTTAATGTTGCTCTTTATTTTCTGTAATATTCAATTTCTACTAAAATGGCACTGAATCTAGTGGTACACAAAAGTTACAGAATAAACATTGAAAATGTACGAGAAATGGCTCAGCAGTAAATGGTCTACTTGTTTTTTCCACAGACATTCTATTATAGAAGAAATATTAAATCTGCAATAGCTCTTTCAAAACAGCTCTTTTTTTCTCTTTAAAAAGAAAAACCTAAACACTTCTTAGAGTATATGATCTTAAAGAGTAACTTATCTTTGAAGAATTGTATTTTCACTCTCGCAATGCTTGCTTCAATCTCACAATTTATAAGAATAATTTATTTTTCAGTAATACAGTAATTTCATGTGCTTCTCGGTTATTGAGTGTTCAGACAATCTGGCACAAGAATGATACTGAGATGGTCTTTAATATAATGTCAGTGTGCTAGTCACAGCTATTTATCCTTAATATTAATCAGCTTATATTATTTTTATACATATATGAAGATAGTCTCCACATGTTTTCACAATAATAAGGTTATCCATATTTGACTTTAAGTTCCGAGTTGAAATATAAATGTAAGCAGAGGATCTTAAAAAGCTGTTTTGTATCATTCACACAGGTTTTTTTCTTCTACAATAACCTAGAACAGCAAACAGTGGGTAACAGTATCCTCTGTACAGTTTACCCAGCCTAATGATTTTTTTCCAGTCTTAAGCCCCTTGCATTTCATATTTTTCTACATGCTTCTTCATAACTAATTGAGGTAACATAAGCTTGCATTCTCTTGGATATTTTTCACTGTCAGCTTTCTCTCCTGAATAAACCAATCTCTTGAAAACTTACTTACATAGCACACAGTAGGAGAAGTGTAGGAGAAGCAATCACTGTCTAAAGAGAGGTGGAAAGAGGAGGCTGAATGAAAAATGGATAGATATGAATCACACATGGCAAATGCTGAAGTAAAGCCTGTTTATCCCCAATAAGTTGGTGAAGTTGTGGCGAAGAGTTTATCCGTGGGAATATAGGATTCTTGTAGTATTGCTAAGGTCAGTAATAACGGATGGTGATCATCAGCCCAATAAATGCTGGTTGTGCAAGTTAAAGTTGCCTAGGTACTGCTTTAACCTGTGCATCCAATTTTTTTCCAAGCCTATAAAATATTTCAGAAATGAAAACATGCATAACATGCCTATGTGAGTCATGCGTTCTTCATTTCCTACTTTCATAAGAAAGCCCTTGTTTTCCTGTATTTTGTATTTTCTTTATGCCCTCGGTTCTTGAAGATGGATGTCTAATAGTAGTTTGAATGACGGATTGGGGTAGTGCCTTTCATTCCCACCGCACAAACCTCCAGGATCCACAGGGTGCAAGTAGGGGCAGAATAGAGTGCTTAGCTTTTAATGGATGCTTAAGAAGTAATGAAAGGAGAATCAGCTTATCTCGAGGTGCCCTGTGGGCTATATTGTTTTCAAATAGCTTTTAGCTGGGACTTCTCTTTCTAAGGTTATATATTGTTCCAGTGATTACCTCAAGAAGCATGACTGTTTTAGATACACCCCTCAGATACTATAACTGTAGCCACAGATCTAAATTGTTTAAAAGCCAGTTTGCATTGTACTGATAATGCCAAAACATGCTACTGAGCTCAGTTTATGGTGAAATTATATTTTTTCTTGCAGCAAAGAAAGTGGTTCAGATCTGATCCACTAATGCACTGCATGTGTCTGGCTTCAGGATAAACAGGCTAAGATTACAGCAGATGTGGGGATTTACAGTGTACATAGGGACTTACAGTCCCCCCTGAAGAGGATAGCCTCTTCTTCTTTAAGGACATCAACTCTCCAGGATTTTATAGATTTCTAGACTATATACAAGCTGCATAAAATGATTTCTCTTTCTCTCTCAAAGTATCACTTCAGTTATATTTATGCAACACCCACACATTAAATTGTTTTACTTGACAAAGTGATCTGTGACAATCTGAAATCATCCAGCTACTAAACTGAATACTAACTTGAACTTAAAAGCATTTCTGGTTTAACAATATGGTGTGCTGATTTAAAAGAGTGATATGTGGAAACACCATTCCCATAAAGGGAAACTTTCTGAGAAGAATCAGGGTTTTGAGAAAGACCCAGAACATTACTGCAGCCAATGGAAAGTCTGCCATAAAAAACTACAGTTTTTCACTGTGGTTTCTGGGAAGGAGATTACACTTATACTTGCCTCCATTAAGAAGGCAGGATGGTCATCTTCTGGGCATTATAAACCTTTTAGAGTTGTAGGAAGCTTCTGAGCAAATTCCTTAGAGTTCTCAAAGAGGTAAGTGAGACAAAGTGCCATATTACACCTGTCCCTTACCTCCTTCAAGAAGTGAGAGCCCTAAGGTGCAGAGATGTTTGGTTTTGCAGAGCTAGGATGTGTGTGAATGTGTGCCTCCATATGCTTAAGAGTATGCCTGTACATGCAATTCTTAACAACCATATGGGACCTTTGATAGAGTGTGCATAGTAAATGTTTATCGAGAGCTTTTTTTCTCCTGAGCATATGGAATACTCAGTATAGTAATGAAAAAAAAAATCTGAATAAAATAAGAAATATAGAAGTGTTTATTCAAGGCAAAATTGAGTAACTTTGAAAGTGCTATACTTGTTTTTTTTGCATTCCATTCTTTTAGTATCATATCAGTTATCATCTTGCTTATTTTCCTGTCCAGTCTAAATTTTGACTTCCAAAGTAATTTACTGCCCAGAGAATTGAAGGACAGGATGTGGTCTACAATTCATACCAAGACACAAACTCTTATCTAGTCTCATCTTTTACAATTACCACCCTCCTTAAAATGTAAAACTTGTTGTTCACCTCATTTACCTAGACTATAATGGTCCATATTTCACTGAATTCAATAGAAAGAATCCTATCGATTTTGGGTCAAGTCCGAAACACATTTAATCATAGTATTTAGGTAAGCATCTGCGCTCAATAGAACTGTGGTGCTTTTTGAGGTTTGCCCAAATTAGGTGACATATAAAGCACAATATTTTGGATAGCCAAGGACTTAATCTGCTTCTGTAAGTCAGCATTTCCTTGTCACAAGTTAAATAACGCATGATTTAATTGATTTAGATGGTATGAACAAAATCATTCCTTTAAGTCACACAAATGTATATCCTGCAATTGACTTTTCCTGAGAGGATTAACCAAGTTCATCAAGACAAGGATCCTGAAGTTTCAATATGTCTTTTCAGTTTTATATTTATCCTCTGATGTCAGTGTTTAATTCCAGGAAATTAAAATAGGACTATCAAAAATATTTACAATTCATATGCCAGTGATTGTTTTGAAGCAGAGGTTACGGAAATAAGGAGCAATAAACAAGCTGAGCACTAAACTGGAGATTTTGGAAGTTTATTATACAGATTCCTCTTCAACTGAGCATTCAAAAAGCTGATATACCTGAAAAAGAAAACATTATATATAATATGTATATACACACATATCTGTATGTGATATATGTATATGTGTTTTATGTTTTAGTTTTCTGTGTCTTGGCATTGCAGGTAGTTTACATGAGTAACTGAAAGACTATTTATACATGAATGCAAATATACACATGTACCCAGACTCCCCACGCAGCTTTCCAAATGCCTCCTCCCTTCCTTGAAGCTTTACAAGAAGGTACACATTTTTTAATGACATTTCATTAAAAGCATGCTTCCTTGGAAAGTGGTCAAGAATAAAAGCCATGCTACTGCTTGGCAGGAAAAGTGGTACAGCAGGCACTGTGCTGCAGCTAAAGAGCATCACAATCTGCTTTACTACAGCTGCGAGTAGTACTCACAGGCACTTCCCAGAATAAATCACTGGCAATTCTTCCTTGACTTTTGATTTCCCTTTTCTTTCTCCTCTCTCTGGTTTCAAAGTTTTCAGTTTATGTTCCTTTTCCGAATGGATTAAAGTGACAAATTGTGAAATATAAGTAGGTTATTAGGAAGACAATCTTCAATGGAACTGGTTTCCTTGTTTTTGCTTGGGAACTTGTTTTCTTAGAGTCTGGTATTGCAGTTAAAGAGAAAGGGATTTCATTAAAAAGAAAGTTTGTGCGACTCTCAATTGTTAGGAATAAGACAACAAAGCAACTGACCTTCAGTATCTATTGAGGTCAGTAGTTAAACGTCACAGTTTTGCTTCTGAAAACAGTGATCCATTTTGCTGTTCAAATAAGCTTTACAGGGCTTCGGTTTTCAGAATACATTTCCCATGATTAAAACTAGCTAAAAGCAGTCAGCAGAGGATTTTTAAAGATGTATTTTAGCCAGTGTAGCACCAGTACATTCATATGTCCCTTACATTAGCATTTCTGAACAGGGAGTTCTACTTCAATTTTTTTATTCCTCTCAAAATCTAGCCTTTCTTTTTATTAAATATTAAAATGCAAGAAATTTTTGAAAGACGACACTGTTTGCATTGATAATGGTGGTTCTCTGAATTACTTTTAACTAACTTTCTAATTGAAAGCTGAGTTTGAAAAAGGTGAGTTTAGCATCTTCTTTGAATGGGATTGTAAGTGTTTTTCAAGGTTACTTTCTCTTCATTAAAAACTTTGTAAAATAATAATGAAGAGGAAACCATCTCATTAAGGAAAGAATAAGATCACTCGTCAATTTTACTGCTCTTCTCATCTAACTTTATATTGGTAGGAGTGTAGCAATGCCTTGCATTTCTTAAGAATTCTTTGCCCCATATTCACTGTAAACAGAGAGGAGCCATAATTATACTTCATTTGATCCATATCAAAGCTACTGATCCATGTACCAATTTACATAAAGTAAAGCACATAAAACATTTTTGCTTTTCACCCTTACTTCACCACCTTCTAACGAAAGTTTCCTTTTCAGACTTCATTTGAATATAAAAATCTCCTGTTGAAATTTGCGATGTTAAACAAACCATACCAGTCATTCAACTTTTTAATTAAGGATTCAGTGTTCCATCCCTTTTCAGACATTAAAATTCAGGTGCAGTCATTAATCTTTCTAAATGAATTCACCTGTGGCTAATACTGATGTATTTTCTATGAGGCTTGTCATGGACTGCGTACTGCATGCATAACTGCTCTACAGTTAATTACACAAGGGATTATCGTTAGTGTCATAAAGATAAAGCCTTGCTAGAAGCATTACAGACATTTTTTTGAGCAATGGCTTATTCCATTTTTGTTAACAGCTACCTAAGTGTTTAAGAACAATAAAAGTTTGTTTATAGCCTGGAAGAGTGAATGGTAAAGTTCAGAGAACTCAAAATCAGAAGTCATGGCCAGAGCAGCTGACCACTTTCTCTTGTCTTCCCTATATCTATCTGCTAAGCAGCAAGAGAGAAAATAAAACAAATACTATACTCCTTTTAAGATTCGTATGTTAAGAGTATTCTTAGCTAAAAAAAATGAATAGCACATCTTGTGAGAACTGTAATTTATAGCACTACGCACCACTCTGCTGAGGAAGAAAAAAGTTCAAAGGTTGCTAAGGAATAAAGCCAACTCTGAATAGCAAGTAGTGTAATTTACAGGAAAGTGTATGAAAACGTTCATGATGTGGTGTTTCAGCACAAAAAAAAAGTTCAGAGACAATGGCGTAGGAGTTGCATGAATTTTTAGTACTCTAAGGTTTGAATTTATTAATTAGATAATATCAATCAGAAATGCAATTCCAAAACTGTTGTGGCTTGTAGCAGACAACAAAGTGTTGGTAAAAGACTTGCTATATTCAGCAAGACTGAAAAGCATTTCTTATCAGTTGAACTCATAGGCGCTGCTCCTGTCAGAACTTGAGTAGTCTTGTCTTAGCCATCCAGAGAGATTTAATCAACACAGAGCAAACATGAAATAAACATATGTAGTTAAAAACAAGAACAACAACTTTGTTTAAAAGATAATAAAGATTTGATTTTCAAGCCCATTGCATCTGTTTTAAATTAACTTCCGTTGATTTACTCCTGATTTACACTATTAGAAAACAATCCCCAAAATGTTCTTAAATTATTTAATAATTGGAAATTATAAACAGCAGGGAAAAACACAGAATGGGAAAAATAACACCATTGTGAAAAGCTCAAACCAGAAAAAAATTGGGGCAAAACAACCTTTAAACAATAACAAATGAAATAAAAATTAAAATTTTATTTTTATTTCTTAATATTTTTAGTGGAATAGAGATGGAAGGTGAAGACTGAAACTATATGTTAGTTTTCCGATTCACATATTACATTATGTTCCAGTCAAGAGTAAGCCATTTTTAGTCTAAATGGCATTGTAATGCAAAAATAAACAAAAAGAACCAATCAGAAGCCTGATGTAATGGTTTACTGTGAGAGATTCACAGAGATTTTTTTCTTAATTTCCTGTAGTTTGGTACACCTGAAAACTGAGGGGCAGTGGCACGGGACCACCCACTTCAAACCTTTTTTTCACACTTTGAATTCCTGTCTGTTAAATCCCTCAGGGCTTGCTTCTATAAACAAAAGAAGATAATTAGATTTATGCATGTAATTTGATTTAAATTGATTCTAGCAGTTATTCAGTGATGTTGTGGAAGCCGTCAAGCCAGTTAGTGGGCAAACATGCACCAGCAACTTCACAAATGACATGAAATAAACAATGATCTCTTTCTACATACAGCTATGTAGCTGCCACAAAAAAAAAAAACAAAACCAAAAACCACCAAACCTGTAAATTAAGGCACTTTATTTATGTAAGAAACTTAAAGTTAATAAAGTTCGTAGTTTTCCTCATGCACATTCCTCCTCCCCCATTTTGTTTATTCTTCATTGTTAAAGTATCAAAACTTTATGGATGTTCAGATAACAGCAGCAAATCAGTTCCGAATTAACCAAATCTTTGGATTTTGGGGTAGAGTCTCAGCTGCGACAGTTTTGTGGAAAGTGGCTGTGTGATTAATTAGGGTAAAGAGAATGCAGTTCTTCCTAGAATGGAAGAGTTAGTGAATATTAAAGCTAATTTGGGAAGCATCCCATATTCTTGCCCAATGCAAAATGCTAAAACATACCAAAATACTGCTGTTTTTATGTTAGCAGTGGAATAGATTCCCTTTTCTATACAAAAATAGATGTCTCCAGTAGCCTTCTACCAAAAATACTGTGCATACGATGTTTTCATTAACAATGAATGGAATATTCCTAAACCACAGATTCATCACTGCAGTAAAGCAGCAACTTTCTCAAAATATTTGGTTTTCATGTTTCTTCTTTTTTATTTCTCTTTTTGCCCAAATAGTTTCTTTTACTATGGCAGCGTTTCTTCAGTCTTGAAAGTTTTTACAGAAAACCAATTACCTCGTCAATGTTCTTTGCCTCTACAAATTTGAATTCACCCATCAGTTCAAAGATATAATTCTTTATGCAGAGATATGTCTAAAGGGTATGGAGCAATTTCAGCTATACAGGATGTATTGTTCTCTTTCCCCTTTTGATTTAATATGATAATGGTCACCACCAAAATATAGTAAGAACAAAAAACTCTCAGAGCAAACAAAACTCTCAAACCATGAATTTAACTTGGTTTTGTTTCTGCTTTATTGGTTAGGAGTGGGAGGTAGGGAGGAAGAAAACTGTTTCAGTGAAAACTAAAGAAACTTCAAGCATTTCTCCCATTTTACTCTTTCTCATCTTGTTCTGCAGAAAGGCCTCCATAACCATTATTTTCCTTACGTTGCCCAGTTGGAGAAAGAGTAGTACAATGTCATATTTTATTACTTGGGAACATCTTAGGCATGCTGCAGGAGATAAACAGCACTGTCAGAGTCTCTTATTTATTTATTTTTGAGAATAAATTTGGTGCTAATGAGGTTGAGGGGCTGATAGCAAAGTCTAGAGTCAAGCACAGCATGGGCAGGTGCTCTGAAAGCTTCTTCAAACAGCTCTGTCAGCGAGTGCACTTTAATCCTGCTTTGCAATATCCCTGCTTGCCATCAAAGTGCCAGTTCCTGCCAGGTGCTGAGTGCCCTCAGCTCTCACTGATGACAACAGCAGAAGAACTTCATGTGGTGAGCTCAATGGTTGGCAGGATCAGGAATTCAAACTCCAGTGCAGATCTGTAAATTAAACCAAAAATTAACTTTGTCAAATACGGACATTTGTCCTGAGAACAAAGACATTTACTCTGAAAAATCTTTCATTACTGGCACAGTAACTACTGACAACTAGATTCTCCAGAGGTCAACACATTGCATTTAACAATTATGATATTTGTTATTAGATAGATACCTATATGATATAAAATTTATATATTAGAACAATTATCAACTGTACTATAACTAAGTGTACCACGTCTAGGAATCTGAAAGTTTTGTCTGAACATACAGAGGTGATGGATTCAGATTCTGTGAGTGTAAACCCCTCATTTATATGTGTTCATGCATTACACAGGCCAGAAATAACGGGACTACTGGACACTGAATTAGCCACGAGAAGGTTTGTGCATCTGTTTCAGATGAACAAAATCATCTGAATTCCATGATTTAAAGAGCCAGAAAGTTGCTTCAAGCTGTCAGGTTTGGCCTGAGGCATTAATTTTCTTTAAAATATCTTTCTATCTTTGGTTGGTTGTACATGGTGATCTTAAATGTCTTTTCCAACCTAGCTGATTCTATGATTCTAGCCCCAACCTTGAATAGTGATCAACCTTTCAAGCTGCTACTGTGTTCAGCTTCTTTTCTGCTATAGTAACACACTTCTAAGGCTTCAGGCTCTGAAATCCTCACTGGATGTGCACAGCCACTGAAGAAAGTGATGCTCTGGGACCCACAGATAGGGCAACCTGGATTCTTATAGATTACTTAACTGGGATGTCCAGGACAGCATGAATCCTGACTGAAGCATCTCCCAGGTTTAGACATCTCTTAAACCTTTTCTGTTAATGGATTCACTGATGCTTAATAAAGACTTCATGTGATCTTTCTTTCCAAGTAGTTGGTGATAGACCCTCTTCTACACCTGGCTTCTTGCCATCACAAGACCTCTATTAACTGACTTTTTCTGTCCATAACTTTTGAAAACGTGTATCAATCAAATTTACCAGGAAAGTTTCAAAAATACAGGTGATGTAGCTGTAGCCATTTCACTCAGAAATAAAACCAAAGAGTGAGCTGCTTATTTAGGATCTTGCATTAAAAGATGTACCAGGGCCTCATGGAAATGTAATAATTCCATTGAAAAGAAACAAAGCTGGGGTTAAACGTGGGAACATAGAAAACCATGCACTGCCTTATACTTTTTGGATCAAATAGTGAACAAGGAAGGTGTTCAGGGAAAAAAATGAAATATTTCGTATTATTAGGTTTGGCATGTCAGATCAGAGGCAAATTACAAACCTCTAAAAACTATTCAGAATCATAGAATGGCTAGAGTTGGAAGGGACCATAAAGTCCTAGTTACAGCCCCGCTGCCACAGGCAGGACACCTTCCACTAGACCAGGTTGTTCAAGGCCCCATCCAACTGGCCTGGAACACTGCCATGGATGGGGCAGCCACAAGTTCTCTGGTCAGCTTGTGCCAGTGTCTCACCACCCTCACAGTGAAGAATCTCTTCCTAATCATAGAGTAGTTAGATTTTTAAAGGACCTTAAGATTGTCTAGTTCCAGCCTCCCTACCATGAGCTAGCACACCTCACACTAGATCAAGTAACCCAAGACTCTGTCCAGCCTGGCCTTGAACACTGCCAAGGATGGAGCATTTACCACTTCTTTGGACAACCTATTCCAGTGCCTCACCACCCTCACAGTAAAGAACTTCTTCCTTATATTTAACTTGAATTTCCCCTGTTTAAGTTTAAACCTGTTATCCTTTTCCTATAGTTACAATCCCTGATGAACCTACCCTCTTTCAGTTTAAAGCCAGTACCCCTTGTTGCATCGCTACATGGATGTAAATGTAAACATCCTTAGAGAGGCCTACTTCCATCAACACTTTAATGATAACAGATAGAAAAAATATAGCCTGTGTTTCTACAATGCGTGACAGTGGGTTCATTGTGTTAGCTAGCACTTCATTTCTATTTTTGGTGTAAACATACAGGTATACAGCCTAGTCATGTTAATCAATATGTGTATTTGTATGCATTAAGACAACCACAATGAAGCATTCATGTGGACTGCACAAAGAAGGCATATGCCTATGTCTGAGTCTCTCTTGGCAGAATATGTGTTTCATTATAACTAGGTCACAAATGTACTGACAAGAGAAAGCCTAACAATGCACTAAATTACTAGTAAGTTTAATATAACTCCTGTGGTGCAGATCTTCGAATATTTTAATAGCTAGATTATTACTCCATTGCTCTTCTTAAACTCTAGTTAAATTTGGCTCCCATAATTCGTTCATATTAAATAGAATTTACATAACAATTAATCTGTTAGTGTAAATATGCAGATTTCTGAAATACGCTTTTGTGATTCAATAATACAACTACTGTCAAATTAAGAATGCTATGCTTAAACTAGAGTGGCAGCACTTTGCAAAGCCTTCCTTTGCATTTCTGGACATATGCTCCATTTCAACTGATGAGCTACTAGCCTGATGCAACAGCCATGAAAGGCTTCATTTCTCTCATTTATTGGTTCAGCAACATGCCTTGCAGAGTATATTTGCAAAATGTCATATTCTAACAAGCATATAAACAGGGCATGGAGTCAGAAGCAAATTTCACAAAAGACAAGTTCTTTTTTATCTATGGACTCTAAAGCTAAAACCCCAGCAGGATCCATCCAGTTTACAAAAGCTCTTCCGCTTTGCATGCAGGGTGTTCTTAGATATACCCACATCATCCTTACGAAATGTCTTTTTCTGGCTGCTCAGTTCATATTTGTCACCAGTATACAAAAATGTAAAGTCTAAAGAAAACATGAGCAGCTTTGCAGCACTAATCTCGTTACTGTAATGGCTATGAAAGTATCCAACAAAAAAGTAGCATATAAGCCAGTCCACCCATACATACTATGCACAGCATGTGCCTTGTGAGCCACAGATGTTCTCTGGCTTCCTGAAACAACAACAAAAACCGGTCATTTTAATGCTACTCTGCACATCCAACCACAAGTGACAAATACCTCTCCTAGCTCAGATGAAAGGGCTGCTGACAGGTTCTTTCTACCTTCAAGACAGATGAAGCACTTTGATGGGAATAAAAAGTTCACCAACCTCTCAAATCCAATTAAATATTTTTATCTTTAGAGTCTTTGGGAAAAAGAGAAGAGGGATTCCTTTTGCTTTCTTCCCCTTTCAAGCTTCCCACTGTCATTTACACCCCTCTTTAATCTGCCATCGAAAACCCCCAAGACTTCAACCCTAAGTCTCCTGAGACGAAGATTACATCATTACTGTTATGGTATGTTATACACTAATCATAACTATTACCACTTACAAGTTCACAGTTTCATTCAATTAACTGCCTGACATGGATTTTGCAGTTAATTCATAGTGAAGGTCACCAGTGGTCAGAATGGCAGGTGCATTCTGCTACCTCTCTGAATGCCAATTACCAGTCTTAAACAAGTACTGGGGAATACTGAGTCTCAACAAGTTAATCAAAAGGCTTAGAACTTAAGACACATTTTTATAGGCATGTCTAATGGACTGTAAAATAATATAGCATAATTAGCATATTCAAATGACAGCCACATCACTTAAAACTCTAATTTACAATAAAAGGCAAAATAGTTTTTTTTTACTTTATCTTTTCACAGGAAAGGAAAAAGAGTATACAATTATATTAGAAGCCATCTATTAGAGTGTCTAAACCTATCACATGTCCTTATGTGCTGTAATTAAATATGCAAAGGTACACTGTAGTAGCTAGTTACAAGTACTTTTTGATCTACTGTTTAAGACTTAGGCCTGCTTGCTTTATTGCTGATAGACATTATCAAAATATGTTAAGGTAGAAATGCACTGGCATAAAAAATACAATCTGGCTTTACATTTGCAGAACAAATTCCTAGAATGGTTGTACTGGAATGCATGCAATTAGGCAATCATAGAAATAAAGAATGACTTAAGAAGAAAGATATAATAAAGACATGGTGCTTCACAGGTAGACCTCTTTCCAGCTGCAGCTGACTGAATGGTTTATGCAAGAATCTGGTTCCAGCACGCCTGGATGTGTCAGGATGAACCCAGCCATCCAGTAGGTAGAAATCAGTCACAGAATACAAACCTCTCCCTAGAGTATCCATGGCAGAGTCAACAGCTGTTTCTGAAGAATATCCTGAGCTCTACTGTGCTTGCATTTCATTTGCTTTAAAACAGGAATCCATATACTAGGATAGTGGACAGACATCCCCAATGTTTATTCAACCCTACTTTTGTAGTATAAACTGAGCTGTAAAACAAGCTTACCCTAATTCAGTGAATCTAAACTTCCCAGCATGGCACCAATCTAACTATAGAGTGCCATAATAATATTATGTATGTAAAAATATATTTTATAACACAGCTACAGAATAAAATTAGGTTAGGAAGTCCTGGTATAGAAATTTAGTTACCCTATTTTAAAAAGTTATTAGAGGTTTGAATTGCTGAAGAAATTCACCTAGCTGAAAGGGGGAAAATCCACACAGCCTTATATTACAATTCCAGTAAAATTTCCTACCAATGTTAGGAAGCTGCAGGCTTACCTAGTGTTAATATATAAAATTAATTTCATGCTTGTCTACTCTTGTAAAATCACTGTCAGAATACTGTACTTTTTAAGGTAAAATTTGGGACTCGTATAAACTCAACATTATTTTAAGCTAACTAGTACTTGGGTTATATGGCTGCCCAATTAATTGAAATAATAAAACATAAATTTAGCCAGGGAAGCAAAAACTTGTCAACAGACATAAATGCTTTTTTTTGTCTCTATTCCGTTGCTGACCAACACTTGATGTAGTGTTTCATACAGATGGAAAATGACAGTAAGAAATATGTATATTCTCTCTATATATTATAGAGTGATAAATACAAAAGAACTGAGAAAGATGCCTTAGGTATAACATTAGGAGGATGGAAATCCCATCAATAATTGAAATAGAACATTTACATGAGTAACTATTCAGGTATTTTATTAAGAAATCATAAGCCCCAAGATTGTTTCCTCAGCAGTAGAAGAATGCTGGATCCAGTGGTACACTTGCCAAGGAATACAGAGGAAAGGGGTTTACATTTTGTGTTTCTAACAAAATTTGAATAACAGAGCAAGCCATACCCAGGATAAAATGAGATTAATTATTTTTATGCTCAAGAATGAGCAATCTTTCCTAATTTTCCTTCTATGACTAAGAACAAGCTACCCACCCCAAACCAGAGGACTGTTAAGGAGAACGCATCAACAGGAGACTTTACAAATGAGAATGAGATACAAAAAAAAACAGTAACTTGGGAAACTTCAATAATTAAGCTCAGCAAGCCTACCTGCCCCAGGCTATTTCAGCAGGACAGAGATGCTGGTATATCAGATGATTCAGTCTTGCTCCTCTGATTAAATTTGCACGTAGTTCACTGGGTCTGCAGTTCCTATGTCTGTTAAGGACACATAAATATTAAGCAGGAACTACCTGGAGCTGCTGCAGTGATCAGAGCTTGGTAGGACTGCTGGGGGTCCCTCCAGCATTTCTTCTCTCCACAGCTGAAATCAGCCTTAAGGGATTTCACTTGCTTTCCACCTAACTTTTGTTTCCTCACTCCTTTGAGCTACACCACAACTGTTTCCCCTCCTTTTCTCTTAACAATCCATACATCAAGTGTACAGTTATTTCAAGAGCACATCAGTGACACTCCAGATCCTCTCTGTTCTCACTATAAAATACATTAGACCTGAAGGAAAACTCTTCCATTGCCCTTTCCTTTCCTATTTCTTTTATGCAATAGCTGAAGACTTTGACAGAGCGTTTGATGACCCTTCTCTCCCAGAAACATTGTACAGACATTCCCAAACATGAATACAAACATCATGATCACTCCAGGGTTACCTAGTGTGATGTTTTAAACAAAAATGTCACAAATGCTTCATATCCATCATACAAATGAGGTCTGGCATATCCAGGCAGCTCTTTGTGCTCTCCAGCACATTGCTTTAGAGGACTTCCTCCACTTAGGGTCTTCTGCTTACCTGGCCTGTTTTCCTCTCCACATGCCATCAAGCCCAACTGTAATCTCACTATTCTTTTGAAGATATCTAGCTATGAGACTTACATTTGATACTCTCAGTGTATCAGCCAGATATCAGAGATGGTTCTTGACACAAAGCCAATCCCTTTGCTAACCAAAAAAGCTGTGTTATATTCAGTGGCATACCTCAAGCACCTGATAGCCCAGCTGACTTGATGCAAGGTCTAGGTAATCTAGGTACAGTCCAGGTAATCCTCCATAAAAAGGAGCTACTCTCCTCAGGGGCTGCTTCGCTGCAGAGAAGCATTGTTACTCCTACCTGAAGTTTCTCTCAGGCATCTTAGCTCTCAACAGAGCCTGAGCGTTTGTGAAAGAATAAACTGTTAAGCTGAGGCTCTCCAGCTAATATTAACTGCAATAAATGAGAGTGTCCAGGGACTGGTTTCTGTGCAAGGGTCACCTTCAGAGGAACCTCTCTGTAGAACAAAGCCTGTGCAAATGCTTCTCTTTGCACCTTCAGCCAGAGAAGAGTCAGAGGATAGACTACACTTTACTGTAATTGAAGAAACAGGTTTTCTTTTATAATCCTACTAAACGGCCCTTATAGTAAAAGCTGATTTATCTTAACTCCAATTTTCTTTTAACAGCAATTGTCCTGTTGCATGGTGTCACCTAGACTATGTTGCAATTTAACCTCAGCCAGTGCTATAGCTCACAGTATAGTGAGACACGGGTATTTAATAAGAAGTGATAGAAATGATAAAACAGAGAAACTCCTTTCTCCTTAGATCAGTTACTTGCTGCTAGTTCAGACAACAAATGTCTGGTATACAATTTAGGGCAATTATTTAAATAGTTATGACATAAATTGTTAATGTCTTTGCTCCCCCCCATATTTTCTATGTACAGTAAGTAATAACTTGACACCTTTCTATATTTAAAACCGATTTTTGTAGGAATCAAATTAAAATTTTTGGCAAATGGTTACTCTGCATGGAACTATCTGCCCTTTTACCTTGAAGTAAGCACATAAAACTCCTAGATGGCTTCCAGGCTCTAAAGAAAAAGGACACTAAGAAGAAGCAACAAAACTATAAGATAAAAAACACTTCAGATAAAGAAACCTCAGACATGCCACAAGGGAAAGACTAAATAAGAAAGACAGGAAACCAATCTTTTCCCTGTCAGTTTGTCCTCATGAGATCAATCCTTCACTCTTTCAGTGGCTTTAAAAGTTGCCAAAACTCTCCATAGTACTAAGTTCCTAGAAAAATCTCTTCCTTCCTATTGCCCCAAAGACTTGGCCATGTATCTTCTCCCTGATTCTTATACAATTGCTTCTCTGCTTGCTCAGGGAGAGCCGCTTCCTCATAAGGATTTGTTATGGATATGATATGATCCAAAGCATATTAAAGAAAGCAAAAATGACAATTTGCTTTTAATGATCTTCCCTCTACCCTTCTGATCAGGGCAATTTGTAGAGTTAGATTTATGGCTGATAAATAAACAAAATAATACATTTTTTAAAAAACATCTTTTCCTCCCTCTCCACCGACTTCCACTTGTTTTCCCTGCCAGGTGGTTGTTGCTGCAGCCTGATACTTAAGCCAGGCAAGGGACAGGTTTTCCTTCACCTCAGGATCCCTCTTAAAACTGCAGAAAAATCATTTACTCTCTCCTTGCCAGTTCCCCATTTATAAATTGAAAATAATACTATTTCCAGGACTATGATAAAGGAAATACTTTTCATTACAGACTAGGAAGTGCTTAGGTTTAAAGGTGCTGATATAAGTACCTTAGATAAGTATCTGGGGTACAATACAGGCAGATAACAAATAGCTTAATCCAGCTCCTTATCAAGCTAGTCAGCAACTTTTGCAGAAGCAGGTTGTTGGGCAGAGGAGAAACCACTTGAGGTTCAGAGTGGATTCTGTAGAGAGGTCTGAACTCTACATTAAAGACTGCTCAAAATAGTGAAGTGCTATTAGTCCCAATTTACAGATGAGGCATCTGTGGTAAGAAATTTCAGGAGCGATTATTCCTCTGCTGCTTCTGCCTTTCCAAAAGGCCAGGGTGAGTAGCTTTGCAGCCCCAGCTCATACAGGAATAAAAGCAGCATGGTCATCAGCCCTGTGTGGTTCCTGTGATTTCTGTGCTGCCCTGCAGTGTGTTCAGAGTTGGCATAAATTAAATGCTGATAAATTCAAACAAGTGACAGAGTGCAGTTTTGCACAAATCCAGCATTATGTTTGAATGGAAGCTCCAAGCGTGCAAAAAATGAGGATCAGGCATCCAGAATATACTCTACAACAGCTATGAAATTTCAGCATCATGTTTTTTTCATGCATTCAAATGGGATCTGTCTCCCTATGCCTACTCTACATCATCTGACTGGACTGCCTGCTGGGAAGCAACAGTACCATGGCAGTTCTCACTGAGAGATCACTCAGTCACACCATTTACAGCTATAGAGATTGTAAATCTCTTAGGAAGACTATAAAAGGGTGACTGTAAAAAAAAAAAAAAAGCTGATTGTTTGTTAGATTTGTTTTTAAAGTACAGTGTTCATTCCTATTAGTAAGGATTTCACTATAGTATACAGGGTATTATAACTAATTTCCCTTCAGAAAACAAAGGTGCTTCTCATGAGAAGGCATATTTTTCACCAGTGTGCCATTCTTTTTCTCCAAACTTCTGAACTGAAAAATAACTGCCTTCAGTTTTTAAGACCACACTGTTAGTAATAACCTGATTGTGTCTGTCTGTAGTAAAGCAATTTTTACAAGTATGTTTTGCAGCTTTTTTTGGTTTGAAGTCCGTAGTATTTTGCTCCCCATACTGCATTTTGCAGACCATATTGCATTTTAATGCCTTCACTGTATGTGTAATTAGGTCAGTTGTTTACTCTTAAGAGTTATTTCAAGATCCAAACCAGACTAAACTGAGAAAATGAATTAGTCTTTTCCAGTTTTGTGTTTGAAGTACACCAGAGAAGAGAAAGTAAATGAAAAATGCGTCAAGTAACAGGAGATCAGACAGCTGCAAAAACAGTGTTTTATAATCTCCCATTTAACATGCACAGATCTTTCCATTTCACAGCAAAAAAATTCCTAGATTCACTTAAATAGAGCTAAGAATTGTGCAGAAATGACATAAAATGAGTGAAAATCATATATCACTGTTTAAGCTGCCAATAGCCAAATAGCATTTTCCTAATGATTTCTACTTTCAGACTGCAAATCAGACTTGTTTGAGTAGCTAAATTGCTCCTGCTCTTAGCCATCATGCTCAGATAGCAAAGTAACATAGAAGATATTACTTCTGTGTGGGAAAGAGGAGGAGAACTAAGTCATTTCTGCAGTGGATGAAGAAACTCTTGAAAAATTTTTCCAGCTTATTGCAGAGAAAATTATTTTGAGATTTAGGGAACTTTTTGACCAATCCCAGAAGCTTTTATATAACAGAACAAGTGGAACACATTTCATGGACACTCTAGTGTGACATTCAGATCTCCAGCTTAAAGAGTTTATTTCAAAGTTTTTGTGTGCACATACAGTTAAAAATTCCCATTGTATAAATAATAATAATGACGACAACAACTACTATTATTATTGTTATTATTACTATTATTATTATTATTGCTTTAAATGACTACTGTAAATTCCAACAGTTTAAGAGAAATAGAAGACAGGCAAAATATTATTCAGTTAGAGTTAAATCAAATTTAAAATAAAAACCTACATTAAATTACAACTTTTTTCTGATCAATTCATTGATTGTGTAAATTTTTAGTCATGCACTGCTGATTCCTGTGCTTCTAAAATTGGCTTTTAAGGTTCTTCTGCATGTTTAGGATATCAATGGCATGTTAAGTACGGCTTTGTAAGTTTATTTTTGGGAAGGGGCAACAACACAATATCTCAGTTTTTACTGTAGTTAAGAAAAATGCAACGACATTATTTCCTATTTATGTGTTTCAACAAGGAATCGCAGAAAAATGTTACCTTTTTTAACAGAAAAAAAAATCTTTTTTTAATAATTACATTTTCCTTAGATAGTAGTCTTTTATTAATATATAAATTTCAGTCAAGTTTTAGCTCATGTGTTTACCAAATAATTATCCATTCTTACTTATTTTCAAAAGGAGCTATTTAATTTACAAGAGGCCTATTAAGAGTTATGTTTTTCCTCATTAGATATAATTGAGGGATATGACATTTTGTTCAAGAGAAACTTTTTAGTCTTAATTAGTCAAACAATACAATGATTCAAGCTTCTGCTGAATTTGTGTGACATTTCCTGAAATTCTTATAAACTAAAATTAGATAAACAATAAGAAGAAAATGGAAGAAATGATCATATAATACAACATTTCACTTTCTGAAAAAGTTAAGTTTCATAACCTGAAACTGAGGCTACTGTCTTGAAAGCATTTATGCATATGCCTAATTTTAAAGCTGTATTGTTAAACTGTTTATAAGATCAAGACCCAGAGTAAAAAATATTTAATCCAGCTGATGACAAGAGAATTGTGTCAAATGTAATTGAGATCAGAACTGATGCTCCAGATTTGTGATTTATATGTGTAAGCAAATGTAAAACATGAGACCTGAAGTTTCCTGAAAGGATGATTAATGTTTCTGAAATATTCCCATGAAGCCATATTCCAAAAGCGTGCAAAATGTGCAGTTTCTCTCACTTTTGACACCAAGCCAGAGAAAACTCATTGGTTTTGATGGTGTTTCTCTTTGCAATTTTAAGTTTGCTTGAACTCAAAACCTCATAGTCAAATTTGAGGGTGGAAGTGGGTGTGAGCCCACACAGGTTGAAACCTATCTTTCTGCTTGCACAAAGCCAGAAAGTTGTGCAAAGTCCAAATGCAAACTAAAAGTGGGTATGCATGAATATGTATGCATATACAGCTAGATCAGACCTAAAAGTCATAAAGGCCTTTGTTAGTTCATATTTGATTTCAGTGCAGCCCCTGATTTCAAGACATGTAACAAATCTGTGTAACTTACAAATCCTGGAGACTTTTCCCTTTCCTCCCCTGTATTGTGTTAACAAGGCAATTGCAGTTGTTGAACACTCTGAACACTACACTTTGAATACTCAGCAAGTCAGGAAGGTCTCAAAGGTTGTACCATGTAAAAGTCAAGTAATTAAACACTGATTACTTACTGTAAAAAAAAAAAGGAGAAAAGAAAAAGAGTGCAGGGAAAGGCTGGATTCAGAAGGTCTAATTTAACACAGAAGATTTCAGTGGAAATAGAGCCTTTAACTACATTCTGCTTGACTTCATCCAAAAGAAAGGGATGAGAGAATAGATTAGGAAAGCTATTCAGTACTTTCTTTCAGCAGTGGGGCTTTGGGAGGTGACAACAGCTACTGGTAATTCTTTCCATAATCTTTTTCCCAAAACAGCATTTAGAATCCTCTTCGAAATTTGGCTCTGGATCTATGGCTTCATTATTTTTACAAAATACAAAGCCACCTCCCTTCTGTGCTCTTGGCTACAGATTAAATGTTTCAGTTCCTCCAGAAACATCTCATTTAAAAAAGGCTGTTACAAACTCAGGGAACTCTGTTCCACCTGATGCTATTGCCTCCTTGCATGTTAGAAAAACCCTGCTTTTGCCCTGAACCCCCACTCAAGCATCTCCCCCCAGTACTATCAAAAGCTCAGTTGTGTTTCTGCTGCTGGCTTGTCTCTGCAGCATCCCAGGAGAAAGAGAAGGCCGCTGTTTTCTTTGCTATGAGCCATCACTCCCCTGCCTCCCCTCCTCCTGCCACCTCTGGCACAATGCCTCTTTTTATAGTACGGGCACGATTAAGAATTAACCATTAAAATCTGTTGCATGTCATCACAACATCAGGGAATTTGTCTTGTAAAACATTGTGTTGGGTTTCTTTTACCACAAAAACAGTGGGTAGTGAAGATTTTTCTCTGTAGAAAATTACTGCTCCAAGCTTCTCAAGCACTTATGTATTAATATTGTTTATTGGAGACATCAGAACGAAGGCATTATTCGCAACATACAGCGTGTTGATTACTTACATCAATTGTTGTGATGGAGGAAAAAAAAGTGCTTCATTTTCTTGGCACTGAATATTGGCTGAGTTTATTCACACCTAGTGAAATATAAACAGACTTATGTTTACATTAGATACTTTAGGGAAAACATCCTGCAGCCAGAACTCTAGAGCGCTTCAGGAATTTTGAATACAACTATGATATTATACTCTCACTAGATAGGCTTTTCTGTTCACTCTGCTCTTTGCAGTCACATTTCATATGTGCATTGTATTCTCCAAAGGTTAAAATCCAGAGAGAAAATTAAGTATTTAACAAATTGATGCTCATTTCCCCCACACCTTCCATATCATTAAATTTCATTCTTTCCCAGGGTTCACTGTTGATGTAATTATAAGGCACTCAGGAGGTGAATGTTAGTTGGGGAACACAAGAATTCATCTTCTGAATTGTGTTGTATTTTGACAACTGAAATTAAACTGTTTTCATTCCCATTAAAGGAAATTCTAACACCTTATGTAAAAGAGCTCTGAGATAGCACCTCTGTCAGAAAGTGATGGTAAGGGGGTCAAGGTAATGGGTAATGTGTGAGAGATGTGGAAGGAAAATCACACTGCAAAGGATTTAGGATGAGATTTGGGACAACACAGTCCCTCCTTTTGCCATGGATTTTCCCCACAGCAGGCAATTGCATCCTTCTACCATCGTCTCATCTCCATCTCATTCCATCCATTCCCCTTTACTTGGTCATGCTTTCCTGTTTGAATGGCAGGATCTTCAGCTGAGAGAGACTTTGTACAGCAAGGAACATAAAGAGGCTTTTTACTTGTTTATAGAGATTTTAGATACTATTTTCCTTTCAAGCAGCTATCAGATTTCACAATCATAAGCAAAGACTGAGGGGTGACCTCATCAATCTTTACAAATATGTAAAAGGTGAGTGTCAGGATGATGGAGCTAGGTGTTTTTCAGTGATAGCCAGTGACAGGACAAGGGGCAATGGGTGTAAATTGGAGCATAGGAGGTTCCATGTTAACATCAGGAGAGTGACAGCACTGGAACAGGTTGCCCAGGGGGGTTGTGGAGTCTCCTACATTGGAGATATTCAAGGCCCGCCTGGACAAGTTCTTGTGTGATGTACTCTAGGTTACCCGCTCTTGCAGGGGGGTTGGACTAAATGATCTTTCGAGGTCCCTTCCAACCCTTGGGATACTGTGATTCTGTGTAATCCTAGGTGAGCTTATTACAGTATGTGAAAAATTCTTTGTAAAATGCAGAACTATCAACATATCACTGAGACATGACTGGTGCATACTAGACTCAAGTGGTCAATATGCTTCAGAAAAAAGAATTAAAACCTTTTCAATCCAGACAGAAACCTGTAAGAAAAGTCACCATATTTGATCAGGCAGATTGAAAGAAGGAGTGATGCAGTGGGACATGCTTAACTGCACATAAGGAACAATCATCCAGGACAGGAGAGAAAATACTGAAAGAAATGTGGTAAGTAAATGACAATTATTGAGACTGGTATATGTTTTAATTTCTATCCTGAACATTTTAAGACATAAATATTTAAGACATAATTAAGACATATCCTGAACATTTTAAGACATAAATAATTGACATAACATTTAAGACATAAAGTTACAGCTTTAATGTGGCAGCTCAAATCTGACTATATTTTATATCTGTTTTAGACTACTTTCTAAACTAATCATTCATTTGGGCAGATAGAAAGGATGTAAACCAGCAAAGAGGATGTATACTACCTCTGAGGCTTTATTTTAATTAAGTTCGTTCTTATACAAAAAACAGACTAATGCACTTCCTTAATTCCTCTGGTCTAAAGGTTCTCATTAGCCTTTCAGACTTAATCCAGGCTCTGACAATGACTTGAAATCTCAGCCTCAGTTTCCAAAGTGTTTTGAAGATTAGTTAATATCTGTAAATAATTTTAATTCAAACATATAAGGAACCATACTGTAGGTCTATTTCACTAAAACACATTATTGAACTATGACGAAAGCATTGGAATGCTATCAATTTAAGATTAATTTAGGGTTATACGTATATATACACGAGAAAATATTCGTAGGCACATGACTTAAGATGTGTCCAAATGAGCTTTGTTCTTATTTTGTAAAAGATATTTTCTTGCATACACAAGAAAACCTTTTTGTTTCCCTATTTCATAATAGAGCATGATATTTTTTCGCCTTAAGTTTGTTGTTTTGTTTTTTTTTTCTCCTTGTAAGTCCTTTTTTGAAAGTAAAATCTCTGTTGAAGACCATGGAAATGCTCAGCTGTAATACAGTTCGCAAGAAACTGGCAGGAAAGTGAAGGCCATGAGAAACACTTTCTCCTTTTAAAATATTTTAGTAATTATCAGAGTAACTTAGACCTATCAGCAAGTTCTCTAAGGAAAGGCAAATCCTTCCAGCCTTTTGATCAGACAGGTAGATGATCCCAGGAAAACAACTTTCACATATATGAAAGTCTATGTGCCTCTGTGTTTGTGCATGTACATTTATGTCTCCTAGACCAACATTTATTGATTCTATTTCATGCGAGTTGCAAAGCTGTTACATTTGAAAATGGCAAATGGAGAGCTTAATTTGCAAACTGGGTTCTGGGAACTGAGTGCATCATTGCAACTAGCAACTACACAAATGTTGATCTGTCTTGTCTCCTAGAAAGGAGAATTTTTGCATGATAGCCAAGGAAGTTATTTTGTTTTCATAGGTAACGTCACACTTTACAGTAATGATGAATAAAACCAGCATTCTATAATCTCAGTCTTCCCCCCTCATACTTGAACTTGTGATAATATAAAAAAAAATAAATTGTTATAATCAACATAGTCATGCTGTAGACTGACTTCTCTGTTCAAAACAAAGCAATTTCACTGAAATAAATAGGATTACTTGGATGAATAACTTCTCTCTAAAGACTTTATCACCTCTTCCCAGGAAACAACAAATATTTTACTTAGAATTGATAAAAATTTTAATGTCAACATGATCTATATGGAAACAGAGCCTGCTATTTAAACTGTGCCCAGTCATGATGGTGTGGAGTTGAAAGTCACTAGATAAATGAGCAAGAGGGGATGATAGAAAAGAGGAGTATATTTGACCAAATAATCTCAGGATTTACATAGCCACCATTGTTAATGCAGCGGTTGGTTTCACTAAAGCAAATTACAAACATGATGACAAGAATGCAGAAAAATGTTTGGAGCTTTCCATGGAACATTTCTCAATAAACTTTTGATCTTTCTTGAAGATGGTAGAAAAACTACAGACCTCTTTCTTGAAAAAGTCCATTTGTTTTCATTGAGACCTTGAAATTCTCTGGGTTTGGCAAAGCTGGGAGCATTAGTGTTAATGAGAAGTCTGGGTAGTTTTAAACTGAGCAGTTAGACAGTTAGGCTGCAAATTATTAGAAAGAAAAACAGCGGCCAGTGCATACCAGCTTTTCAAATACAGTGGAGCTGAAGTAACAATAAAAATAGTGAGAAATATAAACAGGTGTTTCATATTGATTAAGCTTCTCTGATTCTACAGCAAGAGTAATTTTTGTAGATTCATTTATTTTTAAATAAATAGGATAAAATAACAGCATGAAATAGCATACAGCTAACTAGCTGTAGCTGATAACAAGTAGGATTTTATTTAGAAATATCCCACAGAACAAAGGGGAGAACAATTAGACTGAAAATCACATTTCTGTCTAAACAGTGGTTCATTCTTTTGGTATAAGCTAAGTGGGAGGTAACAGAGCCAGTAACGACTGCGAATGTTAGTGCATGTATGTGTGCATGTGTGTATGTGCATACATGCACGTGAGTGTATGAGCATCTTTTCTCTTTTTCTCCTTGACCATTATCCTGTTGGAAATTAAAAACATTCTTTTTTTACTCCTTTTTATTTCATTTTCACTTCTTCCACCTGGAATATATAACACAGTATAGCTAAACATGAATCCATCCATCATCATCATGCACTGGTATCAGAGACAGGAAATACCCAGGTAAGTTGTGAAGTGTTTTTCAGATCCAGTCAGCCTGGCTCAGTAGTGTACAGGGTTACAGGCAAACATGCCTGACTCAGGTTTATGCTGCCCATCATCTATCTAGAAGGTGCTATTGTCCTTCTATGACTGTAGCTTGCGCCTGTGTACATGGAAATCCTAGGATATTTCTAGGGCACATGACACCACCCCTGCAGTCTCCCTCCACAGCTTGGCAGGAGTTAGTTTTCTCCCATTAGCCTTCTGTTTTCTCAAGATCAAAGCACTGTGTAATGAACTGCACTTTATTCTTTGTGTTTCAAGTTTTTCCTGTGCTTCCATTTTGTACTTCTGGCATGTAAATATCAAGCAGGTGTAATGATGTTTAAAGGGGGATGTGAAACCAATATTTCAACATTAACATCAGGAAGGACCTACTGCAATAGAGAGGGTGTGTGCTGCCATAGGGACTCCATCACATGGCACAGCAGCACAGTGGCGTGGGGCACAGCCGTATGGCGGTATGGCAGCATGGTGGCATGGCAAAACGGCAGCATGGTGGCTGTGGCTTCGCCAGCGCAGGAGCAGGCAGCCAGCCATTGCAGCAGATGGGGAGAAAAGGAGGCAGCCAAAAGACGAGACATGTATGAATGCAACTCCTGAAATGTACCTCTCAGATAAATTTTGAAATGTCAATCTGTTTCTCTTAATCTTATAGCCCGATATAGCTAAACAGCATGGACAGTTTGTATCTGTAGAAATTAATATTCCAAATGCAATTAAATTTTTCATAGATTTTTGTTTTACTTTAATTTAACAGGTTCTAGTAAAGGCAGTCAGTGCTATTGTATAAACATATATAAATACATACAAATATGACAGGTTTTAGAAAGTGTGCAGGTATAAAATAAAATAAGACTTAACCTCTGCCTTTTATTTGTGTTTAAAGGAATCATGGTCTTTGCAACATTAATTAAACTATGTGTGCCTTCAGGAATGCCATCTAGAAATGATGGAAAACTAGGTGGCAAATACTTCATGTCATTATATGAACAACTGACAAGGTTTATGGCAGAATGTTTTTGTCACATCTGTTGCAAAAGCTGAGGAAAGAAGAAATAGAAAACAGTTGAAAATGATCTCTGAGGATAACTGAAGGCATAAAAAAATCTCTGAAGAGAGTAAAAAGAATAGGACTTATAGAGAAAAGATAAACACAAGGAGGACAGATAAAGCTTTATAAAATAATATGTGGCATAGAGAGCAGAGAGTGGAATATTCAGCTCCAGCTTTCTCACATTACACAGACAAAGGGATATTCAGTTAAAAGATGAAATTTAAAGCTGAGGAATGGAAATATTTGTCTTCACAAAGAAGAAGAATTATACCATGGAACTCTTTGCCAAAAGGCAGCATTGGTTTTAGTGGGATTAAAAACAAATAAAAAAATCCCATGGATGGTGAGAGTATCCAAAGTGATAATGCTGAGGTGTAAATCATATATAAGTCTAATTTTAAATGCATTGCATTAGAGGGAAAAGAGCAGAAGAAAAACCCTTCTTTTGGGTAAGGCCCTGAAAATGTCTTTTTTACAGTCTTTCTCCGAAATAACAGACACTTGCCATACAAAGTCTGTGGAAGGGAATGAGGTGCCAGTTGGATTTAGCATATTTATTCTGTCACAATAAGCAGGAAAAAAAGGTTAAAACCACTTTCTGCATTATTTGTAAGTAATAAATAAATATTAAAAAAAGAATAACAGGCATTGTTTCACTTACCTGATGTCATAGACTCTCATTGTGAGATAAGTGGCACAATAACAGTGGAGGAAATTCAAGATGAGTTTCACACAGTTTCACACTTAGACACAGGCACTGTTTCGTGAAATGGGCTGCTGGCCAAAAAATATAAATGGCAGTGATGGTGGTGAGGAGTCAGAAGAGAGTGGTGGCTGGGAGGCAATGTCTGAGCTGTAAGCAATCCCCACATTTGCTGTAATTAAGGGTATTATTCAAAGACTCACTCCTATGGAGAAGCATCATTGCTACAGCTGCTTAGGTATTAAGGATAAAAGTATCCAAACTAGAGAGCTAAGATGGGCATTTAACAGTCTTAATTATTGAAATTTAAATAACAAAGGGGAAAATAGTAGAATATATATTAAGAAGATTTCATATGCTTTTTTGGAATAATTTAGTTAACATTTAAAATACTTGCTCCAGTGAAGATAATCACAGGCTACTGCTGGCTCTATGCAACCCCCCTCCCCTCTCCAGTGAGAGCTGTTCCATGTTTATCTATCTTAGGCTTCACATCTGCCTTTCATCTTGGCAGACTGATTTTGACTGACATTATGACACAGAGGTGAATAGAGATGCTTATCACTTTGCCCCATTTCAGGTTGCCCTCCTACAGTCCTTGTACCTGTGACACAGCTTCACAAGACCCTTGCAGTCCAGATTAAAGAGCTGCTGAAGAAAGAGGAAGATTCTGAAGCTTATGTTTACCAATGAGGTAAGAGTGTCAGGTCTTGCTGCCTCATAGTCATCACCAGCAAGAGCAGCCCACCTGTCAAGGTGACCTGCTGAAGCTGCAGCTGTGCAGCCACAGCTCCTCTCCACTTTGTTTCCCCATTAGCATGGGGCTGCTACTGCTGCCAACAGTTCATGCATACTGCTCTTTTTATCTTGAGTTCATCAAGACCTCACAGCTGCTTTCACAGTATGTTCAAATTTGGTATGAATGCTGTATGTAACTCTAGAGCCATGATCACACACTAATATGCTAATAGGATTAGCATTACAGTTCTTGGGGAAGAAAAATTATATCTTTAGATAAGAGGTTTCTTCTGCTTTGAAGATTTTGAGCTCTATACCCCAACACTGTTGTAGCTAGGGGCTGGGGGAAAACCTCTCACCATCTTTCTCAGCATGTTGTCCATTGAAGTTTGAAGGCTTTCCTTCTATTTATTTCACAGCTCTTCTAAGTGGTGTTACACTATTATTTTCCTTCAATCAGTTGAAGGAAAATCTAAGGAAGAAGGCCCATGGGTTACGAGAATTTATGTTAGCATTGCTATCTCAGTGTTGTTGCTGATACTATAGAGCTACCATGTTCTTGGCCACAGACAGTGTAGCTGACAAGGTAATTAGAGTTCAGGAGACTGTGCAGCACTTTGGAGGGTGCTTATGACTGCCCTACAGGGCAACCAAGATTGTCCTTAACTTTCCCAGTGTCCTTCAATTCAAGGAACCATGACCATGGGATCCAAAGGATCTCCCTATTCTTTCATCTCTGTGCATGCTTAGAGGAGAAACTTGCCAAATTAATTCTGCCGGATGCTTCTTTACTCCCAGGAGGGGAAAGAAGTTAAAAAAATGTGTTTATTCCCAGCTCAGGTCAAAGAACATGTTGGTCATTGGGGCTGGAAGAAAGACACATGCACGCAACACTGAAATTGCGAATAATGTTCTGTTGTGGCTGGCTACAGTATGGTATTAGGGTTGTTTATTTTTATTTCAGAATTAGCCATTTAAAATATGTCATTAGAAAAAAAAATCACAAATACTTATTGCAATAAAAGTTAGCTAGATGGGAGCTTTTACAGCTATCTAAAACTGCTTGTTATCCTTAGATAATACAGCAGAGAGTAACGGAAATTTAGACAAAATGCCATTTCTTGAGTGATATTTCTCTTAGCACAAAGAATCATGAGAAAGAAAACAAAAGGAGAAAATAAAAAGTTATTTTGGTTTTAAATTAGTCCAGCTGAACATATTGACATACCCGTGTCCATAACTTTTTTTTAGGCAAAATATTCTGTCAGGGTTATATAACTGCTGTTTTTAACTAGGAAACCATCATCTAGCTTGGTCTTTTGCTGCTTCTCAGTCAGCCTGTCATATCCTTGCCACAGTCTCACTTACAGAACCCATATTATTTTGAAACATTTACTGGTTCAAAGGGTAGTTCATACGTACAGGAAAAAATGTTCCAGCTGCAGAAATACCCTTCGTGAGATGACAATGTACTATTTACTGTCTGGCAAGCAAGTAGTGGAAGGCACAAATAAATACCAGAACAGACAACTGTAAACAGAGCACTTTAAAGCAGTCTAACAATTTTTTATATTAAATCATCCATTGAAAATTTCACCAGACAAGATGACTCTCTGTTTTCAAGGACTGCATGAAATGATGTATTAGAAGACAGGAATAAATTTGTGATTTCTCTGAGTTTCATGATGGAGAAAGTAATTCTGAGATAATCCTGTAAGAAAACGTAAAATACTGCAAGGCATCTTACCCATACACACATGACTTTCAGAGACAAGGAAAATTTACTAAGATGGTCCAACCTATCTGCTCTAATCCTGTTATTTTTCAACAACTTTCCAAGATATCCAGTATAATGTTCCTAATATTTAATAAGATTCTACCTTCATTTATGGCTTCCTGGTAGGTTTGCACTCTAAGCGAGCTCTTCCTAAGTGACAGACTCAAAAGGATTATATTTATGCATACAAGGCTTGAAATAAGACATATCCTAACCTTTAATTATGAATCACTGCCATGGTTTCTGAAAAGCAGCTGAAATCCTAGTGATGTTTTAAGAAGGTAAAATCCTGAGGTTTATTTAAGAGGGTTCTGTTACTTTAAATGTAATATACTGAAAGCCCTTGTTAATGAAGACTGGCACAGGTCACACTGTCAAGGATAAACAATCATTCCTAAATCCTTTGTTTCAGGCTACAGTGAAACCTAATCCCCATGGTGTTCTTGCCTAGCCATGCATGCATGTAGATATGCACCACTTTTAGAGTACTAGTGCTTTCTTTCAAGCGCATTGCTCCTGACTGCAAGGCATTTGATTTCTGGTAATTAATCAGCTCATCATACATGCTGTGTTTCTCCCTCAGGCCCAACTCAAGTTAGTGATCCAAATCTGGCCCCAGGAAAAAAGAAACCATTTATGTTCTTAGTGCGCAGAATGAAATCCTGATAAACAGTGCTTGGCTAAACTTTCAATTCAGATGGCATTATTTTTTTTTTTTACAAGCTATAAGTCTAGGTTTGGAGTTGGCTTGGTTTAGGGATTTGTTTTCTTTTTTTGCAAGCTATAAGTCTATTTTTTTCTTTTTAAACTCTGTTTCCCCTATCTGCCCCTTTAGAACTGCAAAAACCCTGAAACTGCCAAATGTGACCCTAAATGAGACATCTAGATCACTGTCTGTTTTTTTCAAATTTTGTGCTTCAACATCTGAATGAATTGCCTGAAATATTGGTGTTCATTTTTTTAAACAACACTTTGGCACACGCTCATCTGTCATCTTTTATCTTTGTATTCTTTCGTATTTGGTTTGTCTGTGTAATAACCTGGTTACTGCTAATTTTATCAGACCCAAGAAACAACTTCAGCTTGTGTTGGCAATTCGTCATGCCTAGAGATGTGGCAACTCTCATTCTTTTCAATTATCTACCAGTTGGCCTTAACTGCCATTTGAAGTCTTGCATTGTTATTAAGAATGCACAAGAGCATTAGAAAACTTAGCAGGCAAGCTCTCACTTTTTATTTCTTATGATTAAAATAATAACCTGTATGTCTATAAAATCATCATGATTCAGCTAGTGAAGACTACTGGTTCCCGCCTCTCCCGCTCATGGATTGTAGTCTGCTGCTTGTTCTGCTAATGCATAAGGATTTTGAGTACTTGTTTCCTGCAGTGATGAGACATACAGCGCTGCCAGCATTATTTCTATGTTATATTTTTTTTTTTTGGCACAAACTAAACTCTTTATGCTGGTTCTTTTCCCTATGGCAAAGGCAAGAAACTGAAAGGAATTATTTCACCTAATAGCTCCTTGCCTCACAGGGCTGTTGTGAGACTTAATTAATTAATGTTTGTAAAGTGCTTTGAGAGCCTGGGATAAAAAGGTGCTATATAAGCACTGATACAAGTATAAAATATTTTTATTATTAATTCCCAGTCTGATACAAAGCCACTGAGTGAATGAAAAGCTGAACTGTAATCCCAAGTGCAGAAGTGGAGATAGTTTGTCCAGCATAAGGAAAGGCATCATAATGCATTCTAGTTTACAAAGACCTGCGTATAGAGCTGTCTTTAAGCCATGGGCCAGCTTGACTCAGAATTCTTGCAAAACAGAAAAAAAAAAAGAAACAAAGTCTTTTGAACACTACTACTGTGCTGCTTTTAATTTCTCTGTCTTTTCTTGTTCTAAGCATACCATCCAGATAAGGAAAATAAACTACAGTGGGTTACAGATTAAGTCAAATATCAAAAACATTGCATGCTGACCGTGAAAACTCACTCATGCTGAACATTTGTGGGTTATCAGGATCAAAGAGCACTTCAATATTTATCAAAAAGCATAGCCCACCATGGTTTAGTCTTCATTAACCTGGTGTGTATTTGAAGAACTCAATAGAGCTAATGCAGTCGAAGTTAAAGCTGACATTTTTTGACTTAGGAAAACATTTATCCTCTTGAAGAGATATGTATCAGTTTGTAAATGTTGTGAAAGGGCAGAATAACATAAGGCTCACATATGCTATTGGGTTGTCTGAATTCAATAAGCTTTACGGAACTGAATTATGCTGTGTACATAGTCAAGAATGAACTTGTCAGTTCTGTAATACCAGTAAAGCTTATTTCACGTATAATGGGACACCCCGCTGTGCATAGATGATACAATTTTTCTAGTTGGATTTAAAAATATTAAAATGAAAAAAGAGGCTAAATTAGGCTGTGAGAGCTTGGGTATGTGTGATACGAACCAAGCAACCAGCTGTAGGGAGTTTTGGAAATACATGACATTACTCCCCCTGCTACTTTTGGCTGATTGGGTTTCATGTCTGAACAAGACCTCGAGGAGTTTAGCTCTTATAAAAGACTCTCCCTCTTATATACAAAGGAATATGGATCGTAATGGGTGTTAGTTTTGATTCCTTGGCACTGCCTTTAGCCTTTTCAGTCTGTTCTTACTGTGCAACTAATGCTCATATCCATGAGGTTCAGCTGGAAAAAGATCATTTGAAAACTTGCCATGCTAAAACAGCAAATTAGTATTTCAAAATTAAAATCAAGGAAAGTATTTGTGCATATTGATGATATATCACATACATGTATGTCAGGGAGAGAAATTGAAATGTGGATTATAGCACAGGACCTAGACTGCTGACTCAGTATTTCTACCAGCTTTTCGTAACTTGATCAAGTTGTTTAATTTCTCTAGGCCTTGACAAGGTGGTGTCAACCTTTGAAATCTTTTTTTTTTTTTTTAATCTGTATAAAATAGCAGGAAGTGAAGCAAAGGGAAGCAGGATTGTGTGACTGAGAGGATCATGAGTGTCAGAATGGATAAAGAGAAATTGGGAGTTTGATGCTTTAAGAAAAGTTAAAGGCAAATGCCAGTCAACAATTGCTCGTTGGCTGGAATTCAAGTTAGAGAAGTATTTCAGGCAAAGCAGGTTAGGCATTTTTTTTACTGCTGATTTACTCCATGTTCCTTTCTGAATATCTGAAAATTTTCTTCAGCCATATAAAGTCTTAAAGGTGTAAGAAGGCTGGTGAGAACTGTGGGCAACCATTCCAGTGAAAGATGCACATCTTTCTAGAGTCTCTTTATACTTAAACTGAATTATAGTAGGATCCAGAGCTAGTGATTCCTTAACTAGCTTCTCAATGACTGTTGAATCTCATAATTATTTCAATCTTCTGCTACCTCTTCAACTGGGATAATGAGGGAGCAAAGCACAATATTTGGAGTGTGCAGTGATCACAGATGGGAAATGAAGCTTTACTGTTTACCATTTAAGCATACATTATATTTAACATGGTTTAACACTGCTTTTTTTGCATTTCATTTCCTTGTGGCTGAGGTTCTATTCTCAAATCCTAACAGGAGACAGTTTAGTCAGACACTGCCAGTAATCTCCAGCCTGTGCAGATTTGCACATTTTGACTAAAGCCAGATTCTTGGGAGCTGCATAACACTCTCATCTCATAGCACTTGCATAGCCTCCGTCTGCACTAACAAGTTGGCAGCACATGCAAGTTGCACCAGACCACTTCATGTCAGCAATCAGTCAGGTGCTGGAGTAATAAGGCAAAGTAACAGCTCCTCATTCACAGACTTCCTGCTGTAAAGTTGTCTGTTAGTGGGGAGTGTGCTGGGCCACATGAAAGGTGGGAGAGCTCTGTAATTCCACGTCCCATTGAGGAACATGTCAGAGCGCTAGTTGCAGAATGATGCGGGAAAAAAAGAAAGCTGGGCATTTTGCACCACCTGCAACAGAAGCCTGTCAAGGGAAGAAGACTGAATATCTGGATCTGCTTGCAGTTAAATGCAAATTAGAAGGAAAATACCAGCTGCAATATGAACAGAACAGTGGCCTCTAAAGGTTCAGTGGTTCAGTTTGAATACCTTTCTTGTAACATCAGGGAACTACTTTTTAAAGGACCTGTGCACCTGTAGTTCTTACTATTCTTTACTGTTTGTTTATACATTCCAAAAACTATTTTACAGTTAGATGTAAATTGTGTCTTTGGACAAAGCTAAGAAGGAAAAAGGGAAAAATAACAAAGATACGCTGAGATAGAAAGTATTATTGGAAATTTTTAGATCCTTGGGTTTCTTTCCAGTTTTGAAATAGGGTTCAACTGGGGTTTTCTTACCAAATTAGTTCCTCTGTTGTCACAAAAGAGACTGGAAATCTAAGCAGCTTCCTGAGTTAATCAAGTAGAGGAGAAAGCACAACCAGGGTCTTATCTGAGTTTTCCCTCTGGCTTTTCCACCATACCATTCCTTTACTCCATAAACTTCCAGCAAGTTTAAAGGCTCTCTGGCAGCATAAATATAAGTGGGCTGCCTAAGATAAGGGACACTGCATGAAATGGAGAACATGAAAGCAAGCACACATCGAAACAGCCATCTGCTCAGCCTTGGAATAGGAACATTGCAGAGCTCATCTGTGCATTAGTGTTGCCATTTAATGCAGTTTCTAACAAAAAAAAAGTTAATAAAATTCATGGCTGTAGCTGACTCACATTATAATGTCCTTATAGAAAAAAGCCTGTACCATTTCTCTGTGATTCTGTGCACAGAATAATAATATGTACCATAAAGCAAAACTGGATTCTCAGGTTTCCGTTGCTGCAGATAGGCAGTCTCTGAGTTTACAAATCAGTTGGAAATCCCTTCTGGATTGGCAGCAAGAAACAACCTGTTCTCCCAGAGCATACCCCAGCAGAAGTTGTACCCAATCCTGGGGGCCATGAGTTTGTAGTGTTGAACAACTCTGCCAACAAAGTATTGAAGAAAAGGTATGGAACAACTGCTATTTACATCACTGGCAAATTATTAAGAAATGGGATACAAGGTCAATGGAGTTTTGGAACACCTCATCAGCATTATCTGTTTCTGTTCTCCGTTATTTTGCACATGGTGGTCCACAGTGAAACCTTTCAACATTCACCTTTTACCTAACAGTTCACTAGCTGTATTACCAGTAGAGGTAATGATAAGCTAAGCTGATGGCACATAACAAATACCAGAGTAAAGGTAATTACTTGCAAATAGATGCTGTGAGGCTGTTAAGAGCAACCATTGTATACAAATAGTACAGTTTAATAGCTTACCCTACAAATCATTGCAGTCATTTTAGACTGTCATTCTACAGAGAAATATTATTTCTATAGGCTGGCTCTCATTCTAAAGCCTTTAAGGGATATATTTGCTAAGAGCTACTTCCACTTCATTTGTGTTATTAAATTAGGTTTCTCAGACAAATATTGTCAGTACTATTAGTAAGCAGTTCTTGTTTCATTTACTGAAGATGGAGCTGTGAATTCTCTGAAGGCAAAATTAAAGTGTTTTAAGATTAAAATTTGGAGGACACAATCCACTGCATATTTTCTTTCTACTGTAAAATGATGTTTTTCATAGACTTCCAGAGAAGTTGTATACTTTATACATACAGAAAGATAAGTATACAGAAGTCTCTAGGTACAGAAATATGGCAAAGCAAAATATTTCACAGTTTACAAAGTACTCTTAAGGCCTACTTTGTTTAAGATATTTAGAAAACAAGGTACTTTACTACAAGATGTATTAAGTGTTTAAAATATGTGAAAGATAGCTGCAAAATTCTGGAATCTGTCAGCTCTGGAGGGACTGATAGGCTTTGTGTGTGTCTGTGTGTGCATGCATGCCTGTGCTTGTGACGTCTTTGATTCAACTGCCAATGTAATTAATATACTACCGTGGGAGATGGAGGTGGGACTTATTTTCCAAATCACAAACTCCTTGTTGTTGAGCCCAGGACTGTCTCAGCTGGGTGTCTCTAAACATCTCACACTAAACTATTTTATTTGGCATAGATAAGTAAATAATATGTAAAAGAGGGGTTCTGACCTCACACTTTTTTCTTAGATGAGCTCCAAATGTTGAAGATATTCGGCTTGGACAGGAAGGGTATGTTGCATTGCTATGGCCAAATCTTTTTCATATATTTTCTCCTAAACTGTTCAGGAACCATTAATTGTGAAACAAAGGTTCCTTAGTATTTAAACTGTGTTTGAAATGAAACTCACGCACCTAGGCTACTCAGAACCTTTGGAAAATGCGATCCTTGCAAGGATTTATGTCTGTTCACAGTATCCCACACACGGAGTCCCAGCACTGCCACAGTAACTCACAGGAAGGGGGAGTTTACACAGGCATTCGATTGCTGGGTCTTGGGTTACATGAAACAGGGTTGAAATCACAGTTCAAGTGACACCTGTGGCAAAACTCTCAACAACTTTTGGGTTTCACTGGAGGATGTGAGATGGAATTACAGGGGAAAATACCAATCTTTACATGTCAGAGACGTTCATAGACTGCATCTAAATTCTTTTATAATGCAGCACAAATAAATGAATTTGGCTCAAATAAAATGAACGTTGACAAGTGCTTGTAACACTGGCAGCAGAGGATTTTTTTGTTTTTGGAGGTTAGTATATTAGTGTTTATTACAAAAATGGATGAAGAAGGTGATCCAGGTTCCCTTTCTTCCTCTCTTAGACAAATTAAATCTATATCTGTCACTGATCACTAGCTGCTTTACTGGATAACAGCTCTTGTTGTCTCCTATTTAAAAATGCAGGACAAAACACTGAGAAAATACATTAAATGAGATCCACTTTTAAAATTAACATTAGTGGAGAAGTAGAAGATAACAGAAAGAAAGGCCAATGGAGACTTTTACTTACTTGAACTAAATTCTCTATTCCAGAAATTTTTTATTATCCTGATTTTTATCCTCCTAACTAAGAATGGGGAGATTGATTGAAATCTAAAGGACATTCATAGAACAGAGCATGCATATTTGTACTCTGTGAATATAGCTTAGATATGAGGGCTTAAGAAATTTCTGTAAATCAATATCATAGAGAATCTAAACATGCAAATAGAGAAACAAATGTGACTATTAACTAATGAGAGAAAATGAAAAGAGAGACCTGAAGGTTTTTCCCACTTTTAAACACTCTCCAACACAATCTTTTCTCCTTCCACTGTATAGCAGTGCTGACTAATCTGCCACTGATGTGTCATACTTGGATCTCCGTCTGCCACATACTCAAAAGTTTTTGCCACTATCTTCTTGTTTCAAAGAGGCACAGAAGCTTATACATCAGTGCAAACAATGCTTAAATGTGCTCAACTAATCACTGAAGGCATTGTCACAGAACAGAGGAGTGACACAGACATATCAGATGCTCTGGCAACAGTAGCATAATCCAATCATTAATTAACATAAATTAAAGCTACAATGCTGCAGACCTAAGAACTGAAAAAAGTTGGAAATCTTGAAGTTAAAAGGACCCGAGTTTGAAAACATTGCTCTACACAAACCCTGCCTGCCTTAACCAATGGACAGAGAATTTAATTTTCCTAAAAATAGAGGCTTTGAAGAACCTGATTAACACAAAGTTCAGCCTGGTGTTATGGGCTACTGAAATGACTGATCAAGCCCCTATTTTGAGACTGAAGTAATAATGTAATAGCACCTTTTCACATCATCTATTTTGTTTCTTAACAAAAACAGTTATCTCAGAAGTAATTAAGAAGCTTCTCTGATTTTTGAAGCCTGCACGTTATACTCAGGTTGTAGTTTTCCCTTCTGTGTTCACTGCTAGTTGTTGTGGGCTTTCTAAAATGCTGAAAAGCTGTTCAGAGTGACTGAAAGGCAAGTTTGTGCTTAAAGAATAGAAATGCCTCTTTCACAGTGCTGCATGTGTCCAGTTTCAGGGATTTATGTCTAAGGTGTGACATATCTTTAGTCCCACAAGATCCATGGAAGCAAATTTTTTGTAGCATATGAAGTGGGATATACAAAGGGATTTCACCCAAGCAGAGAGTTAAATTCTATCTGATCCTTGTGCCATAGGAAGTGTTCATTGCTTCTGAAATTGTCAAATCCTCCTACAATCATCAGCCTACTTGAAAGACAAAATTCTAATTTAGAACCAAATGACAGATGAAACATTCACATTTTGAGGAATAAATTGACTGTATGTAATAACATAATCGTATTACATTTTATATATTTTATTTAGAAGACATTTAGTCAATTAATTGTGCAAAATTCTACTTTTAATCTTTAAGTAGAATCCAAGGTTTCATTGTGTTATTACACATACCATCTAAATATATGAAACAACATACATTTAGTCTTTGAGACAAAACAATAACTTCTGATTAGCCAGAATTGCTGGCATTTCTCTGTTTGCTGATGTAGCAATATCTGTGTTTTCATGTATTTCTGATTTCAGTCTCCTTCTATTTGTAACTCTTGCTACTCCAGTGAACCTATTACCTTCAAAATTGCTGTATTTGAAATTATACAGAAAAATCATGCATGTATGAAGTTTAGATAAATAGGATTAATGTTTAGCAAAAGCATGAAGTTATTAATGGACTTATCTTTGTCACTGACGTGGACAATGGGATTGAGTGTGCCCTCAGCAAGTTTGCCAATGACACCAAGCTGTGTGGTTCGGTTGATACGCTAGAGGGAAGGAATGCCATTCAGAGGGACCTTGACACACTTGTGAGGTGGGCTGACGCCAACCCCATGAAGTTTAACCATGCCAAGTGTAAGGTCCTACACCTGGGTCGGAGCAATCCCAGGCACAGCTACAGGTTGGGCAAAAAGGAAATTCATGGCAGCCCTGAGGAGAAGGACATGGGGGTGTTAGTCAATGAGAAAATGAACATGAGCCAGCAGTGTGTGCTTACAGCCCAGAAAGCCAACTGTATCCTGGACTGCATCAAAAGGAGCATGACCAGCAGGTCAAAGGTGATCCTGCCCCTCTACTCTGCTCTTGGGAGACCTCACTTGGAGTATTGGGTGCAGTTCTGGTGTCCTCAACATAGAAAGGACATTGTTCTGTTGGAACAAGTCCAGAGGAAGGCCACGAGGATGATCATGGGACTGGAGCACCTCCCATATGAAGACAGGCTGAGAAAGTTGGGGCTGTTCAGCCTGGAGAAGAGAAGGCTGTGTGGAGACCTCATAGCAGCCTTCCAGTATCTGAAGGGGGCCTACAGGGATGCTGGGGAGGGACTATTCATTAGGGACTGTAGCGATAGGACAAGGGGTAACGGGTTGAAACTTAAACAGCAGAAGTTTAGATTGGATCTAAGGAAGAAATTATTTCCTGTTAGGGTGGTGAGGTACTGGAGTGGGTTGCCCAGGGAGGCTGTGAATGCTCCATCCCTGGCAGTGTTCAAGACCAGGTTGGATGAAGCCTTGGGTGATATGGTTTAGTGTGAGGTGTCCCTGCCCATATCAGGGGGGTTGGAACTAGATGATCTTAAGGTCCTTTCCAACCCTAACTATTCTATGATTCTATGATTCTATTTTTAGGAAAGTGGTGATACTTCTCAATTAAAGTGTAGAAATACTTCATAATCTTAGTTGTGAATCTTAATAGAATTTAAAGTGTTAACTGAGATTTGCAACACTTTGATTTTTTTGGCTACTATACCTGCTTTCATGTTGTAATTGCACTTGAACTTAGGTGAATAATTTGAAGTCTCTCTCTAACTGTATATTGTCTTTGCTCATCTTCTTGGACATTGCTCATCTTATTGGACAATTTTTCTCAGTTAACAGTCAGTTAAATGTTTATAATGTTATTAATTTAATGCTTTTAAATCTAGAATATATGCTTCAAGAGTTTTCTTCATCTATGTCCACAATCTTAAAACTGAAAAAAAAAAGAATCTTTTGTATAAGGAGCTTTTGTATAAGGAGCTCAAGTTTCTGTGCCTTCTAGCTGGGAATCACAACTTTAGTCTAGGCTTAACCTAGAAGGAGTACTCAATAGTACATGAAGCCCATATTTCCCAGCAGTACATAAGAACGTACTTTCGTCTTTTTATAGAATGTGCTGTATAACATTTGACAGCAGTAACTGGATTGACAAGTTCAACTTTTATGATCATTGGCATTCTGCTATTGTTAAAAAGGAAGTGCAGCTTGACTCCAAACAGAGTGGCCTAGAGCTTGGCTTGGGTTGTGGCTTACTGAGAAGACAGAGATTTCAAGAATAAAGCAGTGAACTTCCTGTGTTTGAGCATGATTTTAGTTTTGGTGGCAGGAAAAAGAACTCCTGATAATAAAATAAAGTTATTTCTAGATGATTCTTTATAATGGTTCTTTATATGTTTGTCAGCAAATACTGATCTAACCTGACTTGGCACAGGATATCAGTTACCAGAGGAAAAATCATATGTATTATGGAATGGATAAAATGGAGTGTACTTAAATGTCCAGTGTAAGACAAAATCTACAAAAAAAAAAACCCCAAACACACAAGCCTTTTAACCATGGGATTTATTAATGATTATACCAAGAATGTGTTAACTATTGAAACACTATGAACTATTCAGTATAAAATGAATACATAGTCTAAAGGAAAATGTAATTGTGCGAATGATTAATACAACAATACCTTTAGCATAGATACCTCCTTTTTCCTTGTCTTTTTGCCTTACAAAAAAATTAGTTTCATAGCTCCCAACAACTTGAGGTTGACCAGCTCCATGCACATAACTGTTAAGCACTTAAATGTTTAAACTGCTCATCCATTTCTTCTACATTCTCAACTGCCTTAGGATTCCCATTTTCAGATATTAGCCCATAATTTTGATCTTGCATCTCTCTAACAATAATGAGGTCACCAGAACTTTTTCTCCAAATATGTAAGATACTTTTTTTTTTTTTCCCCTTAGGCTTATAATTTTCCTGCAGACATCAGTATTTCAACAGGAAGGCAATAAAGCATTTCTGAACACTAGAAGTGCCAGGTTACCCTGTAATAGATTCCTATTTATTTTTAACAGAATCAATAGTTGTTTGCAAGCAATTGCGTGCTTCAGTCTGTAAGTAAGGTCAGATTTAGAGTATGCATCTGTCTCACAATGCAGGTATAGTAATCTGATGAAGTCTGTGGCTACTTTCTATGAAATCCATAGTGCTAACTCTTTCAGCAGGTTCATAAAAGCGAGCCCTTTACAGATGGCTCCATGTATCCCATATGAAATTCATCAATACAGTAACCTTCCTTTGCCTAACCTCTGCATTGATTGAAGTTAAGTACTACATTTGCTACCTACTAGAACTCAATGAAGCTAAGCATCACACAAGTGCAGCTCAATGTTTCCTATTACAACAGACTTCAAAATACCTGAATATCATCATAATTGATCAGCAGTCAAGTATATTTCTATCTTCATCTGAAAAGAGGATGAAGTATCCCCTTTTATACTCAAGTAACTCTCATTCATCACAAGTAAATCCTGAAAGATTTATACTAGCCAGTTATTTTCTGTCAAGAGGAGGATGTTTGAATTGTCTTTGAATCTCAGCCTAACTCTTCCTCTCCAGCTTGTTCACAACACACAGATACTTGGCATATGTATTAATGAATTATATGCAAAATACAAATCTATAATTTCCTTTCTCTCCGCCACCAAAATGATATTACTGCTACCACAGCTGGAGTATTATCACTGACTGGAATTCGACTTTAATCAGTATTTGAATCTAAAAGACAGATGGGCACAGTACCATCAGCTTACAAGGCTTTTGCTTTCAGGAGAGAGAAGTCATGTTCTTCATTCCTATTCTAATCAGATACTCTCTTGAGAAGGGTTGGGGTATATGTAACCCTAATTAAAATGCTGTTACTGAAAGTAACTGCCTAAAGATGTACAGCTCTCAATTATGGCAGAATTTTTATTCATTTTTATTCATTATAAGAGGAAAACAAGTGTGCTTTTAGAGTTTTATTACTTTAAATGCAATAAATGCGTACAGGATTGTGCGATTGAATTGCCAAAAGGATGTTCATAACATAGATGACAATGCAAACTAAACAACTTGCAACACCAGTTTGTATCTTGCATGGAGGTAACCAAATAGTGTTTATGGGCACCCCTAGGGTGCTTATCCTGTGTTGTATGAAAAAATGTAATGTCTTGGAGAATCTGTCAAGAAGACAAATGTTAAAATCACAGCTGTGCTGAGAAAAAAAAACATAAGACAAACCCAAGGATTAAAGAGGATTCAAAACTTCTATGAACTGCAGAGCAAGATGTCACCACAGGTCTTCTAATCTCTATGTTTTGTGAAAAATAAGTCAAGAACATTGCAAATATCCTAAGTTTATTTTTATAAGGTTTATCTATTTAAAAAGAAAAAAAAACCACCTAGAGCAGCAGATCAAATCCTAATCGAAGTGGCTGTACTTTGAAAGAAGCTGTACAAAGTCCTTTATTCAATGCCATTGGCCTTTAAAAACCAGTCCGAATTAAAGTTACAAAAGTCAGGGGTTTGGGATAGTCAAAATAATATTTGTGAAGTGAATATTTTATACAGTTACCTAGCTAGTCTATAACATAAACATGTATGTACAGGAAGAGGGAATATGCTTAACAGTAACTCATAGAGTGGCATAGCCACTGACTCCTGGGTGGAGTACAGATGTTTTGCTATCAATGCCAGCTGCTACATGCTTCTAAGGAGTGAAGGATTTTTTTAATGAGACACAACACATGTGCTTCAGGTCACTTGACATCACACAAGATCAATCAGCTAAAAATGGAAGTGCCTAATTGATGATATTTCATGATGTCCCAAATTTAAAGAAATGGCTTTTCAAAAGAAAAGAAACATTTAAAAGTTATTTTAAAAGGCAAAATACATATAATGATTAAATTAAATTTTTAAATTATAACATTTTTTTAATGAAAGGGTGATGACAAGGTATTGCAGAGGGAACCATTTCCTGGCAACCCCCTTGTATATCCTTATCTTTGGAATCTGCTTCCTTCTTGCTCTGACAGAGGCCAAGTGTTGATTTCTAGGGAGCGTTTAAAAGACTTTTTCTTCTTTCTCAAGGAGGAATAAGATCATAACTCAAATTGCAGGAAATGTGTGGTTTCCTTTTCAGAAAGTTTGTTTTTTTCTTGTGTTTTTTTTCTTGTGGGTTTTTTTTCTTATTTTGTTTTGTCTTTTTTTTTGTTAGGTGATTTAAATTATAGTTTATTATATGTTGAGTAAGGTTCTTCTATTTACATATATTCAGGTGCTACAACTTATGAATGGCAAAAATAAACCAATTTATCAGGAAAAGGATGTTTAAAAGACAGTCATCATTCCTTTTGCATAACGCTAACAATTCATCAAATAATAATGATGAAATAAACCCAAACCACAAAATACCCAACAAAACACAAAGACTCATTATTAGCAAAGAAATAAATTTGTGTGGTACTGTGCCAGCAATATATATGCAGCATCATTCTTGGTGAAAGTCTATTCAAGTCTGGACATAATAAACCACTCTATCTCTTCTGGTTAATGATTTTCCCACATAAGAATTCTCTTTCATTTTCAACCACACACAATCAAGTGCCAGTGTATAATACTATAGTATCTATCATCACATCATCATAGTTATTTGCTTTATTGTCAAGTGTTTCACCAGCAGTTCAAATCCAGACCCTTTCCCTTGCTGCCTCTGCTACTTGCTTAGTCCTGATGCCATGCAAAGATGACAAAATTGTATAGGAGTTCCAGAAAAGAAAAAGAATACAAACTACAATTAAATTTTCCCAATACTAACAAAGCTACTATCAAAAGGTACTAAACTCTGTAATCAGAAATCTACTTACTTTTGCTTGGAATGAACTTGAGAATAGAATGGGTGAAAAGAAGATGGGAAAACTGTAATAGCTTCAGTGCCACACTACTCCATGTGCTAAACTGGCAACAGAACTTATTTAGAAGTCTGCATAACAACACATGAATTTAATGCTTGTATTACAACAGTGTTTCTGCACTATGCTTTTCTGACATCCAACAAATACCATAGTTATATTAGTAAGATCAACATGAATATTCAAATAACGAACAATAATGAAAGCTTACAAGTAATATAAGAGCAGGAAAGAGTTTTAATTTACCACTTTCAGAACTGAAGAATTTTTTTAAAATAAAAAAGGATGTCAAAAAATAACTGAAAGACTTCTATAGTTGCTGTGTGTTGCAAACAGAAGACAGACTAGGCACAATGTGAGCCCTCTCTGGAAGGAAATGAGAGAACTGGCTATCCTAGATTTGGAGAAGGCTGAGTTTCTCAATGACTATTTTGCCTCAGTCTTGACTGGAGAGACATAAATTTGATGGATGGACTGCTGTTTGGATAAAGAATTTGTTGGATGGCTGCATACAGACAGCTGCAGTCAATGGCTCAATGTCCAGCTGGAGATCAGTAGAAAGTGGTGTCCCTCAGGTGGCACTGTTGGGACTGATCTTGTTCAATGTCTGTGTCAGCAACAGGGACAGTGGATTGAGTGTGCTCTCAGCAAGTTTGCCAGCAACAGCAAGCTGTATGGTTCGGTTGTATGCCATCCAGAGGGACCTTGGCAGTCTCAAGAGGTGGGCCAATGCCAGCCTCATAAAGTTCAACCAAGCCAAGTGCAAGGTCCTACACCTGGATTGGAGCAATCCCAGGCACAGCTACAGGTTGGGTGGAGAAGAGATTCAGAGTAGCCCTGAGGAGAAGGACCTGGGGGTTTTGGTTGATAAGAAACTGAATATGAGCCAGCTTCAGTGTGCGCTCGGACCCCCCAAAGCCAGCTGAATCCTAGGCTGCATCAAAAGAAGTGTGACCAGCAGGTCAAAGGAGGTGATCCTGCCCCTCTACCCTACTCTCGTGAGACCTCACTTGGAGTATTGTGTGCAGTTCTGGTGTCCTCAACATAAGAAGGACATGGAGTTGTTGGAGCAATGGAGGGCCACGAGGATGATCAGGGGACTCAAGAACTTTCCATGTGAAGACACACTGAGAAAATTTGGGCTGTTCAGCCTGGAGAAGAGAAGGCTACATAGTAGCCTTCCAGTATCTGAAAGGGGGCTATAAGTATGCCAGAGAGGGACTCTTCATTAGGGACTGTAGTGACTGGACAAGGTGTAAGGGGTTAAAATTCAAACAGGGGAAGTTCAGGTTAGATATAAGGAAGAAATTCTTTCCTGTTAGGGTGGTGAGGCACTGGAATGGGTTCCCCAGAGAGGTTGTAAATGCTCCATCCCTGGCAGTGTTCAAGGCCAGGTTGGAGAGAGCCTTGGGTGGCATGGTTTAGTGGGAGGTATCCCTGCCCATGTCAGGGGTTTGGATCTAGATGATCTTAAGGTCCTTTCTCAGCCTAACCATTCTATGATTCTATGATTCCATGGAATGTTTTTTAACCACTTAATCTGAATGGTATAATCACTTTTCACTGCTACTTCATTATTACATAACAAAACCTAAATTAATCAAAGGTAAGATTTGCAATTGGTTTCACTGAAAGTCCATTACTATTTGACAGCTTTTCAAGTGCTTTGGTGCCCTAAAAGTACTCAACTTGCAGAACAGACACTTCACTGAACAGGCAATATTCTTTTGTAAACCTCAGATTTGGTTCACTGTAGTGCATTTATACACCTGAAAGTACATAAAGGAAATATTTCATGCAAACGTTATACTGAATCCAGTTCCAATGGTCAAGTGAAAACTGTAAGTATTTGTGAAATGTTTATACCAGGTTTCACAGAAAATGGTATCTTTTTCAGTGGTTATATAAAATGTATTTCATACTGGCCATATTTCCAAGCAATATATTATTAAGAAATATACTAACTTTAGCCATATAGCCTTTTTAGTATTTACAATATAATGGCTTTTCTCCATTATGCTTTAGTATATGTCAATGAAATAACAAGGAGAATATTAAAATAATTTTAGCTAACACTATTCATTTGTTGATTTAAAGATATTCTCTTCAGTAAAAATGCTACAACCTCTAACAACTCAAGGTGTGTCAAAAGCAAAGCTATGTGTCAAAGGCATTCACATTTAAAGCTATATTCAGTCATAGGACTTTTTGCTTATAGAATAGATTTTTAGGCATGTTGGACAGCTATAGCGTGGACAAGCCTCATATTTCTTTCTTATTTAAATTTTCTCGAATGAAACACATGCCTTGTCTGTATTTAAGCAGAAAAAAATTGCTGTGATCAGAGTATTGCAATGAGTTAATTAGGTTTAGCTTGTGTAATAGTCTAAACATCATTGCACTCTGACAGTATTGTTCTTTCACTCACCTAATTTCAAGTCAGGAAGTGGAGGTAAATTTAGATTTTTTTTATAAAATCAATTTTTTATTTATTCCATTTGACCTAGAGGAGAACCTCCATCAAGCACAGTCAAATGGGCTTGTGCCATCCAGTGCTAGAGCCTTTAACATATCCTCAGAGCTCAGTGGCCCAGTGAAAGGCTGGTCAGTTCATTAGTAATATTTGAGATTAAAGCCATCCACAAGGGTGGGACAATATCCCTGAGAGGACAGAGTATGTGTCATAGCTCAGGCTACAGCTTTCATTCCATTTCTGAGACAACCTCCATCCCAGCCCTCAATCTCCAATCCTTCTCACCACACTAAAATTACATTTCTGAAGACCAGGATCCAAGAGCTGTTATACAGGTGTACATGAAACATATAGATTAATGTGCCATATAATAAGGGGCAGAAAAAAGAACTCTCTAATCACCTGGGTTGAATGAACAAAGGAAGACGTATTTGCCTGCCATCTGTTAATGTAAATGGTGCAGCTAATTTAACAGTATTAGACCTGAATCATCATGCTATTATTCCAGTTTCACATCACTGTGAAACTAGAAGTGAATCATTAATATCAATGAAATTATACCCGTGTCAGCCATGGAGTAATCTGCAGAGGGGATCAGGTTCATTAATTTTAATAATTTATGATTCAGTGTAGGCTACACAATTTTACTAAATCTACTTTTATTTAATGTGACCTACTGATCCTTGCATGTATTACAAATCATTCAATGTATTTGATATGTCTATTTATAAGCAGTTTCTGAGGAAGTATGACTTTTTAGCAGTGTACTAATTTCTGAACTTATCTGAGAGGACTGTAGACCTGATCCTTGAAATAGTGGTGGCTTCTATGAAGTGAAGATATCACCTGAACTTTTCAGGTTGCAATGGCAGTTTGAAATCTGAACGTAGAGCACTCCATGATAATGAAACTCAATAAATATAAATAAAATACAATAGATGGAGCACCTAAACACTGATTTAATCCTCCATTTGCCAAAATATCTGAAACATATTTTTATGTGACATTTTTACCTTTCGATCATTGAAAAATACAGGTAACTGGAATTTCCTTTGAATTATAGTACTTCACTATTCTTATTTTAATCTTATGAATAATATGAAATAAATTACATAGAAAGAATTATAATAAATTGAAAGTTTAAAGGACTTTTTAATCTCATCTGGGGATTAATAAATAGCAGTAAGATATATTCATATCTTTTGAATTGATTTTATTGTACTAAACTAATTTTTTTTCTAAATTGTTGATGATTATTGATTAATGATAATGATGATTTCTTTAACTGTTTTAAAATGACTGGTAAGATCCCCATGTGATAGATTTTTATATTTCTCCACTAATCCCATAAAAAATACACCAGTTTGTACTAGTACAAGGTCTTCTGGCCATTTTTATAAATATCTTCATTTTGATTTTTAAATTCATTTGTCAACAGGTTCTAAAAAGAAGTATTTGTTCATGTGAAAAAAAAGAATGGAAAACCTGTTTGATTTGAACTGATGATTATTGTGATCATATTCTCAATAACAGTTTCTGTTGAGAAAAGTCACTGCAACTCATCGAAGTTGTACATCACTTTTTAGGAAATTTGATCTGTTGAAGTATTATTCAGTATGTTCCATTTTCCTTTTTACAGCAACATGTGAAAAGTTTTAAAGAAAGGCAGATCTGTTCAAGTGAGGACATATCAGAGATATGCAATAGATAGAAAAGAAGACATAAAAGGAAGAGATCTGGCAACCAAATAGCACTTGGAGAAAGAACCAGTAACTTTAAAGGAAAGGAAAGAAAAACATAACTTATGGTTCTATACATAAAATAAATAAATAAATTACTAGGGTATTTGTCCTTCTGGAATGACTTTGTAGTTTGTCAAACTTATCAGTCCCAGCAGAATTGAAGGTCAGAAAATTGTGTGTGAGGAGGAGCCATGCCATGCCATGCCTTGAGGATAAATCATACTATGCGTGAGAGGAAAAACAAGAAACTTTCTGCTTCTTTCCATGTCTTTTTTATCCAGCCCTGAGACACTGTATCTATGTGGACTCTGAGCTTCTTAGTATGTGCCATGAAAGAAAGAGGAGTGTATAGTCTTCAAATACCTGAAACACACTGCAAAGCTGCAGATGTATATGTGGGAATATTGCTGATCTTCTCCTTCAATGGTGCTACTGCACTTTATGGACTTTACACACTTTCTTGCACCAATCAGAATTTGACCTTCAGTGGAAGGACTGTACATGTTATTTAAAATTGGTTTTTATGAGTTCAGATGAGTTGAATGCCTGTTCACCTGATTTACATATGGCTTTGCAATGGCAAAGTAGCATCATTTACTTCAGACCTGTGAGTTACAGATCAGAGCTCTATGTAACAGATAAGAAACTTCAAGGTAGCAGTAAATGAACTGCAAAAGGGCCCAAATAGATACCTGAAAATCTGGAAATATGTCTGAACAGAGTTTAAAATCTCATTAAATATTTCCCTTTCTATATTTCTGTCTTTATATTTCAAATATAAAATTAGCCAATTAGTTTGTATTATTTCAATGTTATTTGTGTAGATCAAAGATTTTTTTAACTCTCTCCATTCTTATTAAACATGAAAGATTCTTTTACTTCCAGTTTAAAAAGTATGCTTAAAAGGAAAGTCTGAAAAGCTAAGAGAAAACAAAATATTTGAATTATTGTAGCTGAAAAACATGAAAATGAAAAACGACTCTTAAGAAATCAACTTTACTCCCTGCTTTTTGTTTAAAAACATTTCAAGGTCTGTTTATCACTTTTGTTATTCCTCTAATATCCTTCAAATCGTTTGCTTGTGATTTTTTTTTAGTGAGAGATCTCATTTAGGCATCTGTCTTTTTGATTATAAAGTCAGAGTTTAAGGACATTTTTTTGCCTGTTTGATAAATTGTCCGAGTTAAATGAACAGATAAAAAGTACACAAACCTGGAAAAAAAAATGGGTTTTTGTTCAGGAAGACTTTTATTTTATACAAATCAGTTCTTCTATACATAAATATAGACAGAATGGAGTTATGCGTATTCACTCTATGATGATTTGCATAATAAGCAGAAGTTTGAAAAGCCATAACAGCTTGAAGCACCTCCAGGGATCTCACACACCTTTTAGAAAACTTTTTGGTTGGCTGGTTGGTTGTTTTTGTTTTTTGGGGGGTTTTGTTTTTGTTTTGTTTTATTAAAGAATATTACACAGTTTACACCAGGAACTTATCTTGTTAGGTCTTGTATCTGATAAATATTTAGGTACTACTGCAGTCATAGTGTCTTGGGATACCACCTCACCCAGCAGCTTCTGATTCACTTTCTATTTTGCTTGGTACTTTCATCTTCAACACATGAGAGGGTAGAATCTGAGGAACCAGAGTTCTATGAACACAAATAATCAGGAGAGTATTTATGCAGTAACTAGAGACTATGACTTTAATGTGTAGTAAACTTGATAGAAAATATAGCTTCAGCTTGCTTCAAGACAGACTGTATATCTTATATATACTGTGTAAGTGAAAACTGTGTCTGTAAATCAGAATTAATGCGTTGAGCTACCTAAAACTTTGTATGAGAACCTGTCGTGGTTTAATACCCCACCTCAGTCTCCTGCAGCACTCCTCCTCCTCCCCCCTTCCCTCCCCCCCCCGGCCCCCCACTCCCAGAGGGTTGGGGAGGAGAACCAAAGGAATGCAGCTACTGCGGGTTGAGATAAGAGCAGTCCAGTAACTAAGGTATAATACAAACCATCCTCTGCTACCACCAATAAAAACAATGACAGAGGAAATAAACAAGGAGAGAGAATATGATACCACCCGCCAAAACAAGCCCGACCCGGAAGAGAGCTAGCTCCCACACTTTCGGCCAACTCCCAGTTACCTCCCTGAGCATGACATGCTGTGGTATGGAATACCTCCTTGGCCAGCTTGGATCGGGTGACCTATCTCTGTTTCCTCCCGGCCTCCCCTCCTTCCCTGGCAGAGCATGAGGCTCACAAAGTCCTTGGACAAACCAAACATTTGAGCAGTAACTCAAAGCATACGTGCTATCACAAAGTTTCCAGCCTGAAAGTCAAAAACACAGCACTGCACCAGCTACCAAGAAGAAGAAAAAATGACTGCTACTGCTGAACCCAGGACAGAACCAAATCAATACCCAACTGCTCTTTCAAGGCTGTGGAATTACTGACACTTGAAGACACTCATCACCTGTGCATCGCTGTATCCTGAGCATGGATATGAAGGCATAATCTTCTGCATCTGAGCTTGGATTTGTGGTTAGTTAGCCAGTTTCTGTGTAGTAAGGAGGTGGCAAATATAGAAAGTGAACTTAAGAGCTAAGAGTCTGGATAGAGTACCTGTGGTGTATGGGTTTTCACTGCCATCTACCTTCTTCCAGCCTTGGGGAAGGCTCCTGTCCTTGCAGCTGAACCATCAGAAAAGATGGATGTATAGCAGTGCTTCTCTCCCTCCAGTGCACAGCTGGATGCCCTAATGCACATCTATCCTCATCAGTTGTTGAAGCTAATACAAAATGAGCTCAAACATGCTTAATTATCAGCAGATGGCTGCTAACTTTTAATGTCTTAAAGCTACTGGTGCAGGTGAATATTTCCCCTGAATGCGAGCAGTCTGTATTTCTGTGGTGAATTTTTTGGAACTCTCTTTTGTAGATCATATACAAAGCATTTAGCTGGATATCAGGTTAGTGCTCATGCAGTTATCTCTTCATGTCTTCAGTGATACACCTTGCTACATCAGTACTCTTAATGTAAATCTTAAATGGATTTACCTCCAAGGTTTTTCCTTATTATTTGGATGCCACTTCAGTAAACTTCTCAGAATAACAGGGTAGTTGCTGTCACTGTCTTGTTTACGCTGTGGAATTATTATAAATACTGGGTTTCACCCTTTCTGTGCTTTGGCTGATGCCTGCATTTATAGGGACAGAATGACATTTAGCAATATATTTTACACCCTGGCACATTTAATTAGTATGTCAAACTTGTGCTTGCACTTCTATTTCTAAAGCAGAAGCACTCTGCTCATAGCTTGGTGTCAGAATGCATGAAACCTCCTTGGCATAATGTGAATTAGAACCAGCAGCAAAAGGAATGAATGATTAGCATTGGGCATGGATCCAGTGTTTGACATTCCACTCATTAGAAAGTCTACTCTAATTAACGTAATTGGAATCTACTGGGTGTGCCATTGATGGATTTGCTTGTCACCACAATTTTGTTTTATGTTCCATCAAACTCATTGGTGAAAACATGATGTATGCTGAGATTACCTAGTAAAGACCCAGTTCTTCAGAGGGATCTACAAATTACAGCCTCTTGCTCTCACATGGGAACTTAATGAAGTCAATGTAGTGAATGATAGTGAACCCCTTTGCATGATAATTATTTTCTCATAGTCCATATAAGTTATACATAGTAGACATATAACTTTGCATTTATCTAACACCTGGGGATTACAAATGATCTCCTAAACACTGAGGAATCAATTGAGCCACTTTTCCTAATGCTAATAACACCTTTTCCTACAAGGGGTCACTGGAAGTGCTCAATAAACTTGTTGAGGCTATTCAATACATCATCAGAATCTGGCTGTAATTAGGTGAGCCTTGTAAAAATGCTGTTATGAATAAAATTATGTGCATTTCCTGAGTAGTATACAGGGAATCTGATATTTCCATAACCATAGAGTAAATGATTAACAAGGCCAGAATGAGACCAAGGACTCTGTTGAATGAAAACCAGCTCTGCAAGTTGAATCTTGACTCACTAGAACTACTTACTTACTTGAACTATTTTATCCTTTTATCTCTCTGTCCTGACACAGCCATCTCAACTGCAGCCAGACATTTCACAAAGAACTTTTGCTTTTCAACTTGAAGGTATACACCTGTGTTGACTTTCCATCTTCTTTATATGCATATACATATTTCATTAGATCAGGGCTCTCATAAAGGTGGGCAAATAATCTATTATTGGTATGGAAAATAGAATTGATATTAAATGTAAATGGGAGCTTTGATTTACATTAAATTTTTTGTTGTCTAAAGCATAGAATTCTGTCAACAGAATGAGAGAAGACATACGTTATGCTCTGAAATCATTAAATGGTTAAATGGATGTCAGTGGAAGCAAAATTTACATGATAAGGAAGACATATAGACAAAGCTAATTTCCTTTCATTAGTATAAAATCTATGGTCATACTTGGAATAAAAAGGTATCTCCAGAGAATTTTAAAGAACACATGCAGCAAGAAAAATACCATTGTTACTTCATGAATAATGAGCTTCAATAGGTATCATGACAATAAGTATATTTGAGAAAACAGTATTGTTTATAGTGGTCTGATGAAAGATTAAAATGATTTAACATTTCATTTACGTTGTCTATTTTTTTATAGCTTTCTAAAAATGTGTCTGTAAAATGTGGTGGTTTTTTTTCAGAAATTTCATGAGAACACTGATACTCTTGTCATCAGTTGCTGTAGTTATTAACATGGGATGGTGGAACATTTCTCCTTATCTAAACTGAGTTCTGTGAAACTAATTTAAATCTATTTAAGACCTAGTGAAGACTTACAGATGTTCCAATGTGTGAGAGAAGTTAAATCAGTATCTGAAGATGCTGCTATAAAATGATGTAGGAGTTTCTACTGACCTTTGTGATTTATATTGTCTGAATTAAAAATGACAAGAACTGTAACAATCAGTGAAAAATAAAAATGACCTCTCCTTTAATCTAGGCCCAAATATATTTAAAAGAAAGTATTTATATAGTGTCTACCTCTAGATTCCCTAAAGGTTTTAATTTTAAATGAATGTGAAAATGTCTTCTTGATAAAAAAATACTAAATCCTTGATCACACTGAAGTCAGTTTGTGGTAGTAAGTGCACCACATAGCCAGCTGCAATGTTGGGGAATGCCCAATTTGATTAGAATTATATACTAGTTCGCTGGAAAGTTAAGGTTTTGGTGGACTATGGTGGGAAACTCAAAATGAAATAGAAGGAAAGAAAGAAAAACATTTTCCTATAGTTTATAAGTCCTTTTAAACATATGTTGAGTAAGCAAGAATGCTCAAATTGATGAGGATGCGAATGATACTCTTGTGACAATTATGGTTTTTGATAGAAGTTTGTGATTTGGTGCCTCAGTGAAAAGGTAGCATCTTCTTAATAGCTTTTATTCATCAAACAAAATTGAGCTTTTTAAGCTTCAGGAAAAGTGAAGCTTTCATATGTATCTTGCATCTTCCAGTGCTGGCTGCCAAACATTTTACTTCACCAGGCATCTATGGCATAATAAATTATTTCAGGCAATTGGGAAACAAGACAAACAACCTCTACACTGTCCTGGAAATGAAAATCCAGAAAAGTGTATTAAATATAAACCCACTGTGTTCTAAAAAGTCATTTTCCAAATGTATGTTAGAAGGCTAAATAAAAATAAAAAACAACAAAAAAAAGGCAAAAAGAAACACAAGTTGATCTTAAAAAAAGAGCCAATTAAGATAATTACCCAAGAAAAGTATTTTTATTTTGCAAGTCTCTATCTGCATGTCTCTCTGGAAGTCTGCATCTTCTGAACTTAAATGTGTTTTGCAATCTGTTTGTATGGTTTTAACACTTGGAGCATATTTGTAAAAAGCACAAACTGTTTTTTTTTTTTTTAATTTTTTGTCATACACAGCTTGTTTCTGAATAATGTGTGAATCACAAAGGAATCTGGATCAAATAAAGATTCGTTGCAATGGTCTGTTTTTTGACCTTTTGAGTGGCTCCCACATTTTTCAGAGTTTCTGATGATTTTCTCCTTAGGAGCACTTTTCTAGTAGGGTCAGGATCATGTTCTCTCTTCCTTGAAGAAGGGAATGTCTATTTTTCTTAGGCTTCTGAACCACCTCAGTCATCCACTGTGGGGAGACAGTTCCATCTCTTTCGCAGGAAAGAGACCTCAATTTTTTCAATATCAGAAGGCACTTGCTCCAGACTTTTACTTTGGCCCCTATCAGTAGTGGATATTTTGATCACACTTATGGATATGCCAGTGTACAAGTATTAAGCAGTTAATGCAATACAGAAGAGTGGGGTGTTCCATTTAAAAGAAAATAAAAATTCTAGGAACATTTTAAACTCAAAAATTATCCTGAATGTTCCTAGAGTATATTAGAAGTAGTATCTGAAATTTGTATATTGAGACCGTGAATAGTAATCTTATTTTTTTTTTCCCCCAGCTAATAACACTGTTAAAAAACCCTGTGGAAATAGGCTACAAGCTCAGGACAACAGGAATCTACATCTAGGCAATGATATTCATCACCCTTGCACCAAGGCTGGTAGGGCTTATCTGGGCTTTGGCCAAAAGAAATTTAGACCATTTGTTAAGTGTTAGGTTTTCCACATAACATCAGTAGAGTTGGGAATCTCAATGCATTGAAAACTACAAAAGCAATCAATCACGGTGATTAGGGAATGACTAGACCTAGCCTGAGAAGTTCGGAGTACAATGAGGATCTGTGATCTTTATTGGTAGTTATTCTTAGGTTACTTTTCCCAGTTTGTATTAAGAAACAAAAACAAACAAACAAAAAATAACAGAACCTCATCTGGAAATTTATGCTAGGTATAAATATATACAACATATATAAATCTTAGTCTGGCAGTTCATATAACATATATAAAAAAGATTTCTTTTAGTAGGTTAGTCTTAGGAAGACATCACATTCCCTTAAAGACCCCTACAGATATTTGTCATTCTTACATCATGATTCATACACAGTGAGTCAAGATAACCTGTAAAGAAAACTTATTTTAAAATCAATTTTCTATTAACTTGTTAAAATATAATGATTAAATTATAAATAAGAATTTATAACTGTGATTCATTAAACTCATGCTTGTAGTTCAGTTGTGGAGTCTAATCTCTCTTGCTTGCCAGCAAGACACTGGGTAAAATTTATCTTCACATTTTATATGTTTATAAATAACAATATATATATGTAACCCAGTCTTTTTTTACTGCATTTCACAGCCCTTTTCCTCTCTTCCCTACCATCTCCCATCCCAAAAAGAAACAAAAGACTTATTCATAGATTCATAGAAAACAGATACCAAGCTCATTTGACTCAGAATTCAGAAGTTAGCCTTTAGCAGTGTCAGGATTTTTCAATAATGCAAAACACCAAAATAAGTTGGTATTCTGCATCATTGAAAAATGCAGTTTCATAGTGCCAGCACCTCATTCCAATCTCACAGATTCTGGATTCACAACACTGTAATTCTTGATTTATACTGAACTCATCTGTTACATTCTGAGTCCACGTTCATTTTAAGCCTACGTTGTAACCAAACTGCCACACAAATGGGACCATTTCTTTTCCCAAGAAAATAAATTAACTTCCTGCTGCTTTAGACAACTTTTTTTTTTTTTCTGAAGAACATAACTAGTAACCATTTTTATGTTTTTTTTTCAATCTTTGCTTAATGAATTTTAAGTTAATGTGCTCCAATTTAATTTACTTTTGGCAGTAAAATATGTAATAATACATTTATAATGTGTTACATTTTACACAGTTAATCACAACTTAACACAGTTTTAACTTCTTGGTTAAAATAGGCATTGTACGGTAGCATTCCTTTTTGTGCCATTGTCTGGGAGACTACCTGCATGGGTAAATGAGGAATAGTAGGCAATCACTGGGAGAGGTGAATTGCTCTTTCTCTGCAACTGAGGAAACAGAAACAATCTGAGAGACCTTGCACAGGTCTGCTGTCGTGTTTTATCAATTTCCACCAGTCTGAGGAGAAGGAGAGCAAAATATTCTTATCTGGGATAGGAGTCTTAAAGAGTATATGATTGATACTACCCTGATTTGTGGTTCCTAATGTGTACCCAGCCTGCCTTTCTCAACATCTATAGTCAGTATGTGCTATGTGGACTGAAAGCTAAAAAAAGGTAGATAGTAAGTAAAATTACATTTATAGGATTACACCCAAAAATAGTATTAGCGGGTTTTCTTCTGAACTATTCTATAAGGCAATTTCTGCCAGGTTCAAACAGCTGAATAAATAGCTCCTGGCTTGTTGATATAGCAGGGGGAAGAAAAGCTCTAATTTATTACAGTTTATCACATGCATTTATCCTTATTTCCCCCCCCCCCCCCCCCCCCCCACCTTAAATATGTAAGATTTTGCATGGCGAATTTGTGCCTGTTTGTATGAAAGTTGGATAAAAAACTGGGTCAAAGTATTATTCTTAACAGCAAATGAAATGCTACTGACTGGCTGAAAATACATTCTAATATATGTCTTTGCCCATCAGATTCTGAACTGTGGTCCTGAGCAGTTTAATGTAAACTGCTCTCCTTAAAGCAACACTTCTCATTAAACCTCTCTGTAACAAGTACCACTTGTACAGCAGAAGTTGCATTATGTGCAGCATATACAGAATTCTTGTGGAAAGGTCTGTTTATCTCATCAGAGTGAAATTAAATCTGTGTAGACATAATGTATAGTAGATATATATACATATACAGTATCATGTTGCATGTTATAATGCACTTTACAAATTGCCTGAATTTTAAAAATTACTTTCAGTATGACATACTGCCAACAAAAACATGGCACTATAGCTTAAGACTTGGTATTATTTTGTTACTTTAGTATTTTCTTCTCTTAATAATGAAAAAAACAATATTGATTTTGGATGTAACCATGAAAGAATGATGATTAAGAATTACAGAAATCTTTTGTCCCTTCAAGGTCCTTACAGCTCTCATGAAATTTTGAACTGTTGTACTTTGTTACCTCACAAATCATTAACATAGGCCAGCAGTAAATTGTGGGTTGGCACACTGCCCAGCATAGCACCAAGATCAAGCCTCTGCTTTCTAGTAAATTAGAACCCACCTCTTTATATCAGAAGTACACACTTTTATGGAGGCATTAGATGTGAAATAATCTTTCATTTGCCATTTGCTTTTCTACATGGCTAGCTTTAAACTGGATCATGTAAAGGAAGTTATTTGTGGAATCAAGAAAAACTACACTAAGTAGTTTTAAGGTGCATGCTACAGCTAGGATGATTTGCTGAGGTACATCTGAAGGAACATCTGAAAATCACCTTAACTCTTAAGTGGGCAATTATAACATGTGTGAATTACTACATGTAGGTTCACAGGACCATGCATTTCATATGAATCATCACAGAAGACACTACAGAACATAATCCTGTTGAAGAAGTGGGACTAGCCCTCTTGGTAGCATGGTGTATTAATGTGATTAAAGTACTGGAATGAAACATGGAAAAATCACATCTTTTAAAGTTGTTGGAAACATTTTAAACCATTAGTTCTTGTATCCCAGTTATTACCAGCCATTTCTTTATCTCAATTTGTGTAATTACTTGCCATTTTCTTGTACTCAAAAAGAATTAAACTGTTCCTAGCAAATCATCAACATTACTTAAAAAAAGTAGTTAAACAGACAGACTTGCAGATAGATTGTCTTTTGTGATCAGTAAACATGAAGGTATTTCAAAGCAGCCTGTTCACTGTAGGTAGTTATGTAAGAAAAAGCAATGTTTTCCCAGAATTGTTCTTTTGGACGTAGCTTTGTCCTCAGTATTGTCACTTTAATGTGTATCTCTTAGGGGCATGAAGATAGGGCATGAGGAGGAAGTAAGTGATAACATGAGTCCTGTTAAAACCCATTTGTGATTAGTAGTAATCTAGGAAAGGCAATCCTGGAAAACTGGTCTCCAAGGGAGCTTCACAGGTTTCCAGTCATTTGTGTACTCCTCCTTGTAAATTAGTTATGTACATTCTTTTAACCTGTCCTTTTTGTTGAGAGTAGGCAATTACTAACAGTCCTAACCAGCAGAGATAATTCCCTAAGAAATATCTTGGCTTCTCAACTAGAAAATAACCTCTGATACCTTTGATGCTTAAACTTGTCAGTTGCTTCCATTCCACTCTCACTTTGTAAAAGCAGTATGTTTCTAATGACTTATACTTACCCACAGAATAAATGTTTTAATTAGGAGTGAAAAATGTCTTTCCCAGTATAGCCTGTACTTAGCAGTACCTCAGGTACATCTAAATTCCTGGGTCCAGAGAGAGAAGATAAAGGTACAGGTTCCATAGGACAAATAATACTTCATTTTTCAGAATGGATAAAACAGTCTTGAAATTAAGTATCATAAGCCCACAAGTGACTATGTGCATGCAAATAAAGTTGATGGAAATACACCTGCTTATACCAACTTTGAGTTTGGTAGAGTATAGTTATTCCAGCTATTGTAAAATAACTCTTTCATGAGTATACCCAAAGATGGATGTATACAGATACAGGCTCTTTGTGTGGTTGATAGACGGGGCCTTCTTTAAGTGCTGCAGGCATTTCATATACAAATATTTTTTATGTTTTCCTTCCTCAGACAGAATAATATTGCTGCAGCCAACATAAACATGTGAACTCACCAATAGGTGGAAAACAGCAGCTGAGATGTGGAAGACAAAAAGGAACCATTAAAAAAAATTTTATTCCAAGAATGAAATACTGAGTTTTTTGCCTTAGATAAGACAAACAATTCTGAAAACAGCCCACTGCACACAAAACCTAGGTAGACTGAACTTTTTACTGAGTTCTAGAAAGATTTTTGTGTTACTTCATAACTATTATGAGGCAAAACTCAGACAGGGAGACTGCAGCTACAGATGGCACTGCAAAGTCTGGAGTTCAGGTTGCTTCTCAGAGTTTTCCTTCCCCCACACCTTCGAAACCTTGACTCCTCTTTTCAAGCTACTTCTGGGTCTTCAGGACCAGAAAGCATACTGGGCAGTAGCAGCAGTGTCTGTGGGAGCTGAGAGGCCTCAGGCAGTTTTGCACCCTTTTAGCATCCTCCATTTATTCCTTTTTGGCTATAACTCTGGCTACATTAAGCTGCAGCATGTAATCCAAATACTCTCTGTGCATTCCATCTTCATGAAGGAACAACAAACTGTCTGCTTGTTCCAGTTTGCTCTCTCAGCTAGACACTTCAGGTATGAATCACTCTTTCTCCACATATATCCTTAGATAAGAAAGGAAGCAACAGGAATATTTGACAAGTAGAAATGTCAGTAGTTTGCAGATGGTCCAGCACTCATGAAGACCACTAATGTTTTATTGCACTGGTTTGGTTTAACTCAAGACTACTTATCAGAAATGGCCTTTAATTAATTTTAGAAAAAGTGTAGGTGATGAGATGAAGGGGTTATTAATGGAGTGCCCTGTATATGAAATGAAGGCAGAAATGTATATGAAATTACCCAGGCAGAGCTCACCTCTGCATTTTAGTACATTTACACATGAAAATCTCAAAGTGTGGTGAAATATCTTTAAAATGTACCACATGAGAAAAATTATACTTGGACAAGGATGGTGGCATCAACTCAACTGTGGCTTTGAATTGGGGATCTTATAGGTACTTAAGATAGTGAAAGCTTATGCAAATAAATGAGAGCTCAGAAGAAATGGGTAGTCAACAAGGATACAATACAATGTGAGCTTATTTTATGCCTTATATTTCTGAAAATGAATTTGAAACTCTCAGCACTGAATGTGAAAAGTGTGAAGCTAAGAAAGTAAACAGGGTCCTGCGAACTTTTAAAAGAATTTTGGAAACTTTTAGAAAACTACTAAAGTAAAATTTATATATTTACACAAGGCTGGAATACCTAACCCTGTCTGATTTTATTTTCTTGGAGAACCATGACTAGATATATTTCTGGTTTACCAAGCATATAAGCCTGTGACTAGTAAAAGTACGTACAGAATGGAAAAAACAGAACTAGGCAATAATCTTTGAGGGATTACTTGCCGTTTTCATGGAGTGTTGAATGACAGTCTGTAATCATAAAGTCTATTTATTCTGTGCTCCATGATAATTTTCGAGATGTTAAAAAGCAATAATAACACAAGAAGAGAGAGAGTGAATAATCTACTTTTAAGGACTGATCAAAATAAATTTTGCAGAAACAAAAAAAGAAATATATAAATTTTAGACAACAATTTCATTTTGGAAGAGGAAAGCTAACAAGGGTGTTCAAAGTGCTTAGTTCAGAGTGGAATCATTCAAGTTAATATTAAGAACTAAGACTGCAAAAGAGTTTAGCAAAGCAGAACATGAATATGATCTAGAGTTTGTCATGAATATTAGTATTCAGCAGTGCTGGACTATGGGAGATGGTGATAAATCAGGCAGGATTTGGAAAAGTCTGAAATCTTCATGTGTACCTTGAGAATATAAAGCAGTGCTGGTCCCACAAGGCAGGACAAATGCTGAAAGGGAGAACATGCTATAGAGAATGAGGAAAAGACCTATGTTGAACACAAACTCTTAGAAACATTGTTTTACATTTTTCATTTAAAAGAAATAGTTTTCAGAAAGCTAATCATGGAAGATGGTATGCATAAGAAAGTTTCTTCTTAATCATTTGTATATCAGTGAGAGACAGAGAAAATTAAAGCTAAGTTCATATGAATAACTATTATCTGCAGTTAGACTTACCTTGTCTGGCATAGCCTGCACTAACTCACAACAGGAAATTATCTTAGCTTTACCTGACTTCGTTTTATTGCACAGCAGCAACCCTAAAAGAAACTCTAATTCTAGATTTGACAAAATTGATGTCAAATGATACTGGTGTCACTAAAAATTGGCTCAGGTTTGCACCCCTAAGAGCAATATCCCCAGGGAGTCACATTTGTTCTCTTCCCAGCTCTCTGTCATCAGCTGAAGAGGAGCTGGGGTTTCCCTGGTGCCAGGCTGAGTTTTACCTGAGCCCATCAGGCAGCAGGAGAAGCTGAGATCCCTGTTTGCTGCATGTGCACTGTTTTCTCCACTTGTGTCCCTGCTGCAGGATAACTTATGAGTGACATCGTCAAATTAAATATTTTGGGAAATGTTAACCTCAACCTGCAAGTCTCAATACCTGTGACATTCAGTGTAGATTTTATTCATGGTGTTAGATACCAAATAAAATATCTGATTAAAGATTAAGTTTCAAGGAGATGGAATCAACCATATTACTATAAAACCTGAGGTGGAGGAAATGATTTGAAGAGGATATTTGAAAAGGATAGGCTACTTCTTTTGTGGGAATAACTATAAGCACTATAATAAAAAAAAATAGTTTCATTATTATGTGTAATGACTATCAGAATAGCGTCTAATATGCTGTCATTTGAACATTTCTGCATTATTTGATGTTATGGCAGAGAGATAAATGCATTTTTCATCTCACCTTTATTGTCCAGTCAATAAAATACTGTTGACAACCAATGGGACAAAAATTTGGCATATTCCAATTTCAAAAGTAGTGCCATTGCACACTGATGATACTTCAAAATACATTTTCAAGATGGGGCAGATTTGAGAGAAAATATGGATGTAATTAAGGGACCTGGATATCTTTCTTGGCAATTTATTAGCTGTTCCAAATGGAAATATTACTTCTAAGTCTGCAAATGAAACCATCCCAATTACATGATATCAGTTAGATATTAGGGATCAAAGTGCATAATAATGAGCATGGTTAATAGAAAAGGAAATTATTAGCTGTCTTTTTTTGTGTTCTGGAAAGACAAATAAAATTTTGGATCAAATGAACAGTTTCACTAATCAGTAGTATAATTCAATAAATCTTATCTAACAGTCTATGTCTTATTTGAAAGATATTTTGTTTCACATCACCTATTCAAACAAACACACACACATCCCTTCCCCTCCCCCTCTCCCCCCCCAAATTCTAATATAACCGCAGTGTTTTCTGGAGTAGAGAGCACAATATACACATTTATTTCAGTATTGCGGTGGCACTGAGAACTCACTGTGCCAGGGATGTAAAGTGACACTTAGTTGAGATTAAAGAAGAGAAGAATCATGAAAAGCAAAAATGAAGTCTTCAACAGAAAGCAGAATATGTATGTGCATCTCTGTTTAAGCTTTTCTAAGAAAGCAAGCTGTCACTAAAAAGTGGACACCAATAGACAGTATGTATTTTCATAGTTGTGGTCTAATCAGGACCAAATAGAAAAGAATAAAGTAGTAAAAAAAGATCTCAACCTTACTTTTTAATACAGAAGGTGTTTTTCTGCACCTAGGGTAGGTACTATTTCTCTTTTCCCAGTCAAATGTAACATGCTGCATTACCAACAAAGTGACAATGTATATTACGAATAGTTTGGTTAAAATAAGAAGTGATCTGAGCCTTTAGACATCCTTCAAGCCAAGTTGAACTCAAACCTTTGACATTTCACTTACATTGTCTCCTGCCTCATCCTACATTACTCATGGTATAATGGCATGCTGAAATGCCCAGAGGTCTGATATTCAAAAAGGGAAGCAATAGGCACCTTGCCACTTCCTGCTGGACTATGGATTTGTCAGAGAAGGAGAGCTAGAACTGTGGGGAGGGGGCATTTTCTCCTTGGAGGCAAATATTATTGGCAGGGAGAGGGCAGGTCCTTTCTCCATGATGCATGATAACCTCCAAGGAGAGCACTGATGATGGATGACTGCCAAACTTTCCTGAAAGAATGTTTCTATGCCCTAAAGAAAGAACAATACCACGCTCACTCTGAATTAACAGAGGGGTCACTTATTTTGGATTCTATAGACTGAATAAGGATTCCACTAATAGAAATACCAATATATTTTCTATATTCAATTTGATCCATCTGGAAGAAGATCAGCAAAATGTTATACAATCATTTCTCCCTGTATTTAAACAAATCAGTCATTAAATTTCCTTTCCCAAATAAACCCAAGACGTATTCAGTTGGATATAACAAAGCAGAAACCGATTTGTAGCTTGCAGTAATGTACCTTTTTAAGTTCATGAGAAGTATTGACTGCAAGAATACCAGGTATTCTGTGATTAAAAGTGTATTAATCATTTGCTGAAGATTATTGAATGGTTCAAGATGAATTGTCTGTTTATATCATTGATGCCAGTATGATTAATCCAGATCTCCTGCTAGGTTTAAGAGGACTGAATTAGAGATATAACTACAAGAACACTCTTGATCCACAGTTAGTATGTCAATAGCTATTGCATCCTTTAGCTAAATGAGTAGGGAAATGCTGGATGGAAAATTAAAGTATTTCAGTCATTTCTGTGTTCTTTTCCCCACAATGATACAGTTTATATAAATTTTTAAAGATGTAAGAGATGAGAAGGCTGTAATATTTCTGATGCACACACACACACAGACACCATTTTTCCAAGTAGAAGGATTCTCCAAAACATCAGTGAAATACTATGGGTCTTACTGAGATGCAATTACAAAATCATGAGTATGCTTATGTGTGGAAAGGAAATGCTTTATCTGTGTGAATAAGAGCTTTGTATTTAGACAGTAACAGCCAGAAGTTGATCTCAAACTTAAGAGAAAGCCAGCACACACCCAAAAGAGGGTCAGTTAGAAACTAAAGGTGGATTTGTGATAAACATCCATGCTTACATATGTATGTAAGTTCACATTCAAGGCTTTCTTTACATACTTCTGAATCAAACTTTTGTAAGATTAGCACCTAAAGCACAATAGATTTGTTTTCTGCTTCTATATAACCTATCTTTTTGTGCAATTTAAAGCACACAGTTTAACAATTAGTGTCTGCTTTCTGTAAAGTCTGCTGTAAAGATGTAAATAACTAGGTGCATGAAAATAGGGTAAGCTAAATTGCTGATATTTGTAAAATTTTTGGTAACTTTAGCAAGGAGCTCTTAAAGGAAGTATGAAGTGTTGATGGCTATGTGATAAATGAAGGAGGTTACATTTCTAGTGAAGTAGTAAAATTGCTGATGATTAAACACACACTGATAATATATTTGGTGGGGTTTAGACTCATTAGAAGTCTAAATTAAAAGTTTTCTATAAAAAATCTACATTTTATTAAATTTGAATATTTGTGCATCAACTTACAGAATTACAAGATCAAAATTAAGTCAAGCACATGATTTACTATTGAAAATGTTGTCCTGTATATCATGTTGCTGTCACTGTTTCTCTGCATTCTCTTGAGGGCTGCATTTGTCCTTTTTTTTATTATTATGGTTATTAATAATTTTCAATTTTTTTCAAAATGAGTATTGATTTACTTCTGAAAATTAGTTTATTTCACATTGCTGTTAGCATCAAACAAGATAACAGGATGCTATCGGCATTGCTGAAAACCAAATACAGGATTATGCCTGATTATTTTCTTGAGCAGCCATGCAGGCTAAGCTTCAACGAGTCCTACAAAGGGAGCAATATTCATATATTAAATCTGACGTGCAGTTCAGATACCACAGGAAAAATGTCATTTTATCCTGATTTCCTGACGAACAGTGGTTTGTGTGATCTAATTGTCTTTTTGCTAATATTTTTATGCCTTCCACCCCAAAAATTCTGACTCGTTTGGCCTATTAACAAAGACGTTCAGTATCAGGTGACTATGAAAATGTGAAGGAGGGCTTCTGAATGTGCCTTGTGCCTGGCCCAGCAGGGAGAACTGTACAGAATCCTTGTTGACATAAACCCATGTGTTGAGATCGATGATGGCTTCTAGGGTTTCTGTTTTGCTACCACATTCCAAGAATCACCATCATCACTGGGAGAAATTATGCTGCAGTGACTATCATGAAGAGGAATTGGTTTTTCTTTTGCAGTCTCAGAGACCAGGTAAACATTTGTGTATTTTGAGTTGTAAAATACAATATAAGGACATTAATTTCCTCTATGGAACTATAACCCAAAAAATCGACTTAGTACAAATTTAGGATCAATATTCTGAAACAAAAGCAAATTGATGCCCAGCACCAGTTCAGTATTTTAATGATTATAATGTAAGAGATAAGTAAGAGAGTTGTTTCAAGTTGTTTATTTCTATGTGTTCTGATTTAGATGAAAATGAATTCTTCTACCATTCATTGCTAACAAACCTGTAGCACAATGTACAATAGACATTGTTGACTTAAACAAGTCAGGGTTGACTTAAACAAGTGTTTTGCGAGGTATGAAGCTCTCTTATACTAAGCCCTGAATTTGAACTGAAGGCAACATCTCCTGTTACTATGCACCACTCTGGTATTATTTCTGTTCTGCTAATATTCTTCTGTGGCATTTTATAGTGACAGGGATGTATCACAGGGTCAGTACTGTGGTTATCTTAAGCTCATTCAAATGACTCCTGGGTATATGTATATTAGAACAGAGCTTTCCAAAAGGTTCTTCAGAAATTCTTTTATAAAGGGATATGATTTTACTATTTCATTATATTAAACATGTGGAAATGTCACATAGAATTTACTGTTATCAAAATGTGCAGTAAATCTTCTCATATTCTCACTTAATCATTTGTATATTTTAGAAAATTAATTTAATCAAATGTTCATTAGCAGTAATAATTAATTATAGTGAAGTTCATCAGACAACATGTACGTGTTGCCAAATGATCACCATGATGTTCTTTTGACAGAGTTGTTACAGCATAAATGTTCATGCGTTTTTATGCAGACATTTCACCAGAATATGATATACAAGCTATATATCTGCATTTATGGTTCTATGAATTACAGATGTACTAAATATTATTGAAATACATTTTACTTTCATTAACTGTATAGTTTTGAACTATCAATGCATATTCAGATACTGTATAGATTATGTCTGCAGTGAAAAATTGGTTATTTTTAATGCTAGTTATTTCCAAAAATATCCTTCCAATTGTCCACAGAAATCGTGTTTACTAATTTATCAGTAAATTGAAAATCATTCCTTTTCAGAAAGTCTGCATATTTTATCAGGAGTGGCATGACTAGTAATTCTTCCTGCCTGGAAAAGAAGGATAGCTTTGTATTTAAGGCACATTGCTTGGGGGAGGCATATTCGGTCACTTTGCCACAGGTTTCCTGTGACTTTGGCTAACTCATCTGTCTATGGCTTATTCTTTTATATATAAAATAGCAGTAAGATATTCCTATCTGAAATATTGTTTGCTCTGTCCATTTACATTTTAGGGTGGAGAGGGGAGAACATCATTATGTTTTTCTCCAAGGCTTAACAAAATGAATCCATATTCTTAGTTGAGGCTTTCAGATACTGCCATACTATATAGAAATAATATAATTATTATTGCTCTGACAAACCCATTAATTTAATTGCTCTTTCTAATTCTTGAAAGCACTGCTGGATCCCGAGCATTCCATGCTCCAATCAGGCAGATGAAAACAGAACAGAATGTTCAAAATAAATCCCTGCTAAAACTGTGAAGAGTTTCTGTATTTCCCTTTCCCCAATGCTTGATATATTTCCATATATTTCTGGGTGAAAAAGTTTCACATATGCAGACAAAATCTTGTCTTTCTTTGAGCCAATCAAGAACATTTCCTGATGCTATATTAAAATTTATCAATTATTTTGGAGGATAGAGATAGTGTGAAATTAATACAGCTGCCAGAAGTATGTATGAGTAATTATGGCAGCTAATTACATGCAGGACAGCAGAACTATTTTGGTGGACCTTTGTCAAAAGCTAATGAAAGATGAGTATCCCTGAGATATCATAAAAGAGTTCCCAAAAGGCAGGTAATGCCACCTCAGGTTGTCTGTATCAAAAATTACCAGAAGACTGAAAGACACAGGTATGGGCTCATAGCCAAAGTGATTGGCTTAAGTTGGGCTGATCTGTCTTTTTGAGTCAATTCTCTCTGTAGACTTAGAGCTGGGAAATCCCATGTAGCAAATTTACTGCCTGCAGTATTTGTTGAAACCCAGCCAAAGAAAGCCAAGTATATTTGGCTGAAACCTGTACTGCTCCTTCACAGTATAGTGACAGGTTCATCTGTACTTAAGTTCTGGCGCGGTTAGAACTTGAAACTTAATACATGAGTTTCCCTTAGCTCACCCCCCAGAGGCAAAGATACATCACAGCTCTTCTGTGAACATTTTGTTGTATTAGAAAATCTTGCAATACCCAGACACAACATGGAAAAATCAGACTACAGAGAGTTCTTTGTTTCTATGTTTTCTTGCTTTTGTTGGTACGACTCAGAACCGCTGATTGTAGTTTTCTTTTTGAGATGTTTTACAATCTTGCAATGTTGTATTTCACCATAGAGTCAGTGTATTGGAGTGCCAACCAAGAATAACAATTAGCAACTTAGCCTGTGCAGTTCTTACTTGAGCTAGAGTGTTAGACTAGCCTTGCAGACAATGATGGCAACATCTCTATTAAAGTTGGGGTCCAGCTGAGTCAAAAAAGTCGCATGCATCTGCATTATCATCTTGCTGTCTTTTCATTACACTTCTCATATCATTCCACTGTCAACATGGAGCAAACCAGCAGATTTCAAGTGTGTTCATGGGAAACCTGACCACTTTTGCTCACCACAGCTATGGCATATCTGCTATCTTTTTCGTTGTTGAAAAATAGAATAGAATAGAATAAAACCTAAATTTCATCTGATTAAATAAAAAAAAAACCCCTCCCTAAAGTGATTAAATGCGTTCCATGAATATGGCAGGCATTCCTTTAAAATCAACTCAGGATAAAAAGCCACAATTTCAGAGCTCTCAAAAGAGTGGATAGTGCTCAAAATTTTGATCTAGTTCTCAAGTTAACAGGCAGAAATCTACTATTTCACTCTGGGAAAGGAATTTAACATTGATAATTCTTGTTAATTGCTACTATTGTTCATTAGGATTTTTCTGTCAGCATGTGTTGTGCAGCAACTGTATAGACCAACTGTGTTCCTAGTTTGGAACAACAAAATGATACAAATATTTATTTTGTTTCATTTCATTTTGTTTTTTACCCCCACCCCCCCCCCCAAAAAAAAAAAAAGATTTAATTTTTTTACTTAAAAGTTTGGGAGGAGAAGGAGGAAAAACAAGTGACCTGGTAGGAAAATGAAAATATTAGATCTGCAGTCTCCTAAATGACAATACCAGGGACATAAGTGTGCATAAAACAGAGTCCAAGACCTTTTTTTACTGCTCTATAGAATCAGATAAAGAAACATATTGTGCAACAGTTGAGATACGACTATCTCAGCTGCAGCCTGAGCCTAGCTAATTCAGCTTTTGAAAAAAATATCCATGAAAAGCTAAAAGCAAAAATGATCACTTGGTTTATTGGGTCTTGTCCTGCCTGACAAGTAAATGTTCAATAAATTTTGCAGAGTGAAAACAGAGTTAAACGTAGTTGTATATCACTTTCTTCTGGCTGAAGACAACCTGCTGTACTCCGTCTTAGCAGGAAGCCCTGTATTACTGAATAACTCTTGGTGTATTACAGGAGCATCTGGTTGCCAGTTACTGGCTGAAGATAATGATCGGTTACATTTTAACCTATACTTCTTCCACATCCCTGAAGTTCCTTTTTTGTCCAGTGATGAGGCTTTGCCCTGTCACCATAGGCAAAGGATAAAGAAGCAATCATTCCACTGGAGATTTAACACTTAAGTTACCATTTTTTTTCAGGCTGCATCTTGACTGGATGTAGGTTAATAAAAAGGTTATTATACCTTTGTTCTGATTATAGAAATCTTGCAGCTGATCACCAAGAATTCTAGTGGGAAAATCTTGTCTTACATAAGAGGGCAGGGAAAGCAAAGTGGGAAGAGATAAAGAAATAGAGAGAACCATACTTTAAATCTGTAATACTGTATACAGAATTGCAACCCTTTCTCCCATGTTTATGTTGTTATGGTTTTAAGATTTTTTTCATGTGTATTTAAAGGTAACAGCAACTTCTTTTAATATGAAACTGATTTGTCAATTAAACAATAACAAGTATGGGTGAGAAATAATACAAAGTTCAACATGTTATTTTATTGCCAGCCTATTTACAGACTGAACTGAGAACTTCTGGCATGGGTCACTGAAATTGAGCATATCATGATAAAATTTAATATCTTGATCCATGTTTTCACATGTGATATAAGGAGCATTGATGTCATCAGGTACTAAGCACCATTTGTGCTAGCAGTACACAAAAACTTGTGAGTGCCCGGTACCTTTTGGAAACCAGTCCTACCTCCATCAGTCATCTCTTCTAGGGATATCATCACACGTGTTATTCATGTTTCTGGAAGCATGTCGTATCTATTTGTGAGCTGGAGCTTTTCGAATATATTTTCATACTATTTGTTTTGTACAATAACAGAACTTGTAAACAACTCCCTGCTTCTAATAAATGCTTTAAACTCTTAATGAGTATTACGGTAATGAATCCATAGAGAAGGACATCTTATTTATATTGCTACCAAATTAAAAGTATCATCAAAGAAGTAGTTAAGTAAAGTGTGTAAAAACTACAATTACTATAATCAATCACTTCCGTATGATGGCAAATATAGAGAGCATAGAGAAGCCCTCATATGGTCTAGAGACAAACTTCGCAAAGACAGGTGCTGATAATTTAAGGTATGCCAATATTATTTTTCAGGGAAAACAAAATAGGAATTTCTGTGTGAAAATAATTTTATGGGGGAATTAGAAGGTGATAAAGGGTGTGGTGTAGGGAGAACATGAATTAGCTCATTGCTGCCTAAAGGATGTCTGTTAAGGAACACAATAAAGAATGCAGTGACAAACAGGAACAAAGAATAAAAAAAAAACAAAAAACAAACAAATATGAAACTGAAGAGACAGCTTTATTGTTGGATGAAGCCTTGGGTGATATTGCTTAGTGTGAGGTGTCCCTGCCCATGGCAGTGGGGTTGGAACTAGATGATCTTAAGGTCCTTTGCAACCCTAACTATTCTATGATTCTGTGATTCTATTTATAATGAAGTTTTGTGGCACTTCAAACAGGAAATGATCTTGAATTTGATACTGTTAAAAAGAAAACAAAAAGACACTGATAAAAAGATTCAAGAAGTGATTTGATATGATTGAAGCAGTATAGCTGGAGATAATCCGATCAGAGGTGTTTTTTTTACAGACACTCCCAGGAATGGGGAGGTGGGAGAACAGAAAAGGCTGGCAAAGAGGGTTTTATTAAGTTATATCAGTCAAGTTGAGAGAACACAGGATGAGTGAACCAAATTTGTAGCAGCTGGCCTTTTGTGATGAGAATGTGGGTCTCTGATGCTGGACAAGACAAAATGCCAAAATTATTCCAGCAAAATTTATTGCATCTTCCACAAGAACTAAGCTTTTTCCTTACACACTATCTCAATCGAGGAAGAGGTTCATTAAATACATTCACCAGTATCTGAACAGCTAATGAAAATGGTGTGTTTCAGAAAGGCTTTGTGGGAATGTAGCATCAGATCATTCCTTCTCTTGAGAAGGAAGGATTCAGTGAATAGCACTGAGGCAAATCCTGTATAACAGGCTTAATTTTGCAGGTTTTCTTTCTTTTTGTCCTTGGCTGTTGGGTTTTTTTTTTTTTTTTTGCAGGTTCTCCCCTCTCCTCCCTCCCAACAGGGAAAAGGAAAGAAAATAAATGTATACTCACTTGAGTCAGGAACTTCAGGTTTTGAGCCAAGTTCTTTCCAATCTTCATATCCATTTGACTTATGTTCACAAAGAGGCTGGATATAATGGTCATGGATTCAGTGAAAAGAGAACTTCATACCACATTATTTTATAATTTATAATTTTCTTTCATAATCACAGTGAAATATGGGAAATAAAAAAGTTGAGCTAGGTCTTACAACTCATAACCACAGTGCAGAGCATCCTACACATGTGCAGGATTTATAGATCAAAAAGTTACAGCTTCATCCCTAATTTTGAGGTCATACAGATGACTTTCTATTTTCTTTGTTGAAAATATGCACCTGTATAATGCAGAGACATATCTTTGGTGCTTGCAAAAAGTGCCAGAATTGACAGTTCTACAAGGGAAAATGTAGGTCAGTTCTGTGCAGCTAGAAGAACAACTCTGGAAGCAGCATAAAATCTTCCCTGCCCTGTCAATATGCTCCGGTTAAAGGTGAGCTTAGTCTAATGACTCCAAGGACAACCTGTAGAGCTTATAAGGGAATCTGCAGGTTGATCCTGGGCTGCCTAATGGGGCTGTAAGAGCAGTAGCACCAGGCAGTTACTGCTGCAGACCTTGTACTGTGAGTGCCTATGCCACAGCCTGAAAAGGTTACCAGTTTGCTGCGTTTTTGGCAGAAGCCACAATGCATCCTTACTTTTCTGAGATATTCAACTTCTGTTTCACTCAAATCTGGAAAGGAAATGAGAGCAGGAAGAAAACTGCAAGGACATGCAAGAAACAAAAACATTTTCGTGACCTTTTTTTTTTCCCAAGTAACTTTTTTTTGTTAATTCCAAACATGGTGACAGTATGTTCACATCAAGCATGTGCTGTAAAATTGCACTTGTCAAGCATTTTGTTCGTCAGGAATGCAGAGGAGGAGATGCTGAGCCAATAAATGTTTCTCCTTTTCTCCCTCATAAAATGGAGAGCTCAAGAACAAGTGGGAGTCTGTTCATTCTGTTATATTAGCGTGTGAGGGACTGCCAGTTTTTCCAGTACATACTTTCATTTTCAGATGTTTTCAAGTAAGCAGTGGACATTTGGTAAGGGCTGAAACTAGGCATTAAAAAAAGACACTGAAGGAACCATAGAACTTCTAATAGCACATTGCTTTATGAAGCAAGTCAATGTTTTTCAGATATCTTGACCAGTGTCAGATTGCAAGTTTTGAGGAGCAAGGACAGTCTTTTCATTTTACTGGCTCACATTGCCCATCTTAATCCGTGGCTGGAACCAAAAAGACACCACAGCAAGACAACAGCAAGCTGAGAAGCTGTATTCCAAATCACTTATAATAACAGGTAATATTTGTATTTATCAGAGATACCTCCTTTCCTCTACTGCTATTTGAAAATAGGTGAGCAAGTACAACTCCTTGCACTGCAGGAATGTGAGACTGCTTGATTACTGCTTTCCTCTGGAAGCAATGTGACTGGGGAGGCGGTTTCATCCAGTGGTACTTTCTCTGTAACAAAAGGCACACAACATGAACGTGTTAACCCTTGGCTGGAGAGAACAAGGAGAACAGTGCTCAAGTTGTCTTACATTCCTGCAGTGGAAGGCATTGTACTTGTCTCCAGTGGACCCTCTGCAGGGCTTTCCGTGGCCTGCCAGGCAACTTCAGGCTGTCACAGCCATAGAAGAGTTGACAGAGTCCTAAGGAACTGACTGTCCTGACTCAAAAAATCAGAAAATCCTGACAATGGAAACTCCCTGAGAAGCTCAAATAAGTATAATTTTATTAGCAGTGTGCCTGACAATACCAGCATACTACAACTCTGAGATAGCTGTGTCCTCTGTGGACAAGTCCAGGGTGAAATTTTCATTGCAATTAGCTAGAACAAGATTTTTCATGGAGTTGTATTTCACTCGTGATGAATATCTGTGATATATATTACAATATTATTTTCCTTTAGGGACCAACTGTCTTCTCTAGTGGCTTGTCATACAGGCTTAACAATGCTTAAGTTTAGACCCCTGAGTGTTCCATTTAAACACATTCACTGTTTTCTAAATATTTTGCAGGGCAGATTATAGTACCTTAGTAATAAAATCACAATAACAGTTTCTAGCTGGGTGAGAAGAATTTAAAACATATTTATCCTGAAAGAGTGTGAGGAAAGTACACATTACTGTTAAAAAGTAATAATTAAAATGCCTCCGTTCTATCTGGAAGCACAGACTCATTATAAATAAAGATAAACAAGTGCAATATAAAACCCCCAAACATTTATTCTTCCTTAATGGACTTTTAAGTCAGTTTCTCTAGTTGCTGATGAATGTAATAAAATTGAATTAAATTAAAAGAAATGTCAAGAAGAAAACAAATTTAAAATTAACAAAGCCTACTATAAATTTGCAATTACTTGTCCATTAAAGGTCTTGAAGAAAGTTCATTTCAGGAAGGATAGAATTGACACTATTGGAGCTTTGGCAGGAACAATTATTATCATTGCAAATTGACTATTAAACTGAGAATAATTCAGAAATATCATTAGCATCAGATTACTTAAAAACCCCTTGTTTTCTCTCTCCTTTGTTTAATTTACACAGGCAGAAAATGCTGATAAATAATTCCAGAGCATGCCTAAACATCTCCCTTCACAGCTAGCTTCTAATTTGATCTCAGGAGACCCCTCTTGGTAGCTGAATAAAATATTTTCATTTATTCTTGGAGAGCCTACATCACCATACATTTCTAATCTCATGTTGCTTGGTAATGCTGCTAGATGAGGTCCTCAGCAAATCATTAAACTTGCTCAATAACAACATTACAAAACACAAGAGATTTGCCCTTAGTGAAACAAAGAAGTTTTTCAAACATGGGGAGAAAAACCCCAAACCACCAACCTTATAATAAGCGATCTTGAGTTTCTAGGGCAGTTTCAGAGATTATTTGACATTTTACACTTCCTGATGTGCACAGTACAAGAACAAGGAGACTTCGATGCAGTGTCAGAGTAGTTTGAAAGATCCATACTTTCATGTTACAGAAAATAGAAGTGCTATTGCTTTTCTGATAGGATCAAATGTTTTGTCTTGGTCAGCTTACTGCACCCGTTACATGTACCCTACATTTGAACAAAATACAGTCTTTTGAAACTTAAATTTAGTCTCCCAATCTTATCTTTCTAACAACCAACTGTATTTCTTGATGATATGATAATGCAAATGACTTTGCTATGGAATTCATGAATCATCAAGATATGATTTGAAGAGAGGAAATTAAACACTTGATTCAATTAATCTTTCCTATTAGGCTAGAAATTCATGATTTGCACTCCTAATAAATATGATGTGAGATTTCATATGCATTAATCACATGAGATTAATACCCATTATTATTCTTTATATTAAATAACACTAGATTCAAGTGACCCAAACACCAGCTCCCTGGTCACGAAGGACTGGAGAGTGCTGTGGAAGTGGTACACTCTCCCAGTGGAGAAAAAACTCTCATTGCTTGGCAGATCATCCATCTTCTTTTTTTGCTTTATTTTATTTCTTCCATATTGATGGAATGGCTTTCTCTCCGGGAGAAGTTTGTGGGGTCAAGTGCTGAAAAGCAAACCTAAGTTCCCTTATGTAATAGTAAGGAGCAAAAATGCAGTGGAGCAGAGTACAGCTGGGTGGCTGGATTAATAGAGGTCTGTTAAACATCTAACCATCTGAGATCATGGAGATTTTAGGATAAATGCATATTTTTTACTTTTATAATTATTTGAACTGCATTTGTAGAGATGACTTCATTTAAGGTTTTGTTATTGGTTTAAGACGGATGACATTCAGTCCATTTCTTCTTTTTTTTTTAATAAGGCAATTCAATACCATTTGTCTTACACATAGAAATGCACATCGAGTAGTATCTACCTGGTTGTTCATGAATACACCCACCCACCTATCCATCCATTCCTGTGGCTACTTATTCATAAACCATATGAAAATATAAATTATTTGGTCAATTGTTTTCCATCTCTGAATAACAAAAACAGTATTACAGAGCTACTGTTATGTATGTAGCTATATGGTAGGTACATATATAAATGTACATGGGTAAAAAAACACCAGAGAATTGTCATAGGTTGGTAATTACATCTAAACTTTTATCAGTCTCCAGATTTAGAAAACAGCCGGCGTACCGTGATAGTGGTAAGTTAAGAGGCACAGTTATCATAGATGCTACTATTGTGGGTCACAACTAATAGCTAATAATAGTCAGGTTGTCAGGGTAAGACTGTAGAAATACCCCAGGAAAGTATTCTTCCCTGGAAGCCATGAAAGAGCAGAGGTCCTCATTTGCTTACCATGTTAAAACTGCATAGAGCTAACTTTGAGTGAAGTTAACAAAGCACATTCTTATCAGTTAAAACCTTGAATACAGTTAATTTTACCTTCATTAGGATAAAGCATATCTGTGAGCAAACTATCTAAAGCTTATGAGCCTTCAGAATTAACCTTGAAGTAAAAGTCAGTTGAAAAAGAGAAAGGATTTTCTCTATGATTTTTGCTGATATATTTTAAGAAACTGCTTTAAGTAAAATAACTTCAGTCTAGCTCTACTTGGTAGTTTCTTAGGAAATGGAACTGCCAAGGTAGTCCTACTGTATTGTTTGGTTTTCTTGAGTTATATTATTAGCACCAATACTACTTTTGGAATGCTAAATATTTTAAACTGTTTTAAAAATTTGACACTTTTAAAGATTTTTTTATCATTGTGAAACTATTGATTTTTTAAAAATTCATCAAACTATAAACAAACTTATTAAAGTAACTTTTTTAAAAATGGTAGAGTTTTACAACACTTTGAATCTTGAGAATTGAAAAAAACCCACCCATAATAATAGGATGAACTAGAAAAAATAAAGAATAGTTCCAACTCTTGAAAAAGGCTTTTATACAGTACGTTGGTGTATTCCATCAGTATGAGCATGTCCAGGAAGATACTCTTTGGTGAACATCAGCATATCCCATCGTCATGGACTCTTCTATTTTAAGCAACCTTATTTTCTTTGGTGATTCCATCTCAGCTTATTTCTAATTTTTAGAAATATCTCTGGATAGGGAGATATCAGCATTTCCGTATATCCATATAATCTCATTTTCACCATGACTATTTCATTGTTTTCCTTTTTTCTCCCTTTATAAAAGATAGTGAAATTGCCATATATGATGGAACATAAGTTACCTTTAGATAACCTGTTGGGAACACATACAGAATCTCCACAACTTTGTCAGAATAGTTAATTTATATATTAAAAAAAAAGCCTGATATAGATGTGTACATAAAATATTGATTCCTGAAATAACATTTTCCTTTGAAGTGCTTGCATGTGTTTGAACTTTTTATGCCTTTACTTCTGCCTACAGTCTCTGTCAAGTAAGTATATTACTTAGGTGTCTCTTACTTCCTCTTACTAGGGAAGGAATTTAGCTGATGGTGCTGTACACAAGCTGTGACTGTGTGAGAAAGCATAGCTTTCTGCTTGTTTCTGTAGTTTCTGAGTCTGTAGTAGCATCTCTGTGTGACTTAATGATGATGGCTATCACATATAAAAATGCCATTCACAGACTATGATACTATTGTGTAGCTGCTACACAGTCATTATAAAAAAGCAGTATCTCCCTGCTCCTACAAGAAAGTTACAGTTGAAGTGAAGAACAAGCAATGATCTTTGTATTACTCCCATTTTTGTGTTTTCTGTGAAATATTTTGGACATGTTTTTTTTTCCAGAGAAAATTTCTGGAGTAATAATTTGTCCATTGAAGGAAAAAAAAAACCCACCTAAAAAACCCTAATGTAACTGAGAGAAAGTTTAGGAAATGATGAACTAATACTACACATCATATCACTGTATTTAGACTCTTCTGTTAATTACTGTATTTCTTGCTTTTTTTTTGATATGTTATGTCAGAAAGTCTATGTGTATGTTATTTCAGGGAATGTTTATTGAGCAACTAACATGCCTCTGTCTTTGCAAACTAATTAGCTTTGTTCTTTCTGGTTTGTTTTTTATGTAAAGTGTAATAATCTGAAACTGTTTTACTGCAGTTCTGTCCTTTACAAAGCCATTACTTTGCACTACTTAGAATAAAACTGGATAGTTAAGCTTTAGTTCAACTGAAATATGTATTTTCCTCTTTCTATTTTAATTTAAACTGAATTCTGCAAAGTAAAAGTGATGAGGGCATCATAGATGGAGATTCCCTGTAGTCTGAACTGGCAGTTTTGCTGAGATTTAGGTATAAGTCACTTTGGAGCAATTTGGAAAGAGGTTTTGTTTTTATGTTGCCTGTAACACTGCCTGCCAAAGAATAATTTAGGAAAAGAGTGTGGGCACTTGGTAACTTTTATCTTGGAGGTAACAATGCAGAAGCTGCTAATTAGAGAATGTTTGTATCAACTTGATATGGAATTCCAGTCTTACACGTGAAAAGTGCACAAATTTTCTTTGTACCAAATTGGCCTCCATGTGAGGATTGGGCGGATCCAATTAATGTCAAAAAGCCCTGTGTACTGTGTTTGTATAAGCTAGAGGGTGATATGCTTACATGTGGCATCCTTTCCAGATGATTGTGCTCAGCTCTGAGTAGGGATAATGAACACAGAGTATGTTTCTTTCATTTGAACTAGACAGAGGATTGAATTCATTCTGAACTAGATCAGAAACTACTATCACTACTTTTTTATTTCCTTCATGTGCAACAAAGTGTCAGTCAATGATGAGACCTTCTCCAGTTTGTGTTGTTTAGATATCCAGTGGATTTCTTAGTACACCTCACTTAAAAAGTAGATGGATTTTCCTCATTTCTGGAAATCAGAATAATTATTAAAGTGTGACAGATGATAGCTCTGACAAGCACTGGCTTTCTTAATGTTTGCCAGAGAGGAAGTATAGTGCCAACTGTTGTATCTCTTAATTGTCACACTCCTAATAGAAGAAAAGGGAGTTTTGTCTTGTTTTGTTCTACATTGGAGAAAGAGTTGAGCAAGAAGAATGTGATGCTGAGATCATCATTCACTGTGAACCAAGATGAATAGTACCAGTGGTACATATGGGCTCAAATCGTAAAGAAAAGATGACAGAACAAGCATGGGGAATTTGAGACAGAAGCTGGACAGCAATATAGATTAATGTGAACAAATCCAATCACTCACAGAGGCTGAGGTGGGGTTATTAATTGTTCGAGGAATGCCAAGTATGCTCAGAGATTTACAATGACAAATAGAAAATGGTAGGTCAGGTTAAGAGGATCCTTTGATTAGGAATTAGTCTGTGGGGTCCACAGTTAGGAAGTACAGAAAGACGTGGGAAATTCCTGCCGCATAGGATCATATCATACATGGCTATAGATACCAGGTTTGTGCAAACATCATGACACCCTCTTTGCCTGGCATTCTGTTCTGTATGACTGGTTTTGGACACTCTCCTGTGAAATGTCCCTTTTAATATTGATTACCTTTTATACTGGCTCACAGCTGATGAACTAATCCTTTTAACTCCAGCATCTTTCACATGATGTTAACTATGAGTAGTATTTTAAGAGAGTCCTGTGCCATATTCATTCTGTTCATCTTCTCAGTGAATAATTTCATATTTATGGGGAAAAATCCCTTACCTTTGGTTCCAGTAAGGCCTAGGTCAGGCTTCATACCTGCATTTGTAGAGCCAGATACAGAATAATGACTAAATAAAACTGGTGTTCCTAACAGCTGCTTCATGCCCTGTTCAGAAAGTTATACTTTTCTAGTGGATCATGGAAGTGCTGGCTTTCTGACTAGTGCAGGACTTGTCAGCTCATAGTCTCTCAGGAGACAGCAGAGCATGTTGTAGTATGAAGACCTGAAGAAGGATTCACAGAAAGACAGAAGAAGTTGGAAGTCCATTTGTATTTAAAGCTGAGAAATGCCTGATGAGTGTCTGAGTGCCAGAATCAAAAGAATTTCACTTTGTAAATATTGTAGGTAAGAACTAACAGGAAAGCAAAGCTATTTCTGAACTGTGGTTGCTTTCTCAATGTTACAGTGATGTGCTAATGCAGGTTGGAGCAGGCTGGTATTGGTTCATATGCCTTTTTCCCATAGTACGTTGTGCACAGGAGGCATGCCCTACATCTGCAAAGGTGAGTAATGGGGTTAATGTAAGCAAAATTTCTCTTGCAGTTGGATTTATTTCAAATAAACCAACAATTAAACTAGATATATAGTATTTATAACCACACATCACTTGTGTTTTATGTTTAGCATTTATGCATATATCCTAAGTTGCTAAAATCTCTATTCAAGTTCATAGAAAAAAAAGCCAGACAGACCAAGTCTATTTCTGTTGATCATGATTAATCTATCTTTCAGTAAGCCCTCTGGTAGAGCTGGAGATAATCCATTACCTCTACACTGTTCTGAACATCTGAAGTCCTGAAATGACTGAAGTTTGAAAAATGAACAAAAGGAACCGTGTAACTAATATTCTGCATGAACCTTAAAACCATTATATATGCCAGCATATCAAATGAAGGTACTTACCTCCAGTACTATGCTCACTTTTGGTTATCCTACCTTAAAAATGGATATAGCAAGTACTAGAGAAGGACAGCAGAAAGAAAAGATTTCTTATAAAAAGAGATTACAACAATTATACCTATTTAGCTGAGAAAGGAGATAGATGAAAAGAGACATCATGGAGAGATATATTATAATGCATGGAGAGATATGAAATAATGAAATATAATAAAAATGTGCTAATACTGAAATTTGACTTCTTAGCCTTTTTCTTCAATTTCACTTTCAAAAAGCAACACTCTTAATGCTATTAATGTAAAATTATAGCTATTTTTCCCTCTAGAAGGACCTAGATGTTAGCAGTGGGTGTATTCATCAATATATATATGTATATAGCACATCATCCAGGCAAAATTTCTAACACAGTGTTGAAATTTGCCATTTAACTTATATTCATAATATAAAGGTCTGTCTGCAGTTTAAAGGAATTGGTGTCTCAGTTGGTGAACTACAACACAAAACCCTTCTACAAAACACAGATCTTGTAAAATTTCTGTAATACTTCCACGTTTACTGCATGTTTTCAAGTTTTATACTTCCTTTACATTATTTTTGGGAGGAGATATAGGTTAAAATCCTATGTTGTTCTTAACTTTCACCAAGAAATATGAATGGAAATAGGTAGATTATAAATATATAAGAGGTGACTTGCACAAAAAGCAATTAAAATGTGAGAGTTAATGGGCTTGCTCACTTGGTTCCATGATTTTTGTTTCTTTTCTGTCCTTAATGCTTTAGGAAGAAGTTATTGTGACAGAATGGCTCTCAGCAGTTGTGCAGATTTGAGAACCATGAAGAGCAACCTTGTATGTGGGCCAAAGTAAAAGTTTAAAAAAGTAGTCATTATGTCCATTTTAGAACAAAATGCAGCACTAAGATGAATAAGAGTGCTAACAAGAATGAAAAAAAACCCTGAAGCTGCATCACTTTTGCATGAAAAATCATTTGCATATTCTTTTCTCAAAAATAGTCAGAACATTTTCCAGAAAGAATACATGTTCTGTATTGAGAACCTTGAATGTTCAAATCTTTGAGGTTGTTTTTTTTTTTTCTCTTTACAACTGGAAACCCACCAAATATATTTAACAACTGTTTCTTGAGAAATTCTCTCTAATTTTGGGAAAGCTTTTTCTTCACTTAGCTTAGTTAGAAGTAGTCTGCTAGACCAGCCTCTGTGTAGTGAATGAGTTCATAAGAAATATATGTGGTAGAATTTAATATCTAAATCTCACTCAAAAGAGCAAAATATTACATGTGGTAATCTTGCATCATAAATCTTTCTTTGGATAGCATCCAGACATGTTGCTAGTATTATCTTAAGTAGGTTCTTGATAAGTGCTAATATTGATATCTATGCCTCTCAAAAGAGAGATATATAGATGTGAACAATTTTTTCCAGTATGTCGCTCAATTGAAGGAGACTTGCCAACCCTTTTTTATCTGACCTTTCAAAGTAGCAAGGTGGGCAATAACCATTAACTGATCAAATATGAGAAATGTCAGGTGTAGAATAAGCACTGACAAGGAAATATTTCATCTCTTTAAGCTCATGAACAATCACTGAAAACCCTTGGATCCTATTAAGGCTACTTTTTTTTCTTCTTGCAAATATTCAGTAATGGTATGATGGGTTGCCTTATGAAGCATTACTCTACAAAGCTAAATTTGAAGCTAAAAAGAGATCAAACAGGCTAAAGTATGGTATAATACTGAGAAATTCATCATTGTTGCTTACCCAGATATTCTCATTTTCATCACACAGTGCCAGGTCTCATTTAGTAATACATTTAATAATTCTAACAAAACACTTGTCTACTTTTCTTTAACATGTACTGTATAATCACTCTCAGATCATCATGTGTCACTGTAGATTGGTCTCCCTTCTGTTAATCCTAATAATTCAAGTTAATAGTGAATTTAAAAACAAAATAAAAAATATTAGAGTGCTTTGTACTTAAAGCCTCATACATGTTACAAACCTTTGATTAGACAGACAGGGTATTTATTTCACAAGAATTTGCTTGCAAAGAGAAACATGATGTGGAGTTAAGATCAAAAGTCACTGTGTAGGCAGGGGGTGGGGTCGGACATGGTTCCCTTTTGTCACGATTGCTCTGCAGTGTTTTACAATGGCAAAGGCTAACAATGTCTGTGCACACACTCTTTATGATAGGCTGAAAAAAGTTCTGATGATGAGAAGCATCAGACCGTTCCTTCCCCATGGCACTCTGGGGCAGACAAGACTCTGCCCTATACCTATACCTATACTTAAAATCTTCCCAGTGTACTGGATAAATATGACTTCTACTGCTCTTAAAGACATCCAGTACATCAGTTATGCTATAAAAATAGAAGCAATCTCTTCACTAGTCTGGAATTCTTGCCCATGCGTAGCCTTTAGGTTTTGACTGTATTCAGTCTTTAACGTCTGTTTATAATATTTTTAAGAGTTTATATTGTGTAGTAAAAGCTAATTAAAAATAAGACCTTCTTCACAGACTCTGACTCCAGCTGTTCTCTTTAAAGCAGCTGGTAAACCTCCATAAATAGTCCACTGAAGATTAACCCCGACAAACACAGACTCTTGAGGCAGGAGGCACCATTCCGGTGTACAAAGTTCAGTATTAACAATTAACATGCTAACACAGAGAGGGATTATGTCAGGATCTGTGAGGGGGGTACTGAGATGTGAGAGACACAGATTCAAGTCCCTGTAGGGTTTTGCTGCCTCTGCATTTTTGGAGGAGCTTTTGGGTTGTGGTAGCTTCTGCAGTGGTTTCATCATTCAACATCAGGAATGCAAAACTAGGCTGTAAACATCTTCGATTTTCTTGATGTGGGTATTTAAAAGGTAGAGGAATGTGACACAAAAGGAAGCTACAGGAAACAAAACTTTGTGAACATTTTACAAAAATTAAAACTGACCCCAGAGAAAGCACCTCAAAAGAATAAACTCCCAGACTTCCCTGTCATATTTGGTGAAGGCTGCCCGTCAACTTTCTGGCACTATTTTCAGTATCTGTAAGTGTAAACTTGGAACAGCTGTGGATAAGGATCACTGTGCACTTGAAAAACGATTGTGTAAATTCAAATTCTGCATTCCACACACAAAACAGGGGCCTTGCCAGAAGCAATATAAACTAAAGGCCTTTGGGGTACCAGCTGAGGTTCAGGTTTGGCACCAGAAAGACCAGAGAAGAGGGCAGTAAAAATGAACAGTAACTCGAGGATACTTTAATAACAGCTGCTCTGTTTTCTTTCTTAGTGCACTTTTATTTTATTTGCACTTTTGTAGTTTCATCTTGATGACATGGCTATTATTTTATAGCAGTTTCAAGCAGTTAATTAATGAACTGCACACATGTGACATGACACCACCTTGCCCAATTATCTCTGGCATCTATTTTTATGGTACAAAGCACTGCTTCTTTGTGAATTATTTTAGATTGTAAATTGGCTCTGAAAGCTGTTATTTTAATAGCAAAAACAATACATGAGCAGTGCTTGATGGCTGACATACAGAAATGACAAATTTCCATGCATGATCTCATGAAATCCACCAAAGGACTTGGAGATGTTTGATAATGCTTACTGTTCTTTAGATGTAGATATCTATCTTGTTAAATCCACAACACCTTATGAATTCCTGTAAAACTGGATTGCCATGTTGCTGACAACCTGTAAATGACTGAGCAATACAGTGTTAGGAAAAGAATGTGTAAAACAATTTTTTAACTGTTTTTTCACACAACCTTTTTGCAGACCAAAAATTTGTTGTGTACCTACTGGAAATATAAAGTAAACACCTTTTAAAGCCAAGTTGTTTCTATCACCGTATTTTCGGCCTTGTGAAGGCAAATGCACAATACCTAAGTGGAACCTGGGCAGAGATCATACCCTGATATCCCCCATCCCTACTCATCAAGGAACAGCTGGAGGGACAAAGAAAACGTAGGTAAGTCCTCTTGTCTTCCCTTCTCTATTGCATCATGTCCTGGCTTCAACAGTAGCAGTTATCTTTCTCCTTCTTAGTAGCTGGTGCAAGTGCTGTGTTTTTGACTTCCGGCCTGGGAACAACACTGATAACACCGATGTTTTTAGTTGTTACTACGTAATGTTTACTCTGATCAAGGACTTTCTGAGTCTCGTGCTTGGCCACGGAGGAGGGGAAACCAGGAGGAAGCAGAGACAGCACACCTGACCCAAACTAGTCAAAGAGGTATTCCA